>NC_057864.1:476885758-477527544 GCF_019393635.1 Dromiciops gliroides | reverse complement strand
ATTAGATGCCCCAGAGGTCCCTTTCTATTCTAAATTTATGATTCTATGGCATGGAGATCATGGAATCCCAGATTTGGCAGGGAACTTTGAGGTCATCTTAGCCAGCCTCTCGTCCTAAACAAAAATTATCTCTAGCACATTCCCAACAGGGGCTTGACCCCTTATCTAGGAATCAGGGCACCCCGATTCCAGTCCCAGCTTTGCCATTATTTGTTCTGTGTGGCCTTGAGTGGGTGGTACATTATAAAGGACAGTGATTCTAGAGACAGAAGACCTGTGTTCATATCCTGCCCTTGCTGCTTACTCCCTATCTGAGCTTGTGTGAATCATTTAATATCCACAGCCTCAGTTTTCCCCACTGTAAAATGATGGGCTTGGACTAGGTAGCCAATGATATTTCTTCTATCTCTTTATCTAGGAAGTATGGTAACACAATGATTCCAGAGAAATCAGGGTTCTAATTCTTCCTGATTTATGATATAAAGGAGTTAAGACTCCCTGATGTTGAAGGGCCACTGTGGCTCTCTTTCTGCAATTTAGTGGAAAAGAACAATGACTTCTATTTATCTTTCTGTCTGTCTGTCTGTCTATCTATCTATCTATCCATTAATTCATTTGTCTACTCATTCATTCATTCATTTGTCTACTCATTTATTTATTTAGTCATTCATTCATCCATCCATCCATCCATCCATCCATCCATCCATCCATCCATCCATCCATCCATCCATCCATCTATCCATCTATCTATCTATCTATCTATCTATCTATCTATCTATCTATCTATCTATCTATCTATCTATCTATCTATCTATCTATCTATCTATCTATCTATCCATTAATTCATTTGTCTACTCATTCATTCATTCATTCATTTGTCTACTCATTTATTTATTTATTTAGTCATTCATTCATTCATTTATCTATCCATCCATCCATCCATCCATCCATCCATCCATCCATCCATCCATCCATCCATCCATCCATCCATCTATCTATCTATCTATCTATCTATCTATCTATCTATCTATCTATCTATCTATGGGGCAATGAGGGTTAAGTGACTTGCCCAGGGTCACACAGCTAGTAAGTGTCAAGCGTCTGAGGCTGGATTTGGACTCAAGTACTCCTGAATCCAGGGCCGGTGCTTTATCCAGTGCGCCACCTAGCTGCCCCCCAGAACAATAACTTTTGGAGTGAAAATTTAGGAGGAATATGTGTACCACTTGTTAGCTATGTGCCTAAGTACCCTACCCTGTACAGTGAAGGGGTTGGACTAAACCACACTGTAGTGCCCCCTCCTGTAATTTGTGTTAAAGAGGAGAGAGGAGAAGGAGGCCAGATGGTCCTTGCCCTCACTGAGCTCCCAGTCTGGTTGGAGAGACAAGATTCATGCATAAGGAAAAGCTAAGGTTGCACACAGAGGACTAGGTGATCTCAGAGGTCCTGTCTAACCCTCTCAATCTATGATCCTTAACTGGGACTCCCAGTACCAAGGAATTCACTGGTTCACAAGAAAATCCAATTAGCAGATGGAAGAAAATGAAGGATTAAAGGAAGTAGGTGATCTCTGTCCAAGGTCACGTAGTCAGTTAGTGACAATGTTTGGGAGGAACTGAGGGAAGGAAATATCTGATGGTTAGAAAGTTCACTCTTTTACTGAGCTAAAAACCGTCTCAGTACAATTTCCACTCATTTGTCCTAGTTCTTCCTTCTGAGGCCAAGGAGAATGAATCTAACCCCTCTTCCACATGACAGCCCTTCAGATATTTTTATTTTTATTTGAAGGATTGCTGTAGTCTTCACCTGTCCCTATCTTTGGAGAGCTGAGGGTAATTAAGGGCTGTCTTGATGGGTTGGTTTTCTGGGCAGGAGACAGACTGTACTCATTAAAGCCATTCTTTCTCTTTCCTCTAACCTCATCTAACCCTCGTTTGCAGTTTTTTTTATGACTTCTCAAATTCTGCTTCATGTTGCAGTTATATATATGCACACATATACATTATATAAACACACACATAACATATATGTACATAAACATGTACATGTATACCTATAGAAATACATACACATGTACAAACATATATGTGTATATGAATGAATTCACATGTACCGAGGGCACTTATCTTCTCCATCACCTGAAGGAATGTATATCTCCAAGAGAGACACAACAGAAAATGGGGCTGGGGGCAAGATCTTTCAAGGTGATAAAATAAAAACTGTTTGGAAGGAGTTCAAAATGGGCACCTTAGAAGCTTGAATACCATGAGGAATACAGAGACTACAGAAGGAATAAATAAGGTAAAGGTCATGAATCAAAGAAGAAAAATCTAGAATGACAGAAATGGAAGGGAAATAATGAAGAGAAAGGAGGAAAATCTTTTTTGAAAAAAAAAAGATGCAGAAAATGAAATTTTAAAAATGTACAAGCAAAATAAGTTGAAGGGGAGAATAAGGGGGATGTTACTTGATTACTTAATTGAGAGAAAAAGGGGGAGAAACTAGATAAAAGGAATACACAAAAAGAAGTAGTAAATAAAACAAAAAAAGTAGGTAAAGGGGTGACAAATGGCCTGGGGTTTGAAGTGGGATGGGGGAAGAGAACTGGTGGAAATAGGGTTGCCTTAAAGTAGATTAATATAAAAGAACTGAGGAGATAAAATACTGTGTTTATGAAGTAAGAAGAAAAGATTATAATTGAAAAAATAATTAGAGACAAATGGAAGAAAATATAAAACTAATTTTCATAGCTTTAAGTGTAAATGGATTAAACAATCCAATAAGGTGAAAAAGAGTGACAGATTAGATAAAACAAAACCTCAAAATTTGTTGCTTACCAAAAAAATCCACCTAAATAACAAAGATCTACATAGTATAGAATGAATAACTTTCATGGCAGTTATGGTATACTAGAAAGAACATTGTATATGGAATCTAAAGAACTATGTTTAAATCCTGGCTTTGTCACTTTTGTGATCTTAGCAAGTCATTTAATCTTTCTAAGTTGGAATTTACTTTTTTGTAAGATGAAGGGGGTGAGTATTGGTCCCTTCCATCTGTAAAGCTATCATCCCATGGGGCAGTGACAAGAACAATGGGTTTGGAGTTGAAGGACCTAGTTTGAACCCTTGTTTGAGTCACAGCTCTGTAAATTACTAGAGGTATAACCATGGACAATTTCTTTCACTCTTTGAACTGGTTTTCTTCTCTATAAAATAAGGGGATAATACTCAATTATCTTGAAGCCACTTGGAATGGCATGGCTTTTCAATTTTAAATTCTATGATCTGATCTTTTGATCATCCTACCTCTTACCCTTGGATTAGCTTTTCTACTTTACCATTTCCAGTTTTAACTCCTTTATTCCTTCACTGACCTTCTAAATCTTGGTTACCCAGAGTCCTCTGCTGTGATAGTGAGTCATTCTCTACTGAGTTCCCAAAGCACAAGACTGACCGAGTCAAACCTTCCCTTCCCCTCCCCCACCCCGGTAAACTTTAGTGCCTCTCTATTACCTCTGGGAACAAATATAAACTCCTCTGTTTGGCATTTAAAGCCTTTAATAACCTGGCCACAAACTATATTTCCAGCCTTATTATACATTGTTCTTTTTCACATTGTTCAGCCAAACTGGCCCTCTAATGTTCCTCATACATCACACTTCACTTTTTGTCTTTGCCTTTTTGCTGACTGTCCCCCATTCAGAAAATTTACCCCCTCCTCATTTCTGACTTAGAAATCCCTAATTTCAGGACAGCTAGGTGATGCAGTGGATAAAGACCTGGCCCTGGATTAAGGAGGACCTGAGTTCAAATCCGACCTCAGACATTTGACACTTTACTAGCTGTGTGACCCTGGGGAAGTCATTTAACCCTCATTTTCCCACCCCCCCCAAAAAAAAGAAAAAAAAAGAAATCCCTAATTTCCTTCAAGACAGCTCAGACACCATCTTCTACACAAAGCCTTTTTTCCTTCTCCATACCCCCTTCCCAGTTGCTAGTGTCTCCTCCAAATAAGATTAACTTTGTTTTGCATTTACTTTTTATGGGTATGTTGTTACCTCATTTGAATGTAAGCTATTTGAGGACAGACATTATTTTACTTTTGTCTTTGTATCCTTAGTGCCTAGTACAGTTCTGGCACAGAGTGGGTGCTTACCAAATGCTTGTTGGTTGACAGATTGAGTCTCACTTTCTGTTGTTTTTTTTGGGGGGGCAGGGCAATGAGGGTTAAGTGACTTGCCCAGGGTCACACAGCTAGTAAGTGTCAAGTGTCTGAGGCTGGATTTGAACTCAGGTCCTCCTGAATCCAGAATGAAGGCATGAATAAGGAAACTTGCCTACGGTCACGCAGTTTGTGACAGGACCAGAGAAAGGGAAGGGAAGCTTCCTTGATTGCAACTCAGTGCTTTCTCTGTACTGATATATAGCCTTCTTTATTCCTTATTCTCTTGAAAGCCCTAGAGGAGGAGGAGGACCTCAGTTATATAGTCTTGTATCATTCTCTAACTGTTTTGTTTAAGTCCTGTCTTTCCCCTTGTTAGACCCAGAGCTCTAGAGAGGAACCACATTTTCTCCTGCCTTCCCCTCAGAGAAACTTAGCAAGAGGTGATGCCTTGAATGAATTAATGTAGGGTTGTAGGATCCTAAATGCAGATCTGGAAGGAACTTCAATGGACATCTAGTTTTCCCCCCATTTTCAGATGAGGAAACTGAGGCACAATGTGGTGAAGTCACTTCCCCATAGTCACATAGCTAGTAAGTGTCAAAAGTGGTATGGGGGGGGGCAGCTAGATGGTGCAGTTGATAAAGCACCAGCCCTGGAAGTGGTAAAGTAGAAAAGCTAATCCAAGGGTAAGAGGTAGGATGAGCTCAAATCTGGCCTCAGACACTTGACACTTACTAGCTGTGTGATCCTGGGCAAGTCACTTAACCCTCATTGCCCCACCAAAACAAACAAACAAATAAATAAATAAATTTTAAAAAGTGGCATTGGAACGCAGGTCCTTTTGACTCCAAGTTCAGCAAGCTATCCATTACATTACCACTGGCTCAATAATTGAGCACAGGAGATTGCCCCCTGAGTCTCTCAAGGTCTTCCACAAATCTACTGAGGCTCACGACCCAATAGCTCACACTCTACCTTTGGTCCCAAACTCTCTCTTGCTGATCCTCCCCAACTCTCCCCACAGGAGACTCACATGTGGCGACCATGTTGATCTTCCCTGGTCAAGACTCCCTCCTTTTCCATCAGCATCTGTCGGAAGGTCCCCACCTTCTGCCGGATCTCCTCTTCAGAATACCTGCAGCAGGCAGAGAGGGTGTAGAAGGAGTAAAGCAAGGCTGATATCGCTAGGGTCTTTGGCTTCTTTTGCCCCACAACAGATGGAAAACTGATGAGAGATATAATCAAAAAGGGACTGCTTATGATTGGATGCTCCTTTTATTGACTGAAGTAGGGTTTGAGGGCAGGACCTATTTATGCCATTCATGTTGCTGTGATACATTCCATCACTGAAATGCAAAGCTGATCATCTGGTTGTTAATTATACTTTTTGCCTGGTGAGGAGCTCACTACTTCATGAAGCATCCTGTTCTAGTGTTAGACAAGTCTGGAATGATAGGAACAGGAGGGAAGAGTTGAGGGGAGGAGGGTATATCATGGCTGGCAGCTAGGATCCAGTGTTAGTCCCACTTCTTTTCTTCCCTCTAAAATATAGTTAAATATCCAAGAATGAGGCAGACCTGAGTCCTGCCCCACCCCTTCTACCCCAGATCCTTTTTGGGTTCCAGATATCTGGGCTGAACAAGGGAGGAATTGACAGTAGAGAAGTTGAACATTCCTGAATGTGACTGAAATGGCACTCCATTGATTTGGGGATTGCCTGTTGCTTGGTATTTTCCATGTTAAACAGGGTATCCTACCAGCTTCAGATCATAGGGTCATAGATTTAGGGCAAAAGGGGACCTTAGAGGTTATATGATCCAACCCCTTCATTTTACAGAAAAGGAAACTGAGACCAAAGGAGGTTGTGACTTGACTAAAGTCACACATGTAGTAAATGATGGAGTCAGGATTTGAATTCAGGCTCTCTGACATAAAATTTAATGTTCCACTATCCATTCTGTTTCTGCAACTGAAAGGTACCAAAAGACAGTTTTGGTACCCAATGGAGAATGTATTTTTTTTTTTGGTGGGGCAATGAGGGTTAAGTGACTTGCCCAGGGTCACACAGCTAGTAAGCGTCAAGTGTCTGAGGTCAAATTGGAACTCAGGTCCTGCTGAATCCAGGGCCGGTGCTTTATCCACAGCGCCACCTAGCTGCCCCCATGGAGAATGTCGATGGAGAGTGGCTTCCTCTTCTGGCAGTAGACTGTACAAAGAGCCCTCAAATGGCACTGGAAGTTTGCCTCTCCCTGACCCGTTTTTAATCCCCTTCTTTCCATTCCCATCTCAATGGTCTCCCTTTCGGTGCAGGACAAAGTCAGACTTTCTCCCCATTTTTAGAAGGGTCACGGGGGCAGAGGACAGAAAAATATCAATATCTCACATTTCTATAGGACAAAAGCATGGGAAATGGAGGCAAGAGACTGTTCTCATTCTAGTACTGCTGTTTAGAAGCCAAGTGACTTTGGTTCAGTTATTTCCCTTCTTGGACTCACAGTTTTTACTTCAGTAAAATGAGAAGTTAGACATTGTGATCTCAGAGGCCCCTTTCATCTTGAAATAGTCTGAATTAGATGACTTCTAATGTCCCTTCCAACTACAAAATTCCTTGCCTCGGGGCAGCTAGGTGGCACAGTAGATAGAGCACCGGCCCTGGAGTCAGGAGTACCTGAGTTCAAATCTGGCCTCAGACGCTTAGCACTTACTAGCTGTGTGACCCTGGGCACTTAACCCCACTTGCCTCACTAAAAAAACATAAATAAATAAACAAAATTCCTTGCCTCTAAACTTTGTGGGATTGAAAGGATCACTCTACCTACTGAGAGCCAGAGAGATATAGCAGCTTACTGATGGTCACACAGCAAGAGAGCCAAGATTGAAACCCAGGTCTCTTGATTGTCCCTCCATCTGATGATCTTTCAACTGCTGAATCTGTAATCATGATAGACTGAGGGGCACCACCCTCTCCATAAAACCTTCCTTGCCTTCCCAGTTGTTATTGCTTCTCCTTCCTCAAATTACTTTGTATCTATTTCTCTGTGTATGCATTGCATCTCCCCGCTAGAAAATAAATTCCTTGAAGGCAAAGATTGGTTTCCTTTTTGTCTTTGACTTACCTGTGCCTAGCACAGTACCTGACACATGTTGAAGGCATAATATATCAAAACCCTGTTATTTGTACTGGGGGAAAAGACTGAACCTATCTAGGACTTTACAGATAGGTCTCAGGAAGTCACTTGAGGCTTCAGAGAGGATGGGATTTGCACAAGATCCCACAGGTAGTAAGAGCCAGAGGCAGATTTGCACTCATTTCTTGCTGATTCCAGACTTAACACTTAATTCACTTTTCCATACTGTCTTTTTTTCTTTTTTTCATACTGTCTTGCTTTAAGCAGATGTTGCTCTTCACATCATGTTAGAGAGTTAGTCACCCAGACGTCTGTATAAGGGTGGGGGGGGGGGCACATCATAGGCTTTGAGCTTTCTCATAGTCACATCAGGTTACCCGAGGGGAAAGTGTTTATAATCCAAATTACTGAGCTATCAAATAAATATTAAGGGCTGGGATATTATTTAATAGTATAAAATGAATATACTCTCCTGTAATTGTTATGAATATTAATCAAATATCTGACTACTAGAAAGAAATACTAATGGATTCAAGCTGAAATAAATGAATATGAATGACCAGGTGATATCAATGAAGAAAAATCTCTGAACCTGAAGAAAATATAAGAGGTATGTGTGAGTATGCATATGTGTTTTTAAAATTCATTTTGTTGATTTTTTTGTTATTTACAAAAATTTTCACTGAATTTGCCTTGTATGCCTGAGAACCCCCCTCCCATCTGTCTGTCTGTCTGTCTGTCTCTGTATCTGTCTCTCTCTGTGTTCTAAGTGGGGGAGGGGAAAGAAAAGAATGGATACCAAGGAGGATGATGGATGGTAGCTCAGAAGGATAGTTCTGGGAGAATAGGATCATAGATTTCGAGCTTCACTATTCTGGAAAGCAATTTGGGACTATGCATCAAAGGTCACTTAACTGTGCATACCTTTTGACCAGAGATACCACTCTTCAGCCCATAACCCAAAGAGATTAAAGAAAGAGAAAAAGGATCCATACGTACCAAAATACGTATGCAGTTAATTTCTGTGGTGGCAAAGAACTGGTGAACTGCTCATCAGTTAGAGAATTGCTGGACAGATTATAGGCTCTGAGTAGGTTGGAATATTATTGTGCCATAAAAAATGACAAAGGAGAAGCATTCAGAGAAACCTTGGAAGACTTATATGCAGAATAAAGTGAGCAGAACCAGAGAAATAATTTTATAATAACAATAACATTGGAAAAACTATCATCTTGGAAAGGTCAGAATTCTGATCCATGCAAAGGCCAATCATGTGTTCAGAGAAATGATGAGGAAGCCTGCTACCCACCTCCTCACAGGTGATGGATACAAGTGGCAGAATGAGATGTAGATTTTTGGATGTCGCAAATGTGTAGATTTACTCCAATTGTCTAATTTGTTACAAGAACTGTGTTTTTTTTTTATTTGGGGGAAAGGGACTAGGGATCATTTGGCTATAAAAAAGAAGAAAAGAAAGACAAGAGGGCCATTGAAACACCTTTAAAATACTCAGAAAGGAGCAGAAGGAAGGTCAATGGAAAGCAGAAACAGGCAGAACAACTTGGAAAGTAACACATGATAAAGAAAGGAACAGGTGGAATTTTATATATATATATATATATATATATACACATATCTATTTAAAAGCAAGCTGTATTTAATGTAGAATCATGGCTTCACATATAAGCTTTTTCTGACTTGTTTTGTATGTGAAAATGTTCTCTTTCTTTTTTGGTGTTCGTTAAATTCAGAATAAAATTTAAAAAAATAAATAGATTTAGAGTTGGAAATGATGTTAGAGTTCATTTAACCCAACTCCATCCCCCTTCCACCCCTTTTACAGATGGGAGGCACAGGAAGGTAAAGTTACTTGCCCAAAGTGAGGAGAAAGGAAACAAGCATTTATTAAATGCTTACTGTGTGCCTGGCATAGTGCTAAATGCTTTATAAATATTCTCATTCTATTCTCACAATAAATCTGTGAAGTAGGTGCTATTATGATCCCCATTTTACAGATAAGAAAACTGAGGCAGACAGAAGTGAAGCGATTTGCCTCCCAGCTAATATGAGTCTGGGGTCAGATTTGAACTCAGATCTTCCTGACGCCAAGCTCAAAGCTCTACCCATTGTGTCACCCAGCTGCTAAGTAGCAAGTGGCAGAGCCAGAATTTGAACTCAGGTCTTTCTACTCCTGATGCAGACATCTTTCTACCACACTAAAAGCCTCCTGAAGCATTTAACCACAAAGTACAGACCCAAGTGTTGTTGGCTTGGAGCCAGGTTCCCTTTTGGTTCCTATGGTGGTTGTGGGTGCTTCATTATGGTCAATTGCCTTCCCATGCAAACCTCTCACCCCTTTCCCAGTCCCATAGCACAGGAGTACCACCCCACAAAAGATGGGCATGCCTCATGAGGTCATGAGCTCCCATCAATTGGTTGTTTTAAGAGGAAGAGGGATCATTCAATCAGTCAACAAGCATTTATTGAATGCCTACCATGTGGCAGGCACCGAGCTAAACACTAATGATAGAAAGACAGAAATGTAATAGTCCCTCTTCTCAGAGACATTACATTCTAATCACAGGACAATACTATATGTATACAAGATACATACAAAGTAGATAGAGTCACCTTAGAGAAGAAGATACTAGCCGTTACATTCATTGGTCGCCAGAGGATCAGGAAAATCTTCCTATAGACAGCATTGCTTGAGCTGAGTTTTAAAGGAAAGTAGACATCCCAAGAAGCAGAGAAGAGGAGTAGGTGCCTTCCAGGCATGAGGCTCAGCCTGGGCAAGAACACTGAGATGGGAGATGGAGAGTCATGGGTGACAAATGGCAAGTAGGTCAGTGTAACTGGACCACAGAGTTTGTAAAGGGGAATAATGAATAAGAACATTTTAAATGAGGGAAAGGACCTGGTTGTGAAGAACTCTGAATGGAAAACCAGGGAGTTTAGTTTTGAACCTAAAGGTACAAGGTACTAGGGAGAAAATGGAGTTTATTGGTGAGCAGGGTGACATAGTCAGATCTATGCTTTAGGACAATGGAGAGATGAGGCAGGGAGACCAATTAGGAGGCCATTGCAAGGATCTGTGCATGAGGTGATGGGGCCTGTACTAGGGTAATGTCTGTGTCCAGTGGAGAGAAGGGAAATGTGAAATTAGAAACAAGATTTGGCATCTGATTGGGATGAAGCAGGTGACCAATTATCAAGCTTTCTCTGGAGGGTGTTTCCACCTGGCAGAGATGTTGAACTAAATGACTTCTAAGGCCTTTTCCAATTTGGGGATTCCATCATTCTCTGACCTGCCTGAGGAGGCTCTCTGACTTTGTTTCAGATAACAGTGCTTAAGAATCTCTCAAAAATGCCTTCTTGGCCAAGGAACAAGGAGTGAAGATGACAATTCAGAACTTCATCTCTGAGAAGGACCTGAAGTGGAATTCAGAATTTCAGACCACAAACTGCTCAAGCAAAGGGCTTACATGCCAGAGAGGCTTATGCCCTCAGTGGAGTTGTACTCCCCACAGGAAGGACAAAGCAGGAAATTAACTCCCTGGCCAAAGAATTGCAGAATTTCAATGTTGGAAGGAACCCCAACAGCCAACCCCACCACCTGAACAAGAGTCCTCACTAAAATCTACCTCCCAAAGTGGTCATCCAACCTTGAATACCTCCAATGAGGGGGAACTCACTATCTGTCAAGGTAACTCATTCCACTTTGAGATAGCGCTTATTTTTTAGAAGTATTTCCCTAGAGTCAAACCTAAATATGCCCATGTGCAATTTATACTAATTGTTCCCAAATTTGTCCTCTGAGGCCAAGTAGAATAAATAGAATCTCTTTATTTTCACTGTTGTCCAGTCATTCAGTTATGTCTGACTCTTCATGACCCCATGGACCACACTGTCCCTGGGATTTTCTTGGTAAAGATCCTGGAGTGATTTGCCATTTCCTTCTCCAGTAGATTAAGGTAAACAGAGGTTAAGTAACTTGCCCAGAGCCAAACAGTTAGTGAGCATCTGAGGCTGGATTTGAACTCTTGTCTTTCTGACTCCAGGCCCAGTCCTCTATCCACTGAGCCATCTAGTTGCCTCCCCCCTTTATTTTCACACAATAGTTATCTATTGAAAGATGGCTATTATGCTCCTTCCTTCCAAGTCTTTTTTTTCTCCAGGAGAACCATTCCTTCACCTGACCCTTATATGACATGCTCTTAGGGCTCTTCACCACCCTGGATGCCCTGCAGCTTATCAAATATCCTCACTAAGATGAGGTGCCCTAAATTGAGTGCAAGAATCCAGATGTGGTTGGATCAGAGCAGAGTACAATGGAATTATCATCCTCTTAGTCCCATGGTCCATGGCTATTTGGGTGCACTTATTAAGTCTGTGGTCTACTCTTCCCTCCAGATCTGGTCCCAATGAAGAAAATGTTCCTCCTTCCCTTCTTTGCAGAGGTGTGTGGGTGTGGGTGTGTGGGTGTGTGGGTGTGTGGGTGTGGGATATGGGTGTGGAACACTGCATACACTGTCAGACTCAGTTGATGTGTTGATTAGTTTTGCTAAACTTAAAAAAATTCTCGGGGCAGCTAGATGGCACAGTGGATAGAGCACCGGTCCTGGAGTCAGGAGTACCTGAGTTCAAACCTGGCCTCAGACACTTAACACTTACTAGCTGTGTGACCCTGGGCAAGTCACTTAACCCCAATTGCCTCACTAAAAAAACACCAAAAAACAAAAATAATTCTCCTTTGTTCTTTTTTATTCTTTGTTATAAGGGATGGCTCTACCAGGAGAGGAGGGAGAAGGAATATATTTAGAGATGAAAGTAATATAAAAACAAAAGACATGAATGAAAAACTTTAAACCCCATATTTTTTCAGACCAACTGTTTACTAGCCAAGTCTTCCTTACCTTGTTCTTGTGAATTTGATTTTTAAAAGACTTAAGTGTAAGCCTTTACCCATAATAAATTTATCTTCTTTTATTTGGCTCCATGTTCTAGCATATCAAGATCTTTTTTGAATCATAATTCTGTCATCTGTTGCTATCTATGGGCTTTCCATCCTAAGGATAGACCTTCTTTCTCTCATCTGTAGGCACCTAAGTTACCTTAAGGACCATCCCCAATCACACTGGGGAGTGATGATGCATGGAGGTTTCATGGAAATGATTAAAGGTGAAGGACATGGGTACTATTCATTGGGCAAACTACTCCCCATCTCTGGGGACCATTTCCTCTACTGTAAAATGAAGGAGTTTAATTGGATGGTTGCTAAGCTCCTTTCCAAACTTCAAATACCAAGATCCTATAATTCTATGACCTTGTCCCTGATCAGGACATCTCTCTCATGTTCCCAGAATGGAGTCCCAGGGCTGTTAGTTTGGGCAAGCAGATGGGGTAGGGAGGACATGGTAGAAGCCAGTTGAAGACATCTCCCACAAGCCTCCTCAGAAGCATTACTCAGCCATTAATGAAGGTTCACAGGTATGCCTGACTTCTGGGACCTATCTCAGTACCCACTTAGTCCTCAGTGGATCAATAAACTTTAAATGGATGCTGAACAGCTGAGGAGAAGGGTCTCTAGAGGATAGCCCAGATCCTGGACACTGACTCTCTCTCCTCTCCCCTCCCTGCCCTAACCAAGGGTTTGTAGAAGGAGCAACTGCTCAGGAGTTGGATAGAAGAGTTGAATTAGGGCAAGGCCTTTCCCCACTTTCTCTTCATAAACTTATTCTATCTAATGTCAACTCTCACCACTATGCCAATGACTTCCAAACCTGCCTTTCTTTGGATAGCCAGTCCCACCTCTTTGGTTACCTACAGAGTCTATCCATCTGGATGATCTAGTAGCATATGAAACTCAAAAGATCTGAAACAACTCATCATCTCCACCCAACTCCACCTAGATGAACTCACTCACCCCTACTTCTTCTTTTTTTTTTTTTAGTGAGGCAATTGGGGTTAAGTGACTTGCCCAGGGTCACACAGCTAGTAAGTGTTAAGTGTCTGAGGTCGGATTTGAACTCAGGTCCTCCTGACCCCAGGGCCGGTGCTCTATCCATTGCACCATCTAGCTGCCCCCACCCCTACTTCAAATGAATCTATTTCTATTGAGGCCACTAATATTCTCTCAGACATCCAGATTTGGAACCTTGGAGCCATCCTCAAATCCTCTTCTTCTATTCTCCAGATCAAATTAGTTGCTAATTCCCATCAATTCTCCCATCTCCCTTCTTCTCTTTTGTAGCCATTACCCTAGTTCAGTCTCTTATCACCTGTCATCTAGGCTATTACAATAACCTCCTAACTGGTCTCTCTGCCTCCAGCCTCTCCCCTCCTGAACAAACTGAAAAATAATTTTGATACCTTGAATGTGATATATAATTTCACTGATGTGGATTTTCCATCTACCAACCCATATTGCAGCCCTCTCCATGCTTTCTTATCTCCTATATAATTTCTGTCCATGTTTTCTCACAAATTTGTCATAGGGGAACTATCCAAGGTGCTAGAGAAAATTTATTTTAGAGTCTCTGGAGTATCACTGTTTCGTGGCCATCTGACTGTGGAGTCAAGGGACCTGTCTTCTGACACTGTGTGATCCTGAGCAAATCACTTAACCTCTCTGGGCCTCAGGTTCCACCTTTTGCTCTGAGAACTGTAACCAAATCAACCCTGTCATTGTAAAGGACAAAGCAACTAAGCCTCTCCCTCCCGACTTGTTCCACTTTCTAGACCAAAATTCCTCTCCCTCACCTCCACTCCCCTATAAATGTTGTCTTCCCATTATAATGCCAGCTCCTTAAGGATGGACTTTCTTGATTTTGTATTTATATCCCTAGCACTTAGCAGAATGCTTGGCGCAAGCACTTAATAAATACTATTCATTGATTCATTAATTGATTCATTGATTCCTTCTGCAGGGGATGAGAGAGCCTCCGAAACTCCTTCCAGCTATCAATCATGAGCCCATGGTCCTATGATCTGCTGATCATACATAAAATCTATTTATTACCAGATTCATCTCTAAAACATTAGAGTCATCACATCTGCCCCTTGCTCAAGAAGTTTTCATTTACACTCTATTGCCTACAGGGTGAAATGCAAAGACTTAAGTCTGAAGTTCAAAGTCTTCCACAATTTAGCCCCATCTTTGCCTCTCACCACCCACTCAAACCCAGCTGTTTGCTTTTCTAAGCTAAGCTGGACTCTTCACAGTCCCTTGTGCACACTTTCATTCCATTCTATCCAACAAACATGTATTAAGTACTATCTGTGTATAAGGCATAGTGGTTATTAGAGATAAAATACAGGTCTGACATTCAGCTAGCTGTCATGAAGCTTATACTCCAATTGGCATAGAGACAAGAGAGACACACAAATAGCCATGAGCCAAAGGAAACTGAGATCAATGCAGAGAAGACAGGCAGATTGGGGTGGTGGTGGAGGAGAGACCTCTTTAATTGGGGGAAGGAGGCAAGGTGAATCAAGGAAAGATTTATGGTGCCTGGGCTGAGCCTTGTAGAGAGGATGTTTAATTAGTGGAGATTCCAATGGACAGGAGTTCATTTCAGGCATGGGAGAAGATACAGGCAACAAAAAACAGAAGGGAAAGAACAGGACAAAGACAGGAAACAGTGAAGCATCTATCTGATGGGACATATAGTATGTGAAGGGGAGTAGCATGAAATCAGAATAGAAAGACTGACTCAAAGAAAATTGTGAAGAAATAGCCTTGGGTGTGATTACCACCTCTGTACCTTAACTGAAGTTGTTCCCCCATCTGTAATGTTCAGGGCCTCTTGTCCTGATTGTCTAAATCCCATCCATCCCTGAAGGCTCAGCTGGGGATTAAGGCTCAGTGTCAGGAGTGGGGATAGGTTTCAATGCTAGAAATGAACAGTCAGCAGTGAGAATGGGAGTTTATTGCTAGAGACAGGGCTTGGTGACAGGGACAAGAGTTCAGCACCAGGGATAAGGGTGCATTTTTTTGTGATTAGGAGCTCCATGTAAGAGATGGTGCCTCTCTATTGCATTTGGGGGCTGAGGGTCTGAAATGGAGGTTCAGGGTCACAGTTGCATAGGTGACAGACTCAATGCTAGGGATGGGGTCTCTGCTTCAAGTATTGGAGCTCATTGTTGGGATAAGGGCTCAATCCAGTGGCAGAGATGGGGATACAGAGTTGTGAACTAAGGGTCAGGGTAGGGGCCTCAGTATGTGTAATGGGGGCTTAGTGTCAGTAAGAAGACTTAAAGTTGGGTATATGTGCTCAGTACTTTTCCCATTCTTGGAAAAGATTTTCTGTTGTTTTGTCAAATCGTTTCCACATACAATATTGCAAATTGTTTCTCCTAACTATGGAGATAATGGCTTTTAATTGAGGCACCTGTAGACCCACCACTCCCTCTTCGGGGACCACAACCCACAGTTTTGCCACATGAAACAGGATTTTCTTTTTTTGCACATCAATAGCTCATCAGCTCTTTCAAATATGTTTGTATTGCCTACTAATAATTTGCTTTCTCTGTGTCTCCCCGTCTGTTTCTTTCCATCTCCTCCTCTCTCACTTGGAGTTAAGAAAACATCATTTCTTAGGATGAGCCTAATGGATTCCTTAGCATTCTTTTTCTGGGTTCTAGTACCTACAACTGAACTCTAATTCCTTGAATCGAGTCCTTATTTCTGGAACTAAGTTCCCATGCTCCAGATGAAGCTTCCACTCTTAGAATCTTCCACATCTCTAGTTATTAACACATACATACAATTCTCACCCCTTCCCTGGGGCTTTGATCCTAAGAGGTGTGACTCTCCCCTCTCCCCAACAGCTATCTTGGGGAATGAGATGACCTTTGAGTGACTTCCATGAAGACACGTCACCTCCTGTTTTATCTTTTCCAGGAATTTCCTTGCAGAGGCAACAGGAGAGGATTGGAAAGAAAGAAAGCTGAGCATCAATTACCTCTACTTCCTTTGCCCTGCAGCTGAGTGACCTCCCTTGGGGAAGGAAACTGGAGCAGGGAATCCAGCTTCAACCCTTTCCTAGGAGGAGCTGCTAGCTGAAGGATTCACAAATATATCCTTTCCCTCCCCCCACAAGGAGAACACCAGTGGTTCTCTCCTTCATCTTCTTGTCTCCAGAAATTGAGCATGGTTGGGGCACCTCACTGAGCACAAAGAACCAGAATGATATTTGGGACAAAATGAGTGATTTGAGGCAAGCCATTTATGCACTGGGGACCTCAGTTTCCTCATCTGTCCAAAAGGGAAAATAATTCCCACTCTCTTATTGGATTGAAGCAAATAGCCAATGGGAGAATTGTGGAAAATTTTTGGAAATCTAGCACAATAAGAGAGACAGAACAAATAAAAAGGTGGCCTAGGAGTCAGCAAGTCCTGATTTTGACATACATAAGTTTTGTAACCCTGGATACTAAGTCACTCCATTTTTCAATGCTCCAGGAAATTTTCTAAGACTATAAGGGGAGGAGCAGCTAGGTGACACAGTGGATAAAGCACTGACTCTGGATTCAGGAAGACCTGAGCTCAAATTTGACCTCAGACACCTGACACTAGCTGTGTGACCCTGGGCAAGTCATTTAACCCTCATTGCCCCACCAAAAAAAAGACTATAAGGGGCAGAGCAGGTGCCTATCTGTGGTGATATAGCATGTTTACTCATGAGTAATTCCCCATACTAATGAAATCACAGGTCTGATTTTTTAAAAAATCTCTCTTGTAAAACAAAAGTGAGATATAATGCCTCTGATTTTATTGTTGATCTAGCCAGCCCAGTGAGAACTAACCCAACCTCTAGGGCTACTTGGAGCCGGTGGAATTCCTCAATCTTTGTAGGTACCATATCAAATACTTCAGTTATAACTGTCTTTTTTGACAGACTAAGGAGAGATGGGAGAAGAGGGATTGTGTCTTCCTCACCAGACCAGGGGTTCCATGAGGGTAGGGATTGTATCTCACCATTCCTTCTTCGAAGGTAGGGATTGTATCCCCCCCCATCATATTAAGGGCTTTCTGAGACTATCTTCCCCATCCTCTTCAGTCCAGGGCTGTGCCCAGAGGAGGAGCCCACTTGGGTGACTTTGGGGAGGTCACTTAACTTCCCTGGGCCTCAGTTTCCTCAGTTGTAAAATGAGGGGGTTGGACTAGATAACCTCTCAGATTCTTTCCAGCCCTAGATCTAGGATTTTATGCTCTTATGACTGACTGTTGAATGAAGAGTTGCCACTCCTTGGGCATAGGACATAAACATCCATCCTATAGCAGGGCTGAACTGAGTGGAAAGAGTCCTGCACTGAGAGACAGGAAATCTGGGTTTAAATCTTGACTCTTACATTTGCCACATGGGTGACTTATGGTCAGGTCCTGAGCTTCATTTTCCTGGTCTATACTAACACTCCCTCCTTCACAGAGACATGAGGAATGAGTTTGGTTTAGGGTTTCCTAAAGAGACACAGCTGTGGGAGGTGTATGACTAGAGGGATCCTCAGATCCTTAAGGGACAAAAACCCCTGCAAATTTATCTAGTGATTCAAGGTTGACAAAGCACATTGTTTACAATAGCTCTTTGATTATACCAATACCTATTCCCATTTTATAGACAAGAAAACTGAGGCTCAGGAGGTGAAATGACTCGCCCATGACATCTTCTTTTAAGATCCACCAAATAGCAGGTGTCTGAGCCAGGATTTGAACCTGGGTCTCCTGACTCTAAGTCCTGTGGGGTTTTTTTTATGCTATGATACTCATAGGCTTTGAATCTCCTACTATTATCTGCTCTTCAGGGGGATGGGAGTACAGTTACCAGCATCCATCAACAGAGTCTAGAACTAGATGAGGAAGGAAGCTCAACAGCCATATAGTTCAATGCCCTCATTTTACAGATGAGGAAACTGAGGCTGAGAGTGTTTACGTGTTGTGTCCAAAAGCACACAAGTTATATGCACCAGAGGCCACATCTGAGTCTGGTCATCAGGCTCCAGATCTAGTGCTCTTTCCTCTTGTAATATGGCTTCTCAGGACTCCAACATCTGATCTACATTCCCAAAGCCCTTAGGCCCAGAGCTGGCCCCCACGGCATTTATCCCAATGCCATGGTCGCTTCAGCCAGCCCAGTCTTTTACCAGTCTAGGGATCTGGCTAGCCACAGGGTGCCTTTACAATGGATTTGCCATCAGCCCAGTTGGTATTTCTGCATTACCCAGATTGCCAGCTGCATCAGGCAAGCATGCTTGTCAGGGAAGGGACCGGGCCCACCAGCCAGGAATTTCATTGCTTCAAAACTGCTCTGCCATCTGGGATGCAGGGAAATGTAGACTGGCACAGGGATCCACAGAAATATTACAGAGGCATTGTTGCTGTTGCTTCTTCATCATCAAAGAGGACCAAAGACATCCTTAGGGTGATGGATGTGCATGAATTGGATTTTGGTGAGGTATTGTGGTAGAGCGGGAAAAGAACCCTGCCTCTACACCAAATCCCACCTGCTACTTCCTACTGGGAAGCGAGGTAGTGCAACAGAAAGAGTACTGGGCTTGAAGTCAAGAAGACCTGACTTAAAATTTGACCCTCAGACACTTACTAGCTGTGTGACCCTGAGCAAGTCACTTAACCTTTGCTCGTTTCACTTTTCTCATTTGTAAAAAGGGGATAATAATAGCACCTAACTCCCAGGATTTTTGTGAGGATCAAATGAGATAATAATCATAAAGCACTTAGCACAGTGCCTGGCACATTGTAGGTATCCTATAAATATTAGCTGTTGTTATCCTCATCACCTTAGAGTGTTGCCTGTAACAGATATCAGAATCCTGGCCCCTTCTGGCCTGCAAAATTCTGGAGTGCTGCTGAGACCAGATTAAAATGTAATTGGGAAATATTGAACAAAATCAATACAAACAGAATACAACAAAGGCAATGTTAATTTGTGGTTTTCTATGTCAATATGGAGGTTGCATGGATCTGTTTCAATTGGAGTTTGATGCCACTGGACTAGAATGCTGAGAAGTTAAGGGATTTGTCCAGGACCAACCAGCCAGGGTAGTGGCAGGACTTGAACAGGGTCTTCCTGACTCTGAGACCAGATAGCTATCCAATATGCAAGCATTGTATAAATGATTGGTGGGCTTATTATTATTATTATTGTGGGGCAATGAGGGTTAAGTGACTTGCCCAGGATCACACAGCTAGTAAGTGTCAAGTGTCTGAGGCCAGATTTGAACTCAGGTCCTCCTGAATCCAGGGCCAGTGCTTTATCCACTGTATCACCTAGCTGCTCCTGGTGGGCTGACCCCAAGTTCTCAGTAGGGTTGTTTGGGTTACCCATCCATCCACTTGTCTGGACTCACTCACCCTTGTTCCTCCATCATCTCCTGCAATTCCATACACTTGAGTTCCACACGTCGCTTTCTCTCATGGTCCAGGATCTCCCGGTGGGCTTTCTTCACCAGGCTCGGCTCCACAACTCGAAGCTCCTCCTCTGGTCTGTGCCAGGCTCCTGAGGCACCAGGTTGGGGGAAGCCATTGGCGGCATCTGGTGGAGATGGAATGCTGGCTCCATTGTTGAAAGTGGAGGACATGGCTGCCTGCACTGACCTGCTGGCTGCAGTCTCTGCAGAATGGACAGAAGAGGAGAAGGAGATATTCAGCTCCAAACTCATTTCTGATCTACCATTCTTTTTTGTGCAGGGCAATGAGGGTTAAGTGACTTGCCCAGGGTCACACAACTAATAAGTGTCAAGTGTCTGAAGATGGATTTGAACTCAGGTCCTCCTGAATCTAGGGGCGGTGCTTTATCCACTGCACCACCCAGCTGCCCCTGATCTACCATTCTTAATCAACACCCACTTGGCAAAGCTCTGTTCCTTAACCACTCTGCTCAATGAACACTGATGACTTAATGGGAGAGACACTGTTCACATCAGTTTCTGGGCACAAGAGAAAGGAAAAGAGGCAGCCAGAGGGGAGAGAACTCCTACAGAGGTCAGAGATGAGCAGTTAGAGAGGTGGTAGGGTGGAGGTGCTATACAGTATGCCTGCAATGTCAGGAAAGAGAAAAGTGCTCAGGGGAAACAGACCCCTCTTCCTTCTTGGAGCAAGTTGGTGTTGAAGTGGTCCATAGTCTGGGGGAAAGCCCGCATCCCTAAGTCATTTTTGCCTCTCTCAAGTTAACTACTCCCAACTCCAGGGTTTATCTTTCCATCCTTGGTGTGAGGGAGGAGTGTGTGGATTTTATAATGTTTTGGATTGAACAAGAGGGGGCTCTCAAGAAATTTAACCAGAAAGTCCCCCTGTAATTCTACTGAAATTTCATTATCTCAAGAAGGCCTTAAGAATTGATGGCTGATGGGAAGCCCACTATTGTGGGATCACCTCTAGACTGGAGATCTCCAAACCTGAGATTTGGTACTGGCTCTGCCACTTAGTAACTATGTGACCCTGGACAAGTCAATTTTCTCTTTGGATCTCAGTTTCCTCTTGTTTGAGAGGTTGATGATCTGGAGGGTCCCCTCCTAGTTCTTCAATTCATAGGTTTAGGGCTGGAAGGCACCTCAGAGGTTAGCTAGTCAAACCATCTATATTTTTTTGGTGAGGCAATTGGGGTTAAGTGACTTGCCCAAGGTCACACAGCTAGTTAAGTGTCAAGTGTCTGAGGCTGGATTTGAACTCAGGTCCTCCTGAATCCAAGACCAGTGCTTTATCCACTGTGCCACCTAGCTGCCCCCAAACCATCTATTTTACAAATAAAACTAAGGCTCTAAGAGGGCCTGTGGTCACAAAGATAGTAAATTGTGGAACCTGGATTCTAGCAAAGGTCCTATGACTTCAGATTCAACGTTCTTTCCACTGTACCACAGACATTCTATGACCTATGAATTGTAAACTCATGGAAGTATTCGAAATGCTGGCAATCTAAGAACTAGAACAAGTCTCTCCCCATCCTACCCTATCCTTTTGCACTCAGTCCATACCTGTGTCCACACTAGCTGTGGGCTCACTTTCAGCAATGAAACTGTTCAGAGCTTCTGCTCTTTGGGTCTTCACATGGCCAGCTCTTTATGGATTTAAAGCTGGAAGGGACCATCAAGCTCAATTGGCTCAACCCTCTCATTTGTCAGGTGGGAAGACTGAGGCCCAGAAAAATTGTGTCATTTGCCCTGGGTTACACAAGGTAGTAAGTGCAAGAACTGAGATTTGAACTCAGAACTTCCGACTCTACATTCACCTTTGTTAGCTACAATCCCCAAGTGAAAATGTCTCCAGCAGCTCAAAATTATAGGGGGCCTTAGGGATCAAACCGAACCTCCCAAGACAGCTAATTGTATGAAATAAATTCTACAAAATGTAAGGAAGTGTGAGAGTGTGGAGTCTTAGGTATGCTTTATTCAGCCCCCATGGGTTGCGCCATAGGAATAGGATGGGCTGACATGTATGACTGCCTGGAGGCAGGGGAATGGGTTGAATGACCTCTCCAGTTCCATTCAGCTTTCTAATTTTATGATTCCATGCCAGCTCCATCCCTGTCTCTTCCCTTCTACACCACCAGCCCTACAAAATACACAAAAGATTGGGACCCCCACCCCACCCCTAGCTAGCAGTTCAGTCATAGAATCACAGCCTCTGAGAGCTGAAGTTCCTCAAAGGATGTGTACTCCCACATGTACCTAAATAGAAATCCCTTCCATAACATTTCCAATGAGAATTCATCTTTCCTCACCTTGCAGATAGTGATGGGGAACTCATTTTGTCCTGAAGTAGCCCATTCTGTATTGGGATAACTGTAGTTCTCAGAGGAATTTTCCTCCTGTTGGATCTAAATCTGCCTTCCCATGGCTCCTTCCACCATGCCCAAAATGATCCTTGCTCTGTCCATGGGCCAAGAACAAGTCTAACCCTTTTTTAAAATATGATACCCCTTCAAGTGTCTGAGAATAGCTATCTTGTTATCCCCAAAGCCTTCTAGAATTTCTTTGGGTTAAACCTCCTCTGTTCCTTCAACTAATCTTCATATAACAAAGGAAAACAGTACAGTCAAAAGATCATCACCTAGAAAGAGCGATGAACTTCAAGTCCCAGGACCCAAGTTCAAATCCCAGCTCTGCCAGTTATGACCTATATGATCTAAGACACTAGGTCACTTAATATCTCTGGGCTTCATTTTGCATCTGCAAAATGACTTCTGAGGTCCTTTCTAGTGCTAGATCTAAGCTCCTTTATTCCTTTACTCATTTATTAATCAACAATCCCTCACGCCACTTCCTCCTACTGGCCAGTCTACTGGTGAGTGGTTTCTCCATATATAAGTGGATGTGTCCTCAAAAAGTAGTTATTTTCCTTCCAGGACTGTTCTTGAAGCCTTTACAGCCTGGTAGAACTTTTAGAATAGGTGCTTTGCTGTTATAGTCTTCCATGATGAGACACTGGAGAATTATCCTTATCAAACAAAAAGCCTTAAAGAATTGAAATGGATCTAAACTCTTATAACCTGATTCCTATCTCTCACTATCCTGGTCACTTTCTCTTGGACATACTCCAGCCTGTCAGTTACCTGCCTCAACTGTATCCTCCAACACTGAACATAATATTACAAATGAGAAACTTCCACGGTTCTTGGGTAAAATGCAGACTCCTCAGCATGGCAGTTGGATCTCTTCACAGTCAGGCTTCAGCCTGCTTTTCCTGTTTATTGCACATTACTCCCCTTTAAGGACCTGTCAAATTGTCCTGCTCACCAATCCCTGAAATTGACAATTCATATTCTACCTCCGTGACTTTGCGCATACTGTCTCTTACGCTTACAATGCTTTCTTTCCTCAGCTCAGCCTCTTCCTTCAAGGCTCCATTCTTGTACCACATCCTATAGGAAGCCTTTTCTAGTCATCTTAGATGTTAGAGTTCTCTCTTTTCCTCAAGTTACCATGTGTGTATACATATGCACATGTATATATATATATATATATATATATATACACACACACACACACACACACATATACATGTATACATATATAATATCTCCCAAGAAGAATATAAACTCCTTGAGTGAAGGGACCTTTTCATTTTGTTGCTGCATCTCCAGCATCTAGCCCAGTGCCTTGTATGTAGGAAACCCTCAGTAAATGTTTGCTGGATGTGATTTGACCAGGGTAGAATATAACAGGCCTATCACTCCTCTCATCTTGGTCAGTAGTCTTCTATTAATGTAGTCCAGGATGACATTAGATTCTTTGGATGCTATATCATACTATAGACACTAGTTGAGCTTGCTGGCCAACAAAACTGAATTGAATTGAATCAGGACCGTGGACAGGGCCACCCTCAGTTGGCAAGCATGACACCTCTGCACATTTTGGAAACATTTAGAGGAAAGAGGAAATATGGAAAGAAAATATGATTCTTTTTTCTCTAATGTGATGAAAACTCTTATATGATAGTGATTCCTTTTGATAAATGGATTTCAGCCCACCAGTCAGTCAGTCAAAAAATATTTATTAAGTGCCTACTATGTACCAGTCACTATGCTAAGTGTTAAGATACAAAGAAAGACAAAAGACAGTCCCTACCTTCAAGGAGATTCACAGTCCAATGAGATAAACAACTTAACAAACAAATACATATCAAGGATAAATTGGAAATAATTAACAGAGAGAAAACACTGGAGGGGCAGCTAGGTGGTGCAGTGGATAGAGCACTGGCCCTGGATTCAGGAGGACCTGAGTTCAAATCCTACCTCAGACACTTGACACTTACTAGCTGTGTGACCCTGGGCAAGTCACTTAACCCAATTGCCTCACACACACAAAAAGAGAAGACACTGGAATTAAGGGGTATCAGGAGGGAGTCTCAGAGACTGAGTCCAACAGAACAAAGAACCATCCTCAGGTATAAGCCAGGTTTTAGATGGGAGTTCAATATGAGGACTTTCAGTCACAGCCAACCACACTGTTGGTTGAAGGAGGATAACATGTGATCATCTAAGTACTGGGACTAATGCTAGAGGTCAAAGTGTCCTCAAGATATCATTTTGTCCACCATAAATTTCCCTTACTCCTCTTTCTCACATTTTACAGAGGAAGAATATAAAGTCCAGAGAGGGGAAGCAAGTGCCCTAGATCACACAGTGAATAAGTGGCGGTGCCATAATTATGACCTCGGTGCTCCTTCCTTGGTACCACATTGGCACTTATTAGTAACACAAACACAAATACACAACATGCAATTCAGTATTCCACAGCTAGGGCTAAGAATACAGACACCCAGGTAAGGGATATGCAGGAAAGGCATGATGGCATGGTGGATAGAAAACTGGCATCAGTCAGGAAGATACGGCTTTAAATTCCAATTCTGACATGGGCTACATGACCCTATACCTTGATCTCTATTCCAAGCAAGTCTCTAAAACCATATATTGCTGAGCAAGGGCTGACCTGCATTAGCAGAGGGAGTTTCCTTACTATGAGCTCCCAATACCAGTGAAATCCCAGGCTAATTCCCAAAAAAGTGGCAGCAGTGATTGATCAAAGCAGTGGTTGGAGGGAGTAGAGCACTGTACTTGAAGTCAGGAGGAAACTGCAGTCCTTAAGCTCCATTTCTGACACTTCGTAGCTTTGTGACCATCAGCAAATCACTTAACCTCTCTCTATTTGTTAAATGGGGATAATAATAGTACCCACACCATAGGGTTGTACTGAGGATCAAGTGAGATGATATCTCAAGTGACTTTCCATGCTTAAAGCACTATGAGAATGTGAGTTACTATTACTGAGTAAATCATTATTGCCATCTGCTGATAGAAAAACTCTCTACCCTGGGAGCTGCCTCACATTGCAAAAATTTTTTTTAAATCACAGCTCCATCCATATGGAGCATAGCCTGTAGAGACCATCCATTATACATGTGTGCCAAGTCTCGGGTATATACCCCCATGTATAGCTGTGTCTTAACACTTTTCAGGGCCTGCCCCCTACTTTGGGCTGTGGCCTTTAGATTTCAAGCTCAGTCCACAAGGGAAAGGAGCATGCTTTGTCTTTAGCAATTCATTCAGTGGCTGCTTCCCTGATGCACTGAGCTGAATGCCATATAGTTTGGATTGATGGGGCTGAATGAAATCCACAAGAGCCGGAGTGAGGGATAACTCTGCCTTGGGAACAGGAGGCCTTTCAAAATGTGGAGCCTGTCCTTCTGGAGAAAGGACCCAGCCTGCTCAGAAGATGAAGGACTTTCTAACCCCTTTAGAGTCTGGATGGTTTCTAAAGTCATAGCTTTGCTTCTTTTTAAAAATTTTTTTTATTTTTTTAGTGAGGCGATTGGGGTTAAGTGACTTGCCCAGGGTCACACAGCTAGTAAGTGTTAAGTGTCTGAGGCCGGATTTGAACTCAGGTACTCCTGACTCCAGGGCCTGTGTTTTATCCACTGCGCCACCTAGCAATAGCTTTGCTTCTTAATGACTTTATTTCTGGGAATTCTTTATAAGAAAGTTTCTGTTGAAAAGATAACACCTTAACACACACATACACACACACACACACACTCAGTTAATCATGGTGCAGTGGAATGACCTCTGGATTTAAAGTCAGCACCCAGATGTTCTGGATTCAAATCCAGTCTCTGACAGTTACTGTTGGTGTGACACTGAGGGTCATATTAACTTTACAGTCTCAGCTTCTTCATCTGTAGAATGAAGGAGTTAGATTAAATGCCCTCTATGCTCTCTTCCAGTTCAAAATCTATGCTACTGTGATCCACCTGACCTTGACAAAGCCCCTTAACTTCTCAGGTTCAGGTTCCTCATCTGTAAAATGAAGGAGTTGAACTAGATGCCCTCTAAAGTCCTTTTCTGCTCTAGATCTATGGCGCCATGACCTAGGTTAGAGTTCTGGCTGTGCTCCCGGCTTTCTGGGGCAAGTTAGTTCCCCTTTCTAGACCTGGCTTTCCTTCTCTGTAAAAAATGACAGGTTAGAATAGATAATCTAGTAAGTCCCTTTCAGCTCAAGATTCCACGATCTTATCACCTTGTCAGAGGGTGGTTATGGGGAAAAGATACAGAATAGGGCAGAGTCAGGAGTCCAGGGGGAGAGAAGAAAGGTGCTGAGGAGGCGAGGATAAATGTTATCTCCTTCATAATTTTTGCTGTGGACTGCTCCTGTCTCTTGCTGTGAGGAACAATTTGCCACTAGCACCTTCTCCCCCAAATCACCCTCTCTCGGGCCCCTGAGGAAGGGGAACTGCGGCTTTGATTTAAAGGTGAGACCTCAAGTGGCAAGCCCCATCTGAACTCCTTCCCCCCAGACAGAGAGACAGACCGAAGGGCCACTGATGTCTTAGCTCATCATTGGACCATTGTGTGTGTGTTGTGTGGGGGGGAGGAAGGGTCCACCTCTTGAGCTATTTCTATTTCCTTTCTCCATGACACTGCTGGCTGCTGGTTGCTAAGCAACAAGGAGGACTTATTTCCTCCCCTGGTGGAGGGAGGAAATGAGGGGGGAAGCCATCTAGAGTAAGGAGGGGAAGAAGGGGAGAGGAAAGAAATGCAAAAGGATCAGGGACACTTGGGGCCCCTGATAAAAGAATACACATAGCCAACAGAGAAGCCCATGGTCAGGAATGTAGCATTTGAGATAGGGAGACATGCACAAGTCACCAAGAGAGATTGTGGCAAATAGGGACAAAGGGAGAAACAGAGCCACCAGAGAGACAGTAACTGAAACATAGGGATAGAGACAAACACTGAAGATAGCAGGGAGAACAAGAATTTGGGATGGAGACCCACATCAACACATGGAAACAGGGAACAGATGCATAGACATTGGGAGAATCAGATGCAGAGATACACATTCACACACACAGAAGATCCCAGCCTCAGGGTATCCAAGAAGGGATAGGAAGGGAACCAATCATTCAATCCGTCAGCCAGTCAATTGACAAGCATGTATAATGGGCTAGGTCCTGTGCTAGGTGCTGAGGATATAAAGACAAAAATGAAATGATGCCTGCCCTCCAGGAGCTTATCCTCTACATTCGCACGCTAATTTTAAAAAAATTAGAGCTGTGATTTCATTGGCAAATAGAACTCCCAAGGAAGAAACTCCCTCCACCAATGCAGATCTATACCTGTAGAGAGTTACCTACAATACTGAGAAACTAAGTGACTTGTCTAGGGTCACATACTCAGTGTGTCTCAGACAGGATTTGATCCCAGGTCTTTCTGAATTAAAGCATCTCTCTATCACCTTGATGTCTCCTTACATGCTCCTTTTGTTATCCATTAGTGAGCCAGTAACCCCCAGAGACCTGAATTCTTATCTATTGGGTAGATTTGTCACCTGTAGCAGACACTACTCCCTCTGAACCTGTATTCACCCTTTTGTGGCATGAAGTGATTATAATAGCATAGAGCTAAAATTAAAAAAAAAACACAATAGCATAGAGCTAGAAGGGAATTCATCAGTACAAACCACTCCATTTTACAGAGGAGGAAACTGAGGCCCAGAGTGATCAAGCGATTTATCTATCACATGGGTAGGATTGCAAATCTAGAGATAGAAGGGGCCTCAAAGCCATCCAGTTCAATCCCATCCAGAAGGGGGAAAATAAGGAAGTGAACTAACTTGCTCATGATTGCCCTGGTTACTGGTTGTCAAAGGCAAGATTTGAACCCAAGGCCTCTGACTCCAGAACAAGTACCCTTTCCATTGCTCTCTTCTGCCCTTACCTGCGTTGTAGAATAGATGATATGGGTTAAAGGGAAGGGGCTGCAGTCATACAAAGATACAGAAAAACTTCAGGAGAAAGAACAATATCCAGTGGGCTGCTTGCTTCCAACAGATGGGAGAACCAAATAACCTCTGGATTTTCCTTTGAAGCTGAGGGGCCAAGAAGTCTGTCCTGGTATGAGAGTGAGAAGTTGAGGGGCTCTTTGTAAGCTGGGTTCACCAGGTGAGGAGAGAATGTATACATGAGGTGACAACAAAAGGTACCCTGTCTTGGAGCATCTTTCCCAAGGAGAAAGAAGCTATAGTGGTATGGTAGGCATTTATGTGGCACTTTATAGTATACAAAACACTTTTCATTCATTAATTTGGTCTTTACAACTATACTTTGAGGTAGGCGCAGCAGGTATTACCATACCCATTCTGCAGATGGGAAAAAGGATGCTCAGGGAGTAGCTTATGATCATATAGTCAGTAAGCGTCATGGATAGCATTTGAACCTAGGCTTTTTTGTCTACTTTCAACTAAATCAGACTGATTTCATGGGGATGGATAACAACAGTTAGGAGGACAGCCACCCCTTTGCTTTTCTCCAAAGCTCAGCTCCAAGCTCAGCTGACTTCACAGGAAGTGTTCAAGGAGGGGCAGGGTGGTGTACTTTGGAGTTAGGTCTGGGGTTGAGCACCAGTACTGCTATTAATCACCTATGTAACATTGGACAAGCACTTTCCCCTCACTAAGCCCCAGTGTCCTATAACAAATGAGGAGGTTGGATGAGATGACCTCCAAGGACCCTTTCAGCTCTAAATCTATGATCCTATGAGAAGGTAACCTTAGAGAGAGGAGCAGACGGCCACCCAAAGCAGCAGCAGCAGCAGCAGCAAAGGCTGCAGGGAACAGATAAGGAAGGGAAAGAGAATTCTAAGCCAATACCTCCTCCCTAGAGGTGCTGGGGGGTGGGAAGGGAGGACAATTCATTAAGGCTGAAGGAAGAGGGAGAAGAGAGAAAATTAGCCGCAAATATACCAGGAGGAGCATGAAATCAGCTATAGTCTCCAGTACCACCAAGAAGGTCAGTTCATTGTGGCACCAGAAGCCCAATGAGAGATAGGAAGAGAGGCCAAAACACTCAAGGATTCATAGACATTCAGAGGGAAGCCTAATTGGCCAATCTAGTGGCCTTTTCTCAGTCATCATCCTCTTCTTGCAGCATCTGACCTTATTGATCACCACATCTGCATGAATACTCTTTCTGCTCTACCATTTCCTGGTTTCCTTCCTACCCATCTGACAGATACTCCTCAGTCTTCTTTGCTATTTCCTCCTCTTGTTCCACTAAGTGAGAGTTCTGTCCTCAGTCCTTTTCGCACTCTTGGCAGCATCACCCATTCCCATGGCTTCAATTATCACCTCTGTGGCTGATGAAACCCACATTGATATTTCCAGCCCTGACCTTTCCCCTGGGCTCCAATCCCATATCTCCAACTGCTTGCTAGACATCTCCATCTGGAGGTCCTGAGATTTAAACTAATATTCTGACTCCAAAGGCAGTGGTGTCTCCATTGCACCACTCTGAATCAGAAACTCAACAATGGCTCCTTCCTCTTCTTTGTGAAAGAAAAGGGAGTTGGGGCAGCTAGGTGGCACAGTGGATAGAGCGCCGGCCCTGGATTCAGGAGGACCTGAGTTCAGATCCGACCTCAGACACTTAACATTTACTAGCTGTGTGACCCTGGGCAAGTCACTCGACCCCAATTGCCTCACAAAAAAAGAAAGAAAGATAAGGGAGTCATGGTTCTAGTATGACTACTAAAGGGAGACCATTTAGATTGGCATTGAACAGGGGCAGTGTTTTTGTCACCACCATCTTAACTTTCCCCATTTTAAGAATTTACCTCCTGACCCCTGCTATTTGTTACCTGTGTCACCATGGACAAGTCACTTAACCCTTCTGGCCCTCAGTTTTCTAATCTGTCAAATGAATAGGTTGGATCAGATGGCCTCTAAGGTCCCTTTTGGCTTTAAATTTAAATCCATGCTCCAAGTACCTGCACGAATTTAACAGGCATTTATATTTTTTAAAAAATTACATTTTTAAAAATTACATTCATTTTAAAATTTTGAGTTCCAAAATTTTCTCCCTCCCTTCAGCCCCTCTCCCACTCATTGAGAAGGCAAGCAAAACATATTTCCATATTAGTCATTTAACAAACATTTATTAAGTGCTTGTTACTATGCATCAGGTGCCGTGGATACAAAGACAAAGAGAAAGACAGCCTCTCTCTGAGAAACTTACATTCTATTTCTAGGGGGTAGAGAGAGCACAGTAGCACAGCCAATTATAAATATTATTTTTTGAGGATGGAGAGAGAACTGATAAGCGGGCGATCTGGAGAGGCTTTTTGTAGCAGGTGGCACCTTGGGCTAGCCTTATAGTGTCTAACTGCCAATCATGGGCCTGTATGTTGGCCCTAGAATGAGGATAAGTCTAGAAGACTCACTTAGAGACTAGTAAAATGTCCAGAAGAAGATCTCTCAAGGTGAAGAGACTTGCCCAAGGTTTCCTAGTTCCACAAATAGTGAGTTCTATCTCAACGAGGTCAACAGAGACATCAGACAAGCTAGGAATTCAGAAAGACAGATAGATACACAAAGAGAGATGGAGATAGAGATACAAAGAAAGATGGGAATGCAGAGAGGGAGACAAGGAGAAAAACACAAATCCCTCATTGGCGACAATGAGTCAGAGACAGAGAAGGAAAGAGATTGAACTTTGCTGAAGCAGAAATCACCAGAAATATTGAGTCAGAGACAGTAACAGTGACATATTCATTCATTCATCCAACAAGTACTTACTTATCACCCACTACGTGATATTAGGGATACAGAGACAAAAACAAAACTGCCCCTTATTTCAACAAGTCTCTTCTCTAGTGGGAAACCAATAGGTAATGTATGAATACCAAATCTCTACAAGGTTAATTTTTTTGTGGGGGGAGTGTTAGCAACTGGAGAGCTCATGAAAGGCCTCAATCTCTCAGGAGGCAGCATTTGAGTTGAGCATTTAAGGATGCCTAGGGGACTCCAGGAATCCAAGGAAGGGCAGGGGTACATGCAAGACAGCCCAAAGGCACAGATGAGAGTTGGAATATGTGAGGGACAGCAAGTAGCGCAATCCAGCTTGACCACAGAATCGGAGAAGGGGAGTCTCAAGGGTATGTTGGAGCCAGCTAAAAACAGCTCACAAGAGTTGATTGTTAAATTTTCAATGTGAACATTTAGACCTCAGAAATCAGAAAACACCACAAATGAAGGTTAACTTATTTTTCTTGATAATTGTCTAGACTTAATAAAGTGATTGGGAAAATGTTAATAATGCGGATTAGAGTGAACACATACATTTGGGGGGAGGAACCTGTTGTTAAACACTAATCAGCACTCTCTTGGGAGTAATGTATAATATGCCTGGAAAGAGAGAGTGGAACTAGATTGTGAAGGACTTTAAATGCCAAACAAAGGAATTTTATTTTATCCTCAAAGCAGTAGGAAGCCAGATGAATTTTTTTGAGCAACTGATTTGTGCTTTAGGGATATGGGGGGTGGGAAACAGGGATGCAGATAAAGACAGAGTAGAAAAATGAAATACATGCAGGCATAAAGAGAACCAGGGGCCTAGAAAGTCAGAGACTTAGAAAAAACAAGGACATATTGAAAATCAGAGAAGGACATGAGAACAAAGAAAAGGGGAAGACAAAGTCAGACTCTAGGTATCTGTCACTGTGATTGGGCGAAAGTCATCTCTGAAACTTCTGCTGGTATCTTGCCACCTGCCCTAAGGCTTCTGTTTTGTTTTTGTTTTTTGTTTTTTGCGGGGCTATGGGGGTTAAGTGACTTGCCCAAGGTCACACAGCTAGTAAGTGTCAAGTGTCTGAGGCCAGATTTGAACTCAGGTACTCCTGACTCCCTGGCCAGTGCTCTATCCACTGCACCACCTAGCTGCCCCAAAGGCTTCTGTTTTTATAGCTCCTTCCAGAGACCTTCACCTCTATATGGATAGGGGCTGAGGGGGTGGAGAGCCCAAGTGATCAAAAATGTCGCAGCCATGACTGATGCATTTCCCCTAGACTCTTTTCTATCGAGGGCTCAGAAGAAATCCAAGCCGACTTTTTCAGAGGCCCCAGTTCAGAGAGCATGCTAGTCCTTGCTGGCTCTACCTAGTCCATGATCATAGCCACACCAGCCCCAATTTGAGTGCACCCCTGGATCCTGCTCCTCCCTTCTTTCCCCCATTGCTGCTTCTTTTCAGGGCTTTCCAGGTCAAGTCCCCTAGCTAGGAATGGAGAAGCTGGAGCCATCCCAGCCCCACCTGAGCACAGATTAAGTCATGAAGCTCTAATTTAATGCCTGCTGACACAGGGGAGCTTGCTTTCTTCATAAGCCAAGAGATCTGTTAAAGAGCCAGTGTCCTGTTTTCAGACCCTCCTGTCCAAATCTATTAAAAATACAACCCATCAGGATCCCAGTACTTTCCCGCCCCCCCAAACTTGTCACACTGAAATGTTGATCAATAATTCTCTTTTCCCATTTCCCCCCACATCCAGGATGGAGAGGTGTTGGAGGGATGCATCGTCTGCAGGACAGAGCAGGGGCCAGGACAAAAGAAAAGGGCCTGTGGTACAACCCATCCCTCCCTGATGAAGATTAATTGGAGGTGAAATAGCACATCTGTAGCTTGGGGGGCCAATCTGTTTTGGAAACCCTACCGACAGCCAGGGAAGACTGTTCTGCTAATGAGATAATCATTCATAGAGAGATGTCAGCTGAGGGAGGGGAGGAGACTGGTGGTGAGGGGATCACTAGCAAGGACTTTAGAGTAACCCATCAGTTGTGTTTGCAGGTAAATGGTCCTTGCTAGTGTCAGCGGATGGGCATGGGGAAGAAAGAAATGTCAGTGAACAGATGGTCACACACACACACACACACACACACACACACACACGGTTTAACTGTAAAACCTGAACAGGGAGTAGTCTAGGACACATGTGGTGAAGATTCATTCCCTGCCCTCTGGGAGCATCTGGTCTAATGGGGAAATTCCATCTGGGGATAGAGTCCAGCCTTAGGGAAGGAAGGGAGCTCCTCTGATGAGGAGAAGGGTAACGGATAGGACAGTCAACTCTCCCTCATGAGTGCTTAGAGAATGGAACAGGGAATGGATAATTCAAAGCACCAGATAATTTAAAAATGGTCCCTGGCTGTGAATAGCATTATGGGATTTTATTTGCCAAAGGTCTCCTTTTCTAACTGGTTTTTCTCAGCATGAAACTAAAGCAGGTCCCTGGCACAGATGGAGGCAGGAGTTGGGGAGGTGACCCAGAAAAAAAAAGCAAGTTAAAGGGGAATGAAGAAGTTTAAGGTTGAAAATTTGCTACAGATACCCAAAAAGTAGATATTCACAATGCAAATGGTACTGGAGAGTTTGTGGTGATGCCTCTCTGACTCTGACTCTCTGATCATAAACAAATGAATGATTGAATGAAAAAGAATCTCTCAATCATTTGCTATGGTGCTAAGTTCTCGAGATACAAATACAAAAGTGAGACAGTACTTGCCCTCAGGGAGCTTACATTCTAATGCTACATGGTGCCATAGTGCATAGAGAACCGGGCCTGAATCAGAAAGACTACTCTCCCTGAGGTCAAATGTGGCCTCAGATACTAGCTATGTGGCCCTGGCAAATAAGTCACTTAACCCTGTTTGCCTCAGTTTTCCTACCTGTAAAATGAGTTGGAGAAGAAAATGGCAAACCACTCCAGAATCTTTGCCAAAAAACCAAAACCCAATAGGTGATGAACAGTCAGAAATGACTAAAAAATGACTGAACAACAACAAAAAGGCACTATGCTAAGCTCTGAAGATACAAATGCAAGGGTGAGGCAGCCCTTTTCCTCAAGGTGCTTACATTCTAATAGATAAAGATAACACTTTTTTTGCAGTGACTCACCCAGGGTCACACAGCTAGTAAGTGTCAAGTGTCTAAGGCTGGATTTGAACTCAGGTCCTCCTGAATCCAGGGCAAGTGCTTTATCCACTGCACCACCTAGCTGTCCTCAAGATAACACTTATAAGAGAGCGGTTGCCAGGGGAAGGTCACAGAGATGATAAAATGGAAGAAGAGAGCTATCAAACAACAAAACCTTTCCTGAGGCAATGGCAGTGTTCATTTGATTGCAGTTCTCCAATTGCATTCCAGGCTCTTAGCTCCCTACCTGCTCTTCCTGTTAATAGAAAAGACCTCAGAGGCTATCTAATCCAACCCCATCATTTTACAGATGAAGAAATGGAGCCCTATGGGAGTTTGAGTGACTTGCCCAACATCACATAACTGGTAAGATCAAAAGCAGGATTTGAAAACAAATCCTCCAATTCTCAAGTCAGCTCTTTCCTCTGTATCATGTATTCCAAGGCCTGGCCCTAAATATGCTAACAAGAGTCCAGCCCTAGCCTTCTAGGAATGTACAGTCCAGCTGTAGAGATCTGTTGTGGCAAAGAAACACATCATAATTCTGTAGCCAATCTGAACTTGGGCTAGTTCTCAGGCAACAGACCTGCAGTCTGTCACCAGGCCCGTACTCAAAACCATTCCAGTTTAGTAGCCTTTCCAAAATGTGCCAGAGTTTGTGATCAATGAGCAGAGCCTTCAAGAAGTCAGGGTGACCTCTGTACCACAATGAGGCAATAGAGGAGGGCTTTTCTACATTCTTAGAACTCAGTAGATGCTTAATAAATGTTTGTTGAATTGAATTAAATTGATCCTCCTTAGCCAACTACCTCAAGATTTTCTGTGGGTGGGGAATTGGATTTGTCTATCTTTGATTTATCCCTAAATCAACTAGAACTGGTTTAAGGATTGTCTACATCACCTCCCCCTCTTATCCTACTCCCAGAACAGATAATTGAGAATTAACTGTAAGCCCCCAATCTCCGCAAGTTCCAAGCATTCATCCATCACCATGGACAGCACATCCCACTAGAGGTGACATCCCTCACTCCCCTCAAGCTGCTGCAGCAGACGCATTGATTGCTCCAGTTTATGTCATCTTTGAGGCTGAGGTACCTTCCTCCCCAACTTCCTCCCTAAGATTTTGTTTATTCTTTCATTTTCCCAAATGTTTTCTGAGCTCCCCAATCTCTTGTTAGCAGAGATCAATTGTGAATCCTTTGGGAGTGCTGCCTGTGGCATATCTTGTGCTGAATTCACTCACTTTGGGTTTATACTGTTTCTCGTTTCTCTCTCTCTCTCTCTCTCTCTCTCTCTCTCACACACACACACACACACACACACACACACACCATCATCACCACCACCATCACCATCACTATCACAATTCCCTCTCCCTCCCTATTTTTTGTATAACCCTATCTAGAGTTTCCTATATTGCACTCTCTCAGCATTCAATTCACGCTGACCATCTCTGCAGGTCATATACACTCATTCAATTTAGCGAGTCCCATTAATTTCCCTATTAAGACATCTCTGCAGGTCCCTAAAGAACATAGGGGGAAAAAGAACTGGAAAGCTCCCTCCTGTGGAGAGAACTGTCCAAAAGTCCAAGGTACTGAAACCTCCATTCACTCCTGTACTCTCTAGATCAGGAATATATAATATGTTCCACATCTTCTGGAAGGGCTGGGTTTCTGAACTGCCCCCTCCACACACACACACACACATTCCTCTCCTGCTGGGAATTAGTTCTTATATGCCAATACATAGTCCCTATCCTATAATTTACCCTATGCCTATACATATGCCTATGCCCTACCCTATGCCTCTAATTTAATCAGTCACTTCAGAAAGTTGGGGCACATATATTTTGAAAGCCCCAAACCTCACTCCTCTAGTCTCCAAGTTTAGTCATGGGTGCAACATCCACACACCATCAGGGCCCTGTCTTGATCCTGCAAGGTGTAGGATCAGGAAATAAAAACTCTTAGTGGGAAGAGACTAACTGGCACATGAAGAACCATCTCATTCATTTCTTGAGATTTCCTGACAATCAGGGAAAGAATACAGGAATGCTGATGCCCACTGGTCTAGGCAAGATTTCCTCTAAATGTGATTTTCAAAGCCAGAAGGTCTACCTGTGGTCAGAGAGAAAATGGTTTCTGCTTGTAATATACTTCCACAGTGTGTGCAAACACACAGAGAGATTCAGGGCTGGACCTGGGCTGCTTGTGGCATCTTCCTTCTCTTTTCTGAGCTGCCTTCTACTCTTTCAGAGTTTCCTCTTACTTTCCCAGATTCTAATATCCTGGTTGAGGGATATGTGGTGATGAACTGTTAACATTCAGTAACCTATAAGCTCCTCAAAGTCAGTGCTGTCTTGCTCATAGACAGACTCATAGGTTTAGAGTTGGAAGGGACCTTAAAGGTCATCTTCCTTTTATAAATGAGGAACTTGAGGCTTTGAGAGCATAAGTGACTTGCCCAAGGTAACAAATTACTAAGTACCAAAGCTGAGATTTTAATTCTGGTCCTTTGACTCTTGATCTTCCCACTGTGTGTAGTTTTCCCTGAACATAGTAGGCCCTCACCAAAGCCTCATTGTATTACGTTCTTCTGTCAGCAAGTCATTCAGCAAACATTTGAGTCATTTCTTTATGTTGAGGAGGGGTTATGATAGAGTGAGCACAAAAGAAGAGGTGAGACTAGAGGTACATGGATCAACACTTAGAAAATGTTTCCAAGAGGAAGTGAATTGTTTGAGGTATTTATTTGGAACCAGGATTTGAAGTACGGAAGAGATGTAAATCCATGAAAGGGAAGCTGCTCATAAGAAGAGGAGGAGGGGGAAAGTAATGACTAGTATGAAGATACAAGATAGGAATGAATGAGATGTATGCAGGGGATGGTGAGATTTGCTGAGCTAGATCAAAAGGGCAAAAGAAAATATGAAACTAGTGATATGAGGATGGGAACAGGGTGAGACAGCTAGAGGAGGAGCTTCTAATTCCATGATGAGGTGTTTGGATTTAATCTAAAAGGCAACAGGGAGCTATCATAGATTTTTGAGGAAGGGAGTGACATGATAAATAGAGTGATTCAGGCAAATGATTTTGGTTGCTGATTCTGGAACCACCAAAAGACACAAAATTTACTTCTTAAGAAAGCAAGGGCGTAAGGATCTTGGACTAGGGTCAGATTTTGGTGGTTTGGGAAGTTCCATCTCCCCCTTCTCTCTAAGTTTGCTAAATTTTGACCCACTTGCTTTTCTCCCTTCCATTTACAGAACTAAGCTCCTTGACTGGAACTGAGTCTTCATCCTTAACAATGAATTCCTACCTCTTCCACAAACCTTATCCACAATATTGCATCCCCATCTCTTATGTTGAGCTCTTATTCTCTGCACTGAGCCTCCTTTCCTAATAATAAACCTCTATTCCTGGCACTGAGCACCCATACTTATCACCCAGTCCTCATCTCTGAAACTGAGTACCCCTTATTCTAAGCACTGAGCCTCCACAATTGGAACTGATCCCCAAACCACCACACTAGCTCCTATCCCCAACACTAAGCCCCAATACCTGACAATGAACCACTATTCAAGTGAGCCCCCCATATCCAGCACTGAGCTCTAACCCCTACACTGAACTCCTGCCACTGACTCTGAGCTTCCATTCTCAGAACCAGACCTCTGGACTCCATTGTGAAATCCATTGTGAGAACCCATCCTTCATCCCTGGCACTGGAGTCCTGAACACTGAGTCCCCATACCTGGAACTGATACCATTCCTGTCTTCACTGGACCCCCTTCCTGACCCTGAGCCTCCAGGACTGACAGTGGGACCACATCCCTAGCCCTGAGCCTCCATCCCTAATGGTTAGTCCCCACCCCCACCATTTGAGCCCCATATCCTTACTTAGCACACAGCCTTCATCCCCGGTCCTCAGCTCCCATTCCTACTCCACACCCACACCAGCATCCTTGGCTTCCACTGACTCCTCTTTGTTTCTTCGGTCTCCACCCTGCTCCACTGTTCTGTGATCCTATCACCACTCTGAAACAGACACTCCCCCTTGGGGCCAGAGATAGGCATCATGAGTTCTTGCCAATTATTCCAGCAGCGGGGGAGGAAGAGGCAGACTTTGGACACAGGCCTGCTCTCCCTGCTCCCAGTCTCCTTTGGCCAGAAGACACCCAGAAGCAGACACCTGCCCCCCTCCTGTCCAGAACATTCCCTTCCTCCATTCCTCCTCATCCCTCTAGCAATGACCAGGTCCCATTCATATTCTGGCTGGGCCTCTAAGGAGGAGAGGTCTCTGCCTCCACCCTATGCATGTCCCTGCATAAATACACATTAGCCATCATTAACCAGCTGCTGACACATCTATCGGAATCCTACTGCATCCTCATTGATTCTCATAATTGAAACATGGGGAAATCGATGCACTTTATCATAATGCACAGGTTTGCCTCTCCCCTCTTCATGCCCTTTCTCCTCTCCTCTCCACTTCCCTCCCTCCAGCATCCAACCTGTCTGAGAAGCAAGCATCCCTCTGCATTGTTAGATGAAGAAACAGACCCCCCCTCCCCAGTGAGGCTCCCAGTCCTAGGGATGGTGGTGTTAGTGCCATTCACCGTGGTCCAAACCCTGTCCCAGTTTGGGACTTCCAAGAGGAAAAGGGAAAGTGTTCAAAACTGTCTCGTTCAGGAGGGTGGGCCAGGGGTGTGGCTAGTATGATCAGAGCTGTGGACTGTATGTGAGAGTAATAAAAACACTACGATGCTGTTTATAACGCGTTTCCTTTGCAACAATTCTGAGAGGTAGATAGTTTAGGTATTATCGTCTATAATGGAGGTCTAGTTACACAAAGTGACTGTTTAGATCCCAGTGGCAGAGGGGATAGGATGTAGCACTGAGGCCAAGAGCACTAGTGTTAAAGGGTCCAAGTGGAAGCAATTGAAATTTCTTTCTACTCTGGGAGGAGAATTCAGTGCTGAGGTTGGGGCAGGGTTTTGGGGATGAGTTAAAGATTAAGAATTAAGGTTAAGAACTGGGGCTCAGTGTTAGGGATGGAGGCTTAGGGTTAAGAATGGGGGCTCAAGGTTAAGGATGGTGATTCAATGCACTGTGCTAGCAATGTGGGTTCAGCATCATTGATAGAGGCTCAGTACAAATGCTGGGGGCTCAGGATGGAGACTGGGGACTCAATTCTGGAGATGGGGTCTGGGGACTGGGGACTGGGGACTGGGGACCAGGGCTCACTTCTGGGAATATGGGTATGAATGGGACTGAGGAGGAATCAGAAGAGGATCCTTTACAAAAGCTAAGGAATATATAGGCCAGGACCCTGGCATTCTCATAACTTAATGGTCCCTGCCAAACCTCTGAGACAGAGCCAGGGACTAGAACCTCATTAAGAAAAGCCCTCCTGGAGGCCAAGGCAAACTATCCTTCTGGAAGTGAGGTGCTCACTCACTTCAGTTCAGCCTTGATCTGAGGTACACACACACACACACACACACACACACACGAGCAATTGCACCATACAGTGCAATCATTAGATCTACTGGAATCAAGGGTTTTGAGTTTGAATCCCTGCTCAGCTACTTTCTACCCATGTGACCTTGGGCAACTCATTTGCTCTCTCTAGGCTTCTCTTTATGCATAAAATGAAATGATTAGGATGATTCTTAAGTCCCTTCAAGTCAGCAAGTAGGCAGGCCAGGAAGAGGTGCTGATACCAACAAGGGGGTAACAGAACAAGCACCCCCTGAGGCAGAATTACCTGAAAAAGCACACTTTTGTTTTGTACCACAGAAGGTGGGGAGAGATAAGAAAGACGGGGCTGTTGGATGAAAGGACAAGTAAACCAGTGAGTTAGAAAAGTAGACAACTAGGAGTGAGGAAATCTGGGTTTTAATTTCAGCTCTCCACCAATGAACTTTGACTTTTAGAAAATTTCTTCCCCTTTGGGTACCTTGGTTTCCTTATCTGTAAAATGAAGGAGTGATAGGAGGTGATCTCTGAAGTCTCTGTGATTTGATAACACCTGAGAATTCAAGAGGCTGTTTTTTTGTGGGGAGGGAAGGCAGGAAGAAGAGCAGGGCTTGGGTCCATGACTCTATTGATGTAGAAAACTACCAGTGAGGAATTTATGCCACCAATACACATTAGCACCTGCTTCGAAGCTTAGTCTTCCAGAACCCCCTGGAATAAAGGGTAAGTGACTTGCCTGGAGTTACACCACCAGTGTGTGTCAGAGGCAGGACCCAGCTGGTCCTGGCTCCAAGAGCAGCCCTCAATGACAGCTGCCTCACATAAAGAGTGAGAGCTGGGAGGCGGGGCTTAGAGGTCATTTTATTCAATAGCATCTGATTTAGAGTTGAAAGGCACCTTAGGGGCCAGCTCAACTCTTTAATTTTAGAAATAAAAAACTGAAGCCCAGAGAGGCTAAGCCACAAGTCACCCAGGGAGTCAATGACAGCATCAGAAATGGAACCCAAGTCCTCTGATTCCAAACATAGTACCCTTCCAATAAGACTAAATCCATTTTACAGCTAAGCAAACTGATCCCTATGGAGGTTAAGTGACATCTCCAAGATGACAGATAGTAACCAATGGTCTTCATCTCTCACAATTATTATGCTCAAAATAAAAGGAGGCTTGAGTCAAAGGATCATAGATTCAGGGCTGGAAAGGACCCTAAAGCTCAACTTCTCATTTTACAGATGAAGAAACTGAGGCCCAGAGAGATTTAAGTAACTTATGCAGGATTTGAATGCAGGTCTTCCTCATTCTCAGTCCTTCACTCTATCCACTATGCTGCATTGCTTCCCTTGAGACCTGATTGAGCCCTTCTCCCAGTGGTGATAAATGCCACCCCCTTACGTAGTCCATGATCATGACCACACCAGTCAATGCACCTTCATGGTCCAGATAACATACATCCCTTCTGGATATACACCCTCTGAGTCCTGTTCTTCAGGCCTCCTGCTTCCTGTCTGGTGCACACACCTCCCATATCAGCCAAGGATTACAGGGGCATGAGAGATAAAAGCAGCAATTTTTCCATTTTGTTTTTGACCACGGCCTGATTTCCTTTGAATTGACCCGAATTTCTTCCAGGCCCCAGGCCCAGAAGCTTTGGTATATTTTCTCAAAGAAGCCTCTGAGTTGTCCAAAGAGAAGATTTGGAAGAGAATCGAGCAAGAGAAATGTTACCACCCCCGCCCCCTCATCCCTATCTTCTTCCACCCTCATCCTGAAAATAGCAGAGGGGAACTTGGGACAGAGTGCGCTCTCTCTCTCTCTCTCTCTCTCTCTCTCTCTGTCTCTCTGTCTCTGTCTGTCTCTCTCTGTCTGTCTCTCTCTGTCTGTCTCTCTCTGTCTTTGTCTCTCTCTGTCTGTTTCTGTCTGTCTTTGTCTGTCTTTGTCTCTCTCTGTCTGTCTCTTTCTGGCTCTGGCTCTGGCTCTCTCTCTGAATAGCTAGCTGACTCTGTCTTCCCAGAGCTTGCTGCTTCTCCAGGGCCCCATAGCAATAGTGACATTGGGAAGGACAAGGATTATGGATTCTGGCCAGTACCATGGACAGGAGTTTGTGGCTGCAATTCAGCTTTCCCAGAAAGGAGGACAGAGAGGAAGCAGCAAACCTGCTTTCCTGCAGGCAAAGACCCCTAGGCCCAGAATCCCTTCCTGGTCCAGGGCCAACTGAGGGTTTCAGGATCCTCTGGCCTGATAATCTATCCCCATCTCTATACAAAGAGCTTCATTTTCAGCCTGGCAGCTCTCCTCCCTGGTTCCAAGTGCCCTGGACTTGTGATTTTATCAATACAGGGGATTCCTCTTCTATCAATGCAGCTCAGTACTTGCTCTGCAATCTATAATCGCTCATAAAAATAGCTAACATTTATGTAGCATTCACTGTGCCAGGCTCTGTGCTAAGAGCTTTAAAATTATCATCTCATTCGATTGTCACAGCAACCTTAGGAGGTGGGTGCTGTTATTATCTCCATTTTAAGGATGAGGAAACTAAGGCAGAGGTTAAATGACTTGCCCAGAGTCACACTGCTAGTAAGTGTCTGAAGCCAAATTTGAACTCCGGTCTTCCTTACTCCAGGCCCAGGGCTTTATCTACTTCATCACTTAGCTGTCCCTGTGGCTCCTTTAATCTTATAGAGTTTTCTGGGACACAAGTTAATGACTCAATCAATGTCATACAGACAAAATATGCTAGGGACAGGACTTGAACCCATGGGCCAGATTTCTATCCACTATACTCCAGCTACTGCTTACTTAATATGTTTTATTCCTACCTCTTCCACTTACTAGCTGTGAGACACTGAACAAGTCATTTCCTTTCTTTGAGCCTCAGTTTCCATCTCTGTAAAATGAAGAAGGCTGTCCTTTTCAGTCATGTCTTACTCTTCCTGATCCCATTTGGGGTTTTCTTGGCAGAGATACTAAAGTTGTCTGCAATTTCCTTCTCCAGATCATTTGACAGATGAGGAAACTGAGGCAAACAGGCTTAAGTGACTTGCCCAAGATCACACAGTAAGTGTCTAAGGCCAGATTTGAACTCAGGTAGAAGAGTCTTCCTGACTCCAGGTCCAGCACTCTATCTACGGTGCCACCTAGCTGCCCAGGGGCTCTCCTAGACGATCTCTTAAAACTCCCTTCAGCTCTCGTAACCTAGTTTACAAACCCTCCCATATTAACAGTATCTGTCTAGTGTCACTTTAGCATTCCCTTGATCACTGCTAATTTTTACTTCCTTATGAACAAATCTTTCTCCTACATGGACTCTCAGATCTGGGCTTTTTGCAGACAGGGCTGTATCACTCTCATCAATCACTCAACTAGCATTTATTAAGCACCTATTATGTGTCAGGTACTGTGCTGGGTGCTGGGCATTCAAAGACAAAAAAATAAAATAAAACAATCCCTGCCCTCAGGGAGCTTATGTTGTCCAAGGAGACAGCATGTGCATGCATCAGTACATAGAGGATACAAAGTAACTCAAAGGGAGTTTTGAAATGGAGGTCACTAGTGTGACTGTGACTCTGTGTGTGTGTGTGTGTGTGTGTGTGTGTGTGTGTGTGTGTGTGTGTACTGGGGAGAGGGGAGAGCATGAAAAGTTCTATGCAGAAAGTGAGTTCTGAAGTGGAGGGGGTGAGGGAGGACATTCCAGGCATGGAAAACAACCAGAACAAAGTGATGCCACCTTGGGGGGGCAGAATCAAAGGGGCAGCTCCAGAACACCAAAGGTTTCCTGATGATATGTCTATCATCCCTGTCTCCCCATTAGTCTAAAGTCTTTGAACAGCTCTGTCTTCCTCATCAGATAGACTCCCCCTGTCTCATCGATGGTGGCTGTGTTCCCTGAAAACTCAGTCGTCCTCTATAGTGCTCGCTATCAGTTGTGTTCAGTTCATGGACGGCACCCAGGCTACCAGGGGAAAAGTGGGACCAAAGTGGTTTTCATGGGTTCTCCCCTTGACTTTTTTCATTCCCTTGGGGGGCATAACTGCTGGGCCCTGGTCATCTGGAAAAAATTACAACAAATGCCACCCAAGTGGACTTTGGCATAGGCTAACCCAAGATGATCCTCAGGAATTGTAACGTGGAGTAGGGGAAAACATTGCAATTGGAGTCAGAAGTCCTGTGTTCAAATCCCAGCTATACTATGTGTTACCTGTGTGACCTCAGGAAAGTCATTCCTCCTCTCTGGGACTCAGTTTACTCATCTGTAAAATGAGAGTTGGACTGGATGGCCTCTGAAATCCCTTCCAACTCTGACCCCATGAGAAGAGTTCACATTTCTTTTGCTTTTGGCAAAGCAGTCTCCCTGGGGTAAACCAGTGAGATGAGTGGTATCCATCTGGAAACTGAGGCCCATGGGCTCCCCAAGGTCATGTAGCAAGTAAGGCACAAAGCTGAAACTCTTGTCTGGGTCTCTGGACTCCTCCCAGGGATCTCTTCCCAACATGTCTTTATTTTTACCAAGTGATCCAGACCAGTGCTGACCAACAGAAGGCAGCTCAGACCAAGAAGTCCATACAGAATTATCCAACACAGACCAGTATAGACCAGGGCAAGTGTGTATATACTGGTACGAATCAGTGTAAACCAGCAGCACAAGGGTTACCATCCATCTTCCTGAAGCAGAATTTTCTCTCCCACTTCCTTTCCCTCTCCTTGGATTCTCAGGAGGGAGGAGACTCTTGTATTTGTAAAGTAACCTAGGAAGGAGAAGAGGCAGGAAGGAGAGCTAAAAGCCTTCCCATACATTATTCAGCGGCTGCCAGGCCTCTGGTCTCCTCTGGAGCCACTGCTGGGGAGAGAGCCCAGAATTAACTCCCAAGGATGAAGCTGGAGCCACCCTCACCTACTACCCTGGGAGGAAGGAGGTGGACAGTAAGAGCCAGCTCCTGGAAAAGCACTTGGAGAAAGCTGTATTCCAAGTGCCAGGGGAAAGGAAGCCTGAGCAGAGCTGGACCATGAGACTGGAACTTAGGGGAACAGGGATCCCCGGTAGCATCTCCCAACAGGTAGTCATCATGTTCTTTCAGCAGCTGATCAACCCATAGGGCTAGTCAGCTTTCCCAAGGTGGAGGGAGCCCTTTCCCGAAGACTTCTCTCTCACCCCCTCCCCAGTCCAATCCTCTAACTCAGGAAGTTAAGGCATATTGGAGGGTGTGGGGTAACTGAAGCATCACTATGATGAAGAGAGGATGTGCTTTCTCCCTGAAGCAGATGTCATGCTTGAACATTCTTTTTTTGGTGAGGCAGTTGGGGTTAAGTGACTTGCCCAGGGTCAAACAGCTAGTAAGTGTCAAGAGTCTGAGGCCGGATTTGAACTCGGGTCTTCCTGAATCCAGGGCCAGCACTCTATCCACTGTGCCACCTAGCTGCCCCTTGAGCATTCTTTAATGGTCCTCTCCAGCTTCTGTCTTATGGGGCACCATCACCTCGGGACCTACACCCCCAGGGTCCCATCACTGTGGCTCCTTCCCTTTTCCCTTGGCAGGGAGAGTGATGGACTTGGAGTCAGGAAGACTTGAATTTGAATCCTGCCTCATGCACTTACAAGCTGTGTGACATAAGCAAGTGACTTCCTGGGCCATCATCTGTAAAGTGAGAGAAGTGGATGTGTATATACTGGTATACTCCATGCTTCCTTCCAGGTCTAAGGCTATATTCCCAAGGGGGCATGGGCCAGACCCTTTGGGAGGTGGGCCATCCTCATTCCAGAAAAACATACTTCCATGGGCAGATTGTTTTCTATGCCTCCCTGCTCTGGTATGCTACAAATGAATTTGCCACAGACCCAAGAATTCCTACCTATTGGTTCAACATGTGCTCCCACCTTCTGCCTGCTTCAAATGTCAGAAGCCTAGGGTATTCCAAAGAGCCCTGGGCTTGGAGTTAAAAGATGAGCTTAAGTTCTGAGTCTCTCACCTGCTGCTAGCTGTGGGATCATTATCATCTTTCCATTCTTCAGTTTTTCTGAGGTCCCCACATCTTCTAATATCCTCCTCTTCTAACCTCTTCTCCCTCCCATTTGGTGGGGGAGAAGAGAGTAATAAGTGGTTCTGATTGGGGCAGTTAGGTGGTGCAGTGGATAGAGCACCTGGCCTGGAGTCAGGAAGACCTGAGTTCAAATCTGACTTCAGACACTTACTAGCTGTGTGATTGTGGGCAAGTCACAATTTCATTTGCCTCAGTTTCCTCATCTGTAAAAATGAGCTGGAAGAGGAAATGGCCAACTACTCTAGTATCTTTGCCAAGAAAACTCCAAATGGGGTCACAAAGAGTTGGACATGACTGAAATGACTGAACAACAACAACAATATCTGATCAAATGAAGCAAACGCCGGGAAAAGGGAGGAATGGGAAATAGCAGGTGTAATGGAAATTGAATTCAGAGTCAAGGGACCTGGGTTCAAATCCCAACTTTGCACTCACCACCTCTGTGACCTTGGGCAAGTCTCTGTCCCTTATCTGTCAGATGAGGGGCTGGTCTAGGTGATCTCTAACACCCTTTTCAGCTACAGCTTCGATGGTGACATGTATTGGGCTAAATTATTCTGATTTTTGACGTGATGGAAACACCTTGCCTGCTGTCTTCCCCCCGAGGAGGGGGAAGGGAGAGGAGAGGAAGTTAGCTAGCTCAGTGATTATATAAGGATGTGGGCGGAACGCCCCCAAACCTATCTTGCCCTCAGGAGGCAGGTGACATGATTGGCTGAGAGTGAGTCAGGGAGTGTAGACTGTCTAATGAGTTTTAGCCAGTGTACCTAGGAAGGAAGACAGGCCCCCAGAAATCAGCTTCAGTGTGGCTAGAGAGAAGGAGTCAGGCTCTCCTGAGACCTGACAGGGAGGATGTTCTTCCTTGGAGGGACTAAGAATGGAGAGGTATTGTTGGAGCCCTGGAAACAGAGGACCACACACCAAATCCTGACTCTGCTCCTTCCTACCTGTGTGACCTTGGGCTAGTTAGTCCACTTCTCTGGGCCTCAGTTTCCCAATTTGTAAAACAAGGAGTTTGGACCAGTTGGCAACTTAGGTGCTTTCTAACCCTAAAGTCTATTATTCTATTCATTTCAACAAGTAACATTTGTTAAGCATTGTATTGCATTCTAGGCAGTTAGACAGTGAAGCAGAGAGCTGGCCTCAAAGCCTGGAAGTCCTGTCTATGTGACCCTGGGCAAGTCACTTAACCTCTGAGTGCCTCAGGAAACTTTCTATGACCAGAAAATGCAGAGCAGTTGTTGGCCTGCACTGGTAGCTGGAGTTTCCTCGGAGATGGCTCCCTATATCAATAAATCAACTATCCAGTACAAAATATATATCATGTGTGTGTGTGTGTGTGTGTGTGTGTGTGTGTGTATACACACACAGGGATAAAAATACATAAACAGTCTCTGCCATCATGTAGCTTACATTATATGATCCTAAGCTATGGTCAAGAGGACCTGGGTTCAAATTCCACATCTGATTCTTACCACTTGTCTTACCTTGAGCAAAATGTTTAACGCTTCTGGGCTAGAGCTGCCATTGACTTGCTGTGTGACCTTGGGTAAGTCACTTCCCCATCTGGGGTTCAGGTTCCTTCTCTAAAATTTGAGGGTCTCTTGAAGCTCTGCCTAGTGGCCTGGAGGCTTGAAGGAGGGAAGACCACCTCCTGGAGTAATAGGCTGAGGCTATAAGGAATTAAGGAGGCTTCAAGGAGTCCTCTTCCATAGATCCCTCCATGAGCCACTGAAATGGCAGGGGCCCATGTCAAGGTACCTGTCCAAGGTCCAGGGCTCTCTTCCAGCTTTTAATGGCTGTCCTGGAGCCATGTCTCCCTGGGAAATCTCCCCACCCTGTATGATCTTGAGGTTGCTCCTGGGCAGAGTCTTTCTTAGGAGGGGGAGGGAGAGGACCTGGAAGGACCTGGAGAGGGGCAGGGGATGAACAAGGGATTTGAGAAGGAGGAAGGGTGACAGACAAAGCTGAGAAATAGCTCTCCCTGTAGGTCTGGTCTAGATTCAGCCTGATTCAGCCCCTCCCCACCCCCACTCCAAGCCATAGGACACCCTTCCCCTCTATCCAAGAGGCCTCATTATCCTCATTTGGAAAATGGTAGGATTGGACTAGCTAACCTCAAAGCTCCTTCCAGCTCTGACATGCTATGTCTTCATGGCCAGGAGATTGGGACACTTACTTCCTTGGGGACTAACTGGGAGAGGCAGTATGGTGTAATGGTGAGAACTAGATGAGTTCAAAGAGCTGCAAAGGAAGATCTGTCACTGAATGGCAGTGTGACCTTAGATAAGTCACTTCCTCTCTGGATTTAAATTTGCTACTGCTAGCCCAAAGCCTAGTGAAATCTAAGTTCAGACAGTCCATGATTTTCTAAGTGAATACACCCATATCTAAATACACAGACTGATAAGTATGTGTGTTGATACTCACACATACTCCAGACCCCAAGACTGAGAGCTGAGGGAAATTCTAGCCTGAGCCTAGTCTCTTTAAGGACTCAGGGAATCAGGATATAGGTGCCCCCCCCAATCCTAGCCCACCCAGTAGTATGCTCCTCTGTGAATAGTCCCACTTGGCTGGTCTTGGAACAGAGGCATCCCCTTGAAGAGAGCCATGGGCTAGGCCCTCCAGTGTTTAAAGGTAGAAATGCCCACTCTCTCCAGTTTTAAGTCCATCTCTGCCAGGCAGGGAAGAGTAAAATCCAAGGATCATACATTTAAAGCTGGGAGGGCCCTGCATTGGGTCTTCAGTTACTACTTCATTTTACAGATGAGAAAACTGAGACTCCAAGAGATTAAATGATTTATCCACAGCCACACAGCTAGCAAGTCTCAAAGGCAGGAATTAAAGTCCGGCACTACTAGCTCTAGGACCAGCACTCTGTATACTACTTCTTATATTGACTACAGAGATCAAACATGAGGTCTGCTTGGGCTCTGGGATTCTGTCAGTAGAAGAGGTCTGGTCTTAGGGAAATGAACAAGTAGCTCCCTCCTCAGACAGTGGGGCATGTTCTTTAGGTGGGAGGCTCTATCCTGAGACAGGAGAGAAGGCAAGGACTTCACCTGCCTTGGGATGCTCATCCAGCTGCCTGAGCTGACCTGTTGAAGACTGGATGAGTGTGGTCCAGGGGCAGGAGAGAGGAGGGAACCTTTGGGGGCCTAGAAAATGTGTGTGGTGGAGATTGGGGGGCATCTTGCAACAGCACAGAAAGATCCCAGACCTAGCTCAGAAGGGGCAGTTGATTCTTCTTTGGGATCCTAGTCTTCCTCCTCTATTCAAATTCATTGGGAAAGATTCCTCCCTAATATATTCTCTGTATTGATCCAAGGAACTCTTCTTTCAGAGGTCTGGCCCTGTTGGACAGAAGAGGAGGGCAGGGAAAATGCCCAGAGTATATTGATTGAGTGGACCACTGGCTGCTAAGCAACCATCCTCTTCCTTTCCCTCTCAGACGTTTGCTGCCCCATAGGATTTAGAAAATAGGGCTTGTGAAGGGGAGGGGGAGAATGTATCCATTCATTCTCCATTTACTATGAGCTCAAGGCCTTCTCTGTAACCAAGCAACAGAGCCCCTCGACAATTGCAAGGAACATCCCTGGCCAGGTGAGGATTCCATGTGAGGAAACTTTCCCTGGAGAAGATCATAGGACCTACAATAGCTAAAACTGGTAGGAACCTTAGGGAGTCTCTAGTCTGATCCCTCATTTTATAGAGGAAGGAATTGAGGCCAAGAGGAGAGATGTGACTTACTGGCCAGGGCATCACAAACTGGTCAGTCATAGAGTTATCACCCAAACCCATCTTCTGGGCCCCAGTCCAGTGATGCTCCTCCTTATATTATACAACCACCACTCACGTGCATTGCTCACATCATCCTCCTTGGAGTCTAATCATATCCGTGGTCTCATTTTGTTCCTCACAAATGCCCTTTATGACAATTTTACAGGGAGAAGCATAAGACCCAGAAAATCACATTCTCAACTTGTGGCTATTCATCAGACTAGCTGACAGAGCAAGGACCAGAACTCAGCATTCTCTCTCTCTCTCTCTCTCTCTCTCTCTCTCTCTCTCTCTCTCTCTCTCTCTCTCTCTCTCTCTCTCTCTCTCTTTCCCTCTCTCTCTCTCTTTCCCTCTCTCTCTCTCTCTCCCTCTCTCTCTCTCTCTGCAGGGCAATGAGGGTTAAGTGACTTGCCCAGGGTCACACAACTAGTAAGTGTCAAGTGTCTGAGGCCAGATTTGAACTCAGGTCCTCCTGAATCCAGGGCTGGTGCTTTATCCACTGTGACACCTAGCTGCCCCCCTCAGCTCTCTTAACTCCCAGGCCAGTATTCTTTCTGATTCAGTGGTACCTGCCCCTGGTACAGTCTTCATGGATACTTTTCTACAAGAGAAATGTCGGGGGAGGGTAAAGATCCCAGATTTATAGCTGAAATGGACTTCAGAGTCCATCTGGTCCAAACCCCTCATTTTACATATCTGGAAATTGAGGCCCAGAGAGGTTAGGTAGTTTGCCCAAAATAATTTGTCATACAGGGAATAAGTGAAAGATCCAGAATTTGAACCCAGGTCCTTGATTCCAGAAACAACATTCTTTCCACTATACCATTCTGCCCTCCCTTTTTTCCAGTTATTTCCCTCCAATCCTGCTGACCCATTCCATTTTCTGGGAGTGGGAGGGAGCTAAGATAGAGATGGAAGCAACCCACCAAATTACCATAATCAGTACTAGGCAGTCCCAGTCTAATAATCAGGGTCACTTTCCAGACACCTATTGCATTGGCCACAGCCCACAGTCTTTCAGTGATCTCAAAGAGCATGTGTCATCCAAGAGAAAGTTCATTCTCTCCATTGTCCCTACCCTGCAAAGCAAAGATCATCTCCTTATAACAGCCAAAAACTGATGTCAGAAACATGTAGCTCTGAAGTACTTCTCTTCAGAGCCCTTGACAACCATTAACCAATTAATGTTAATTAATATGATTAGTCTAAATAGTTAATTAAGCAGGTAATTAGTCATTATTACTGATTATAACCTGTTGAATTCTGAGGGAACTGTGAGGTGGGGGTCAGGAAAAAATAGGTAGATATCCCACTTTCAGGCATTAAGATGACCCTCTGGGAGTAGGGGGAAGAGATAAGAGCATTGATCTAGAGCTGAAAGGGACTGAAGAGGCTATCTGGTCCAATGCTCTTTTTTTTACAGATAAGGAAACTGAGGCCAAGGGAGGTGAAAGGCCCTAGAATTATAGGATTGGAAATGGAAGAGACCTTAGAAATCATCTAATACAATCCCCTCATTTTACAGATGAGAAAACTGAGGTCCAGAAAGGTGAAGACATTTGTCCAAGGTCACAAAGGCAGAGATTTGAACCCTTTGACTCTGAAGTCAGCTCTTTCCACAGGCTTCTCTGAATACCCTTGGGGCCAAAGATGGAGCCCAAGGCAGAAGAACAAGACAGAATATAGTCTGAAGGAATTTATTCAGGCTGTAGCTAGTGATCATGGTCAAGGACATGAAACTGAGAAATTGGGGATTCTAAGCCACAATGACAAAGGCTTTGAAAAATAGAGACAAGTATTTCTTTGGAGTTTTTGTTGATATAACTGAGATGGGTAAAATGTCTTCTGTACCAGTGATGGAGGCTTGGTGCCATTAATGGAAGACCCTTGTGGGGACATGTAAGAGAAACAGACTCCTTGCTAGTTCTGGGGCTTCAGTGTCAGTAAGGCAGGCTTAGTTCCTGAGCTAAAAGGGAGGGTGTGGAAATATGGCCAAAAATGTATTCTAAGCCCTTGATGATTCAACTGAACTTATTAAACTGTCCCCCAGACTCCAGGATAAATATAAGGGATGAAGAATCAGTTCCAGGAATTAGGGCTCAGTGCCAGTACTGGAGATAGGGTTCAATGCTAAGGATGAAGGCTCAATGCCTGGGATGGGGATTCAATGTCAGTGACAGGGGCAAAGTGTCACAGAGAAGGGCTAATTTAGCCCTGAGATAGGGGAGCTAAGTGCTGGGGATATGAGCTATATATCATTTTTTGTTTGTTGGTTTTTGTTTTGTTTTGTTTTGCGGGGCAGTGGGGGTTAAGTGACTTGCCCAGGGTCACACAGCTAGTACGTGTCAAGTGTCTGAGGCCAGATTTGAACTCAGCCACCTAGCTGCCCCCAATATGGGCTACATATCAAGGAAGAGAGCTGAGAGATGGAGGTTTTGTGTCCAGAAAAGAGGATGGTCATTGCTGTGAATAGAATCTCCAAAAGTTGGAGATAGGATCAAGGACTGAGGTCTTAGTGTCAGGTATGGAGACTCAATGCAGGTATGTGAGCTTAATGCTAGGAATAGATGGTCAGTACAGAAGATTGGGTCAAGTTCTGGGGGTGGGTTACCAGAGCAGAGGATTCTGGTTCTTGTTAGGAGGAGAGCTTAAGAGACAATGTGATGTGGTGCAATGGGTGCTAGGACTTGGGTTCAAAACCTGGCTTTGGCATCACCTACCTATGTGACCTTGGGTAAGTACATTCAACTCTCTATGCCTTGGTTTCCTCATCTGATTGGCAATGGGGTGGACTAGATAACCTCTGAGGTCCCCTCAGATCCAAATCTATGAACCTATGATTTTTACAAGTTAATCCTTTTGGGGTTTCAGATTCATCAGACACCACACGGTCCATATATGGCCCACAAGTTAGCCAGTCCTAGTTGTCCCTGTTCCTCCAATTTCACATGGTGACAGAGGGGTCAGGGAGACCCTCTTAAGGGCAGAAATGCTGAAGTCAATGCCTCCCACCCCCACTTCCCCTACACATAACCTAACCAGCATTTATCCCCCAACTGATCTAACGACCAATGGCAGAGGCCCTGATGGTGCAGATGGGGCTTGGGCTGACTGATCTGGAGACTGAGGAAAGAACTTGGAATTGCCCATAACTTCCCCTCTGACTCAGTCAACATTGCTGGCTCTTTCTGTAAGTAAATCTGGCTCCAAATTAGGTATTCAAATATAATTAATTAAAAATATATTTTCTATTTCATAAAATAGAATGCCAGAGCTGAAAAGAACTTAGGAGAAATGAATGTTGAATCCAAGACCTGGGTTCAAATTCTGATTCTACCATTTACTGCCTGTATGGCCTTGGGAAAGTGAATTCACATCTAGACCATTTCTAAGGTTTCCTCCAACTTAAAAGCACTGTCATCCTCAGAGACCAAGTAGTCTAGAGTCCTCTTCCTTTCACCTCATTTTACAGATAAGGAAACTGAGGCCTAAAGAAGTTAAACCAGTGATGCTGTGACTGACAACCAAGACAAGAATCCAGCATCCTATATGCAAATTCATCTTGTGACCCAATGACTTGCCCAGATCAGAGGAGATGATGGAGTTCAGTTTGAGAGCATCCAATATGTAAATTCCGGCCACTGAACCACACTGCCTTATAGAATGTAATTGGTTCCAGCCCCCAGTTAGTGACTTCTCCATTCTGGGCCCAGGTCTCTCTTTGTGCCCCTCCCTACCTCATACCTGGAAAGTCTGAGACTCAGCATTGATCATGTGAGGCCTCTAGGCTCCATCATTGGCTGAACAAGCGAGACACAGCAAGGTACAGTGGGCTGGGAGACATGGGCTCTCATGCCAACCCAGCAACCCCCAAGCTGCATGACCTTGAATAAGCCATTTCTCCTCCATGGCCCTACACCTCCTTCTTTGTCAAATGAGGGAGCTGAACAAGAAGGTTCCTTCCAGGCCTAACATTCTGTGGCTTCTCTGATTCCAGAGCCAACTTCTGTGTCATGTGCCTGCAGCTGGTATTACCCCCCACTGCCAGGCAGACATCTGCAGCCCCCACACTACGCCCAGCTTGTTAGAAGGGCAAAGCTCTAGTGACTAGTTCTCTACTCCGGATCTAAAAAAAATGACTAGAAATGTGAGTCACTTCCAGCGTCATCCTACTCCCCTGCTCTGGATGAAGAGGACCTTAGCTAAGGTCCTGACTAGAAAGCTGATGGAAAATGTCAAAGGGGTACAGTGGGAAGAACATGGATGCTGGAGTCAGAGGACCTGGGTTCAAATCCTCCACAAGATGTTTATTTACTGTTTGATCTTGTCAAATCTCTCTCCCATCTGTCAAGTGAGGGGGTCAGACTACATGGCTTCTAAGGTCCCTTCTAGCTTTATCTGTGATCTATGTTCCTATGAACTTCTCTGGGTCTGTTTCTCTACCTGTAAAAAAGAGAGGGTTAGAATAGCTCATCTCAAAGTTGGGACTTGGCATTGCTATTCAAATATGGGTTGGGTTAGTCGGCCTCAGGGATCTGTCCAGCTCTAAATGTGTGATTCTATGGCAGCTGGGTGGCACAATGGATAGAGCACTGGCCCTGGATTCAAGAGGACCTGAGTTCAAATCTGGCCTCAGACACTTGACACTTACTAGCTGCGTGACCCTGGGCAAGTCACTTAACCTTCATTGCCCCACAAAAAAAAGAACGACCTCACCTGCCTGTTTCACATAGCCCAGATGTTATGGAATTGGACTCAAGACTGAACATGTGTCTGCATGAATTTGAAGCCCATTCATGGGTCACTGGGCAGTTCAGTAGGCAGCGCTCAGCTAAACTACCAAAGCCATGGATTATGGCTATCCTCACTGGAACAGCTAGCCTTGCCATGGGCTAACCCAATAATGTTCAGAGATATGGAGTTGGAATGAACTTTAGAGGTTATTTGGGTCAACATCCTCATATTACAGATGTGGTAACTGAGGCCCATCTAGGAAATGACAGAGACTTGTCTGACTTCGGCCACTTGTCACACATACTTTATGCCCATAAAGAGATTTGGGGAAGAGAGAATAAAGATGGCATCCATCTCCATGACTGAGCACACAACTCCAAGGCCACCCTACTATCTTGATGCTTGGAGTTTTGGGTAAATTTGAAGTCAGATCACCTGGGTTCAAATCCCATCTCTGACACTTGTTATCTGTCTGACTTTGGATAAGCTACTTCCCCTCTCTGGGCCCCAGTTTCCTCATCTGTAATATGAGTAGGTTAGACTAGATGGTTTTTAAGGTCTCTTCTAGAACTAGAGCTTTGATCCCAAGATCCAATGTTATGACTCTAGTTAATTCTTTATCCCCTGCAAGGGAGAGGGTGGGAGATATGTTGATACAGACAGCAATAATCCAGGAACCATTTGGACTTGGCTTTGGACAGTGTTGTGAAAAAGAGCAATCGATTTGGAGTAGTAGGACCTGAGTTTGACCTTGGCTAAGTAGGAACTTCCTTCCTCTCCCTTGGCCTCCTTTGCAGAATGGGGGTGATCTCCACGGCCCCTTCTGGCTCTAAATCCCATGCTCTTTCTATGAATGCATTGTGTGGTTTTTGTCTGAGATTTCCCCTCCAGAGCCTACCCTGGCTCAAGCTGATATTCAAATGAATCTGACTTTTCTGAGCACAGAATTACTCCCCTAGGGGCAGAGGGGACCCAGAGAGGATTCAATACTTGGCAGGGACATTTGCCTTTAAAGCTTGGATGTCACTCCATCTCCCACACAATCCTGAGTCCTGAATGCCATATCCATGGAACTTCATTCTCTAATGGCTACATCGACAATTACACCCCAGCCTGAACTGTCACTCACAGTGCGACATGAGCAGGGGGGAGGCAGACCCCAGGGCATTGTTCAGTGATGTCATAGAGAGGGACTTAAGCCCTAAATCTCAAGGCAACTGGGAACAAGGAAGGTCAGAGAGGAAAGAAACAGAAGGAAGCAGGGAAAGAGTGGGGTGGGGCAGGACGGGAGAAAAGTTGGCAGAGAAAGTTCATATGCAGGGGCAGCTAGATGGCAGAGTGGGTAAAGCACCGGCCCTGGATTCAGGAGGACCTGAGTTCAAATCTGGCCTCAGATACTTGACACTTACCAGCTGTGTGACCCTGGGCAAGTCACTTAACCATCATGGCCTGCCCCCCCCCCAAAAAAAAAAAGAAAAGAAAAAAAGAAAGTCCATGGGCGCATTTGCTGCCTGGCCATATATTCATTTGCTATCAGAAGGACCAGGGGGCTAAGAAAAGAAAGAGGACAAAGTCTTAGATCAATAAGGACCTTCCCGTCAGACTTCACAAAAGTCTTTCTTATGATATATATCTTACGCTTGCATATCATTCCACACACTTCACCGTACAGCCAGACTGACCTTTTCTCATTCCTTACACAGGAAATTCTATCTCCCTTCTCCATGCTTTTGCACTGCTTGCCCCGCCCCGAACCCCCACCCACACAGAACTGCTAGCACTTTCCCCCTAAGTTGACCTTATACTTCCTTTGCATGTATTTCATTTAGACCACTATGTTGGATAGCTAGGTGGCACGATGCATTGTGTGTGCCAGGCTTGGAGTCAGGAAGACCTGAGTTCAAATCCAGCCTCAGATACTTATTAGCTGTGTGACCCTGGGCAAGTCACTTAACCCTGTTTGCCTCAGTTTCCTCATCTGACAAATCAGGTGGAGAAGGAAATGGCAAGCCACTCTATTATTTCTAGCAGAAAACCCAAATAGTGTCACAAATAATCAGACATGACTGAAATGACTGGATAATAACAAAATAGACCACTGTACGTACAGTTGTCTCCCCCATTAGAATACAGGCTTCTTGCAACCATAGACCCTTATGCTTTTGTCTTTGGATTTTAAGTGCCTAGCACTGCGCCGGACACATACCAAGCACTAATATGTCATAGGTTTGTTGTGAGGAAGGTTACTTTGTATACTTGAGTGCATCAAAAAGGCAAGCTGTTATTATTAAGTTGTATGTCTCTACCATTGGCTCTGTACACAGTAAGCATTTAATAAAAGTTCACTGAAAGGGAGGAGAAGACGAAGAGGAAGAGAAGCAGAGAAAGGGAGATGTTAGTCAGAGGGAAGATAGAATAACAAGAAAAATGGTGGGGTGAAGAGGGAGGAAGATGCCAGTTAGGGCCAGCTGCTTGGATACAGCCCGACTAGGATTTGACAGAGACCATACAACTTGGAATGTCTGAGCATCGAACCACCCCCATGACAACCCCCTCCCCAACCCCTACGTAAGCCAATCCAGCTTTCATGTCTTATTGTAGGTACCTGGGTGGAATGGATACAGGAGTGGGCCTGGAGTCAGGAAGACCTATGTTTGAGCCCTTCTTCATATATTTATTATCTGTATGACCCTAGGAAAGTCACTTCACAGCTCTGAGACTCAGTTTCCTTATCTGAAAAATAGAGATAGTAAAAGCACCTATCTCTCAGGGTTGGTATGCTGTACACATGAGATAATGTTTGTAAAGTGTTTTACAAACCCTAATTCTTTATATGAATGTTAGTTATTTTCATTAATAATAATTATTGTCTTGTTTAATTGAGGAGCTTACTTAATAGAAGTCCATCTCTCTCTCCCTCCCTCCCTCTCCCTCTCCCTCCTCTCTCCCCTTCATCTCTTCCTCCTTCCTACTCCCTCTCCTCCCTCCCTCTCTCCTTTCCTCCTTCCCTCTCCCTCCCTCCTTCCCTATCTTTTTTTTTTTTGCGGGGCAATGGGGGTTAAGTGACTTGCCCAGGGTCACACAGCTAGTAAGTGTCAAGTGTCTGAGGTCGGATTTGAACTCAGGTCCTCCTGAATCCAGGGCCGGTGCTTTATCCACTGTGCCACCTAGCCGCCCCCCCTCCTTCCCTATCTTTCCCTCCCTCCTTCCTTCTCCTCTCCCTTCCTCCTTCCTATCTCTCTCCCCTTTCCCCCTTCCTTCTCCCTCTCTCCTTCCCTCTCCCTCTCTCCCTTTCTCCCCCTTTCTCTCCCACCCTCCCCTCATGTCCTTGAATTTCTAGCACTAAGCTCCCATCTCCATCACTATCTTTCTAACTTCTGAGCTAGCTTTCCTGCCCTTCCCTGGAATTACAGGATGAAGCCATTAGAAGAGCAAGACATGGGCAAATGGTGAGAGGTGTGAAGTAGGGAGTGTAAGAGAGAATCCTCTTAATTTCAATCCATCTACCCAGTGATTCCTTCCTGCCTCCACCACCACCACCATTGCCTCTGATGATCCCAGCACCATTCTATCATCAAGGTCTCAGTGCCCACAGCCTTGTCCTTCTCCCCCAGCTGATATGTAGATACTCCTTTACATAAACTCCCATGTATATAATCACACTCATCCACACATGCATATTCATATACTTATTCACACACATAGGTGCTCACATTGATATGCACACCAGAGAAATCAGTTTTAAATGTCACTAGCTTCAGGGGTGTGAAAGACTACATGTCAGAGATGAGAGCCAGTACTGACTGGGCCTGTGTCTTGGTGCTATGAATGAAAGTTCAGCATCAGGCATGAAGTTTCAGCACAGGAGATGAGGGCTCAGTGTCAGCGACAGGGGACCAATGCTGGGCATGTGTCATGGTGCTGTGAATGGGAGTTCAGGGACAGGGAAGAGGGCTCAATGTCAAGTTAAGTAAGGGCTCCTTTTCAGTGATAAGAGTTGACTCAAGGATCTCAGAGCTGGAGATGGGTCTCATTTTCATGGATGGGAGTTCAGTGATAGGAATGAGGGCTCAGTGTCAAGGATAGGAGCTCAGTGTTTGGGATGTGTTTCATTGAGGAGCACAGTGTCAGGGCTGGGAACATAACACAGAAGAGAGTTTTGAGCAGGAAGTCTCAGTGTTGAGGAGAGGGGCTCAGTGCCAGGAGCAATACTAAATGCTGAGCACTGGAGAAGGGGGTAGGGCTGGGAGGGAACTGCTGCCAGGAGGGACCAGAAGTTTGAGGACCTCCTCTGATCCCAGACTCAGAAAGCCATAGGTCATTCTGCTCTGGAGTCCTACTGAGACAAGCCCCAAGGCATCCCCAGAGAGAACTCTTCCCACCTCAGCAGCCTGCAGAGCAGAGTCTGCAGTAAGCAGCCACACAGAATCTGGCTGGAGGGCTGGCTTGAGAGGAGGAAACCCAGCCTGGCTCTGGTCCCTTATTGCAGAGCATCAGCAGTGCTCAAAGGAGGCTCAGGGCTGGCTCTGGCAGGGAAGCCCTGAAGCCTGAAGGCTGCGCCAAGAGTCCCACTGTGAAGCACCACTGTCAGGGTCAACTCCGCACAATGGATGGTCCCCCTCCCAAAGCCATTCAAAATGGGTGAGAAGAGGGGATATGGGGATATTGAGGGACAAGGTGCCCAACATTCTAGCAGAAAGGCTTCTGGGCTTAGGACTCTGGAGTCTGGTCCTCATGTTAGGGTCCCAGTTGCTGTTATTTGTCCTTTATTCTTGAACTGAATTGGATTGAGGTGAGAGAAGGCTGTACAAGGTCACCAGCCTTACTTTCTCCTCCAGAGAGTGGCAGGATATACATCAGGATAACTAGAGATGGCCCTGAATATTTAAGGCAATTGGGACTAAGTGACTTGCCCGGGGTCACACAGCCAGTAAGTGTCTGAGGTGAGATTTGAACTCAGGTCCTCCTGACTTCAGGGCCAGTGCTCTATCCACTTCACCAACCAGCTGCCCAAAGGTCCCAGTATGGTATGATGGAAAAGGTGCTGGCTTTGGGGGTCAGCAGACCTAGGTTCAATCTGGACTCTGCCACAATCACTGGCCCAGAGTAAATACTGAATAAGTCATTGTTGACTGACTGTCTCTTGTATGACCCTCGGCAAGTCACTTAATCCTTTGGGCCTCTTTTTCCTTATTTGTAAAATAAGGGGTTTGGAGTATATGGTCTCTTGTATCTATTCCAGTTCTATGTGTGTGATCTAATATCCTATGAGATAAGGACTGATCGTCCTCCTTCCAGGGTAAGGATGAAGGCCCAGTCCTCTATATCTTTTATCAGAGATAATAGACTGACAGGGGTTTGAATCACTGGACCCTAGATCCTGGGATCTGGTCTCCATGGGAACCTATTCTCTCTCTATTATTACAAGAGTTAAGGAATAGACACTGAAAGCATAGGAAAGAAGACTTCCTTCTCCCCTCTTGCCAGGCAGATAAAGGCCAGGGGCCCTGTGAATCAAACCTGCATGTTCTGACTCCCAATGCTCCAGTGCTTTCTCCTGTCTGACATCCCCATGTCAAAGAAGCACAAGATTTAAAGATGGAAAAGACTCTAGAGACCAAATGGTCCAAGACCCTCATTTCACAGAGGAGAAACTAAGTCCAGAAGTGACTTATCTAAGGTCACAGAATAAAAGTCCAAGCCGACATTAAAATCCAATTCCTCTGATTGTGCCTCTTCCCATTGGTCCATCCAAAGACAAGTAGAAATGATACTTGGTTTGCTGCTGTTTGGTATTATCTTGGCTTTACTACTTCTTCTGCCCTATCCCTCATTATAGATAATTGAGAGTTGACTTCAATATGTGGATAAATAAAAGACTGTTATTCATCACCCTTCTGGCATGAAGATGGATCTTCCTGTTAGTGGAGTGGCCTTTGAACTGTGTGCCCAGTAGTGGGGATCAAGTACACTGAACCACCCATACCCTCTCACTTGGTCCCTTTTGTAAGCAAGGAAATGATATCTTTCAAGACATCTGGCTGACACCAAGAGTCAATCTCTAAATAGCAGAGAGTATTTGGATTTGGAAAGGCCTCTAGAGATCCATTCCTCTTATTTTTTCTGTCCCACCCCACCAAAAATAATTAGGAAAAGACTTCCTTAAAGACACATGGTGAGTCAGTGTTAAAGCCAGGATTTGAATCCAGGTATTTTGATTCCAAATCTAGTGTCTTCCCCACGATATTGCATTTTTTTTTCAAAGAGGGAATCCTACTGTCCGCTAGGAAAAACTCAATGGAAGAGCTTCATTTATTCCTGAGCTCTCCGTGGTACTGAACCTTTGTCCTGCAGCAGATGCCTCATTTCTATCACTGAGCCCTGAATCTTCATCTCTCACTGAGCCTCCTCCCATTCCTTGCACTTAGCCCTCATTAATGTCACTGAGCCCCAAATTCCTAGAAGTGAGCTCATCTGCATCACTGAGCTCTTCATACTAACACAGAATTCCCATTCTTGTCATTGAGCCTTTCATCACTGACACTAACATGAAGTTCCCATCCCCATCATTAGGTCCACATTCCTGATATGGAATTTCCAGTCCTGCTTCAGTCTTCAACACTAAACCTTATCTCTAGCACTGCACCGCCATTATCGTACAACTGGAAGAGATCTTGAAGACCTTGGAGTCCACCCTCCCCCTAATTTTACAGATGAGGAAGCCGGGGATCTAGAGAAGTTAAGCGACTTGCCCAAGGTCACACAGAGTAAGGATTCAGACCTAACTCTTTGGATTCTACATTCCCCTCATATCACTGATGCCCTATTCCCAGCACTGAACTCTTGGCTCCCTCACTACAAGAATAAAGGATCAGGCACTGGCAATTTCAGGGAAAGCTTTCTTTCTGTTTTTTCTCTCCTTTTGCCAAACTGATAAAAACCAGAGATGCTAGGCCTTCCTTACTCTTAAAAGAGAGCCCATATTTCTGACATTGAGCCACCTCTCCTTAAGTTGAATCTTTATCCCTGGGCCCAGGCCCCTACCTTTAGAATTGAATCCACATCCTTGACAGTGAGCCTCTAGCCTTGTCCCCATTCCCAGTACTGAACCTCATCTCTGTCACCAAGACCCCATCTTCAGCACTGAACTCCCCTCTCTATCAATCAGCTCCCATCCCCAGAACAGAGATTCCATTCCTGACACTGAGCACTGACACTCCCATCCCCCTTCCTTATTCTTCATTCCAGACACTCAGCCCTATCCTCATCACTGAACCTTCACCCCTGGCACTGAGTCCCCTACTCCAGGAATGAGAGATTTTAAATTGCTTTTCATTGATAATGGAGGACTCAGAAGAAATCTTCACATGAATTTTCAAAGCCCCTAGGCTCAAGGGCAGTCCAGTTATACTTAGCCTCTAGTCAGAGCCATATGGCCACTCCCTTGAGAGGATCCTGCTTTTCTTTGTTCATTCAAAATATATGTATTAAGTGCTTACTTTGTGCAAGGCCTGGGATGGGCCCTGGGATATACAGAAATAAAAAAGGACATTGGTCTTAACTTCAGAAAGTTTATGAACTAGTGCAGGGATAAAATAGGTACATACATACATACATACATATATATATGATGCAAATTGGAAAATAATGTAACCTTTAATGGAGGTCTACCAGAGTGACTAAAGAGATACAAGCAAGGAATGATGGATCACTTTGAGGTGGTTGGACCAGGGTCCATAAAAGACCATATGTCCTTCATGAAAGATATATCACTTGAGCTAAGCCTTGAAGAATAGGCATTCCAATATGGAGAACTTTGGAGAATTTCTAGTCTAGGCACCTGGGATGGTCTGGGAAAGCGCACAGAGCCAGGAGGATACCAGATGAGATTGAAATCACTGTGGCTGATAGATGCTGAATGAACCATACTATTTCTTTTGTTTTTGATGCTGTTGTGTTTTTTTCTATTTTGAGGTTTTTCATCATTGCTCTGATTTTTTCTCTTATAACATGACTAACGCAGAAATATGTTTAATGTTATTATGTATATGTGTGTGTGTATATATATATATATATATATATAACCTATATCAGATTGCCTGCTGTCTAGGGGAGGGAGGGGAAGGAGGGAGAAAAATCTGAAATTGTAAAGCTTGTATAAACAAAAGTTGAGAACTATCTTTATATGTAACAGAAAAAAATAAAATACTTTATTAATTTAAAAAAAAAGAAAAAAGAAATCACTGTGGCTGAAGTAGTGGGAAGGAAGGAAGGAAGTACCATGGAATAATCCTGAAAAGGTAGGTGGGAGCCAGTCTGTGGAGCATATTAGGAGCCAGGACCAAAGAATCTGTGCTTTGTCCAATAAATATGAAGACCTCAAAGAATCAAGGGAAGATTTACTTGAACAGATGCAGATAAAAAGCACAACCAGGGAAACAATATGCATAATGACAATGTAACAACAAACTAAATACCATGTAATTATAATAACCAACCTTAGCCTCAAAGAAGAATGTGATATTTATTTTTATTTTTTGTGGGGCAATAAGGGTTAAGTGACTTGCCCAAGGTCACACAGCTAGTAGTGTCAAGTGTCTGAGGCCAGATTTGAACTCAGGCTCTCCTGAATCCAGGGCCAGTGCTACCTAGCTACCCCCAAAGAATGTGATATTTTATGTGATAATTTGTCTGCCCATCCCCTCCTAGCTTCACAAAGGTGGGTAACTAAGAGCACAGAACATTACCTATAAAACTGTCAGGTTGATAAGTTCCTAGTTTTTGCAGAATGTCTTTCTTTGTCTTTCTCTCTTTCTTCCTTCATTCTTTCCTTCTTTCCTTCCTTCCATTATAACTGATGGCTTATGGGGAAGGGGGAGGAGTATATTCAGAAATAAAGATAATGAGAAAAACAAAAGATATTCATAAAATATCTAAAATGGTCTTTGTTTTGTCCTGTAGGCAATGGGAAGCCACTGAAAAGGAGAGTGAAATGGTCAGACCTGTATATTGGCAATTGGGTGGAGGGTGGAGTGGAAAGAGAAAAGACTGGAAACATGGAGATCAACTAAAAGGATAATATAACAATCCAGAAGAACTGTCTGAACTAAGATGGTGGCTAGGTAAATGGAAAGGAGGGAACAGATGAAATAGATGTTGCAAAGATAAAAACAACAGGACTTGGCATTGGGGTTGGATGTGAAGAAGAGTGAGAGGGAAGAGAGAGATGACTCTGAGTTCCAAGCTTGGGTGACTAGAAGGATCCTCAACAGAAATGGGGAGGCTCAAAATAGGGTCAGGTGTGGGTGGAGATGATGGAGTTCAGTTTGAGACAGGCTCTGATCATAGAATCATGACATTAAGAGCTAAAAGATTCCTTTTGAGGTCATCTAGTCCAAGTCATGGATGAAGTGGCACAGTGGATAGAATGCTGAGCCTGGAGTGAGGAAGACCTGAGTTCCAATCTGGCCTCAGACACTTACTAACTATGTGATCCTGGGCAAGTCACTTAACCCTATTTGCTTTAGTTTCCTCATCTGTCAAATGAGCTGGAGAAGGGAATGGCCAACCCTTCTAGTATCTTTGCCAAGAAAACCCCAAAGAGGGGTCACAGAGTCAGATAGTAACTGAAAAGCAACTGAACAATAACAAAGTCCAACTCACTCATTTTACAGATGGCTACGGTCCAGAGTGCCAAGCTGATGCTCAAGTTCACATAGGTACCAAAAGAAGCAGAGCCAGAATTGGGATTCAAATCACCTCCTTTTGACCTAACACTCTTAAATCACAATTTCCCCCTCTAAGTCTGAGGTGTCAGTGGGTCAGTCAGGCAGCTAGAGATGTGGCCGAGAGCTTTCAGCTTAGTTTGTAATGAAGCACTATCTCCCTTCTTCCCCACAGGAAGAAGGGAGCTGCCAGCTTGGCTTCCTGAAGTCTTGCCACCATCACATCCCCTTGCTCCCTTCTGTGTGGTTCTGAAAATTCTCCTTAAAGGACAGGGAGTAGGAAATCTCAGAGGGCTCTAAGTTATTTGGATTCAAGGTGAGAATCTCATACCTTGTGCATAGCTGTGAGATGAGGGAAGGGACTGAACAAGATGTCCACAGAAGGGCTCTTTCAAAATTCATATTCATTGAAACCAATGATCATTGGTACCTGAAAGTGCTGATGTCAACCCTCATGTTGGACCCCAGGGACCCCAAAGTCTTCCTGGGAAATGATTCTTCAGGTTGGAGAGGCAAGTGACCTGGCTATGGAGACTGCCTCTCCTTATGACTCGTTCAATTCCACTGAGTAAACATCTAGTTTCTGTTGTGTAACACACACACTACCCTTTCACTGTCAGCACAGGACCCATTGTGCCATTTCTCGCCCATTTCAGTGGGTCTCTATACCAAAGAAGTAGTCAATATAATGAAAAAGTGAGTTTGAATTGAAGAGTGGTCAAGTGGGAAAGGGTGGGCTATTTCACCAGCTAGTGTCCTGGCAAAGAGGGAAAAAAGGAGAAGGGTAGTGGGCATTAAGAAGAGTCTACAAGAAGGGTCTACAAATCCAGACCATGTTGAGAATGTAGCTGGTATGATATGCCCCTAAAAGGGGAGTCCACAGTGTGTGCAATGAGATATTCACAGCTGCCTGATGCTGAACTGGAAGAAAATTTCAATTGTTTTTTGCTCCCTAGGACTGGGAGAGGCTAATCCAAGTTGAATGGCACAAGGCAGGATTCTAGGCTTAGGAGAACCCAATCATGCTCCTGATGCCACTGGCCAGGAGAAAGTACTCATCCCTAACAACTTCACTCAGCTTGAAACCTCAGTTTCTCCCATCAATAACAGTTAACAGCACCCACCTTCACTCTCTACAGGGCACATCAAATTAGAAATTTCTTCCTCAGAGCCTGGATAGAAAAGACGCTGACTGTCTGGCTGTACAAGACCAAAGGGGCAGAGTCAGCAAAGCTCATAGCAATTCAACTTTCCAACATGCTCTTCTTTCCAGTCTCTGAACTGATCTGGGCAAGTCATTGGGTCACAGTTTTCTTCATTATAAAAATAAAGGGTCAGGTTTAATGGTCTCCAAGGTCCCTTTTAGCGCTGACATTTTATGATCCTTACACTATCTGGGAGAAGTAAGTAGGGTGGGTATTATTTATGTCCATTTTATAGTTCTTTCACTAAAGTCCTCTTGTGATATCTCATTATGGACAGGGGTGATTGGGTTCTTGAAGCCAGTACTTGAAGGGTACAATCTCTAGCAGATCCTGCTAAGCTGAGAAAGTTTCAAGTCAAGCCCAGTGACAGAGTGCATCTGTCATCTGAGTACCCACTTAGCTAATCATAAAGCTCATGAACATGGGGCTGACCACCAAGGGAGGAATATCTTGGCTATGGCAACCCTAAAGAAGCATTTAGGAGGGGGTTGGATCAGTACTGATGAAAAGACTATCCAGCCCTGTGAGATGTAGGGTTTTTCAAGGTATCAAAGTGCTTTATATGGGAGAAAATGGACGATATGGGGAAGGGAAATTACTTATCCAGGGTCATACAAATAGCAGTAGACCCAAGACTCAAACCCTTTTCCACTGGACCCTGCTGCTCCTGAAGTTCAATCTTTGTGATGGGGTGAGGAGAGGAAGAGAGGAGAGTGCTCCAGCATGGTTGATACTCACTGCGGGCCTGGGAAGTCAACAAAGGAGGAAGGAGGGAGAGAGGGAATGAGAGAGAGGAACCAGATACAGCCATACTGGCCGCTATTTTTAACACTGTCCCGATCTCAGGGAATGAGCCAATTCCCTCTCCCCAGGAGGGAAATAGCAGTATTTCCCTTGCTGAGGTCATCTGGGTGTTGAGAGGCTGACAGATGGGGGAGGAAAGAGAAAGGAAAGAAGAGGCAGGGGGCACAGAGTTCTCCAAACCGAGAATCTCATCTCTGAAATTCAAGGGTTTTTGCATATGTGGGATAGGGAATCCTTGCTCCATGTCCAGCCAGCTCCAGGGAAAGTGTTTCAACCTGGTTCGATTTTCAGTTTTTCTTCCCCCTCCCCCAAAACTTCCCATGACCTTGGAGAAGTCATCTTTCCCCCTGTCCTCCCACTATCTAGATATACATCAATATACCTGTCTCCATCTGAAAAATGGGCATCACTGAGTTTCAGGAACAGAAGGGACCTTGAAAAATTTTTGAGCTTATTCCTCAGCTCCCAGGGGACGATTCCTAAACCAGCTCAGATAGTTCAGTATTTATCTACTCTGGGGAAAAGAGGAGCATTTTCAAAGTCTCTTTGAAGCTCGTTCTACCACAATCAACCTCTTCTTCAACACTTTTTTACTTAAAATCCAACCCCATCCCATGCAGTTACTCTTCAAGAAAAACACCCTCTTCTCCTTGTTTCCACTACATGCCCCCCCCCATTAATAGGACCCTGAACAAAATAAATTTTTTAAAATGCATGCTTGCTTAAATCTTTTTTTTAGTGAGGCAATTGGGGTTAAGTGACTTGCTCAGGGTCACACAGCTAGTAAGTGTTAAGTGTCTGAGGCTAGATTTGAACTCAGGTACTCCTGACTCCAGGGCCGGTGCTCTATCCACTGCGCCACCTAGCTGCCCCTTGCTTAAATCTGATTTGTCAACTTGTCTGACTTCAGTTTCTGGTGTGGAGTCAATTGGGAGCTCTCCAGGATCTTTGACCTCAGGATGCCCCCTGGGTAGAAGCTCCTCTACTCCCATCCCTTCCCTTCACCAAAAATTCTGCCTCTTCTCTTTCCCTGAGATACTCAAAGAGTCCCAGGGAGCTGAGATGGTGGGAGTGAGAGATCAAAGGGGTGGAAGGAGAGAGCAGAGCATGGGGTTTGGGGAGAGAATGGTCAGATGGGTGAGAAAGAATGTTTAGGGGAGAGTGAAAAGTTGTTGGTGAGTGGTTGGGGTCCATAGCCTGGGGAGAGCATGTGGACAGTGTCTCCCCCCCCCCCCAGAGGCCTCTGATTCTTCATACCTGGGTCCTTCAGAAAGCTATACCAGCAAGGATATAAAGAGATGAGGGATTCTAAAGCCATCCAGAAAAAAAGCCCAAAGAGGACTATGGAGTCTTTGGCGCGAGCTGCTGCCTTTCTTCTGTTCCCCACCCTATATTAGCAGCACACTTCTCTTGGGCCTGGGGTTCCAGATGCTGGATCCATATGCAGCCCTATCCCCTTGGTGGCAGGATCCCAGGGAGAATAGAACCTTTGGGTTCTTGGTGGATCTACCTTCCCTTCTGTCAAAGGGGGCATGAGACATATCTGTGCCTTCCAAAGCCCCCACTTCCACTGCCTGGGGATGGTATATATGATGCAGCCCTTCCAATCCCAGCTCCTATCTGTTAAGAAGGGCAAGGAGGGGACCTTAGAAGAGGATCTGCTTTCCCAAAGCTTCTTCCTTCTTGCCTTTACTTGGAGATGGGAACATTACTAAAGCTAACAGGGAAGCAGCTTTTGTCTGTCCCCTAGACTGCCCACTCAGCATCCCCTGCACTCTCTGACTCCCCAGAGCCAGCTACCATGGTCACCAGATGCAGTGGCCCAAACATGTGGGTCAGGGAGCCCTCAGGGTCCTGAATCCCCCAGAGGTGTAGGGATCCACTAAGTGGTCCCTTGTTCAAACTCACCACCTCCAGGTAAGTTTTTTTGCTTATCTTGAAGGAAGAAGGGCTGAGTGTGTGTGTGTGTGTGTGTGTGTGTGTGTGTGTGTGTGTGAGAGAGAGAGAGAGAGAGAGAGAATCATCTTGGGGGTACTTCAGGCAGGGCAGGGCGGGGGAACTTTTCAAGTGTCCTTATTTCTGCTGCCCCATCTATGCCCCTCCCCAAATTGAAGTAAGCCACAAGAAATTCACCCATGTCCTTAGTCAGGGTCTTGGAGACATACACACACACACACACACACACACACACACACACACACACACTCACTTCTCTACTAAACAAACATACACACTGGAAATTTTCTAGCCCACACTGGCTTCAGAGCAGACAAACCCCAGCTGCCTCTTGTCCATGGGGAGAGAGAGTCTCTTTACCCCCACCCTATACAAACACACAGACACACTCACAACACTGCCCAGACCAATAATCCTTTTCCCCCTTCCTCCACCACCACCCCTACCTCCTCCTCCTCTTCCTCCTCCTCCTCTGGCTCCAGAGTAAATACCCTGCCCTGCAGAAGGAGATGAAAGATGCTCAGCAAGAAGGAAAGAGTATTCTCTAGCCCCAGTGCAGGCCAGCCCCGGACACGAACCTCCCCTTCCTTCTTTCCTGGGCTACCAGGAGCTGTTTCCCGACGTCCCCCATTCCCCTCTGGCCCTCCCCAGCCCTTGGCTCCTTACCTTCCTGCGGGCTTCCCCACCCTCTCTCCAGGGCTTGGGGGGCTGATGCCGGGATCTTCCTCTTCTTCTTTATCCTCTTCTTCACCTGCCTCCACACCCAGTGCCTTGTCCCCCTTTTCCCTGCCTCTTCTCCCCCGCCCAGCTATGTGCCCTCCTTCTCCTCCTCCAGCTCTCTATGAGGCTCCGGTTGCTGAAATGCTGGACAGCTCATCACCATGGAGCTCAGCCTCCTCTTTCCTCCCCCTCCCGTTAGAGGTTGCCAGAGAGACCCACGTCCCAATGACTTAAGGAACTCCCTATTGCCATCTACAGGCTGGGAGGAACAACTACTCCAGGCTTCCGGACTAGAGTTGGTTGAGGTTGGGCGAACAGGGGGAAATGCCATGGAGAACATCAGCTTAGGGAGAGTGAAAGACTAGCTAGACGTTGATGCCCCAAGATAGAAAGGAGTTCCTTCTTTTTTTTCCTTCCTTTCTTCCTTCTTTTTTCCTTCCTTTCTTCCTTCTTCCTTTCCTCCTTTTGTCCCTCCCTCCCTTTTTTCTCCCCCTCCTGCCCCTCTGCCTCCCTTTTTTCTTCCTTCATTCATTCCTCTCTCACTCCTTCCCATCTCTTCTTCCTTCCTTCCTCCCTTCAAGAAAGTAAACCCAGAGTCATAAAATCATTTGATTTACAACTGTTAGAGATCAATTTACTGTAACTCAAAGGCCCAGCTCAAGGTCCATTTCCTTCAGGAGGTTTTTCCTGGCTACTCCTGCCCGCAGGGATCTCTCTTAAATCCTGCCCTCCTCCTCCAGGCCCAGAGTGAGCTTGACTTACTTTGTTTTCACTTAACAAACTTGTAGCCTAGACAATCTGCCACTATCATTTACCTTTTTGTTTGTGGATGCCTGGTTTCTACAGCTAAGTTATAAACTGCTCGTTAATTTGGGACCATACACCACTGCCACCACCCCACATACACACATAGAAAAGATGAGCAGAGACCTAGAAACCATAGTAAGTGGTCAGTGAAGAGTTCCTTGAGTGACTCTAAAACCTAGCTAACCTTTCCATAAGGCAAACATATTTCTCAGACTCTCCAGGCTGGGCTTCAAGGCCTCTTCCCACAATTGAGTCTTCAGTTCTCATATGCCCTAGCTCTAGTAAATACCTACCTACCTACCCTATCACCACCAACAAAACATTTACACATAACAGAACAGTGGGGGGAAAACTTCGCTTCTGGATGCTTACTATCTGTGTGGTCTTGGGCAAATAATTTCATTTCCCTGGTCTCAGTTTGCTCATCTGTAATATGAGAGGGTTGAGCTAAATGGTCTAAAAAGTCCCTTCCAACTTGGAACCTATGAACTTGCTTCTTCTGGCCTCCTAGTCTTCAGGGCAATCCATCTGAGCAACCCAGAAATGCCTTGTCCATTCTTCTCCTCCAAACCCAGTCCCAACTCGAAAGGGAACACCTACAGGAAGATCACCTTGATTAATTCCAATGCCCTTGTGAGCATTCCTTTGCTCACCAATTCCATCAGCACCCAATAGTATGTCCTGGGTGTACAAACAGATCATCTGAACTTGTTGTTGTATGGGGCAAGGTCACCAGTTCTGCAGTTGGAGGAACTGGATTTGGATCCTAGCTCTAATATCTACCTACATGTGATTCCCCTTCTCTGGACCTCAGTTTCCTTTTCTATAAAATGAAGAAGTCTTCAATTTCATGTGTGTGGGTATCCTGTCTCTCCCATTCTTAGACTAATTCAGATCCTTGTCTCCCTCATCAGACCGAGGCTTTCAGAGGGTAGGGGCTGCTTCCTTCATCAGACAAGGGGCTCCTTGAAGGCAGGAGCTTTGCCCTCCCTCCCTGCTCCAACTCATTATACTCATGACTCCCTGAGAGTAGGGACTATGCCTTGTAGGCCAAGAGGTTCCTGAGAGAAGAGAATATGTCTTTTACTTCCTTCTTTCTGTCAGTGTCCTACAGAAGGTTGAAGATTGGTACATGGGAATGTATCTATGAACCAATTAAATACCTATTCAGGGTGAATATTCATTCCCTCATTCATTCATTCAACAAACATTTATTGTCAACCATGTGTGAAGGTATGGGCTGGTGCCAGAGAGTTCTAAAGAAGAGGATACTATCAGATCCCTACTCTACAGCAATGATTAGTTCCTTCAGTCCCAAAGAGTGACACTGGGGGGACTTACATGAGGCTTAAAAGAGGTTATTTTAGGAAAAATAAAGGGCATCTTCCTTCATTGTGGTGGAGAGAGCACTCCTGGAATTCATTCCCCCAAGAAGCTGAAAACAGGATCCTGCAGGTCTGGAGAAATTCCTGGATGACATTATCACTTGATGCTTCTTAAGGGGAAATCAGATGTATTTGAGCTATGTCTAACCCAGGAGGATGAGGGCAAGGAGGGTCATGGGCTTCTCAGAAGGGACCCCAGAGATCATCTAGTCCAACCCCCCGTTTTACAAATGAGGAAATTTAGGTCCAAAGACCTTAAGCAGCTTGTCCAGGATCACACTACTGCCCCTGTACATTGTATCACTCAACCTTCAGAAAGAATCCTTTGCTGAAGGAATTGCAGACATTATCTGGGTAGCAGGGGACAGGGGCCAATTCTGATGTTCTCATACCAACACAAAGTTTGGGACCTGCTATTATTTCCTTAGTGAAGATATGCTTAAGAATAATGAGACATCCCCAAAAAGAGAAAAAGACTTATTTGTACAAAAATATTTCTAGCAGCTCTTTTTGTGGTGTCTAAGAATTGTAAATCAAAGGAATGCCCATCAATTGGGGAATGGCTAAATAAACTATGGTCTATGATTGTGGTGGAATGTTATTGTGCTATAAGAAATGACAAACAGAAAGGCCTGGAAAGACTTATATGAACTGATGTATAGTGAAGTGAACAGAACCAGAGAGAGCATTGTACACAGTAATAGCAATATTATTTGATGAAGAACTGTGAATGACAACTATTCTCAGCAATAAAATGATCCAAGACAATCCCAAAGGATGAATGATGAAACATATTATCCATTTCCAAAGAAAGACCTGATATTGATTGAAAAGACTGAACCATGCTATTTTTCACTCTTTCATTTTTTCTTTTATTCAAGTTTTCTTATACAAAATAACTAATATGGAAATGTTTTACATAATTGCATATGTATAACTTATAGGTGATTGCTTACCACCTCAGGGAAGGGCGAGGGGAAGGAGGGATAGAATTTGGAACTCAAAACTTTAAATAAAAATGTTTATTATTTTTAAAAAGTATAATGAGACATCAGTCATCCCCTGGGTACTTTTGCAGGGGAAGTAAAGAAGATACTATATAGAATATTGGCAACTCTATGGCCAGAACTAGGCCAGGTGGCTCAGTGGATAGAGTACTGGTTTTTGCACCTCAATTTCCTCATCTGTAAAATGGGGGTGGGGGGGTTGAACTAGACGATCTCTGGAATCCCTTCTATATTGAATTGAAGAGACCTTAGCAGCCATACAGTCCAACTCATACATGAAAGGAATCACCAGTACAAGATATTTTTAGAAACTCAGAACACTATTCATGAAAACTTCCAAAGAAATACAAAAACAAGCATTTATTAAATATATCAAATATAAGGTGTTTGGGAGTCAGATAGATGGCTTAGTAGCTAGTATTAGATTTCTTTTTTTTTTCAGGGAAATGAGGGTTAAGTGACTTGCCCAGGGTCACACAGCTAGTAAGTGTAAAGTGTCTGACACAGGATTTGAATTCAAGTTCACCTGAATTCAAGGCTGGTGCTGTATCCACTGCACCATCTTGTTGCCACCTAGTATTAGATTTCACATCAGGAATATCTGCATTCAAATCCTGCTTCAGATACTTATCAGCTGTGTGACCCTGGGCAAGTCACTGTACCTGTCCAAGTCTCAGTTTCCTCTCTTTTTTTCCTCTCTTATAAAATGGGTGCTTTTATAAGTACCTACTTCACAGGGTTTATGGGGTATTCCAGAAGGACAGGAACTTCTAGTGTGAGGACTGCTGAGCCCTTTTCAGGGTCGCTCATCCACCTTTGGTGTCCATCTGTGGCTCCATGAAGCTGTAGCATGTTCAGTAGCCACACTCCAGTAAAACTCTCTCTGGAGATGGGCTAGACCAGGCGGAGGGTAACCAATGGGCATCAAACCCCTCAGTGAGTTAAGGGAATATCCACCCCGAGCATGTGAAGACTTTCCCCAATGGAATGGGAAGATATGAATGATATGTTCCAATGGCCATGATGGCTGCTGAAGCAGGCACTGTGGAGAGCTTAGAGCTTGGTCTGACATCAAAGACACCAAGGTCATCCCCCACATCCCAGGCCATTGCCAGTCCTCCTGACTTTTGTCTTGCCACTGGACTTCAATGACTCTGGAAAAGAGTGAGGCCAATGACTTCGTGCCTCACTTCAATTCAATTCACAAATGAGTCGACATCACCCTGTGATGTCATTGGTCCTTTTTGAAAACAAAGGAAGAACAACTCCACAAGGTTGTTGAGAAGCTTAAATGAGCCTCTTCTCAATCTATGAAGTGCTAGCTATTATGATGATGGTGGATTAATTGCTCTGGCCCTGCCTCCTCAAGCCAGGACTTCACTTTGGAAAGGTTAATGACAAAGGGAGAGAGTGTGTGTTCAACCTGGCCCACAGTTCCTGGCTAGGCAGCTCAGGTTCAGGGTTAGCTTTTTCCTCGAAAAGTCAGAGAGATCACCTGCACTCTCCAAGTTACCACTGCAGCCCCACACTTTGGCCGGTAGTTCCCTGCACTCAGGGGGTTGGGGCTGTGGGCAGGAGGCTAGGAGACCTCCAGCAACACATTAATAACCTAAACACCAGGAGAGCATTCTGGGAGAGAGAGCTAGCAGTCAGCCAGCCACAGATCTCCTCTTGCTTCATCAGAGTTGTAGACGAGAAAGTCTTCCAGCAAACCAATCAACAATCAAGCAGCATGTTATCCACACTGAGGGAGAAGCCCACAGAAAAACTCTTGATGCAGACCTAACAGGAATCATGGGAAAGAAGAGAAGAAAGAGGAGAAGATAGAGAAGAGGGGGGAGAAGAGGAAGGGGAGGAGGAGGAAAAGGAAAGGAGAGGAGAAGAAGGAGGGGGGAGAAAGAGGAGAAAATAGAGGAAGAGGGGGAAAGGAGGGGAGTGGGAAGGGAGGGAAATAAGGGGGAGGAGAATTAAAAGGAAAGGGAGAAGAAGGAGGGGAGGAGGAGGAGTGGAGGAAAAGGAGGGAGGAAGGAAGGAAGAAAGGGGGGAGGAGGAGGAGGTAGGGGAGATAAAGGAGGGGGAGAGAAGGAGGGGGAAGAGGAGGGGAAAAGAGAGAAGGGGAGGGGGAGGAAAGAGAGGAGGGGGAGGAGGGGGAGAAGTGAGTCCTATGTTGAAGAAGTTCCTACTAACGTGATATTAATTCATCCCTTTCATGTGGATAACATTCCTCAGGATGATAACTCTAAAGATGACTTTTAAAAGGTATCAAATCAAACACCATCATTTACAAATAAAGACAATGAGACCCAGAGAAGTGAAGTGCTTTGTATACAGCTACACAGCCAGGAAGGTTTCAGAGCACCATAGATCACAGGTTTGGAGCAGGCAGGAACCTTGGACACCTTCCAGTTCAAACCCTTCATTTTGCAGATGAAGAAACTGAGGCTCAAAGAGATTAAACAATTTACCCAGCTAATTGCTATTAAGTAACTTACCCAGGGTTACACAGCTAATAAATTTCTGAGATGAAATTTGAACTCAGGTCATAGTGACTCCATGTCCAGTGCCCAATGCCACAATACCTCCCAAGTCTAAACTACTGTCTTCATTTAGAAATATGTATATATAGGGGCAGCTAGGTGGCACAGTGGATAAAGCACTGGCCTTGGATTCGGGAGGACCTGAGTTCAAATCCAGCCTCAGACACTTGACACTTAACTAGCTGTGTGACTCTGGGCAAGTCATTTAACCCTCATTGCCCTGCAAAAAAAAAAAAAGAAAGAAATATGTGTGTGTGTGTGTGTAAACACACATACCTTATATTTTTGCATTACCTTCTTTTCCAAACCTATCTCTCCCATTCCTCCCTTGTCCAAAGAGCTGTTCCTTGTGACAAAGAAAAAAAAAAGAATGGAAGAAGAGCAGTTCAGAAAACAACCATCTTACAGTAAAGGCAGTGTTTCATATTCATAGCCCCTCACCTCCACAAAGAAATAATTTGACAGATGAGGAGACTAAGGTCCCTGAAGATTAAATGATTTACCTCAGGTCACCTGCCTGTCAGAGGTAAGATTTGAACCCAGCTCCTCAGGCTTCAGAAATAGAGTTCTTCCCTACTGCACCTCAAAGCAGCTTTCATAGATCACCTAGTCCAGCCTCATTTGACAGAGGAAGAAATTGAAGCCTACAGCTAGTATGGAGGGATTGTGGTGAGTGGAGGAGAGTAATTTGTAAAAAGACTGGAAAGATAGCAAGTTGGCCAACTTATATTTGCATGCCAAAGGAATTTATATTCTATCCTCAAGCTAATAGGAAACCCCTGGAGTTTATTGACTAAACTTTATTAAATGACTATTTTTCGGTGTTTCTGTTTGTCTTTGATACTTCAAGATTTGTACTGTCTGCACCGTGGATAGACCCTCCACCAATACAGATCTTACCTCTCTATGACTTGGTAGATAGACCTCAAGAATTGCCATGGCTGGGAAATTCAGCCTGCAGCCAACATGGCCACAAATCTCCCTAGACTTAGCCAGGTTGGCCCTTGGCTGATGGGCACACACTTCATCACTGGCATGGTGCTTGAAGCTTTTCCACATTGCTTTGTCAGAATGTGGAAGTCTGAAAAAACACGTGCTTGGCAGCCCGGCCTCTACACTCTGCTTCCCTATCTCTGGCTGGCTCTTTCTGTCAATAAAAATCTTTAATTAAAATTATTGTCAGGCCTCAATCAATATTCCATTTATTTTCTTTTTTAAAAAATTAAATGTTTTATTGAAAACTAAATCTCGAACATCAATACAAGCATCCAAATTTGCTTAGTAACTATTTGGTAAAATTAATTTTAATGAATTAAATAGCAACCTTTCCCTGCCCCCCTCCCCATTTCCCCTTTCCTTTAACAAGTCACATAGTCAATAAACAACTGAGTTTCGATTCAAAAGCATCACTTATGACTACCCACCAGCAGAACTATTTTTAGCACCACAGCACTACATCACCTCTGACCTATTCCTCCTGTGGACATCACAATTCTAGATCAAATACTCTTCTTCTGCATGGTCCTCCCACTTGCCTCCCCTCTGGACACTCTCCCTCTCCCAACACACACACACACACACACACACACACATACATACATACATACAGAGTAAACTTTCATTTCCCTTGCAATCTCAATGATTGGTGCCTCTTCCCCATGATAACAGAGAAAAGAAGCCAATCAGCCCATAGCAGCAGGACCCCACCCCTCCCTACAAAGCTTCTTCAACTATGGTTTGAGATCCCATATGGGGCCTCATAACTGAATGTGAGGGTGGAGACAAATTTGGCAATAGTAAAAGATTGTGTACATCTATTTTATATACCTATATACCCGGGGTTGCATAAACATTTCTCTGGCAAAAAGGGGTCACAAGTGGAATAAGTTTAAAAAGCCCCACTATAGAACACTTGCCCCTCTTCAGAATCTGAACTCCCTATTACGTTTGGACAGCCTGGGTATTCCCGAATCAAATTTAGGGGAGGTGAAAGTCTGGTATAAGCTGGGTCCGGGGCCACAGGGAACCACTTCCTCATCTTTATTTTGTTTTTGTTTTTTGTGGGGTTTTTTGAGGGGCAATTGGGGTTAAGTGACTTGCCCAGGGTCACACAACTAGTAAGTGTCAAAGTGTCTGAGGCCAGATTTGAACTCAGGTCCTCCTGAATCCAGAGTCAGTGCATTATCCACTGCACCACCTAGCTGCCCCTCCACAGGGAACCACTTCCAAGATCCTCATTTCTCTTCCTCCTTCTCTGGTGGCCTCAAGATCATCTTACTTCAGTCCAGGATTCTCCCCCTGATTAAACCAAGGGTGTTTCTGATGCTTCTAGAAATGTAGTTGGATCCTTGCCTCTGAGGCAGTGGTGATCCCAATAAATCTGTCCCTTCTTCTCTTTCTCCTTGCTCATTTTCAGCCACCTCCCTCTCACCCCTAGTGACAAGTCAAGTGCTTTCCTTTGCATAGTGCCAGTAGTAAAGGCCTGCTGCACTTAGCATCACTGCCCTGCTCTGCTTCATCTGTGACTGGTAAAGGGCTTTTCTGTGACATTTTCCTTGTTCCGAATGAATAAATCTTGGCCCGTATAATCCAACAGCCCTTACTTTACAAAGAAGGAAACAGGCCCAAGGAGGCTAAATGAAGTAGGAATCATGGTGAAGACTAGTTCCAGAATCAGAGGAACTGGGGGGCGGGGCAGCTAGGTGGTGCAGTGGATAAAGCATTGGCCTTGGATTCAGGAAGACCTGAGTTCAAATCCAGCTCAGCCATTTGATACTTACTAGCTGTGTGACCCTGGGCAAGTCACTTAACCCTCATTGCCCCGCCAAAAAACAACAAACAGAAAGATCAGAGGAACTGGGTTCAAATCCTGCTACTGATGCTTAAGGCAACTCACCTCTCTAGGCCTCAATTTCCTGGTCTATAAAATGAGATGGTGAAACTGTATGCTCACCAAAGCTCTTTCCAGCTCTGAACCAAAAATTTCTTGGTCCTAAGAACCTCAGACATGAAGCAACCCCCCCCCCACACACAAGGCAAGGAGTCAGGCAGAATGGAGCAGAGCTCTGCAGAGGTTTTGGCTATTGTTGCTGTAGTCAGGACCAGTGGTGATGCAGAGGATTTGATGGGGGACCCTGAAATGTGAGCTTTGACAGAGCCCTCAGGATCAGAATGGAAAGCAATTTTCAAAGTCCCTAAAGTCTTTCACGTGGGGGGTGGGTAGGGATGGGTCTGTATTCTAAGGAAGGAAACCTGATGTCAGTGGTGATGGCTCAGTGTCAAGCAAAGGGTGGTCAGTATTGGGGATCAGGTACAGGGATGGGGGCTTAGTGCTGTGGATGGGCCAATAATGAATCTCAGAGCATTTCCTAATGACCTACTATGAGTCAGGCACTATGCCAAGTACTGGGGATACAAAGACAACATGGAAACAGTTCTTGTCCTCGAGGAGGTTACATTCAACCAAGGGAGACAGCGTGTACTGATGTCATAGGACCTTAGATTTAGAACTTGAAAGAACCTCAGAGGATATTTTACAGATAAGGAAAACTAAGGTTCAGAGAGGTTAAAGGATTACTCCACACAAGTAAGCCATGGAATTTGAATCCAGGTCCTTAGACTGCAAAGCCAATGTCCTCTTCTCACTGTCCCTCAAAGCCTCTCCATGACTTATGCACAGAAGAAACACAAAATAGATCAAAAAGTAGTTGGGGGGGGGCAACTAGGTGGTGCAGTGGGTAAAGCACCAGCCCTGGATTCAGGAGGACCTGAGTTCAAATCTGGTCTTAGACACTTGACACTTACTAGCTGTGTAACCCTGGGCAAGTCACTTAACCCTCATTGCCTGGCCAAAAATATATATATATAGTTTAGGGAAGAGGGGTCGTTGTAGTTCTTTGTTCATTCTCAAAGAGAACTATGACACCAGGTTGATGTCATGACTTGCAGTGAATTGGATTTAAGTGAGGGAGAGCTGTGCAAGGTCATCAGCCTCACTCTCTCCTCCAGAACCATCTGGGTCCAGTGCTATATATCAGGACAACTGGAGATGGCCCTGGATGTTTAAGGCAATTGGGGTTAAGCGACTTGCCCAGGGTCACACAGCTATTAAGTGTCTGAGGAAAAAATTTTTTTTAAAAGTGTCTGAGGTCATATTTGAACTCAGATCCTCCCAACTTCAGGATCAATGTTCTATTCACTGTGCCACCTAGCTGCCCCTGGAAGAAGGATACAGCTTCAAGAGGGACTGGGAGGTAAATATAAAACAGAAGTATTTGAGGGGAGGCATGAGAAACTAGAAGGAATCAGACTTTAATTTGGAGAGTCAGAGGTGAGGGGGGAATACACTCCAGGCAGGAGGGACAACCAGTACAAAAACCTGGAGAAGGGAGATGACATATCATATGTGAGGAAAAGCAAGCAGGTCACTATGGCTGGTCCTTGAAATGTATGGCTGAAAGAATAAGGAGACCGGATTGCAAAATGCTTTAGTTGACAATCAGATCCAGCAAATCAACATACATTTATTAAACATCTACTATGTGTCAGGCACAATGCTAAGTCCTGGAGATTCGAAGAAAAGCCTTGGAGGGCTTACATTCTAATGGGGAAAGAGGAAGAAAACATGCATGCAAATAAGGATGTACATACAAGACACATACACAGAAGTTGATATGTGATCCCAGAGTTAGTAGGAAGCCATGAGGGTTTATTGGCTGGAACGGCTAGACCTGCATTTTAGGAAAATGAATTCTAAGGACTAGCTCAGTACTGAAGTGAGGGTTTCAGGATAAAGACTAAGTCGTGTGTGTGTGTGTGTGTGTGTGTGTGTGTGTGTGTGTGTGTGTGTGTGTGTGTGAGAGAGAGAGAGAGAGAGAGAGAGAGAGAGAGAGAGAGAGAGAGAGAGAGGGAGGGAGGGAGGGAGGGAGAGGGGGGGGAGAGGGAGAGAGAGAAAGGAGAGAAAGGAGAGAGAAAGGAGAGAGAGAAAGAGGGAGAGAGAGAAAGGAGAGAGAAAGAGGGAGAGAGAGAGGGAAAGGGAGAGGGAGAGGAAGAGAGAGGGAGAGAGAGAGAGGGAGGGAGGGAGGGAGAGAGAGAGAGAGAGAGAGAGAGAGAGAGAGAGAGAGAGAGAGAGAGAGAGAGAGAGAGAGAGAGAGAGAAGAGGTCAGAAATCAATTCCTCCCTTCTGGTTCAGAAATCCCTCTGCCCACCCTGACCTAGCAGTCTCCATTGCCAGGTTAAGAAACTCCACGAGGACTAAATTCTTTTTCCTCCCTTGCAGATCTATCCCCGCCCCACCCAATATCTAAGCTGACACTCTGAGTGGGTAAGAGGCTGAATGAAAGGTTGCAATCTTATCAGCTTTCCTCCTCTCACGGCTGGGAATGGGAGGGGGCAGGACGGAGCCGACCTTCCTGCCTGTCTTCCCCCTCCCCAGCCCGAACTCCGTGTGGCCTTACCAGCCCCACCCCTCACCTGGGCTCCCTGCCCCTCCCCCCCGTGCTGGCCCAGGCAGGCAGGGAGAACAAAGGGGTGACGGGGGAAGGGCTGCCTGGGCTGCAGCTGCCAGGCCCACCAGGATCGGGCGAGCCAGTGAGCCAAAGGCCGGGCACGCCGGCTGCTGCCGGCTGGCGACATGAATATTTCATCCTCGGGGAAGCGCAGGGCTCTCAGATCCGTTGCCCTCCCCTGGGGTTGGGGGACAACAAAGGAGAGAAGAGAGAGAAGCGAGTGAGGGAGCGTGCGTGTGTTGCTGGGAGGTTTGAAAGGTTTCTGCCTGTCTCTCCTTTGAAAGGGGCTGCAAAGGATCGGGTGGGGTCCTGCCACCTGAACCCTGAAAATGTGAGCCTGGGATTTCCTTGGAACTTGGAACAGCTCAGATTCCATATTCCCCTTTAGCTCAAGCAAAGTCGCTCTTGCTCTTGGTCCTTTCATCTCATTCCTACCCCTCAGTGCCTCTAGCCCAGAAACTCTCATTTTATCCCATTCCTGCAGCCCACGAAAGCAATTTTGTGATGATTTGAATACCTCCTAAAAATCCTACCTGCTGCTACAGGAAGCCTTCCCAGATTAACGGGAGGAGAGTCAACTAATCTATGGCTTGCCTTCATCCCATTCTTCCTGGGCACGATCCTCCCACGACTTCTTATTTTCTTCTCCACTCCTGACTTGCACATAGCAGAGATTCCTTAGGTCAATTTGTGTCTGGGCATAATGTTTTAATTCAACCATCTTTCTCTCCTGTACACACCTATCAGGATTGCATGCTTCCTCTGACTCGCTGTCCTTGTGACTTTGGGCAAGTCTCCATCCCCAGTTTCTTTCTCTGTCAAGAGAAGAGGTTGGATTAGATGATGTCCTAGGGTTCCTTAGCAGTTCTAGATCTATGATCTCTTGATGCTTTTAACTGAAAAGCCTTGGATGAATCACTTAATCTGCTTGAGCCTCAGTTTCCATATCTGTAAAATAAGGGATTGAGACTAGATGACCTCTAAAATCATTTCCAGTTCTAAAATCCTATAATCTTAAGTGCGTCTATTTCAGACTGTGAGGATTTCCCCAAGGATAGAGAACAAAGCTGTACAATTCTCTTTGTACAATGCCTTACACACCAGCTACGATGGGAAGCACAGGAAGATTCTCTGTCCTTGGTGATAATAACAACAGTGAAGGGAACGGTGATAGTGGTGCTGGTGGCCAGAGTAGTAGTTTTGTTGATGTTATTACTGAGAAGAGTAAGGGGGGAAGTGCTGATTGTGATGGAGACAGAGAAAGGGATGATAGGGATGAAGATGGGGTGGGGGTGGGGGAGGTGGAAATGTTGGTGATGCTGAATCTGGTGAGGGACTAGTGGACAAGCTCTGGAACTGGATTTGAGACCTTTCTTCAGCATTCATTAGCTCTTTGACTTGCCTTGTTGAGCCTGTTTTCAAATATGGAAAATGGGGATAATAATACTTGCAGCTGAATTGATTTCTTTTTTAAACAATTTTTAATTCCATAAAAGTATTTTATTATTTTCCAGTTACATGTAGAGATAGTTTTCAACATTTATTTTATTTTTATTTTGAGGGTGAGGCAATTGGGGTTAAGTGACTTGCCCAGGGTCACACAGCTAGTAACTGTCAGATGTCTGAGGTTAGATTTGAACTCAGGTCCTCCTGACTCCAGGGCTGGTACTTTATCCACTGCACCACCTAGCTGCCCCTCAACATTTGTTTTTATAAGATTTCTATAAAATTTCTATAAAATTTCAAATTTTTCTCCTTTCCTCCCCTCCCTCCCCCTTCCCCAAGACAGCAAGTAATCTGATATATGTTATATATGTAAAATCACATTAAACATAAACATAAAACCTCAAAAAACAAAGACAAAGACAATAGAAATAGTATGGTTCAATCTGCATCTAGATTTTCTGAATTTGGAGAGCATTTTCCATCATGAGTCCTTTGGAACTACTTGGACCATTGTATTGCTGAGAAGAGTCAAGTCTATTTCAGTTGATCAACACACAATGTTGTTGACACTGTGTACAATGTTCTGGTTCTGCTCATCTCACTCAGCATTAGTTCATGTAAGTCCTTCCAGGTTTCTCTGAAATCTGCCTGCTCATCGTTTCTTACAGCACGATAGTATTCCATTACATTCATATACCACAACTTGTTTAGCCATCCCCCAATTGATGGGCAATCCCTCGATTTCCATTAACTGATTTCTTAAATGATATTTTTATATAACCTTCATATCCAAATATATCCCTCCTCCCCTAGCTAAGGAGTCATTCCTTGTCACAAGTATTTTTAAAAGAAAAGATAATTCAGCCAAACCATCAGTAAATGACAGTAAATGCAATACCCCACACTCATGGCCCCCCACTTCTGCAAAGATGAGAAAAGAGAACTTAAGAGCTGAATTTGACAAACATTTCTTAGGTGCCTACTCTGTGCCCTGTGCTGGGTTCTGGGAATGCAAAGAGGGAAACTCTCTCCCATCCTCCCTCCCAGGATGTAGGTGAGAAAAGTACTTTGTAAACAAACTTTGAACAGCTAGGTGGTGCAATGGATAGTGCTGAGCCTGGAGTCAGCAAGACCTAAATTCAAATCTGACCTCAGACATTTACTAGCAGTGTAACCCTGGGTAAGTCACTTAATCATGTTTGCCTCAGTTTCTTCATCTGTCAAATGAACTGAAGAAGGAAATGGCAAGCCACTTCTTTGCCAAGAAAACCCCAAATGGGGGTCACAAAAAGTCAGATATGACAAAATGACTGAACAACAACAAAACAAACCTTAGAATCCAATAAACTTAAAATGGGTATGTGACTTGAATATTAAAGATCACAACATTAAAAAAATTAGAAAAGAACTAAATTAGGTACCTTTCACAGCCATGGCTAAGGGATGACTTCTCAACCGAACAAGAGCTAGAAGAGAGAACAAAAGATAAAATGGATAATTTTGGTTACATAAAATTGACAAGCTTTAGCACAAACAAAATTAATGTAACAAGAATATGAAACAATGTGTCATTTGGGGAAAATTTGTATCAAATATCTCTGCTAATGGTCTAGCGTCCAAGATATATAGGTAACTAATAAATTTATATCAGACCAAAGTCAAGACAAGTGGTCAAGGGAAATGAACAAACAGCTAGCAAAAGAATTGCAAAATACCAACAGCCATATGAAACATTGTTTCTATACTAATAACAAGAGAAATAACAACAACAATTCCAAAGTTTTACCCCATGGTCAGATATTTGGCAAAAATGACAAAAGATAGGAAGAGTTAATATTGGAGGGGTTGTGGAAAGACAGGCACCCTGATGCATTGTTGGTGGAGCTGTGAACTAGTGTAACCATTCTGGGAAAGATATTTGGAAATAGGCTTTAAAAGTGAAAAAAAGGGTCATACACACCCTTTTGCCCAGAGATCCTATCACTAGGTATATACTCCCAAAGAAGTAAAAAAAAAAAAAAAAGAATGTCCCCATGTACACCAAACTATTTCTAGCAGCACTTTTGTAGTAGCAAAGAATGGGAAACAAAGTAGATGCTTATCCATTGGGGAATATTTAAGTGAGGTGTATGTGAATAGAATGGAATATTGCTACCAGTAAGATATGATATATGTGATAAATACAGAGAAGCAGGAGGAGACATATGAACTGATACAAAGCAAAGTAAGAACCAGGAAAACAATATACATAATGATTTATAAGCATGTAGAGAAACCAACAAAACAATCAAAGCTAATTGCTGTGAAATTATGAGTGCCAATATAAAACATGTGAAGGTACCTTCCCCCATCCTTTGAAGAAGAAGAGGACTCTGGGTATGGACTATTGCATATAGTGTCATGCTTTTGGGATGTATTAGATTTGCTGAACTCTTTTTTTCTTATTTAAGAGGTGGCTCTTTGAGGGGAGAAGGGGAGAAGGATATACATTGGAATTTTCAGATGACATGTGGGGGGGCAGGGCAATGAGGGTTAAGTGACTTGCCCAGGGTCACACAACTAGTGTCAAGTGTCTGAGGCTGGATTTGAACTCAGGTCCTCCTGAATCCAGAGCTGGTGCTTTATCCTTCAGATGAAATTTTTAAAAAGCTATTAAATACAATTTCACTTTTAAAATGCTATGGAAAGGGGGCAGCTAGGTGGCACAGTGGATAAAGTGTCGGCCCTGGATTCAGGAGGACCTGAGTTCAAATTCGACCTCAGACACTTGACACTTACTAGCTGTGTGACCCTGGGAAAGTCACTTAACCCTCATTGCCCTGAAGAAAAAAAAAAGAAAAAAAAAAAGAAAATGCTATGGAAGGGGCAGCTAGGTGGCTCAGTGGATAAAGCACCAGCCTTGGACTCAGGAGGACCTGAGTTGAAATCCGTCCTCAGACACTTGACATTTACTAGCTGTATGCAAGTCACTCAATTCTTATTGCCCCACAAGAAAAAAAGAAAAAGAAAGAAAGAAAAAACAAGAAAACAACTGTGTGACCCTGGGCAAGTCACTTGACCCCACTTGCCTTACCCTCCCCCCCAAAAAAATGCTATGGAGCTGAAAGCATTTCTTAAGATGGTGTCAGTCAACGTGTACCTTAACAGGACCCTTCTCTTGAGAGGCTCCACAGGTGGTCTTCCAGCACCTGCTTGAAATATGCATCAAGGGAGAACCCTCTAGCTTTGGAAACAGCACACTCCACTCTGGGCTCTAATGGTTAGGAAGCATTTCCTTACACTAAGACCAAATGGGTTTCTCTCTAACTTCTACCCATTGTTCCTGGTTCTGTACAAATAGAATAAATCTAACCCTCCTCCCACATCCATCATTGTGAAGATGGCTATCTTGGTGCCCCAGTCCCACTTCAAGTCTTTTTTCCAGACCAAACTTCTCAGGTTGCTTGAGCTCCCATTTTCAGTTCGAACCTCTTCTGAGATCCAAATCATCCTCTTTGAATACCCATATGACTTCTCCACGTGACTGTCCCTCCAGCACTTAAAACTCAATGTCCCAAACTGAGCTTATTATTTTTCCCCTTAACTTTATCCTTCTGATTTCACGATTTCTGCCAGTGGTCCTGACATTTACCCAATCTCCCATATTTCAAACATTGCTGTGATCTTTGACTCTCCTTTCTCCATCCATCACTTCTTATATCCCATCACTCTATCCTGTCAATTCTCTTGCAATGATGTCGCTCCTATCAGTTTTTTTTTCTTTTCTATTCCTACTGCCTTCACTTTAGTACAAGTTCTCATTACCAGGCACCTGAACTATGTCAATACTCGCCTGACACATTTCCTCCATCCCTCCTCTTTCCTGTCTCTAGTCCATCCTTCATATGACTGCCAGTTTAATCATACTTATACATGTCATTCTTCTACTAAAAATTCTCTTTATGACATTCATTGCATATATTCCTATTTGTTCACTTTATTTTGATGATGTATGTATTCATATATGTACCTGTCGCCTCCCCATTAGAATAGGCACTCTTCACCAACAAGGATTGTTTTATTACTTTTATTTGTAGCCCTAGTGCCTAGCAAAGTCCCTGGCATATATTAGGTGCTTAATATATGCTTGTTGATTGATTGAGTCAAGCCTCTCTTAATCTAGTTACATTCTCCCTTTCCAGCATTTCTCCTATTCATGTATTCCAACGAAATGGGACTATTCTCTCCCCTTTAAATGTGCCTGGGGGCAGCTAGGTGGCGCAGTGGATAGAGCACTGGCCCTGGATTCAGGAGGACCTGAGTTCAAATCCGGCCTCAGACACTTAACAATTACTAGCTGTGTGACCCTGGGCAAGTGGCTTAACCCCAATTGCCTCACCAAAAAAAATGTGTGTATATATATATATATATATATATGCTTTGGGGCAGCTAGGTGGCACAATGGATAAAGCACTGGTCCTGGATTCAAGAGAACCTGAGTTCAAATGTGACCTCAAACACTTGACACTTACTAGCTGTGTGACCCTAGGCAAGTCACTTAACCCTCATTGCCCTGCCAAAATAATAATAATAATAATAATAATAATAATAATAATAATAATAATAATAATAATAATAATAATAAACTTGCCTGGTATTTTCCCATCTCCGTGCTTTTGCTCATTCTGTTCCCTGGAATGACTTCAGTTGACTGTTGGATTACTTCCAACCTTTGAAGTCCAACTCAAATATCACATCCTTTATGAAATCTTTCCTGATTCCCCCCACCTCCTTCTCAGTCAGTAATAATTGTCCCCCTTGGCCTTCACACAACATTTTGGTTTATACCCGAACATGTCAGGCATGGTTGTATACTATAGCTAAATGTGTTTGTGTCCTAACCTCCAATGGATTATAAATTTTGGAAGCACGTGCCTGTCTTATCTAAAATGTGTTTCTCCCCCAGTGTCTCTGCACATACTAGATGCTTAATATTTGTTATACAGAGAACAATGGGATTTGGGTTGCTGAAGGAAGTAGGACAAAGGAAGTAGTTGCCAGTTTCCCTAGTTCTGTCCAGTTCCTTTCTAGTCTTGCTCCTGAGATAATTTTCATTGATCAGGGAGCATAATGTTTGAAAATAAATTCCTTGGGGGCAGCTAGGTGGCTCAGTGGATAGAGTATTGGCCCTGAATTCAGGAGGAACTGAGTTCAAATCCAGTCTCGGACACTTGACACTAACTGTGTGACCCTGGGCAAGCCACTTAACCCTCATTGCCCCACAAAAAAAGAAAAAAAAAGAAAAATTCCTCTCCATTGCTCAATCCAGCTCTTTCACAGTTTTGCCAAATGGAATTCCCCAGGTGATTTTCAGGGACCCAGGCTAACAACTAAGAATAAGATAGGAATTAAAAGGAAGAGTTTATACTGAACAGAGGAGTTTAGTTCAAAATACAGACTTGAATGCCAACAGACTTCTCTGGTTAGCTAGCTAGATGGAGCTGGTTGGTGTCTGAAATCACAAAAGAGCTAAACAGTACCAGGAACCTAAGATGACTGATAAACTCCATCCTCTTGGTGGGGGGGGGGGGCGGGGGAAGCTGAATAGCAGATGAAGATTAGAAGATAATGGAAAATGAGAGCAGTAGAGAGGAACTCAACGAAAAAAAGACATCACCAGAGGATTCCACTGGTTCTTTTATGGATCTTTTATGGATCAAGCAGAAGCAGAGATGAACTCAAGTAGGAATGCTTCTTTGGAAATGTGAATTCTCTGGCTATGTAGAACCTTCAATCACATGTTTTCCCTAGCCACATATACCCCTTTTCCTTCTGCTGATGTGTTAACTCATAAAAGAGTGTGCCCTGTTTGTGTGTGGGGAAATCTTTTTTAACACTTGTATTGCTTAATTAAATGTCTTGTTTTTAACTAATGTGTATGTTGGTTGGCTAATTTTTTTTTTAAAGCCTACACCAATGGGGGCTTATGACCTATGATTTTGAGCAGATGCTGCTTTACAACATGCCTGAATGTAGGGTATCTTCCAGAGGACTCACATATTATGGAGGTCCCCAAGATGTTACATTTGTTGGGGTTGATCTAGCTTCTCTACTTCTCTAGATGTTCTTGTATGGCAAGGATCAATTGGAGATTGTTTTTATGTTATATTTTATCCTAGTCTGATTGGGCAGTAGAGTTTTTTTAATTTTTTTTTACATGCAACCAGTTGCTTTGAAATTCTTATGTACTACTGTGTGTCAAGGTGCTACGATGGCATTGTTGTTTATTGCTATTGTGGTTGTACTGGGATAACTAGCAATATGGATATTTAATCATTGGAGAGTTGGTATGTGCAGTAGTGGGAGTGGATCTTCATTGAACACTAGGGAGTTTGAATGGTGATCTGGATTAAAGGATTGAAAATTCTTAGTGACACCAAAGTCATTTGGGTGAAATGTTTGGTAAGGCTTGAGGCATAGAAGGAAGCAGACAAAACACTGTCTGTATCATGTGAATGGTCTGAAACAGTGATACTTGCCAGCATCCCTAAAGAGGTAAGTGTTGCTGATGATATCTGGAAACTAGTGAGTAAAGCCCCTCTTGTGGCTTAGGACATAGTGAAAAGGTTCAAAGAAGTCCTAGGGAGAGAATCATGGACTGAAAGTGAATGGAGGATCAAAGTAGAAGGGAAGACACCACCTGCAGCTCAGGTTCTAGCAGTGAGTGTTAGGGATGGAGAAAAGACTGTGGGCACACCACTAGAAATTCCAGAGACTCTTGCAAACTGTATGGTCTTAGTTGAGGTTCATGACCTCTGGGCCTCAGTTTCCCCTTCTATAAAGTGAGAGTATTGTTCTCTGAAGTATCTTCTAGTTCTAGTTCTTTGTTCTGAGAATTCTAAAGTTTGAAAATGTGGCCACTTTCAAGGGAGAACTGCTGCCTGACAAATGGAGGACCCTTTGAATCCTGGTTAGTTTGGGATATTGAAATATTATGCCCATGGCAGGAAATCAATACAGAGAAATGGAGGGGGCCAAAGGAAAACCTCAGGGGACTCACTTTTGATCTCATAAGCTCTATAAAATTGCCATGTCCCAAGGTCATGATGCTGAAGTCCTTGAGAAGACTGGTGGCATGTACTGCATGAGAAATCTTAGTCTAATTCTTCCACACCTTTCAACCAAAGGGAGAGAAAGCCTCTGACTTTGGGTTATGGATGAAAAGGCCAGTCCAGAGACTGGCAGTCAAAGGATTTATTAATACAAGGTCTTAGACAGGCCCAAGTAGCTATTAGGTTGATGTATATCCAAGATGGATGGGGGACAATAACACTCCTTGATCAGCAAGGATGATTCCTTGACTATGTGAGTGAGTGAAGATATTTGGAGAAAGATGGCAGCCAGAGAAAGGTTGGAAATGAGCAAAGCCTGCCCCAACTGGTCCTAAGACCATTTCTCATGAAGAGGTCACTGATATCAAATGAAAGGCCACTCTGGGCCACCCAGACCTCCACAGAGAAGCCTAAGGCAAATCTGCTGGGATATGGGAACACTGGGCTGGGCCAATTCTCCCACAGCAACAAAGGATCAGAGGCCAATAGTGACAGCTTTGGCTTCTGCAGGCTCAGTAGTTTGCCATTTCTACTGGGGAGGAGAAGGACTGTCCCTCCCTGGCAGTCCTAACATTACATGAGGCCATTTGGAGGGTTGAAGGAAGACAGAGGCTCTCCCTCTTCAAGGGTCCCCCAAGTGGCTGGTTCTTCCTGTTCAGTGGCCAATACAGAAATACTTTGTCATATCACAGGGTCCAAGAAGGCTGCATGCCATGTGGTGAGCAGGAAGTAGCCAATGTATCTGTCATTCTCAAGGCACCAGGGTAGTCCTCCATGGGGAGTGAGCATGGCATGGGGAGCAGCCTGCACAGATAGATATATGAAGGCAAGTGAGGCCAGAATGAGATGGGGGAAGTTGTTGGATGAAGAGTAGAAGGGAACTAGAGTGGAAAAAAGTAGAAAACATAAATTGGAGACAGACTGCTCAAAACACTTTATCTCAGAAATCAGAAGAAATCTAGTACTCACTTTTGCTTGGGCACATTCAGACAGTTATCAGGATAGAGAATAATGTGTGCATTAAAGGGCAATACTGCCTATAGTCATGTAAAATTCAATTTCATGATTACCTGTCCCTCATGATTAAGCACCCAATATGGGACTAAGACTGTAAGGCTTTCTGAGGTCAAAGAAAGGAGGGATCATTGTATGTTGAAGTAGCCAAGGTAGTCTCCATGGAAGAGGTAGGACTAGAGCTGGGCTAGGGTTTGGGAGACAAAAAAAAGAGAGAAGGAGACACTGACAGAGAGAAAGAGACAAACACAGAGAGACAAGACAGAGAAAAGAGAAACAGAAACAGAGAGAAGCAGAGAGACCGAGAGTTAGACAGACAGATCCACAGAGACAAAGAAGGACAGAGAGATGGAGAAGAGACAAGAGAGACATACACAGAGAAAGTAGGAGAGACAGATAGAGACAGACAGGAAGACAGAGACAGACAGTGACAAAGAGAGAGAGACAGAAACAGACAAAAAGACAGAGCCAGAGGAAGAAGGAGACAGAAACAGAGAGAGACAAAGACAGAGAAAAGAGAGACAGAAATAGCAAGATGCAGAGAGACTGAGAGAGCTAGAGAGACAGATTGAGAGACAAAGAAAGACAGAGACAAGGAGAGAGAGAGAGAGAGAGAGAGAGAGAGAGAGAGAGAGAGAGAGAGAATAATTCCCATAGGATCCAAGGATTTGGAGGTAAAGGGGGCTTTAGAAATCTTCTAATCTAGGGGCAGCTAGTTGGTGCAGTGGATAGAGCACTGGCCCTGGAGTCAGGAGGACTTGAGTTCAAATCTAGCCTCAGACACTTGACACTTACTAGCTGTGTGACCCCGGGCAAGTCACTTAATCCCAATTGCCTCACAAAAAGAAAGAAAGAAATCTTATAATCTAACCCTTTTATTTCATAAGGGAATGCCAGGATCTAGATCATCATGATTATTTAATGTACCTCAGGTGATTCAGGGAGTAAGTTAGCAGGATTGGAACCCAGGTCTCCCAACTTCAAATTCAGCATTCTTTCCTGATGATTGAGATCAGGAATAATAATGCTCCTCTCAGGGCCCTAGCCCTGCATCTCCAACTGCCAGGATGGAGGGTTCTAGTTCTGGATTAGGGGTTCTTAAACTGCGTCTGTGGAGATTTCAAGGGGTCTATGAATTTGAATGGGGAAAAATGCATCTTTATTTTCGCTAATCTCTAACTGTAATTTAGTATTGCTTTCAATAATGAATTTGAAAAACAACATTATTCTGAGTAGCTCACAGGTTTCACTAGCCTATCAAAGGGGTTCATAATACATAAAAAGGTTAATAACCCCTGGTCTAGAGCTAGCATCAGAGGCCCTGGAGAATTAAGTGATTTCTGCAAAGTCACACAGGTAGTAAATGTCACTGGCAGGATTCAAATCCAAAACCCCTAACTCCAAACCTTATGCTCACCTTGCCTCACTTCTACCTGCCTGACCTACCATTGGGGCAAATATGAAGCCTTCACCCTCCCCCTTCCTGTCTACCTTCTACCGGCCTGTCTCCACATTACTATTTCTTCCTTTATCCATTTATTTCTATCTTTCTCTGTCTTTTTCTATCTCTCTCTGATCTTCCCCCATCCTGTCTCTTATATTCCCCTCCCTGAACCTAGCATATTATTACGTTCATAGCAGGTACTCAATTTGTGCCTATGACTGACTCTCTGTGTCTTTCTATGCATTTTCCTATACAGTTACACACACACACACACACACACACACATCCCTAATGAGGGTCCCCTCTTTATTTCACCTTCTCTCCCTCTTACCCCCTCCCCCTCCATCCACACTACCTGACACCATACAACTGTTTCTACAGAGGCTGGGAAATTGTCCCTTGTGACAGATCGAAGTGTGGGATGACCTTGAAACAGCTGTTTAATAAAATATGAGATCAGGAGGAGACAGTCAGCAGCCAGTCCTGCCTCACCTCTCCCTCCCCTCCCCTCCCCTGTCTTCCCTTCTTCTCCCTTCCCCAGCCAGAATGGGAAGCCACCAGACCCAGAGACAGTATCATTCTTACTGTTGTTCAGTCACTTAGTTGTACCCAACTCTTTATGACCCTGTAAAGGGCTTTCTTGGCAAAGATACTAGAGTGGTTTGCATTTTCTTAACCAGTAGATTAAGACAAATGGAGATGAAATGACTTCCCCAGAGTCACACAGTAAGTGTCTGAGACAAGATTTGAACTCAAGTCTTCTTGACTCCAGGCCCAACGCTCTATCTACTGAGCCACCTAGTTGCCCAGAGACAGTTGGGCCCCCACAGATACAGGCCTCCCTAAGACTCCTAGACAAAAGGTTTGATATCGGGGGAAGTTGCCCCTAACCCAAAATGCCTCCCATACCAATGCCAGAAACCTAGCCAATAGCCAAACACTCCATGGGGTTCAGAATTTCTTTAGACAGGAACCCTTTGCCTGGAGGATAATATGAGGGGTAGGGAGGCAGAAAGTACAGCACATTCAGCCCCTAACTCTACATTGGAACGTGAGGTTGCAGATTCAGAGCTGGAAGGCATTTCAAACACTAACGGGTCGATTCTGCTCATCTTACAGATGAGGAGACTAAGACTCACAGAGATGAAATGATTTGCTCAAGGTCACGTAGATCCTAAATGTCAGAGGCATGATTCGAACCCAGTCCCTCTGACTCCAAGGTCACTGATTTTTCTCCACTGATTCACTCTTACACTCCCCCTCCTTTTACAGATGGAGAAACTGAAGCCCAGAGAAGGGAAAGTCTATACTATAGGATCCTTCCATTAGGAAGAAGAGGAGGAAAAAGAAAAAGGAAGAGGAGGAGGAGGAGGAGGAGGAGAAGGAGAAGAAGAAGAAGAAGAAGAAGAAGAAGAAGAAGAAGAAGAAGAAGAAGAAGAAGAAGAAAAGAGGCTAAAATTATATTTTTGTAGTTCTTTCCCAAACAGCACCCCAGTGTCCATAAACTCAGGCCCTAAACAGAAGCCTTCCTTCTGCATCTTGCTAGTAACCTTTTGGCAAGAATAAGTTTATTAGATACTACACTGGAGACAGCCCTGGAGTTGGGGTAAGGAGCCTCGGATATGAATCCAGGCTCTGCTACTTACTAGATGTGTAACTTTCAGCAAGTTACTTCTCCTCTCTGGCCTTAGGGAGTTCTTCATATCCCCTGTTAATAGAAGGATGGTATAGTATAGGGGGCAGCTAGGTGGCTAGCTAGACTGGCCTAAAGGCAGGGAGATTCATCTTCCTGAGTTCAAATCTGTCCTCAGACACTTAATAGCTGTGTGAGCCTGGGTAATTCAACCCTGTTTGCCTCAGTTTCCTCATCTATAAAATAAGCTGGAGAAGGAAATGGCAAACCACTCCAGGACCTTTGCCAAAAAAAACCCCAAAACCCAAGTGGGGTCATAAAGAGTTGGACACAACTGAAACAAAAGTGAATAGAAGACTTGAAATTTGAACCTTGCTGTCTACTTGCAAACCCAGCACTCTGTACTGAGCCACACTGCCATCTCTCCCCACCTTGACCAAACTCCTTGAAGGCAGGGACCATGTTTTGCCCTTCTCTTCCCTACATAGGAAACAAATGCTCCAAGTGTTTGGCTATTGAGTGTTGTTTTTTAAAGCAGGGTGCAGACCTACATCAGGAAATGACCAGCGAGACAAAAGGCAGTCTCCTCTCTGGGCTCCTTGCTTCTTATTCCAGTTCACACTCATCAATCATCACATCACTGGAGCAGAGGATCCCTTTAGCTTGAAATTAGGGAGGAGGGCTGGGAGACTGGGGCAGGGACCGGGAGGAGGGGGGATGCTCAGGGGTGAGGGAAGGGAGGGGTGAAGGAACTGAATGGGGATATGGTCCAGGCAAAAAGAAAGGCAAGAACAGAAAACATCGCCTCTCAGATAGAAGTGAATAAAAAGTAGCCCTAATTAAATGTTCCTCTTTCACTAAGATTGCTGTACTCTATTTAGGGTTGAAAACCTTTGAACTAAAAATATAGAAATATGTATTAAGGGTGTACTATGTACCAAGTGCTCTCCTAGGTGCTGGGGAGACCAAGGGAACAATGAGACCATCCCTTCCCTCAAGGGGCTTATCTTGTACTGAGGAGACAATAGTACACAGACATGGATAGGTTGTAGGCAGCATGATGCTTTAAAGTGCTAAGGCCAGGGGAGGAGATGGACAGACTGGAGCAGAAACCTAGGAAAAGATGAATGCTGTGAAGGAGAATGGGAGAAATAGTTAAGGAAAGGAAATCAGAGAGAGGGAAGACAAGAACTAAAGATGAAACTCTGGTAGGGAGGTAAGGGATGGTCAGGGCTGAGTGGTACCCCTATCCCAACTGCAGCACCCTGGGCAGCCATCATACCCACCCTGCCCTAGTTCTGCCACTACCTATACCCATCCCCTTTCACTTGGTTGCTGATCTTGCCTGATCGTTCTGCTGTACTCCCTGATCTTGCTGCTCACTCCCATGGGAACACTTTCAACCTTTCACTAGCCCTGATACCTGAGCTGGATGAAGTAAGTAAGAGAGAGAAAGAAGTAAGAGAAGGCAGTTTCACCTGGACTCTAAGTGTGTTTTAACTGAAAGAAGCACAAAGGGGTGTGTGTGTGTGTGTGTGTGTGTGTGTGTGTGTGTGTGAGAGAGAGAGAGAGAGAGAGAGAGAGAGAAAGAAGAGTGGGTATGAGAGAATGAGTAAGAATGAAAGAAAGGGTAAGAAAGAGAGGGAATTAAAAACAGAGGAGTAAGATACTAAGAATTGGAGAGAAAATGAAACATAGGATAAAAAAGAGAAAGGATGAGAATAGAAATGAAAGAGAGAAAGGGTAAAAGAGAATGAGAGAGGGGGCAGCTAGATGGCACAGTGGATAGAACAACGGCCCTGGATTCAGGAGTACCTGAGTTCAAATCCGGCCTCAGACACTTAACACTTACTAGCTGTGTGACCCTGGGCAAGTCACTTAACCCCAATTGCCTTACTAAAAAAAAAAAAAAAGAGAGAATGAGAGAGATGGAATGAGAATGAATTAGAAAAAGGACTAAGAATGAATGAGAGAGACAAAGCCAGAGAAAGGAGAGTGGGTTAAGACTGAGAGAGGGAGAACAAAAGAGATAATGAAAGAGGGAAAAGGAGAGAAATAATGACAGAGAGGGAATTAGAAAGAATTGTAGAGTGGTGAGAAAAATAGTAGAAAAATAGTAGATGAAAGAGAAGGAGGAAGGGAGAGAGACGAAAGAAGGGAGGGGAGAGGAGGAGGGGAGAAAGAAAGAGAGAGGGGAGAGAGAGAGATGGAAAGGAAAGGAGGGAGGGAGAGATAGAGGCAGAAATAGAGGCAGAGACAGAGAAAGAGCAAGGGAGGGAGAGAGTGGCAGGGACAGAGGGGATAGAAGCACACACACAGAGGAGAGATACAGAGAGGGGAGAGACAGAGGAGAGGGACAAGGGGGAGAGGGGTCAAAGGAGGGAAGGAGGGAAGGAGGGAAGGAGGGAGAGGCAGGGACAGATGTGAGAGACAGAGAGGAGAGAGGGAGGGAGGGGGGAGGAAGGGGAAAGGGAGGGAAACAGACAGACAGAGAGAGAGACGGGGGGGGGCAGGAGAGAGAGAGAGAGAGAGAGAGAGAGAGAGAGAGAGAGAGAGAGGTGGTGATGCCCAGATGTCAGACTGATAGTGCCAGTGATGCACTGCCCCACTTTCTCTTCCCTCTGCTGTCAAGCTGTCAACTGAGAAGATCCAGTTCACCTGAGCTGAACATTCACCCCCTCCACACATGTATACACAGGCAAGGCACACACGTGCACTTGCAGACTTAGAGGCACTGAGACCCATGCAGATTCATAGTTATTGACCTATGTGAGCGTGCGTGTGTGCGCATGCGTGCGCGCACACACACACACACACACACACACACACCAGCACTCAAAGCTCCAGAAACACAGAGGGTGGATAATTGGGTCACCACCTAAGGTTGCTAGCTCTTTCCCCGCCTCCTCCGTGAGGTCTGCCCTGACTGCTCCAGCCCACACTGCCTGAACTCCCCCTCCTCCAAACTGAGAATCCATAATTGGAGCAATAACTCAAAGTCATTTTAATGTGTGCAAAGTAAATAATCCAGCAAAGGACAAAAAGCCCCAGATAAGTTGCCAGTGATGTATGATTGCCTTTTCCAGGGCGGTAAATCAAGTCAGTTTCAATCGAATTCAGCAAGTCTCTCCCAAGTGAACCCTGGGTGGTGGGCTCTGGGCTCAGCAGGGTTGGGGGTAGGGTGGGGAGGGGTGGAAAGAGAAAAAGTAGCCACTCTTACCCCCATGCTCACAGTCTAGCTAAACAGATGAGAACAGATGAGACACAGAAACAGACACAGCTAAGTGTAAGCTTTTCTGGTCCACTCCCAATATGGAGTTATTACTAGGGAAGTTGCCAATGAGATCATTCCCATGTTGGGGAGAAAAACCTGAGAGGAAAAAGGAGGTAATGGAAACATAGCTGGACTTAGAATCTGAACAGCTGGGACCAAATCCTGCACTTCAACCTCAGTTTTCTCAGCTGTCAAATGGGAATGATAATACACGGTTGACCTCACAGGAGTTGGCCTGAGAAGCAGCTAAGTGCCTTGGTTATGCCTTCTGAGCTTGTATCACACCACTGAGCTAATTGGAATGAGGGGTTCAAACAGGCAGTGAGTTTGGAGAGAAGCATTCCAGCCTAACCCCTAAGAAGGAATCACTGGAAGAGGCGTAAAAGCATTTTAGCCCTAACATCAGATTCCTCATACCCCATTCCGCTTGACCAGAGGAAGACCTTGTGAACTATGGAAAATTGGATTTAGTCTGTTCATTGGATATCCTACTATATACCTGCAACAGCTGGCAATAGTGTAGGGAGTAAAGAATAGAAAAGACTGGGTGAAGATTCAACCCTCTACAAAGAGCCCAGCAGAAAACAAAATAGAACAACTGTGCCACAGCTAAAGGAAACATCTTGAGAACTCTAGCAAAAAAAGACTTCCAGGAGCTATGAGCTACCCATTTTCTACAATACTCTCTAAGCCTGAATCCATGTTCCTCTGGACTCTGTGCTAATAGGAGAATGGATCACAGACTTTTAGGAGAATGGTTTTTTACTAACTGTTCTTATTAAATCACCCTAGTAAATACCCTTTTCTAAAAATGAATTGTCTGGCTGACCAATTGATATCAAAGGAAAATCATGGTGGGAAGCATAGCAGTGGGGGCTCATGAAGCATTAGATAAACAATCGCCCCGGGCCAACCAGGAGAAAAAAATAGATACCTTCCCCTGGCCACCAGACCTGCCAGTTTGAATAGGCATTAGGAGGCAAGTCCAGAGCTCAATTATTCTATATTCCATATGTGACCTTGAGCAAGACATTTTCCTGAGGGTGGAGTTGGGGCAAGAGAAGTTTGAAAAACTTCTCCTAAGGCCTTTGATTATGCTATTATTCCCCCCCACCCTAGCTTCATTCTACTTACTATGCCCTATTGTTCACTGTACAAACACAGTTCCTGTGGGAAATTAGCACCCTTTAGTGGTGTGCTATTCCAGAACCAATGAATGGGATTGATTAGAATATACTAGTAGTCTGAGACAAGGTCAAGGAGGAGGTTAGAGTGACCTTTATCCTCTTAAGTAGTTTAAACTCCATGCAATTTCCTTACAATTTTTAAATGATATGTTTTGTGGCAGTGAATGACCACTACTGACATTGTGTGGAACATTCTATACATATAGTCCCCTCCCCCTTCAACCTCTCTACTGAAAAGAGGAAGGGGTCCTTCTTCTCCAGGGCCAAGATTGGTCATTGAAATTATACAGTGTCAGTTTCATTTTCACACTCCTTTCATTTACATTGTTGTCATCATGGTATATGACAACATGGTATATGATAAATCAGAAGAAGTTTCTCCTGCAAGAAGCAAAACTAAAGATGACCAGATAACAGGACAGACATATCGAGGAATCAAGGGACTATTAAAGCTTAGATTGGCCAACTAGATATCAGGGCAGACCTAAGAAGTAAGGGGAGATAAAATTGTATAGCAGGAAAGTCAGTTAGGCATGGCTACTCCCTGACCAGAGCTAGAAGACAATGATAACCCCAAAGGTCAGGACCATCATTTAAAAAAAATATCCCCCTCTACTCTCAGGAATATGACAAGCATCCAGGCTTTCCCCACCCCATCTTTCCATTTTCAAGTGGACACTCCATCTCTCCTCTATAAAAGCTTTTGCCTTTCTTCTCTGTTAGGGAGGAGAATGTTTCTGAGCACTCCTCCCTGAGAGGTAAAATCTTTGACTTCCCACTCAGTCACACTCTCTAGAGCCAAATAAAAGACCACTTTAATTCTAACTGGACTGTATGTGAGAGTGTAATTCTTTACAGAGCAATATCTAAGGACCCCCACCTTTTCCCTGTGACATTTTTTTTCTTGGTTCTGTTTACGTGACTATGCTGAATCAGTTCATAGGAATTTCCCCAGGTTTCTTTGCAATCTTCTTGGTTTTTGTTTCTCATGTTTTAATAATATACAAGGAGTGAGGACTTGCTAGGAGATCAGCACAAAGGGGTCAGGGGAGGGGAGCAGAGACAAGATGGCAGAAGAAAGACATTAAATGCACAGAGCTCCTGATACAATTACCCTAAAAACAAAGGGGTCAGGGGCAGAGAAGGACATTAGGTCTCCAAGAGGACGAGACCTGGCTTCAGCCTTTGGATCACTGAATCAAAGAGGGGGGAACAGAAAGAATGCAGTGACGGGGTGGGGCAGTTTGATGTTGTGGACAGAGCATGACCTGGGGAGGAGGCAGATGAGCCCTAGTTCAAATGCTGCCTATGATGCTTACTGTGTGGCCTTGGGCAACTCACAGAGTCTTTCTGGGTCTGTTTCCTTATGGAGAGAATGAGGAGATTGAACTAGCAGACCTCTCGGGTCCCTTCTGACTCTAGACCTATGATCCAATGTATGACTTTGGTCATTTAACTTTCCTAGATGTTTCCCCACCTATCAAAGGAGGGAGTTGGATTAGATGATCCCTGAGGTTCCTTCTAGAGCCGTGATACTGTACAATGTTTATCCTACAAAGTGATGAGGAACATCAGGAAGCCCCTTCCCCTTCCCTATTAAAAACTCTTTGAGGGAGCCCTGCTCTCTCCCCTCTTTTAAAGTGCAACCAATCTGGGGAGCTGGTCCATTTTCATCACTCTTCATTCAGTGGGGAACTAGGTTATCAGACATCTCAGAAGGAGCTGAGCTGAAGAGGAGAAAGGGGCAAAGAGAGGGGGAAGCCAGGGACAAACTTCTTTACCTTGTTGTCCTGAAGGTTTGGGCTTTGTTTCCCTGGCTCTCTGCCCTGTCCCCTTCCCAGCTACAGCTGGCCTGGCCTATTTGCAATGCTTAATGTCTCTGGGCGGCCCTTTGGAAGGGAGGAAACAGTACTGGACAGAAGGACAGAGCAGCTGTCTCCGGCTTCTGACCACAGCAGGGTTTCTCAATCCTGGACAAATGGAGAAAGAATAATGAAGGCCACTCCAACAGCTTTGCTGGAGATGGCCATAGGAGCCAGGGAGTCTCTGGGGGAAGCAGGAGGAGGGGAAGAGGGGAAAAGAGAGATATTGGGCCCAGGAGGTAGATGTGGGGAGAGGAGGGCAGATGGATATGGAGATGAAGAAGCAGACAAGGTTTGGAAATATGGTGATGGAGCCACTGGGGGTGGGGGGAAGGAAGGGGTGGAGATGGGGGCAGCCTTCTCATTTTCCCCAGCCTGGCCATTTACCTCCTCTTTTTCCAGCTCCTCCTCCCCAAATCCCTCCTCCAGCAAGATGTCCTGGACACAGGAGAGGTATCGGGCCATTCTCCCCTGGGATGGGACTGGGAGCAAGGAAACAGGGGTTTGGACCCAGAAATTCTTCTCTGACCTCCCCCCACTTCTCTTTTGTTCTCCCTTAGCCCTGGTGGGGGGGCCGTGTGGACCAGGTTCTTTGGTGCCAGGTGAGGACACAGACATGGGAACCGGTGTGGTAGAGACACTATTGAACCTAGACCCAGCTGTCTTCGCATACACTCCTATCTGTGCTACTATCTCCAAAAGAGGGTGAGGATGAGCTGAGTAAGTCTTGAAGGTGCAGCTGCTGGTGCAGCTATGGGCTAAGAGTGGTGGGTTAAGGGAAAATGAGTGAAAATTCCTCTTGAATCCAAACAATCATTTATTAAGCACCTACTATGTGCCAGGTATTGTCCTAGGTGCTGGGAATATGCTTACAAAAAATGAACCGGTCTCTGACCTCTAGGAGTTTACTAGGAGAGTTTGAACGGATTCCTCAGTAGCTTCCCAGAAAACAATTTAAAATGCTCCCCGTCCCGAGGGTGCTGAGCTAACTGCCAGAGGTGGGGGTCTTGTCTGAGTGCCAATGGGGAGCTAGGAAATAGACGCTGATCATAGGGCACGGGAAAGAGGAGAAGGGAGGGGGGAGAGAGAGAGGGAAAAGGAAGAGAAAAAGAAAGAACAAAGGAAGGGAGGGAGAAGGGAGATCCTGGAAGCCCCTCCCTTTGCCCTCCTTCTCTCCTCAGAATCCTACCCTGCCCTCTGCTCCCACCCCAAAAGGAATGTAAGTTTCTTAAAAGTGGGGACTACGAGTCACTTAAATCTGTGTGTGCCCAACACCTGCCACAATGCTCTGTGCTGGAGTTGAGAAAAGAGAGACTGGGAGAGACAGAGAGAAAGGGGAAAGAAAAAAGGGATGAGATAGTGTGATAGAGACAGACAAAGAGAGAGAGGAGTGGAAAAGAGGGAAGATACAGGAGAAAGGGAGATAGATGAGGCTGTAGAGAGATGGGACTGAGAAAATAATATATAGAAAGCAAAGGGGAGAGGGAGAGATAGAGGAGAGAGATCTAAGAAGAAAAGCGGGGAGGAGGAGAGAAGAAGGGAGGAGGGAGGAGGGAGATGAAGGGAGACAATAGCCTGAAGGAGAACAGGAGATGCAGGGAGGCTGAAGGAACTGGAAGTCTATTGGGAAAAAGGCAAATCCTCTAGGCTGGAGCTATAGGCACTCCCCCAATCCAGAGTACTCTTCACAAGTGGCTGGGGGGAAGAGGAGGGTTAGGGAACCTGCCTCTTTGATTACCCCAGGGGTGTCTGTCTGCTCCTGCAGGGAGGGGTAATATTGCAGGCTGTCTTTTGACAGGAGGTTTGAATCCCTGGGATAACCAACAAGGGCAAACTGGAGACACACAGAGATGCTCCCCACCTCCATTTAGCCCCTCCCCCTGGGCTGACCCTGGACAAACTGGGGAGTGGCTTCCAGCCTGAGAGGCAGAAATGTGTCTCCCTAGTCTCTAAACCTGACAGTTCTTTCTGAATCCCATCAAGGTTGAGATCAGCTATTCCCCACCTTTCTAGTGGATGGCCAGAAAGTCATGCAGGACCTTGAATGCTAGACTAGAATTTGAACCCAGGTCCTGCAACTCTGGAGTCATTATTCTTTTCCTTATACTACCCAGAAAATGCTCCTGAAGCTCAGATTCAAGATGAACTCATTAGCAAACATCTGGTTTGGGCCTCTTAGGCTTATCCCAGCCATGCTACAGTGGGGTTTCACAATGAATGAGTGAAAATCTTTATTAAACACTTACTATATAACCAAGCACTAGTCTAAAGCTGGGGATTCATATACAATATTGAGATAGTTGCTACCTTCATGGAGCTTACACTCTACTGGGAGAAAGGACACATGGAGAGGAGTGGTAGCCAGAGAAGGGAATTCAGTCTGGGAAGCCACAAAGATAAGTGAGGTGAGTGGACCAATGGAGTAATCCATTAACATAATGAACATCTATTTATTAATGCCTAATATTATGCCAGAGTCACCTTACATTGCTAATTAATAATGTTCTTCCAAAGGAAAAAATGTTCGTAGAAGCCAACTGTCCTCCTCCATCTGGTGAGATTCAGTTTAAACAACATTTATTTAGTGCCTCCTACTGTGTGCTAGGGACTGGGGAGAATACAAAAGAAAATTGTCCTGCTCTGAAACACCTGACTTCTCACTGGAGGAAACATGGAACTAGAGAAGTAAATAGAAGAGAATTTGAGGAAGGAAGGATCAGGGTGGCACCCAGACTAAGATTTGAAGGAAGTGAAGTAGTCTAAGAGTCCAAAGGGAAAAAGGAGTAAGAATGAATAAAGTGCCTACTATGTACCAGGCATTGTGTTAAGTGCTTTACAAGTATGATCTCATTTGAGCTTCCAAACTCTATTAGGTAGGTGCTATTATCTTCATTTTACAGTTGAGAAAACTGAGGCAAATGGAGGTTAAGTAATTTGTCCAGAACCATACAGCCTGTAAGTATTCAAGGCTGGAGTTGAACTCAGTTCTTCTTAAATCCAGGCTCAGCACTCTATCTGGCCAGACACCACCTAGCTTCTGAGGAGAGAAGCATTTGGAACAGCTCATACAAAGGCATGGATGGGAAGCAGGAAAGGGAATGTCAAATTTGGGGGGGGGGGTACTAAGCCTATTTGGATAGACTAGAGTGAGAAAGGAGTGTGATGCAAAATAAGCCTGGAAAGCGGGGGCCAGATTCCTGATCTGAGGACAGACATTGTCAGACCTATGGCTGAGGGAGACTATTCAGGCAGCTGTGTAGTGAAGAGAGAGACTGGAGCAAGAATACCAATCAAGAGGCTGCTGCAATTAGTCTAAGAGAGCTGATGAGCCCTGAAGTTGGGTGGTGACAATGGGAGCAGAAAGAGGACAACATATAGGAGGGATGTTATCAAAGTGTGATTGAAAAGACTTGGTAGGGGCAGCTAGGTGGTGCAGTGGATAGAATACCGGCCCTGGAGTCAGGAGGACCTGAGTTCAAATCCTGCCTCAGACACTTAACACTTACTAGCTGTGTGACCCTGGGCAAGTCACTTAACCCCAATTGCCTCACTTAAAAAACAAACAAACAAACAAACAAAACAATGGAAAAGCTTGGAGGATCGAGGTGAGTTAGAAGATTGTGAGATAATTGGGATGTGTTGAGTTTCAGATGTCAGTGGAGCATTCAAGTAGTGATATCTAGTTGACAATTTGGCCATTATCTGTGTTGAGGTGGTAATTAGATTATGGAATTTCATGAGATCACTAAGGGAGAGAACATAGAGAAAGAAGAGAATAAGGCTCAGGACAGAGCCTTACAGGAGAAAGGTGGGTGGTGGATAATGATGCAGTAAAGGGGAGCAATTGAACAGGTAGAGAGAGAACTTGGAGGGACCTAGGTCAAGAAAACCTAGGGAAGAGAGAGGATCCATGAGGGGGTGGTCAACAGTCTCAAAGGTTGCAGAGAGGTTGGGGGCAGCTAGGTGATGCAGTGGATAAAGCACTGGCCCTGGATTCAAGAGGACCTGAGTTCAAATCCGACCTCAGACACTTGACACTTACTAGCCGTGTGACCCTGCATAAGTCACTTAACCCCCATTGCCCTGCAAAAAAAATAGAAAATAGAAACTTTTTAAAAGGTTGCAGAGAGGTCAAGAAGTATGATAAATTAAAGAAGGATATTGAATTTGAAAATTAAGAGGTCAACAGTAACTTTTGAGATAGCATTGGGCTGGAAAAACAGATTTAAAGAGTTAAACAGATTGAAGAGTGAATAAGAGATGAAGAAATAGAGGTAACCAATGTATTCATGACTTTAGGAGTTTGGCTATTAATGGGAGATGAAATATAGGTTAGGCCTATATCTTGAAATGGTGGGGGGCAGCTATGTAGCACAGTGGATAGAGTACTGGGCCTAGAGTCAGGAGACTCCTCTTTCTGAGTTCAGACACTTACTAGCTGTGTAACGCTGGGCAAGTCATTTCACACTGCCTCGGTTTCCTTATCTGTAAAATGAGCTGGAGAAGGAAATGGCAAACCATGCCAATATCTCTGCTAATAAAACCCCAAATGGGGCCACAAAGAATCAGGCTTTCCTGAATAACAACTGGACAACTGAAATACCTTGAAATGATGGAAGGAGCAATCGTAAGTTTTAAAACCATTTGTTATTGATGCCATTTGGTTTTTTGTAATATCAGTCATTTGCAGATATAACTCTGTCCCAACCCTCAGCTCCCGGTTGAGCCCTCTCTTGTATCAAGGAAAAGGAGTTAAGTTAAACTAAGGGTCTGGCTAAGCTCACAACGGATGAACGTGATCATTGTCGGTTCTTTGCTGAGATGAAGGGGAAGAAGATGAAGGATTTGTCTCAGAAAGAGAGGAGGAAGTTTGGAACAGCCCCTGTGGAGAATGCGATAGTCAATAAGGGGAGAATCAAGAGATTGGCAGGAATTTAGAAAGCTAAGTTTGTAGCAGACGCAGCCAGCCTAGCTGTGTGACTCCCCCACAGGAGCAGAGGAGGAGGATGGAGACAGCCACAGTCTCATTCTGCAAAGACCTCAGCAACAGATCAAGGGGGCAAGGGGTTCAAGGGAGGATAGTGTCCAGTGGAACTGGTTCACTATGGATGTAAGACTGAGGCCAGAGCAGCCATGATGGAGGAGAAGGAGGCCGTAGAAGCACTGGAGGTGACCGTGAGGTGTACAGGTGTGAGCTGGAGGCTGGCGGATGCTGGAAGGAAAGCTCTGGATAGAGAGATACAGGCAGATGGAGTGATCTTTGAAGGAAGAGGCTGCTGAGAGATGGCTCCCAGGTGGCACTGAGGAGCAAGGACTATGCTGGTCCAGTGTGGCAGGGACGGGAGAGAATGATCACACTGTGCTGGAGGTCGCCAGGGATGAGGTAACTTACAGAAGGATCCGGGTTTTTGTTGGCTCCAAAAGGCCACAAGGTCACAGATGGGGAGCTACCAGGGACCATCTGGCCCAAGCCCTTCATTTTACAGATGAGGAAACTGAGTCCCAGGGAGGTTAAGTAACTTGTCTAAGGTCACACAGGTGGTAAGTATCAGAGCCAAGGTTTGAACCTAGGCCCTCTTACTCCAAGGAGCTTCTCCCACTTAACCATCCTGCCCCACGGACATTTCAAGGTAATGAACTCTAGCTTTTTTTGTTAACAAGTGTCCAGGGGTTTCTTGAGACCAAAAGGTCTGTTCGATCCAAAAGAGTAAATCTCTAATGGTGAAATTTTAGGCATCGGTAAGGGATCTATCTGGAGGCAGGGGAACTGCCCAGAATTCCCTATATCAATGTACCCCTGCCCCACTTTCAGTCATCAGCCTTCTCTAGCTCTGATCCTGAGACCCCATCAGAAAAGGGCAGGGTGGGGGTCAGCATCACCATAGGAAAGCCTAAAGAAACAAAAAAGTGACAAAGGGATTGGTAGGGAGTTGGGAGGAGGAAAGGTCACAATCACTCACATATCATCCTCTTTCTTGTTCTCTGTATATTAAAATACTGGTGCTTGGTGATGAGTGTTAAGTTCCTAATAATAATGGCACCTGTTAGGGGCAGCTAGGTGGCGCAGTGGATAGAGCGCTGGCCCTGGAGTCAGGAGGACCTGAGTTCAAATCCAGCCTCAGACACTTAACACTTACTAGCTGTGTGACCCTGGGCAAGTCACTTAACCCCAATTGCCTCACAAAAAAATAATTATGGCACCTGTTGTGCCATTGGTATAGGGACCACCCAGTGAAGAAGTCCCAGCGCTGGTCAGCACTTTCTGTACAACATACAAGCTTAAACAGAACAATGGTATGTCAAGTGACCCACCCAGGGTCACACAGAATCTATGTCAAAACCAGTACTTGAACTCAGGTCTTCCTGGCTCCCCAAACAGCTATTTCCACCATGCTATGCTGCCTCTTTTAAAAACAAACTAAAAACCCCCAAACCCATGATGTTTACAAAGAACAAAAAGACAAAGGAAAAAACAAAGAAGAATAAAACAAGAGAGAAGGAGGGGCCATGGACCAGTTCCCTTCTCTTAGGGTGCTAGTGAGAGTTTCTAGCCCTCGGAAAGCCCTAAGCCCCCTTGAAAAATCAGGACAAAGGACAAGGGCTGAGCCAAGATAGGGTGTTCACTCAGAGATAAAAATGCAAGTTTCCTCACCCTCCAGCAGGGCAGGCACAGCCTAGCGCAGACCTTTGTCAGCACGCGTGTGTCCAGGGGGATGTGAGCCAAGCCCACGAACCCATGCTGGCATATCCCTAGACTAGAGAAACCCCATCATTCCAACAAAGAGAGGGAGCGTGGGCAGACACACCCAGAGAATCCTTTCACTCACCTCCCAGCAGTCCCCTCACCCACAGGGCTTCAGGCCTCAGGCACAAACACATCCTTCCTGCAGAAGACACAGACACATACACATTGCCACACACCAGTCCTTGCACACCAACCAGAAAAGAAGCTCAAAAACTGGGTGCCCCTGGAGCACACGCGCACACACACACACACACACTCAAACACACTCGCAAACGCCCTATAAATAATGGATCATTGAACATCACCCAAAAAAGCCCCTGCAGTGCTGACAGCAGCACGGCCGCCTTCTCTTTCTGACCCTGCCTTTAATTACTCCTCTAGGGATTCAGGAGAGGTTGATTTAGCGTCCTGCAGCAAAGGCTGCAGCAGATACAAACCTCAGGGCAGGGGCTTGGCCCAGGGACTGCCCAGGCCCACCTGTTTGCTGAAAATAATAAATAAATAACTCCAGAATAATTTCACATAATATCTAGCATCCATAGTGCATCCTAAGGTTTGCAGAGCACTTCATATAGCTCATCTCATTTGGTCCTCACTACAACCTTTTGAGGTAGGTTCTATTTTATAGATGATGACCCTGCTATTAAGTATCTGAGGCTGAATTTGAACTCAGGTCTTCCTTGCCAGGTTTGGGCCTCTATCCTCTACATCACCAAGGCACCTTTTCTTCTCTGTCATTATTCAATTCCCAAGACCAGTGGGAAAGCTGCTCCCCTCCTATGGACTTAATAGCGAAAACCTCAGCTTTCTCCCTCCCTTCCCACCCCCCTTTCCTCACATTGGGGAAGGTGCCCAGCCTCAAACCTTCACAGGGGCTCAGCCTACAGCCAGCTTTGGCTCTGGTCACATGTCCCTGGGCCAGGTGTGAACAGAGGGCATCTATTTCCACCTGAACTTTTTTTTGTGGGGGGTGGATTAGTATGTCAGGTTGAAATTATTCCAAATTTCTGAGCTTGACAGGAATACTCATATCTATTTTGGAATCTCTTGGTGGTTGTTGGGTTTTGTGGGGTTTTTTTCTTCCTATGGTTGAAAATTAGCTACAGTTCACATAGGATATGGTTGGGCTAACCCAAAGTAAGCACACCCTCATGCCTTCTTGATAGGCTGTTGGTTGTAGAAGGTGAGAAGACCATAGAATGTGTGTGTGTGTGTGTGTTCGTGTGTGTTCGTGTGTGTGTGTGCACGCGTGTGGGTACATGCATACTTGGATTTGGAGCAGAAACCTAAGTTAGCTTGCAAGCATACTCCTCTGGACCAGGCCCCTTCTAACCTAGCAGGGATTATGGCCAAGCTTGGGCCAAGAGAACAGTAGCCGGACACACTGGCTTAGAACCTTAAGGCCAATGAGGGTTAAGTGACTTGCCCAGGGTCACACAAGCTAAGCACTAGTGAGGCTAGGAGTAGAGAGCTTCCCCTCAGTCACTCCATCAACAAGAATTTATTAAAATCACCCACAATACTCCAAGCTCTGAGCTAGGCAATGAAGAGGCAACCCCCCAAGTGAAGCCATCCTTGTATATTGCAAACCAAAAGATGCTTAAAAAACATCCAAATAAAGTGACAAGAAAGGACTTCCCCCTGTTCCCTCCCCAACTCATAAACACATGTCAGCCAGGCAGTACAGTGGATAGGGCACTGCGCATGAAGTCAGGAAGCCCTGAGTTCAAATCCAGTTTCAGATACTTACTAGCTGTGTGACCTTGGGCAAGCCACTTAACTTCTTGTCTGCCTCAGTTTCCTCAACCGTAAAATGTGTATCCTAATAGCACCTACCTCCCAGGATTGTTGTGAGGATCAAATGAGATAATATTTATAAAGTGCTTAGCACGGTGCCTGGAACACAGACACCTTCCTTTCCTCCCTGCTCCATGTAGGGGGCATATAACATCAATGAGGGAGAGCACACAGTCAGAGAATATACATAACTGCCTGGAATACACACAGAGGACTCCCATATAGGGAAGTCCTTTGATTGGAGCTCATATGTAGAGAGCATACATATAAGGGACATGTGTGACCCTGGTACATACATGAGGAGGTCAATTAGCACCTTTAGTGCAAGTTGTTAATATCTTCTGACGTCATCAATCGCGTTGCCTTCTGCCATTCTCTGGTGGACATCAATTCTCTGCTCTCCATTGAGCTCATTGTCTCTGCTGAGGGTATCATCTCTGCACTAGGTGTCACATCTCTGCACTGGGTATCACCAAGACTTCTCTTGTCTCTGAACTGCTCTCTGATACCATTTACTGGACTTTGGTTCTTCAGGGTCTCTCTTCCCATCTACTAAAGTGTAATGGCCAGGAAGCCTCTCCCTGACAAGGGCAGGCTACACTCTTTGAGTGCATAACTCCTATATCTATGAACCAACACATCTAACTAGATGGCCAGCAAAGGTCAGCTAGATTGCTTCAGGTTGATTATATCTATTGTTTTAGCTTCTGGAGACTAGTGTAGATTTTAAACATATGGTCTCCTACAACTAAAGGCCTTAGGAAATCCCTTGAAGCTATTCTTTTAACCCTTAATGAAGATCCTGTGCCCTGCCCCACCCCACACAACCCATTTTGAGGGAACTCTTAAAAATAGAAACACCATATGTAGAGACTGGGGCAATGAAGGCCCCTTCACTCCCCAAATCCTCTTTGAAGGCAAACCAAAATAAATGTTGTGAAGACCTTGCCTTCCCCTTCCTGACCCACATTTCTGTCATTATTGTGTATATTTGTCAACAGCAAAGAAACCCTGACTTGTTTTCTGGATAGAAACATTTATTTTGTTCCCCACTGAGTCTAATGCTTGGTCCTGCATCACCTTGTATTGTTCTCTGATTGTTTCTAAGGTGTGACTCGTCTCCCAGAATAGATCGTGCATTCCTCAATGGCAGAGATTATGTTTTCTCTCCTTGTATCTCCCATGGCACCTAGCACAAGGCTGGGCACAAATCAAGGGGGGAGGGGAGGGAATAGGGTAAGGGGCTCATTAACTGCTTCCTCACCTCTCCGCACCTAGGGATCAGCAGGATGGGACCCAATACCCATCTCATAGAGTGGAAAGAGCGCCCAGCTCTCCATCAGCTCACACTGTGGCCTTGGGTGAACCCCTTGCTTCCTTCTGTGGGCCTTGGTTTTCCCACCTGTAAAACAAAGACACTATTTCTCACCCTTGCCACCTCCCCTTGGGGACTGGAGATGACAGAAGCAAGGAGATGTGAAATAACTCGCCTAAGGCTCCCTACCTGAAAGGGTTCATGGAAATGTCACCTTATGTGAAGTTTTATTTGGGGCAATTTAACTCCATGAGAGCAGAACCAAAACCTGTTGGATTGGTAGAAGGGAGGGAGGTAGAAACGCTCAGGTCAGAGACTGGGAAATGGGAGATCATAGCACTCTACATTTAGAGCTGCAAGGGACCTCAGGGTCCATCTAGAGCAACCCCCTCATTGGGCAGAGGAGGGCATTGTTATGTGATTTGTTTAGGATCATAGAGCTGGTGTCACAGGTAGGATTTGAACTCAGGTCTTCCCAACTCCAGGTCCAGAGGCCTGTCCACCCACCATGCTGCCTGGAGATCAACTGAGGCACCGAGTCCTGGCAGGAGATGGGGTCTTGGAAAGGGATGCTCTTCAGTTTCTGGGATAGAAGCCAGAGTGATCTGCTCATCATAGTGGGTTAGGGGTGTTGTCATGGGGTGTGGTTACTTCTTATCTAGCATTAAGGAATGGTGGGGTGGATTGGGGCAGTATGAATGGGCATGCCCCGGGATAAATGCACTTTATAATTACTAAGCTATCCGAGTCTTCGCTGAGCTGATCCCATTAGAATGTTCCTCGGGAGGAGACTAGGGATGGGGCCCCTCAGAAGCCGGAGCAGGTTTTCTCAAAGCCCAGCTAGGGGGCTCATTAGACTGTAGTGATTCACTGGCTAGTCCCCTGAAGAGAAAGGAGAATTTCTAATAACTCCCCTTTCCCCTCAGGAGGGCAGCCCCCCATTCCCTGGTTAACCTAATTACATGGGGCTTGAGCCTGGGATGAAAGCTATTCTCCAGCCAGGCTGGAAGAATATTAAATCTGCAGGAGGCCAGAGGGAGATGAGGGTGGCGAAGTTATTTTTAGACAATGAGGCCATGGCTGCTGGTAGTGTTTTGAAGTCTAGCTCTCGGGCTGGTGGGGGGCGGGGGGCAGGGGAGAGATAGAAGCACTAAAGGAGATTTAGGCTTGGAAGGGGAGCCACGCTAGCCAACACCCCCCCCCAGCAGGCATGGTCCAGGGCACAAAGGAGGTGTGAGGGAGAAACCAGTTGGTTCTTTACTGGATTCTTCTAGGGAAGGAAAGGCCTCACTGGGATCTCCTCTTCTCTCTGATCCCTCCTCCCTAGGTAGATGGGTAGAGCACCTGATCTGAAGAAGGACCCCTGAGATCCCAGGCCTGCCCTTGCACCAGCGTGCCTCAGTGGAGACAATTCGAGGCTGAAGGGTGGTTTTTCTCTTAGATAAAGCAGAAAGAATAAATCTCAGATTTTCCTTTCTTTCCGTCTGTCTTCCTCCCACCGCACCCCTTACACACCTCAACAGGAAGGGACAAAGGGAGGAAAAGAGAGTCTCAGAAGCTTAGTACAGTGGAAATGGCACTGGCTCTGGGGTCATAGGATGTGGGTTCAAATCTCACTTCTGACACTACCTTAGACTTAACCTCTCTGAGTCTCAGTTTCTCCTCTCTGTAAAATAAGGGGGTTGGACAAGATGGCCCCCGGGGGGTCCTTTCCAGCTCTACCTCTGTTTCTAAGATTCTTCTCTCAAGGTGGGAGCCTCATTGGAAGGAGAGAATGTGTCAAAGGTAGTGACTTTTTCTAAGAAGGCAGGTCTCCTTTTTTTAAGGCCAATGAGGGTTAAGTGACTTGCCCAGGACCACACAACTAGAAAGTGTCAAGTGTCTGCGGTCGGATTGGAACTCAGGTCCTCCTGAATCCAGGGCCATTGCTTTATCCACTGTGCCACCTAGCTGCCCCCCAAGGGGGGTCTGTTGTTAACCTTTCGCCCTCCCCACTATTGTTCTCAACAGAGCTCCTGCCTGTGTACATTCCCATGAGAAGGTGGGGAGAGAGGGAAGAGTCAGGGAAATAAAATCACCCATCAGAAGCACTGTCCCCTACCTCCCCAGTCAGGGTTGGAAGGGAAGGGGACAAGCATTTATGAAGTGCCTACTAGATTCCAGGCACTGTAGACGGAGCTACAAGGACACAATCAAACTGGCCCTGCCCTGCTCTGCCCTGCCCTCTGTTGTGAGGAAGCAAGCCCACAAATACAAAATAGATACAAACGCACAGGCTGTGGGGGAGGCCTAACACGAAGAGCAATTTCACAGTGTAATAGAGAAATGGGGAATAGCGGGGTCAATGCATCGTTTCTGTTTACTTCACATTGTCAGATTTGAAGTGGGGACGGATAACCGGCGGCCTCCTTTCTGGGTGGGAAAACTCGTAAAAGGAGCCGCCTGGTATGGAGGAGAAGGGTGCTGGATCTGGAGTCTGAAGTCCTGTCTCCGCCGGCTGCTTAGATCTCTCCCGGCCTCAGTTTCCACTATCAGAAGTTTCTCAAAAAATGTCTCCCGGGGGAGGGGGTGATGTTCTTCTCTCTTTCCCCTTCCTTTCCCCTCTAATTCTTTCCTTTTACTGTCTCCCAAGCAACCCCCTAGACACAGAGGGTGGACATCACAATCCGTACATCTCCTGACCCCTCTACCCCATAAAGGGCAGGGAGCCTAACCCAAGAGCAAGAATACCTAGTCATCACCCTGGGCCCACCTGTCTACACTGGCTGGTAGGCTAGAGCTGAAAGGGACCTCAGAAGCGATTTAATCCAACCTCGTGATTTTACAGATGAAGAAACTGTCCCTGGGGAAATAGATGTGTGTGTGTGGGGGGGGGGGGGTGGAGGTCCTTAGGCATTCCTCTGTGAAGAATTACAACTCTCTGTGGGGGCAGCTAGGCGGCGCAGTGGATAAAGCACCAGTCCTGGATTCAGGAAGACCTGAGTTCAAATTCAACCTCAGACACTTGACACTTACTAGCTGTGTGACCCTGGGCAAGTCACTTAACCCTCAGTGCCCTGCAAAAGAAAATAAGAAGAAGAAAAATAATAAGAAAAAAGGCTAAGTGGCACATGTAGAATTTGAACCCAAGTCTTTTGAGTCCTTAACCAGTGCTCCATAATAGAATGACTCACATTTTGATAGCTTACAGAAAGGCAGAGTGTTATATTGGACAGAGAGCTGGTCCTGGAGTCAGGAAGACCTAGGTTCAAGCCTTTGGCGTATACTGGGGCTGTATGATCCTGGGCAAGTCCCTTAACTTCTCAGTGCACCAGGGAACTCTAACGTTGTACAGCAGGTGCCAATCTACATTTGCTGTTCTTGTTTAGTCATTTTCAGTTGTGTCTGACTAGGGATAGTGGAGTGGTTTACCATTTACTTCTCCAGCTCATTTTACAGATGAGGAAACTGAGGCAAAAAGGGTGAAATGACTTACCCAGCACCACACAGCTAGCAAGTGTCTGAGGCTAGATTTGAACTCAGGTCTCTCTGACCCCAGGCCCACGGCTTTTCTACTGCACCCCATAACCACTCCCCAATCTACATTGGTAGAGGGGTTTCTTCACTGGAAGTCCTGCCCCCTCTGCCCTGCCTGCCAGAGGCCATGTGGTATAGTAGATAGAGGGCCAGGCTGGCATTGGGGATGATGAGGATTCAAATCCAGAGTCTGACACATCCTGGAGGAGAGCTAGATGTCACTTAAATTCTCAGTGCCCCAAGAGACTCTAGGAGGCTCAGGGGGCTGCCGATCTGCATGGCATATACCCAGATTTCCTGATTGGTTTCTGTCATTGTAGCCTCACAGGTAATTGTTGCTCCCATATTACAGATGAGAAGAACGGGGTGCAGAGCAGTGACTTGTCCAAGGCCTCGAAGCCAATAAGCATAACTAGAACACAGGAGTCTCTGACTCCCAGTCCAGGGATTTTTCCACTCTGCTCCCTTTGAAAGGGCAGAGGAGAGCTCTCTCAGGGCACAAGTCGGACCCTTCAAAAACGGACAGCAAAGAAGCCTCTTCAAGAGCCAGCTACAAGTCATCTCAGCTGGGAGGAAAGTCCCCTCTGTCTCTATTGTTCTCCGACCCATCTGTTTTCTCCCCTTGCACGCAGGGGCCCGGGACGTGACTCTGAATTTCAGACAATCCCTGCTTTCTGCCCTAGGCTGGCGGGGCCAATACTAATGAGAGGAGGGAGGGGAACACACTGGTGAGAAGGGGGAGGGAGAAAGACCAGGCACATGTGTCTCTTTGCAGGAGAGTTCAGTAGCATCAGACCCAAAGCTGCCGGGAACATGCTGGGGGAAGGGGTGAGGGGAGGGGATACAAGCCATTTGAGAGAGCTTGTAAGTGGGTTAATTAAGGAGAACCTTCTGGGGCCCTCAGTAATTAGTAATGGGAGAGATCCTGAAAACCCACATCTGGAGCCCACAGTAGAACGAATCAGCAGAATGTGGCCTGTAGCTGCAGCCCCCATCCGAGGGCTTGCCTGGATAGGCTGAAAGCCAACCCCCCCATTCAGGAGGACTAGGTAAGCAAGAGTTGGCGATGGGCACATTGCCCACGATCTCAAGGAAGCCTCAGCAAACCCACACACAGCTGGGAGAGGTCTAGCTCTCCCAACCAGTCATTTAGCACGTCCCATTGTCCCATTTCACCACCATGTTTTGAAGGAGTCGTTCCTCCTACTGAGCCAAAGGCTGGGACTGGTAATCACCTCACTGGAGAGAGGATTGTTTTTGAGGGGGTGGGGGAGTCTGAGGATTGATCGTGTGCTTTAAAAATGAGGGTGACAGCTTAGCTTTCTAATTTCCAACTCCAACCCTTCACCCAATGGCTGTATAGCTCTCTTGGTCCATGCTTGCCCTTGAAAAGGGAACAGACTACTAGCTGTGTGACCCTGAGCAGGTCACTTAATTCTCATTGCCCCGCAAAAAAACAAAACAAAACAAAAAGAAAAAAAAAGAAAAAAAGAAAAGGGAACAGATAACAACAACAACAACAACAACAATAATAAACTACCATTTAGACAACACCTACTGTGTGCTAGGTCCTTCACAGAGATTATCTCATCTGATCCTCGAAAGGAGGCAGGTGCTATTATCTGTTTTACAGCTGAGGAAACTGAAGCAAACAGAGGTTAAGTGACTTGACCAAGGTCATACAGTTAGTAAGCATCCTAAGATTATAACTCTAGAGCTGAAAGGGATTTTAGAATTATCTCTTTTATTTTACAGAAAAGGAAACTGAGGCCCAGGGAGAGTAAGTGATTTGGGGGGGGGTGAGGATGGAGGATGAAGGAGGCTCACAAAGGTAGTAAGGATCAGAATTTGAACCCAAGACCTCTGACTCCAAAGCCCATGCTCTTCCCATTCTCCCACCTCTGCTGGCATCCTGGCTTTTCTGTGCTCCTAAACTCCAATCAGCTTCCATAACAGATTCATCCCCAATTTCTAGGCTCACTGACTAGGCCATTCCCTCCCACCCTCCCTTCCTCCCTCAGTCCCCAGTGAGTGATGACAGGAAAGAGAACCCAGCTTGGCTTGGGAATGCTAATTCCAGACATCTCCTCATTTCCTCAGCCCCATCCATCAGCTTGAAGGGGCCTTCTGGCATCTCCTTCAGCTGCAAGCCTTCAGCACCCTCTCCTGGCCCCTCAAGGTGCGACCAAGAGATTCTTGGCAGCTGTTAGGGAAAAGGCATTTTAGGGACACAGGCTGATAACTGGGGTCTTTGTGTCACTGATAACAGCCCTGGGTCCCTGCCAAGCTAACAACCATTCACCCCCTGCCCTTGTCTCTGCAAAAAAGGACTGAGTTCTCTCCATGCCTTCTAATTATCTGACTCGGCCATGCCCGTGTCCATCACTGAAGCCGCAATTATTTTACAGGACAAACTGTTTCACCATCTAATTATCCTGATTGCCAGAAAGCCATTTGGGTAATGTTTCCACAGCAATCCCCAGCTTTGTTCTCTACTAGTAGGACCCACTCTACCCACACCTTCCCTTGGTTTTCCCTGGTAAGGCTCACAGATCACTGGTCTCAAGTCACGGATTCGGTATATTGAACCCAACTGGTCTTCCATTTTTCACTGAGGAAAGTGGAGGTTGTAGTTAGTTTGGGGAGGTTGAAAGAGGCAGCGAGAGCCAGAGAGTTTGGGGATCATAAGTGGGCCTTGAAAGGAAGGTCAGGGGTTGATTTCTCAAAAGGAGAAAACTCACCACTGGCCTTCCAAGCAAAGGTAATGGAGTGAGTTGGTGCCTGGGGGGTGTTCCACATTTTCATGCCTCCTGTACCTAGCAAGCTTTTGGTCTCTCTCCGCTGGATGACTCCAACATCTCTTAACTGATCGCCCCTCCTCCACCTTCTCCTCCTTCCCATCCCTGCCTGATTAATTCAATTCTCCTAATGCATATCTTTGGAGCCGCTCTCTTTGCTGTTTGAGGCCCTCTGCCTAAATTGTGTGGAGGCTACAGCCCTTAGGGAGTGAGAATAAGGAACAGCCAGACCCCGGTGGGAGGGAGGGAGGGGCATGCTGGAGTACATTTCTTTGGAGAACTGACTGTTAAACATGTGAGCAGCACATTTTGGACAAAGAATTAAGGAGGACCAGAGTAAAAGATGCCCCCGAATGAATGAATGAATGAATGAATGAATGAATGAATGAATGAATGAATGAATGAATGAATGAATGAAAACACATCGAATGAGCCCTTAGTATGTCCCAGACACTGTGATAAGTACTAGAGATATAAATACAGAGTGAAACAGCCCCTGACCTCAAAAAGCTTAAACTCTAACAATATATAGGTGAGTGATGACCAGGGCAGGGAGTTTTGGTCTGGGAAGGTGCAAAGTTGACGAGTGGAACAATTATTGTTGTTTTATTAGGTATTATATTATATCATATCGCTATAGTATAATAATTAGATATTATTACCCCCATTTGGAGGCAGCTAGGTGATACAGTGAATAGAACACCGGGAAAACCTGAGTTCAAATCCAGCCTCTGACATTTACTAGCTCTGTGACCCTGGATAAGTCACTTAATCCATTTGCCTCAGTTTCCTCATCTATAAAACGAGCTAGAGAAGAAAATGGCAAACCAAGTCAAGTACCTTTGCCCAAAACATTCTGAATAGGGTCACAAAGAGTCAGACATGACTGAACAACAACAACCCTCCCCCCTCCCCATGCCACCCATTTTTACAGATAAGGAAACTGAAGCAAACAGAGGTTAAGTGACTTGTCCAGGGTCACACAGCTAGTAAATGTCCAAGGCTGAATTTGAACTCAGGTCTTCCTGATTCCAGGCCTGGTTCACTCTATCCACTTCCCCACCTGGCTGCTGCGGCCACAACAGAACTCTCCCTTTCTAGAGGCAATGATAGTGTTAATCTTTTTCTAGTTCTCAAAGAAAGTAGTGAGGCACCTGGGTATGTACTGGGTAGAATGTTGGGCTTGGAATCCAGAAGATCTGAGTTCAAATCCTTCTTCTGACAACCTTGGGCAAGTCACAACCTCTCTGAGCCTCAGTGATAACCTCATGTGTAACATGAGGAGGTTGGATGGAATGACCTTAAAGGTCCCGTCCAATTCTAAATTTATGATTCTGTCATGGAAAGGAGAATGTGAGGGTAGGGACCCATGGCAGAAAAGAATGGACTGGCCATTTGACAAAAGCAAGGAGTGTGGGGCAGCTAGGTGGTGCAGTGGATAAAGCACCGGCCCTGGATTCAGGAGAACCTGAGTTCAAATCCAGCCTCAAGACACTTGACACTTACTAGCTGTGTGACCCTGGGCAAGTCACTTAACCCTCATTGTCTTTCAAAAAGAAAAAAAAAAAGCAAGGAGTGGTAGCTTCAGGACGTGGAGAAACTGAGGACCGTCATTTGAGTATGATTACTCCAATCCTGACTTACCAGCTTCATTTCCCACCAATGCCCTAACTCCCCAGCTAGTCACAATACCTTGTTCAATAAGGAAGCCAGTAAGCAGAAGCCTCATTTTCAAAGTGGGAAGGGGGGGAAAGGGCCAGGGGATACTTGAGATTCGAGGCAGCTAGGTGTCACAGTGAATACAGCACTGGCTCTGAAGTTGGGAGGACCTGAGTTCAAATCTCACCTTGGACACTTACTAGCTGTGTGGCCCCAGGCAAGTCACTTAGCCTCAATTGCCTTAAATATCTGAGGGTATCTCCAGTCATCCTGATGTATATCATGCCACTGGACCCAGATGGCTCTGGAGGAGAATGAAGTTGGCGACCTTGCACAGCCCTCTCTCACTTCAATTCTGTGCAAGTCACAGCATCACCTGATGTCGTGGTCTTCCTCGGGGACAAAGGGCAAACAGCTTGAGGGGTCCAAACCCGGCTTTGAGCCTTACCTGACTGTGATCCTTCCACCTGGATTCTTGTGATCTGATCTCCCCCGTCTTCCCCAACCACCCCTTGTCCCAAGCCAGACACGGCCGCTCTCCTAAAAGACAGCGTCTGCCTCTCCTCTAGACTGCACTTGGTCCATGCTGCCTTCCTTCTAGATGGCTTCTTAAAGAAGCTTCTGGTGGACTAGAAGCTCCCTGCGCACAGTGACATCTTTATTGCCTCCCTAGCTTCTGGCACAGCCTTCTGCATGGGCCATTGAGCACATCCGTCCAATGGGTTATTTGATCTCCACTATTCTGCAAAATGGGAGGGCCGTTCACCGCTCCCCAATCCCCCTCGCCACCCCCCCATGAACATCCAGCTTTGCGTGGGCAGCATCATAGCCATCTGAGGCAGTGATCCTGTTACATTCTGCTCCAAAGGTAACAGAACTTAGCTTTAGACTGGCCAACCTTCTGTTGTCTGAGGACCAGCCCAGCCAAGAGCAGGTAAGAGTCCGTCGCCAGAATGCCCTTTGCTTTTTTCATTCACAATTAACTCAATATGGACAGTCTACTGGAGGGTAGGAGTTGTGACATCATCAATGAGTTAAAATCACAGACCCTTATTACACATTACTCCCCTTCCTAGGCATGGTATTCCAGCCCAGCTGGGGGAAGCCCACCTTGGCTTTCTTGCATTCATCCACACAACTCTCCATTTCCTATTTACATGCCCTGGTGCATGTACCCATGCCTTGACTAAAACATACTCCCTCCTCACCTGTTTCTTACACCCTTTCATTTACTTCAAGACTCTGCTTAAGCATCGCCTCCCTTATTGGGCAAGTAGTCAGTGGCCTGGAATGTTAGAACAGTGGGAACTCAAGCTGGTAAATCAGGACTAAGGGATGAAGTCTTTCCTTGATCCTCCTTTCCCCCGAAAAGCATCTTGCATTTATTCTTTATATCCATGTGTCTACATCATCTCCCCTATAGAACGTGAGCTTCCTGAGGGCAGGAAAAATGCCATTCTGTGTCTTTGCATCCCCAGCACCTAGCAGTGCCTGACACATAGTAGGTGCTTAATCAATGCTTGCTTGACTGAAGCTTTTGAAGATGAAAATATGCATGAAAAGAATCTCAGTCCTCCTCCTTTCCTAGGGCCTCAGCCATCAAAGGAATTTTTATTCTAAGCCCCATTAGTGTAAGAAAATCCCTTCTTCGAGTGCCAAATCAGAATATTAATTTATTATTTTCTTTCTGGAAGCGGCGGTGGAAAGCTTCTGCTATGATGTGAGGCTTAAGACTGGTGGTGTTTAATCCTTCTGCCTCTTCTTGCCAAGGGGCTATCATGTTCCCTTTATGTGCTGGGGGCCTTGGTCACAAGATAATTAGATTGAGATGGAATAGGCCAGCTCACAAACGTTCCATAGGAATCCAAAACTACTTTCACATTGCAGTTTCTTTCTCTCTTCACTACCTGCAGCTAAAGAAACCAATCCAGGGCTGTCAGAGCACAGTAACTGTCAGTGGAACCCCCTAGGCAGCACCAGCTACAAAGGAGCATAAATGAGTTTGGGGCAGCAGTCGAGGATGATGTAAGGAAGCTTCGTGTTTCTGTTTCTAAGAGACAAGCATTAGCCCTGCTGTCTGTTTACTGAGAAATGTACTCACATGGAATGAGGATCAGCAATTGAGATTAGTTTCACCTGCCACCTTGGTCCCAAAAGATACCCCCAGTTCTGGAAACCACAACCAAATCAACTCTACCATTGTGCCTGGATAGGGTGTGTCAATCCATCTCCATTCGGTCTCATTCACCATCTGTCTGTAACTTTTCCTAGGTCACCACTTCTCTATTAGAAGGTTAACTTTTTAAGGGCAGCAGCATTCTTAGTTTCTGAATTTGTATGGTAGGGCTTAAAACAGTGACTAATACATTTCCTTTACAAACACAGGGACACAAGATTGAGACCTGGAAGTCCAGGACCTCAGATTGAGTATAGGGGCGTTTTTTGGGGGGGAGTGGGGGGGGGTCATAGACTGAGTTCTTTTGCAGTCTATGCACTTCTCATTATCTCAGAATTGTTACATTAGAATATAAACTCCTTGAGATCAGCAATTGTCTTTTCTATTTGTGCCCCAAGTGCTTAATAAGTGCACTTTTACTTGTTCAAAAACCATAGGATTACAAGTGAAATCAATTATACTGGAATAGTTCTCAACATTTAAAAAAACAAGCACAGTCTCCTGGCTACAAGTCGCTACCCCTTCATTTTAGTAGATGAGGAATCTGGGACCCAGAGAAGTAACTCAGGCAGAGATGAGACTCGAGCCCAACCTGGCACAGGAGCACAGAACTGAGAGCTGACAAAGGGCCCTTAGAGTCATCCAGCCTCTCACCGTTCAGATCCACAGGCCTTACCCAGAGGTCCCATTCCCAACCACAGCCTGTGCACCTTGCTGCTGCCCACTGCTGCCCCCACACCCACGCAGAGCTGTCATCACACCAGGCCTGCCCCAGTGTTTTTACCACCCTCCTCCACTGTCCCCATTCCACCTGGGAGCTCGCCATGGAAGAGCTACCATCCTCCGCAGACCATGTTCTGAGGAGCAGTGTTGATGTCTGGTGATGTCAAAGACTTGGCTGCCTGGGCTGTGGCACATTCTCAGTGAGGCCATACAGCTCAGAATCATGAAAATATCACAATTTGGGACAAATCTGTTAAAAATTAGGCCCAGGAGAATGGAAAGAAGCACAGTGGAGGCTGACTTTTTTGAGAAGCCGTATCAAAGATTTTGCCAAGTACCCATGTGACCAGAACAGGAGGTGCACTGACTGTGCAGGAACAGGGAGAGAAGTCAAATGGACACCCTTGATACTAAAAGAATAAGTAAGAGCCCCACACATTAGTCTCATTTTCCAAGGGGGACAAAGGGTGGAGAAGGCCATTATGCCTCAGCCCAACAGACTGGTGGCTGCCCGAATCCTGAGCTGGTCCTGGGAATGAACAGAAGCAGAGAGCCTAAGGTCATGCTGGCATTTTAGGAGCAGAGAGCAGAACAATCAGCTCAGAGAAGGTACCACAGGGAGAAAAAAAAGATGACTGTTTTATTGATGTGCCAACATACCAACTGACAAGATCCATTAATACAATCAACCTTCTCAAAGAGGATGAACTGCATATGAAGTAGCTTTCAAGTGACATGATACGTTAATAAATTAAGGAAACAGATTCCTCTTTCCACATAATCATTTTCTCATTTCATGTTCTTCACGAAATCCTCTCCTTTCTTGATGGAAGCTTTCAGCTCGGGAATGGCCTCAGCCACCATCTTCTCCTCAAAGGGGGAGAGCTTGCCAATGCCCAGGTTCTTCTCAATGCCTTTTTTCTGTTAAGGGGTAAAAAGTTAAAAGGCCCTTTTGGGTATTTCAGCAATGACCAATATAGCAAAATACTCCCCACCAACTCATGGTTGTGTGTGCTGTACACAATAAAGCAGGGGCATAGAGACTCAGTTCCAGATTAAAATAGGACTGGGAACCATTTAACAAGGCAATAAAAAACATGAGGGAACACAGATTACGTCATTATGTGGCCCCCAGGGATGTAGGGTTAGGTGGCCCTATTTCTCCTGCCCTCAGGGCTCCCCACAGATAGCAATCACCCACAGATCAGAGCCTGCACTCCTTCCCTCCTTACTATCACTGGGCAGATGACTAAAGCAATGAAATTTATTTTAAGATTCACCTGAGCCAATTATTGCCAAATACTATATTTACATAGCACAGCATATAAACAATTGTATGGGACCCTCACTAAAACGCTGGGAGCTTGGCAATATTATCCCACTGTACAGACAGGGAAACTGAGGTATAGCAAGGTCAAGTGATTTTTCCTATACTTGACAGCTGGGAAGGGTCAGGGCTTTAACCTCAGGTTTTGCTCGTTTCACTAAATTAGACAAAATTGCTAAAAATGAAAAAGCATCAATTTCTGCCCTCCTGTTTACATCAGAGATGAGCAGACAGTAGCCGGCTCCTTCACCTGAGGCAAAAGATTCCTATTGTTTATACCTAGAGTTTTATGTTGAAGAGATTCAGGATGGGCTCTTCCACCACAAGCCCACTAGTAACAAAGGAGACACCTCACATTAAATTTCCCCAATATTGGATTTATGTTGCTTGGAAGCACAGGCCTGGCACCGGGCCCAGTGGCAGGCCTCACCCTCTCTTGTCCAAGGAAGGGAGGCAGGAGAAAGGCCTAAGGACCTTCAGTCTGGAGAGGTCTGGGGGGAAGGAATGAAGTAAGGCCCCAAAGCTAGATGGCCGACCTCAGCAGGTAGTGTGCTCTCCCTCAGAGGTCTTCAAGTGAAAGCTGATCAGCCATGATCAAGGATGCGTGTCCTTCAAGCATGAGTTGGCCTAGATGACCTTTGAGGCTCCTCCCCAAACCCTCGATTTCTATAGAATGGCTGCCCCACTGGGAGGCCCAGATGCATTGCCTCCAAGCCTGATGTCTCCAATCCTGTGAAAAGCTGAGGGCTTCTCTGGATCTGGTTTTTGCACACACCCATCATTCCTGAACATCTAAAGTCTGTATTACTCAGTGATCAGGGACTGCTACCGTTATCTCACAAGGGAAATTCTATAGCAAGAAGTTTGGCTCTGCCAGAGGCAGCTCCATCTCCTGAGTCTCCAGAAACATACCCCAAGCAGCAAGGGTGTGGAAAAGTAGGAGCACTCTGTTTCTTCTGATCTGACAAAAGAGCATTCCACAACTCCCTCCTTCCCATTCATTGCATCCACAATAGAGAAGACAAACCGAGCACCAGCATAGGCCATTGACAGGGTAGCAGAACCTAAAAAAGATAAAATCAAATTGGCCCAGGCTAATATCTCAACGAGAGTAGAGTGAAAAATCAGAGACCTAAATATGGTCTTTTCTGAAACTACCACCAGCACATTTTAATGCTCAACAGTCAAAATTCGGTTTGCTTTTCCCCTTCATCTTGAAAACTCATCAACACCCCCCCAAGCACACTGCCTCTGCTTTGTTATCTGGTGGCATCACTAGCACCAATCAATTCCCTTGACCCACAGGAAGTGCACACGCCATCACAGAGATAAGCAGAGACCACACTCTGGAGACCACTGAGATGCTGCACGTGAGAACCCACCTGCTCCAGCTTTTGCTTTGACAACTTCCGTTCCAGCCTCTTGGATCCTCCCTGTCAGGGTTTTCAGCTGATCCTCAGGGAAGTCCACCTTAGGTGTGCACTAGAACCCAGAGACCCAAAAACAATGCTCAAATCTCTTAGGTTGGTGGCCTCTGACTGCTGACGTGATCCTTAACTTCACCAGCACAACCCACCCGACAACCGCCTATCCCCCAGTGACCTATGATCTCAGCAGTGTGGAGGTGGGCACACCTTGGGGTACAGGTCACAACTGCTCTGACTCAGGAGGTTGGTGGGATTAAGATTCATTCACCCTGGGGCAGCTAGGTGGTGCAGTGGATAGAGCACTGGCCCTGGATTCAGGAGGACCTGAGTTCAAATCCAGCCTTGGACACTTGACACTTACTAGCTGTGTGACCCTGGGCAAGTCACTTAACCCCAATTGCCTCACAAAAAAAAAAAAGGAAACTGTCTCTTGGAGGTTCCACTGGTCACAGGGGTTAGACATGACAACAGGCCCTAAGTTACAGCCCAGCTCAAGAACACAGACACCCTTTCTCTCCCATGGGTGCTTACCTAGGAAGCCATTCCCTCTTCAGAAGTCTTCCAACAGGGTCTACATCTAGCTTTAACACGAACCAAGGCAGATTAACTAACAAGCCTCATTAACGAGACACAGGCCAGACTTGATCCTAGAATCTCCCCTCTGACCCTCGTGACTGGGCAGCTCATTCCACTCCCTCAGTCCCTAGACGGTCTCTGAGGTCCTGTCTAGATCCAGGATTCCCTGTGACCTTGGCTAAGTCCCTTCACATCCTCGGACCTCACTTTGCTCAGCTTTCAACGAGGGGACCGAAGCACGTGGCCTCTTCGGCCTCTTCAAGCTCTAGACCCAAGAACCCGTGATCCCTTTACAAAGCAACTTCAGAGGCAGGACTGGAGACAAGTTCCTCCTTCCCGGGCAATGTTATCAGAGCAGATTTCCTCGAAGGTGCTACCAAACAGGAAGCATACCCTCGCCTGAGAACACATACCTGGGAGATCAGGGGGATGATAGTCTTCCCTGCATGGCCACCAATGACGGGGACATTGACTCGAGCTGGATCCAAGCCCTGGTGAGAATTTAAAGCTCCGTTAATTTGTAACCAGATGTTCAATCGTAAGGTTCTGCACGACCTTCTCTGTAGGCCTTCCCTACTCATCCTGATAACAAGGAAGCCCCCACATCCAAAAGCTTTATCAAAAACAAACTCCTTTTAGAGGGTAAAGGTCAGGCCACAAAGCTCGGCCCTAACACACCTAAAAGAGGAAAGAAACTGACTTTAAGGCAGGGGTCCTTAACCTAGCATCTGTGACTTGTTTTTTGAGAAAATGGAATCCAATGTATTTTATTGCATGCATTTAGGAATGTGATTCGGAGAAGGGATGTACAGGTTTCACCAGACTGCCAATGAAGCCCACGACAGGCTTAAAGGTCAAGAAAGCCTGCTCTAAGGGGCCAATTACAGCACAGCAAAGGTTGTCTGCTACACCTGCCATCTGCCACATGGTGAGCTGGGAAATGGATCCTTGGCCAAGGGAGCCAGCAAATGCCAGTGTCATGTGACCCAAGTACATCCTAACTCGCTCTGCCAACAGCTCCAAGCTCAGCACATCTCCCCACCGCCTATCCCCTCCAGCCGTGGCAAAGGTGGCAGGCAGCTCACTAGAGCCGGCAAGCTGCAACAGCCTTCTGGATGCACTGGGTCAGAATAAAGTGAGGTGGACAGAGTTGTGAAATAAGCCCACGTGACTAAGGAAACTCAGTCAGGTCAGTTAGATTTTTAACTTAAAATTCCTCTGCATCTATCTGGCTAAGAGATAAGCTGGGAAGGTCTAAGCTGGAGTAAGCCTTACCTTCAGTTCTGCAACAAAGGTGTTTGCTCTGACAATATCTAGGGTCGTCACACCAAAGATTCTGTTGGGGTTGTACACGCCTTGTTTCTTAAAAACTTCAGATGTGATCGGGATGGTAGAATTGACCTGGGAAAGGGAAAAGGCAAGACAGTCTCAGAGACCAGGGGGGCAAAGCATCGCATCGGGCACTGACTGGTACCTGGTCTCTACAGGCACAGAACTGACAGAGCTGAGACCACCACATCTCTTCATGCCGCACCAGAGAGAAACTAACTTACTACATGAGATGCCTGAACCACTAGTGATGGGGCCAATCATCTGTGGGGCACAGGCTGGGACCCATTTCATGACATTTTAGGAAACTAACGTGTTAAACAGGTGCCAACTTTAAAATGTGGACCTTCACTGCAACCTACATGGTCTGGGTTAGTCTGAAGCTGTGAATGCCACCCCAAACCACAGCAGGGCCTTTCAGAGTCTAGCAGCTACAGTGAGAAAATCCTTCCAGTGGTTGCAGTCTACACCCTTAAAGAGAAATAACTATCCAAGAGCCTGGGGGAAGAACAGGCTTTCTACCATCAAGAAGGCATGAGAGGGGGCAGCTAGGTGGCGCAGTGGATAGAGCACTGGCCCTGGATTCAGGAGGACCTGAGTTCAAATCCAGCCTTGGACACTTGACACTTACTAGCTGTGTGACCCTGGGCAAGTCACTTAACCCCAATTGCCTCACCAAAAAAAAAAAGAAAAAAAAAGTCATGAGAGGATAGGCCAAGCTAAAATAAAAATGACAATTCTACCTACATTAATTTACTTATTCAGTGCCATACCAATCAGACTACCTAAAAATTATTTTTTAGAGCTAGAAAAAACAATAACAAAATTCATCTGGAAGAACAAAAGGTCAAGAATATCAAGGGAATTAATGAAAATTAAAAAAAGCCCAGGAAGGTGGGCTAGCTGTACCAAATCTGAAACTATACTATAAAGCAGCAGTCATCAAAATCATTTGATACTGGCTAAGAAATAGAATGGTGGATCAAGAAGGCATGAGAACTGTCTCCAGCTATTGGATAAAGGCCGTCTTCCTTCACTGGGCACCTTCATTCAGATCCTTACTGTGATATTAAATCCAAGTTTAGCCCAAATGTTGGAAAGAACAGAACACTCCTGTGCCACAACTATCCTAGGGGAAGATATGCACATATGTTTGAAGGCTGTAGTAGTGAAGGCTGAGTAGGGGCCAGCCACACAGACCACTCCCAGCAAGTCAATGGCAGTAGGGGACAGATGAGTTAAAGTGTAATGGCTAATCAAGTAGGAGGGAGACCAGACAGTATCTGCAAAGAGCAAAGGGCAAAAATTGAGAGATACTGTAGAGAAGGAGAAGAAAGTTTCATGTGATGTTAAAGAAGAAAATCACCTGGGGTGGTCTACTGCCCTCATATAATAGAGTGCAGGCAGGATGAGCCATCCTCATCTATGGAAACACATTCCAAGTGCCAGCACACACTGTAGCACACGAATCTAACGACCTAGGCCACTACAAGGACCAAATCCGTGATGAAGACTTCAGAGAGAGCTGGGAGTCTGCCATGAAGTGACACAGAGGGAAGAGAGCAAGCCCAGAGAACACATCCCTGACCAACCCTGCCGATTAAGGACAAAGGAATACACCCTGGTCCTGCTCCATCCACGTTCACACCCACAAGTTTTCTTCTCTTAACAAACCACTATTACACGGACAATTGAAAAACAGCCAAACTCAATTAGCTACAATCACGTTCTGGTTCTGCTTAACCAGGTATATATACCCTGTTTAAGTTTGGCTATGTTAAAATAAAATTGAATCCGAAAACAAATAACCCATCCCAGAGTGGCCCCTCTCGGTGACAGGCCTACCTCACGTCTTATGCCCAGATTCCCAGGGAAAAGGAAGCTTACCGGGTTTGCAATAACACAGATCATGGCTTCTGGGCAATGCTTGGCACAGGCAGCAGCCAGAGTAGCAACGATGGTAGCATTGGTGTTGAAAAGGTCATCACGAGTCATTCCTGGAGGCAAACAAAGAAAACGGGCTAGGCATTCACATCACCTCTTCCTCTCCCATTGCTGCCATCCCGGGCCCAAGTCTGGCCCTGGGACAGGTGGGGAGGTTGTGCTGGGGGCTCAGGTAGCAGCTCTACCAAACGTACCTGGCTTTCTGGGGACTCCTGCAGGAATCACGACAACGTCAGCGCCTTTCAAGCATTCTGGAAGCTGCTCAGGTCCCATGTAACCTAGGAAAAGACATAGCTCATTGAAATAACCTCACCCTTTTTTGACCCAGGGATGCTAGCTCGTATATGGAAAGAAAATGGGCAAAATTCTAGCACACCCAAATGTTTCAAATGAGTAAGAGTTCATATTTTTACATACGGATCCCACTTAGCGTTTCACAAGTCTTTAAGACTGGCACCAACTCCACCCTATCATCCCCAGCCAGTATGGGCCTAGGCCCCCCCTCTTCCCAAGTCCCCTGCGCTAGATCAGCTCATTCTTCACTCCCTTTCTACCTACTTTCTCCTCTTCTTCCTACCTCCAACAGGAGGTGAGGAAAGGCATCATCAATACCACTCAGCCATGCCTCTAGGACATTATCTGCCTCTGGTGAGTAGTAACTTTGCCTCCCACGAGCCCATTGTTGAAGTCACTGAGCAGTGTCAGGGAATGTGTGCCAGTATAGACCATTCCTCGCCAACAGCCTAGGTAATATGAATGAGGAAACTAAAAATTACTTATCCAGTAACAAAACTAGGAATTGGAAGAATCAAGACTTGAAATAAATGCTTCTGACTTCAAACAAGATGCTCACCATTAAAAAAATATGTCTCGATTGTCTCCCGAGAGGCATCTATGTGCAGGCTTAGAACGGACCCAAATCCCTAGTCGGCGATCAACAAGAGCTCACTTTAACAGTCCCAGAAAGGGACACTAAGGCCTGTTTAGATTCTAATTTTCATATGATAAGCTTTAGGAAACTTGCTCATTTAAAATGCAAGAAAATGTATTTCAAACCCTGCTGCTTCATGAAGTTTCTGCTCAAGACGCTACAAGCATTTAACTTCAAAGTCTAAATCTCTATTAACGAGGAAGCTTTAGGGTTGTAAATGTCTGATGAAAACTAAAAATAACTGGCTAAAAATAGGCCCAGACCAACTCCAGCTCTCTGTCTCCAAAGTAAAAGGGTCCTTTATTCAAAGTAGAAGTTAAGTGCAGGTTTTGTGGGCTCACTGGCCGTACCTTTCACAGTTGCTCTGGTCTCAATGTGGCTCAAATCAGCAGCTACCCCAGGGGTGTGAGCAATGTCATAGAGCGTCAGCCGGCTCACCAAAGGGCTGTTCTTCAGGAGCAGTGACAGGGGCTGGCCGATTCCCCCAGAAGCTCCCAGAACAGCTACTTTTGCATTATTCTAGAAAAAGGAAAGGACAGAGATGTTTACAAGAGAAACAATGTCAACTGATTCACAGGAAGACAGAGTTGTAGTTTTAAATAGCATCTAGATGATGGCCATATAGATGTGCAGCTAGGTGGCGCAGTAGATACAACACCTGGAAGACCTGAGTTCAAATCTAGTTGTGTGACTCCAGGCAAGTTTCTTCATCTGTAAAAAGAGCTGGAGAAGGACATGGCAAACTACTCTACTGTCTATGCCAAGAAAACCCCAAATGGAGTCAATGAAGAGTAAGACGTGACTGAGACGACTGAACACCACCACCACATGACGATCTTATTTGGGGGCATGATAACCAACAGCCTTCATTCGATCTGGTGGGAATAGTCTTATTGTCCATCTATTACCACCACTAACCACTGCCCAGCTGCCAGGGATGGCCAGGCAAGCCTCTGAGTCCTGGGCACAGCAGGTCCTCACCCCCCTTCCCTCACATATCCTAGACCTGCTTAGTCTGCCCCCAATGGGCAGCATTCCCTGTTTACAAGGAACCCAACAACCTCCTCTGTAGGTGCGGCAGCCTCCATCCCCTCAGCAGCTACAGCCACAAAAGTCCTTGGCTCTGTCAAGTGGTTCAACAGCAGAAACAGAAAGGGTTTCATCAATAACACTGTGGCTTCTGCTTTGCTACTGAACCTTAAGGACCATGGGCCCTTTCCTTTTTTTTTTTTTTTTTTTGCAGGGCAATGGGGTTTAAGTGACTTGCCCAGGGTCACACAGCTAGTAAGTGTCTGAGGCTGGGTTTGAACTCAGGTCCTCCTGAATCCAAGGCTAGCGCCTTATCCATTGCGCCACCTAGATGCCCCCGGCCCTTTCCTTTTAATTTGCACCTGCCCCTTCAAGAGCATCTGAGCTCCTTGAGAGCAGGGATGTTTTGCTTTCTGTTTGTATCTCCGCTGCTCAGCCAATACTGAGCCTCTAACAAATGCCTTTTCCTTTCATCCATTCATCTCCAACTAAAAACACATCTATCATAAACTTCAATTAAGGTCTTCCCTTCAGAGACACTTGTTTTACTCTACTGCAGAAGTCATTAGTTCTGCCTCCTTAAAGTAAAGAAGCAAATACCTTTTGTTCTATACATAATAAACGGTATGACAATGTGGTTCAAAACCATCTCAAATCAGAATCCCACACACAGTTAGAGCACAGTAACTCGGACATCTTAGCTCCTTTCTGCACCTCTAAGTCCACTGGAAAGTCTAGGAAGGTGCTTTAAAAACGAATCAAACCAAACCCCCTAAACTTGATAGAGAGATAGCATGAGTAGAGGGAATCACTGGGTCACAACTAGTATGTCAGAAGCCACACCTGAACCCAAGGCCAGCTGTCTTTCCCCAGTGCCCAGATGCTCACCCAGAGATAACTGGCCAGAGTAACTAATAACCAGGGCAGAAAATAGGGACAGAAACAAAACTGAGCTAGCTCAAGTCTGGCTGTAGGGCATTCTCCCCTTCTCCCCAGCTCAGCATGGGCAAGTATCAAGGAGACAGGGAAACATCCCAATCAACTGCCAAGCCCCGAGTGAGGAGCCCGTGTGTGTGAGGCAGGCAGTGCAGAGACAAAGGCAGCACGCTTGCCCTCCAGGTGCAGTCATTCCACCAGGGAGCCCCGCTGTACACCAGGGCTAATGACCCAAGGATCAGAGCAGGCTTCCCAGAGGGCAGGAGCTCTGGTCTGAGAGGGAAATGGGAGAGTGGAAAGGGAGCGGGATCTAGAATCAGAGAACACAGGTTCAAATCCCAGGCTCTGCTTTATTTAACTTAGAAACACTACAGCTACCTGCTCACCAGAGTGTTGGAGTCAGAGGATTTGGGTACAAATCCTAACCCTGCCACTTGCTACCTTTCTGTTTGTACAAGTCACTTACCTTCCCTGGGCTTAGTTACCTCATCTGTAAAATGGTGGGGGGTGGGGTGGCCTCCATAGCTCCTGAGACCTTTCTGAGAGGCCAGTGAGGAGTGAGACCGTTCCAGACATGGGTATGAGGAGTGTTCAAAGGCGTGGAGGTGGGAGACAGGATGCCAGTGTGGCTGAAACATGACTGAGTGGAGTGATGTGGAATGACTCTGCAAAGGCAGGTTGGTGCAAGACTAGAAAGGGCTTTAGGAACAAGCTGGGAGGAGCAGGCATTTTATCCTAGAGATTATTCTTGAGAAGAAGAGGGACCTCAGGCCACCACACCAACCTCATCTGAAGATGCAAGGCCCAGAGAGAGTGAAGGACTTGACCACACTGACCCAGGAACTAAGTGAGGGAGCAGGACTCACACCCAGGGCCTCTCTCTCTAGGGTCTTGGAGAGGCAGACAGTTCACATATTTTAACCAAACTGTAACTTAAGATAGTGTGAGAAGCCCCCTCCACCAGAGCAGATTGGCACCTGCTCTATGATTTACATTCTTAGAGGGTCTAAGTCCTATTTTCCAGATGAGAAAACAGGCCTAGCTGGCACAGTGGATAAAGCACTGGCCCTGGATTCAGGAGTACCTGAATTCAAATGCGGTCTCAGACACTTAACACTTACTAGCTGTGTGACCCTGGGCAAGTCACTTAACCCCAATTGCCTCACCAAAAAAAAAAAAAATAATAATAATAATAAAAAATAAAACAAAAACAAAAACAAGGTTACTACTTATCCCTAATTGGCTGGAAACATTCTCTTTCTTCATCTGCACCCTCAGGAACCAAGGCCTGTCCCTTCTTTTGCTTATTTCGTCAGAGTTCCAAAGTGACAATAGCAAACATCAGGAATTTTTTTGGCCCAGACTTATGAATTAAACTGTGTAGATAAGGAATTCCTAGTGAGCAAACTCCCTTCACCAAAGCAGGACTGCAGTAGGTCTGCAACTTAAGAGTCTAAGGACAGGTGTCTGGGGCCAAAACAGGCCGCTGGGCCTGCTCTCTAGCCACAATACCATTCTCTCTCAATCAGTGTCAATCAAGGAAGGGCAACAGGTTCTCACAAATGATCTATCAGCCCTAAAGTACAGGCACTATCATCTCCCACCACACCCTCGACAATGTGACTGGTCCAAGGTGCCACAGCTGGAGCCTGAAGCTGGGACTTGTGCCTCCAAGTCACAGGCCCTTTCCATCACACCTTCCTGCTTCCCTATTACTGCATGTAAAGGGCTTGGTTAAATACGACACGAAAGCACCAATTACACACACAAACTAAGTTATGGTAGTAAGTAAACTAAGTCACACTTCAGAGATGTGACCTGACAAACCGTAACGGTGATACACTTTCTTAATTAAATGCAAAGCTTAACAGGTTCCAAGGAATGACTGACTGAAGCTCATTAGGTGCCAAGCACTGCTCTAAGTGCTGGGGACAATCTCTGTGGTTGAGGGCCCCTAACTGGGGATTCGGTTTTCAGGAAGATGGAAAGGTCCTGAAGTGCTAAGCAAGCAAGAGCAGGGCTCCTGGCAAGGCTCATGGTCCTTAGGTTACTTAGTTCAGATGGCAGTGCCGAAGGCTGCAGGGCACAGAGACAGGAGATTTCCATCTCACTGACGGCCTGTGAGCAGCCATGGCAAAGAGGAAGGCCAGGAGTTGGGCACCCACAACTGCTGGTATTCTTCAGTCTGACCATCAAGGTGGCTTCCAGGAAAAACAAGGGCAGGGGGAAGGGAAAGATACCAGAAAGAGCCATTGGTCCCCTTCAGTGATGGCAGCTATCCTTGACCATCCTAGAAGGGGAAGGAAGAGGGCAAGAGAGGTAGCGAATCAACTCATGTTTACTAAATGCCCATCACGTGTTTGACCTGGTTCTGAACATTACAGACGACAAAGACTGTTTAATTTTAAAATTTAATAACTGCTGCTGCCTTTCTGCTCTATAGTCCTTAACTTTGTTTTTAACCAATGATTACCTCGGGAGCAGCTGGGTGGAACAGTAGATAAAGCACCAGCCCTGGATTCAGAAAGACCTGAATTCAAATGAGACCTCAGACACTTGACACTAGCTGTATGACCCTGGACAAGTCACTTAACCCTCACTGCCCCTCAAAAACAAACAAAAACAAAAAAAACTCCAACTTCTGGTTTCTCCTTAAAGATAATCTGGTTGATGCGCTCTCTCTCTCTCACACATGCACACATGCTATATTAAGTTTGGCAGGTGGAGGAAGAATAGTTTGCAGCCAGTCTCAGACATTTCAACTTGGCAAATGTTAATAATAAGGAAAGTGATACAGGAACTGCATGACACACACTTCTAAATGCCAATTACAACATGTCCATAGCGAGCTTCCCATTTACATTCTAAAAGGGCAGAACCAAGAACTGTGATTTGCTTCTTCTTCTTGGGGGGGTGGGGGGTGCCGCAGGGCAATTGGGGTTAAGTGACTTGCCCAGGGTCACACAGCTAGGAAGTGTCAAGTGTCTGAGGCTGAATTTGAACTCAGGTCCTCCTGAATCCAGGGCCGGTGCTTTATCCACTGTACCACCTAGCTGCCCCTGTGATTTGCTTATTAAGAAGAGAACCATTTTACTTATTTGAAAGTTTTTATTCCTTTACCACCATTTACATTTGTGGAAACCCCAGAATGAGTCAAACACTACCCAAACTTTAGGTCCCAAGCACCACCTCTCTGGTGATTTCTCTCTTCTCAAGGCGGCAGCAATAGATCAGAGTTAGTTAATGGTAGAGAAAGTAATCAAAACAAGAGCTTTTTCAAATATAAAATTCTGTTGATCTTTGGTTTGTATGTTACCTAAATTCCCCCAGAGGCCCTCCTCTCTTCCCTTCACTCTTAGAATTCAATAAACACACCTTAATAGAACTTAGTAATCTAATAGCCTCACATAGCAGAAGCATGGCCAATAATTAGGGGGAAAAGGCCTCCAAGCAGTCAAAATTCACTAAAGTTTATGCACTTTAATGGCAGGACAAGCCCTTATTCAAGGCTGATTTTCAATAAAAATTTGAACCAGTTTAACTACATGGTTTTCAAGTGCGTGGCAGAGTAAAGGTAAATCAGAAAATGGTTGATGATATTCTCCAGCCAGGAACCTCAGCTAAAAGAAAGGACCCCTGAAGGTGGAGGACCCAGAACAATGCAGAACAATGCAAACAGTAAGCCGCATGATCTTGACTACTGAGAGCGAAACAAGGTGCCCTACACACCTTCCAAGACCTTAAAAGTATACATTACTAAGCAGTAGAAATAAAGTTCATATGTAATGCTGAGTGATCAAGAAAGGATTATATTCTATACCCTTAATTTAACAAGGTACAAAATCTATAAATTTTGGAAAGATTGCATGAAAGCGGTTTTAAATTTACCTGGAATATATAGCTATACAGAAATAACAATGGGTTCTAGGCAGATTTCATTGTACCCTGTTTTTTGTGTGTTTTTATTTTGGTTTTTTGTTTGTTTGTTTTGCAGGGCAATGAGGGTTAAATGACTTGCCCAGGGTCACACAGCTAGTAAGTGTCAAGTGTCCGAGGCCAAATTTGAACTCAGGCCCTCCTGAATCCAGGGCCAGTGCTTTATCTACTGTGCCACCTAGCTGCACCCCCCACCCCGCCCCGTCCCTGTCCCCTGTTTTTTAACTACTAATCATTTCAGGTATGTTAATCTTGGTCTTCCCAATTAAATCATGAATTCTACCATTTTTATTTCTTTGTCCTTTATAGGACAAATAAAAGGTGCTCACTACAGAAAGTTACTGATTGGTTCATTCATACCTAAGCATTAGCTTTCCAAAAGCAAGTCCATGGAGATGGGGAGGCCCAAGAATGACATATCATTCATTTACTGAGCCAAGAAGCAAAGCCCCAAGATTCTTGCCTATTTTTGAGAAAAATTAGAGTTGCACCAGGCTTTGGAGAGCAAGTCCAAAGCCTTTATTGTACAGATAGAGGAAGTAAGGTCCAGATAGGAGAAATGACTCGTCCAAGAAAGGTGAGAGTTAAAAATAGGCTGATCTTTCCAGGGCTGCAGGACAGTACTTTCTCTTTCCACCCTATCTACAATAAGCCCCTATTACCTTCAAGAATAATCCCCAAAAGGACTGGTAACTTCTGAATAAAACCCAGCGTTTCTGGTATAGTTTCCACAATGGAGTCCTACAGACCAGGAAGGAATTAAGGTGGTGGGTAGAGCCTATTCCAAGTCACTGGGGGCCAAGGGCAATAACTCTGGTCTGGCAAAAGGCTGACTTTCAGCGAGGACATCCTGGTGTCTAGAAGGTATTTAGAGGTCTCCAGTCAAATGAGACACACCTTGAATCCTTTATAGCTAGCCCACTCAGAAGCTAAATTACAGGACTTGGAGACAGGAATACTTGGGTTCAGATCCAAATTCTGACACTCACTTGCTGAGTTTCTTCAACTACTAGCTGGTCCAATGGTCAATGATTTGCCTCCTCCCAGCTGATGAGAGCAAGAGGAGAATAATGCTGATACTGGGGTTAGAAAGACCTGAGTTTCCAGCAATAGCAGTGCTAGGTCTGTATCCCAAAGACATTTAAGGGGAAAAAAAGGGGGGAGGGGAGCAACCCTTTTGTACAAAAATATTTATAGCTGCTCTTTTTGTGGTGGCTAAGAATTAGAAACTAAGGGGATGCCCACCAATTGGGAAATGCCTGAACAACTTGTGGCATATATTTGCAAGGAATACTATTTTACTTTAAGAAATAACGAGTAGTATAGTTTCAGAAAAACCTGGAAGGGCAGCTAAGTAGTGTAGTGGATAAAACACTACTCCTAGATTCAGGAGGACCTGAGTTCAAATCAGGCCTCAGACACTTGACACTTACCAACTGTGTGACCCTGGGCAAGTCACTTAACCCTCACTGCCCCACAAGAAGAAAAAGAAAAAAAAAAGAAAAACCTGGAAAGACTTACATGAACTGATACAAAGTAAAGTGAGCAGCATTACACAATAACAGCAATACTGTATGGCAAAGAACTGTAAATGACTTAGCTATTCTCAGCAATACAGTGATGCAAGACATTCCCAAAGTGCTCATGATGAAAGATTCTATCCACCTGCAAAGGACTGATGTCTGAATACAGACTGAAGCACCCTTCCTTCCTTCCTTCCTTCCTCTCTCCTTTCTTTTTTCTTCTATCACAAAATGGAAATGTTTTACATGATTGCACATGTATAACTTATATCAGACTGCTTGCCATCTCAGGGAAGGGGGAAAAAAGGGAAGGATAGATAGGTTTAAAAAATTGTTAAAAATTGCTTTTACGTGTAATTGGGGAAGAAATAAAATATATTTTTTAAAAGACCTGAATTCAAATCCTTCCTATGATTCATCATGTGACCAAGGGCCTGTTGCAACCTGTGAGCCCCCACTTTCCTTACCTGTAATATAATACGGGGCCTTCTCCCCGTGCAACATCTCCATGCCCCTCCCCCTTCTCCCACGGATGAGTCGCTTGGTGGGGGTGACAGGGAAGAGTGAGTGGGGGCTGGGCGGCCATGCTTCTGACCCTCTCGGGCACTTTTTTTCCCTCCCAGTCCTCTTCAGGTCTCTTTTACGTGCTGATTGCTCCCCAAGGACAAGCATGGCCTTTTAGCAAGCACCTGATAAACAGTGTTGTCCTAGGACCCTCTGAAATGGCCTTCTCCTCCCGGGCCTCAGTTTCCCCCTCTGTAGAGGAAGGACTCCCCCCACACACACACCCCCCGCAGCTCTATTGTGTCATTCTATGACCTTATGAAGTTCCCTTCTCCTCCCGGGCCTCGGGGCCTCCGCCTCCTGGCTTGTCAGACGGGCCTGGGCCGTCTTACCTGCGCCGAGGTGCTCAGGCCCCGGCGGAGGGCGGCGCCAACGGGGCGGGCGAAGGACGACAGCATGGTGGGGTGGACGGAGGGTGCAAGTCCGGTGCCGGGCAGGAGAGAGGCCTGTGACTCCAACGACCTCCAGCACGCAGCACGCAGCACGCAGCACGCAAGCACGCAAGCACGCAGCAGCCCTCGTTAGCTCCCGTACCCCAACCCCGCGAGACTTGCCGCAGTCGCCGGGCCACGCCTCCTTCCCATCCCATCCCGGCCTGGCCGGGCCGGGTCCAATCTCGCGAGAGCTCCGGGACTTTTCCCCGTCCCTGCCTTCCGGTCCTCCTGCCAGCCGGCTTGCTGCCAAGGTTGAAGGGGACGGCGCGGCGGTGATTCAAATCACGCGAGATTTGGGAGGCTGTGGGATTTGGGCTTCGCAACCGTCGAGCGTTTGGTCCTTAGCAACGAGTTGCTGGCGGAGGCGGATGCGGAGGCCGGAGAGAGGAAGAAGGGAGGGAGGGAGGGAAGGGAGTACTAGCAACAACAACAATAACAACAATAATAAATCGCCGTAAAGAATATAAAGGTGAATCCAAGACTAGGGCCGATACACGGTCCCTCCGGCCCGTGGGCCGGAGCCGCAGCCCAGGGCCCCCTCCACTTGCCTGGGTAACCGCATTCCAATCGAGGGGGCTTCCTTGGTCATCTTACGTACTTTATTTTATGCATCTAAAGCCGCGATGCTGAGAAGCGGTCCTTAGGGCCGAGGGGTGGTTAAGAAGCCCCGCGCCAGGGAGTCGGATTGGAAAGCGACCTCTGGGCCTGCGGCCTCAGGTCCGTACGCTCTGCTCCTTACAGCCTTGGAGACTTGCCCAGAGACCACTGGGAGGCTGGGTGCCTTCCCAAAGTCACACGGCCAGGACGTGTTAGAGGCTGCTCGGGCCAGATCTTCCCAGCTTCCAGGCCAGTGCTCTAACACCTCCAGCCTCTCCCAAGTAACTGACAAGAGGTGGCTAAACGGACTGTGAACCGACCAGGCCAGATTGACATGAGAGCGCAGGAATTTGGTTTGTGCCAGGTCTGTGTGCCCCCGGAACTTTCCTCCCAGAAGATACTCATGCATCTACATACGCTTATAACCAGTACACACAGAGACACAACATTAACATTAGGTTATAACCTGGCGAAATGGAGCGTGTGCTTTAATTTATTTAGACAACTGGAGTGCTCTGTAGGAGACTGGGTTTTGTTTGTTTTTGAAGTAGTAATTGCTTGTGCAATTGAGGGTTCAATTCCATGCATCCACAATGGAGCATGTGTTGGTTTGGAAATCAGGATTTACTGCCAATTATTACCTGTATGAAATGACCTCTTGCCTTTAGTTTCCTCATGTTTGAAGAAGAGGAACTTGGGCCATATAATATAAAATTCCTTCTAACTCCAAATCTATGGCCCTGTTAACCGGTGGTCAGTGTACATGTGTGTGTTTTCTTAGCAAAGAAATGGGTATAGTACACTTTTCCTAGCTAATTAGTCACTCAGTAAAGCATTTTTAAGGCCCAGGTCCTGTGTTAGTCACTGAACAGAAAATTACCAAAAAAATGAAACAAGCTTCTTAAAAAGTTTACATTACATAGAGAAGTCTTAAGAAATTGCTGTTTTGCAAAAAGAAAAAGAAAGAAATTGCTGTTTTTAGGTTCATCCAGTTTGTGTTAACTAGAAAAAGGGATATGACCTTTTCTCCAAACCTAAATTCAGATGGGAGATGAGGAGAGGTATGAAAAAATCAAAATCTTCTCGCTTTTAAAAAAAGGATATTAACAATGGGGAATTAGAAATAGTGATCTTGGCATCTCATAAACCTGGATTTTGTTTACTTTTTATTGTCTTGTGAATAAGGATTTTTAAATTTTAATTTTTATTGATGCCTTTTGTTGTTATATTTCATTCATTTCCAAACATATCCCCTCTCCTTCCCCAATGCAGTGAGCCATCCCTTAGAACAAATATTAGGAAAGAAGAAGAAAAAAACAGGCAGATTAACAAACCAGCCAACATCTTGACTATGTCTGACAGTATATGCAATATGGGGAATAAGATTTTAATAAAACTTTTGAACTGGATTTGGATAAATGACCTGAAAATGTAGCTTATCATTGACTCTGGAGCTCCAGATGTCTTTCTGACCATTCTGTATTTTACCTAGTCTCATGTGTGTGTGTGTGCGTGTGTGTGTGTGTGTGTGTGTGTATGTATATGTATGTATTCTTTGTATATGTGTATACATACATATATGTATGTATATATGTATAACATAAGTTGTTGTTCAGTCATTTTAAAGTCCTGTCTGACTCTTTGTGACTCCATTTGGGGTTTTCTTAGCAAAGATCCTGGAGTGGTTTATCATTTCCTTCTTCAGCTCATTTTACAATTGAGGAAACTGAGGTGAAGTTACTTGCCCAGGGTCATGCAGCTAGTGTCTGAGGCCAGATTTGAACTCAGGAAGATGTCTTCCTGACTCCAAGGCTGGCATTTGCACCACCTAGCTGGCCCATAGTACAAGTACACTTTGCTTAATATAACATTTTTGAAACCTTTCTTCACTGAAGATGCTGCATTATAAAATCTTTGAAGTTGCCTTTTATGGACATTCATGTGATGCTTTGTATCTCTTTTTTTTTTTTTTGTGGGACAGTGGGGGTTAAGTGACTTGCCCAGGGTCACACAGCTAGTAAGTGTCAAGTGTCTGAGGCCAGATTTGAACTCAGGTCCTCCTGAATCCAGGGCCGGTGCTTTATCCACTGTGCCATCTAGCTGCCCCATGCTTTGTATCTCTAAATAGCTTAAGAAGTGGAGATTTGAATTGACCTATCCCCTCCTAGTAATTGACTTTTTTAAGATGGAAAGAAATATATTTATGCAAGTTCCTTATTGTCCCCTCCCAACAGAATGGCTGGATTCCTTTTGTGTGAGCCAACAACACTTTACAACATCTTGAATCAGGAAACAAAGCACTCCAGATTAGCAGAGACCAACTATCTATATTTACTAGGTAAGTCAAGCTTTCCTTTCCTATTCATTTTTTGTATGGAATTGCTCATTGAACATCTTGCACGTGTAGGGTCCTAAACTTGTCCATGCTGTGAAGAATGAATACAAAGATGAGTAAGACTAGACCCATCGATCCCTCCTCCATGTCCATACTGAGCAAAGTGGAGTGGTGCAGGGACAGGTCTGGCCAGAGGTGGTGACATATGCCTCCAGAGAGTAGTGCTATATAGTGAGCTGGCCCAGTAGCCTGGTGTGGGTGAAGCAGTCTGTAAAGGTCGCATGTCTAAGCAAAGGGCAAGAAGCTAGTGGGGAGTTTCTGGAGACAAGAGCCAGTTCTCCTGAGGTGGCAAGCAGGTTAGGCTTGGAGGCAGAATATGGTAGTGCTAGGATCCATAGTGGGAAGCAAAGGAACCTTGGCCAAAAAAGCCTGGGGTATCAGAGAGGTTTCAGTTCATACAAAAGGTATATTTTTCTAGGCTTTTTTTTTTTTTGAGCCCTAGCATTTGGGGCATCCTCGCCAGGCTTGGCCTTCTGAATGAATTTTACCTGTAGACCTCTCGCTGCCACTGCTTGCATTTCCTACATGGGGAACAGTGAAGTTTGCAGGATAGTAGTTACCTTAGAACAACAATGACTGTAATAAAAAATAGGGTATTGTTAATATAAAAGATGTGTTTATAGATTATTGATTTCCCACAATACTTAGGGCCAAAAGAGCCTGTTCACTGGCTTCCACTCCCCCAGGTGGGTGAGTGTGAATTCTCTCCATAATGATGTAATCTAGCATGGGAAGATGTTTTTTCCTGTGCCAGGAAAAGAGCGTTTGATCGACCGCTGTGCTGAGAACAAAAGGACAATAATTCATCCAAGCAGCTCTGAACTCTAACTCAACCCTGGTTCCTTGGGTGATCTGGCTTTCGATCTCACTGAGGAGAAGGAAGGGTTAATAAGGAAGCTGGAGAGCACCTTCCAGGATACATTTGGGGGTTGCAGACTGTGGCATAGGTGTCCAGAATGTTTACTAACTCATTCAATTCTTGGTATTTATGTTGATTTTCTGTTTTAATTAAATTCCTTATGCTCTGATTTCATGTGTGCTCTAGCATAGACAGGTACATTGGTGGGGGCTCTGTGGACTTAAATAGATGATGATCTTTTTAATAGTACCATGAATCTGGGTTTAGCCAAAAGGGGCTCCTTGTTTTGTTGGGGCCCATCTGAGATCTGCTATTTTTTATTGAATAAGTCTAGTTTGGTCAAGCTAAGACTCTCTACTCTAGAACTTCAGAACTGTTCTAGAACACCTTTTATTTTCCCTTTTGTTCTTTCTAAGCTTTAATTTGATAGCAGAGTTTCATAGTACAACTCTTTGGGGGGGGGCAGTGAGGGTTAAGTGACTTACCCAGGGTCACACAGCTAGTAAGTGTCAAGTGTCTGAGGTCAGATTTGAACTCAGGTCCTCCTGAATCCAGGACCGGTGCTTTATCCACTGTGCCACCTAGCTGCCCCATAGTACAACTCTTACAGGTGAGAGCAGTTGTTTTAAGTAATTGTTATGTTTTTAAATGCCAACATGTGGAAGTTTTGTTGTTTATGGCTGAAGTGACCTTGTAGCATTCTTGTTCTAAATTTCATTCGAGGATCCTGGAATGATCATCATGATTATTCAGATGGTGAAAGAAAAGATTTGGTGTCCTCTGATTAGGGGCCTTTGGGGGAGAATGTAAAGTTCTGTTTTCGGTATATGGGAATAGTTATAATAGGTCACCTGCCTGAAAGAGAACATCCCGTATCCCCAGAGAGGTGACTGTGGTTGGGATGAACTGGGTCTTGACTCTGTTGCTAACCAAGAGACAATAAGACAATTTTTTTTTGTGGGGCAATGGGGGTTAAGTGACTTGCCCAGGGTCACACAGCTAGTAAGTGTCAAGTGTCCGAGGCCGGATCTGAACTCAGGTACTCCTGAATCCAGGGCCGGTGCTTTATCCACTGTGCTATCTAGCTGCCCCACGATAAGACATTTTAAAGAGAAGGATGCATGGGAATGATGTCAGAGGCCTCCTGGGGGAAGCTGCAGCTTATGATTCAGTGGCCATACCCTCTTCCACAGCCAAGGACTTGGTGTCCTCACAGTCAGTGGCCCTGTGGCTGCACTTAGTCATGGAGGGCAGACCACCAGCCTACCCGCATCATTATGGAGAACTCATTCCCACTGTCCAGGAATCTGCTTGAATTGAATTGAATTGAATCAAGCTGGAAACTGCTTGGATCTGGGGCTGGGACCCACCCCAGAAGTAATGTCAGAAGGCAGGTGGTTGATTCAGAGAATCACTGGAGATTACTGGAAATCCTGAGGGCACTGGTATTTGGACTGGCACGCTCGCCCCTCCCCCAAAGTGCAGCAGCCCATGAGTACCCAGGATGGATGGAAAATTGGGGGTGTGGAGAATTCACAGCCCCACTATGTCCAGTTCCTCAATAGCCTTCAATGAAAGGGAAAGAAAGCCTCTGACTCTGTGTTACAGTTGGAGAGGTTTCTCCAGCACCAGGAGACCATCCCCCACTGCCTCATCCCCTTCCCCAGCGCCCCAAGGAGGATCAGAAGCAGCTGCAACTGTAGGCAAGACACAACCCAGACCCTTGTTGATTGTCAAGCATCACTGCTTGACTGCTTGACCTACATGACTTGCACTGCTGACCTAAAGGAGCAGAGAGTGACAACCATGCGATTCACCTTAATGTTTGTGCTTACAAGTGTAAGGGGCTAATCCAGATGACCTCTTGGTGACTTAAAGGACATATGCAAAATGTGAGGAATAAATGTTGCCCAGCCACTCACACTAAGTTCTTTCAGCAGCAACACTGGCATGACAAAGGCTTTTTGTGACATCCTGGAGAGAAGAGTGGCCACTTTGCACAGCAGACTTCCCTTGTTATCCCTAAATCCTATGACAAGGATCCCTCCCCTCTTTGCCTTTACTGGTTAAAGACTAAGAGGTGTACAATTTTCTGGGAACGACTCTACATATGTCCCCCTTCCTGTTACATACATTGCATGTTTGAAAATGGCAGCAGTCTCTGCCTTTGGGGTGTTGGCAGTTAATATGCAGAAGCTAACTAAGCAAGTGCAGTACGAGCTAGACTACTGGTCTGCAGGTTCTCTTCTATATCTACTCCTAGTCGCCTCCAAGAATCTCTCAGCCTTGAGATCTCCTTGCCATAATGCTCCATTCTTTTTTTTGGTGAGGCAATTAGGGTTAAGTGACTTGCCTAGGGTCACACAGCTAGTAAGTGTCAAGTGTCTGAGGCCGGATTTGAACTCAGGTCCTCCTGAATCCAGGGCTGGTGCTTTATCCACTGCACCACCTAGCTGCCCCATAATGCACCTTTCTTACCCAAACTCCCTCCCTGCCTTGTTTTTCTGAGATAACAGCATTTTTCTGGGATAACATTACTCCATTTCTCTCAATCCCTCCTCTTCCAATGATTAACAATGCTGCTTTTTCCCTAATTGAGAAGAATCCTCTATTTTAACAGGTTGCCCCTATATCTTACTGTGGAAACATATTTTGATTTGGGGACCCTACCTTTAGGCTGAGATTAGAAAGCCTTAGGCCCTCAGGGTCTCTCCCCCTCCTCCTCAGCCTCAGCTGAGCGGAAAAAGCCCTGTGGGCTATACAAGACGCCAGGCTGGGGGGGAAAAAAAAAAGCCCCCAGCTCCCTCCGACCTGAGCGGATCCCGGATAGCCTATGCTGAGGCATGTGAAACTTGGATCGCACCCCCCCCCACCAGTCGCAGCTCTGGCTGGCGGATTAGCTTGGTCTGTGGGGGTGAAGGAAGCCCCGAGATTTGAGTGGAGAGAAGAAAAGGTATATATAGAGCTGGGAGTTAGCTAGGAGGGGGGAGGAAGGATGGACTAGAGAAAGGGAAGGAGACTAGGAGGGGGGACGGATGGAGGAGACGGACTAGAGGAAGGAGACTCGAGGAAGGACTAGGAGAGAAGCTGACTGGAGGGGAGCCCGGACAAGGACGAGGAGAGTTCGGTTTGGAAAAGGAGAGACCGGGCTGACAAGGTTACAGGCCTTAATACAAACCAGGGCCAGTGTAACGTGCCCTGAGGCCGGAGGTGGCTGAGGCCCTTATTGTGTTCAAGAAGTTCGAAGCGCAGCAGGGGCGAAAGAGCCTTAGTGGAAAGAGACCGCAGGAAAGCAGTCAGGTTGTACACTTTATTTCCCTGTATTCCTAATTTGAAATAGTATCTCATAAATAAACTCTGCTTTGATTATTTAGTTAGAGACTTCTTAATCTTTAGTCTATCAGTTTGGGAGCAGTGTGGTGGAACTTTATAAACGGCCCGCATTAAATTAACAAAGTCAGATAGCAAAATAGTAAAAAGTCCCGTTTAGTCCTCCAGTCAGATTAGCCCCCCAAATTAGCCCTAGTCATTTAAAAATATTCTAACATCACACAAAATAGAGGCCAGCTAGGTGGCACAGTGGATAAAGCACTGGCCCTGGATTCAGGAGGACCTGAGTTCAAATCTGTTCTCAGACACTTGTCACATACTAGCTGTGTGACCCTGAGCAAGTCACTTAACCCTCATTGACCCTGTATCACATTTTAGTTTCTTGTTTGTTTTTGGATATTTTTAGTAGCATTTGTGTTTTATTGCAAGAAACAGCCAGAAGTCCAGTTTGGTAGGGCCTTAGGGTATGAGACGGGATGTAGATTGGGGCCAGGCTGTGAGGGGCTTTACGAGCTAGAGTCTATATTTGGTCTTAGGGGCAATGGGAGACCAGTGGAATTTATTGAAGAGGTGGACGATATGGTCAGACCTAGATGAGGTAGAGATGAAAACAAGAAGATTTGTGTTATGGGGAAAGCACCGTGGCTCCTTAGGATTCCTCTGTAAAGAATTACACTCTCGCTCATGTCCTAGTTAGGAATAAAAATTGGTAGGAAAGAAAGCATGTGATGTGGGGGGGAGGGATGTCTCAACTGAAACCTAGAGATCATCTTGGGTTTTTTGTTTGTTTTTTTTTTGGTGAGGCAATTGGGGTTAAGTGACTTGCCCAGGGTCACACAGCTAGTAAGTGTCAAGTGCCTGAGGCCGGATTTGAACTCAGGTCCTCCTGAATCCAGGGCCGGTGCTCTATCCACTGCACTACCTAGCTGCCCCATGGGGATCATCTTGTAGAGATTCAAGGCCCATACCAGATGGGACAGAGCCAGAGTGATCCCTCAACAAGAAAAAGCTAATGCAGGTAGAGGCCCACAGAGAAACCACATCACGAGGGGGTTTTCTCTTTTCTCTTTGAGATGCCCTGTTTTCTGATGTAGGCGAGGAAAGAAGGGGGTGTGAGAAATCACTTCTGCTCCATGAGCCCCCACAAAGTTCCAGGCGCTGGGCTAAATTCTGAGGACACTAGGAGGAAAAGGAAAGTAGTCCCTGCCCTTGAGAAGCTCATGCTTTCGAGGCCACCAAAGACCACATGCTTTTCGGGAGAGGAACACCAGCAACTGGGAGGCTCCAGAAAGGCCTCATGGAGGAGGTGGCATTTAGTGTGACATGGAGTGAGGCCAGGAGGGAGGGTGCTCCACAAAAGCCCAGAGGTAGGAGATGGGATGCCGCGTACAAGGAAAAGGAAGCCGACCAGCTAGGATGGAGAGTGTGTCCACCTGAGTGACTGCTCAAACACTTTGCCTTTTCAGATGTACGCACCAAACGTGAGTATGATGAGAGCCACATCATCACAGCCCAGAGGATGAAGCAGGTAATTTGGAGTGCTGTGCACTCTGTTTTGTTTCTCCTTCCCCTTCCCATCAGGATGGGCTGGGAGGAGCTCTGTGCTTGGAATCAGAGGTCTGACTGGCTGCTGCCCTGCCCCCTGCTAGTCATGTGACCTTGGCCAAGGCACAAACCCCGAACCTCAGTTTCCTCTTCTGTAAAAGCAAGGGGATAACACTTGTACCTGTGTGTTGTCCTACTTCCTTTGATGTAGTCTGCCCCAGTAAGACCAGCCTGTTAGCTACTCCCTGCATATGACATCTCCCCCTCCACACCTTTGCATAAACTCTCCTCCCTCTCTGGAATACACTCCTCTCTCACAGTCATGTCTCAGAATCCCTTCCTTCAGCTCACAGGCTCACATACCATCTCCTCCCCCACGCCCGTCCCTCCCCCAAAGTCCTCAGTGATCTTTTCCTCTTGGAAGTTTGTCATTTGGTGTGGCCTTATGTCTGTTTATCTTGTGTCCTCTCACTGAGGGTAGGGACGATTTCTTATTTCTGGTTTCTTGTCTCTTAACACCCAGGCTCATATTTGGCTCACACATTAAAACTTCATCTGGTTGACTATATTCTGTGATTGCATTAGCTGAGCTGAAAGGCGGGGGTGAAATCACGACCCCTTTTCCTTAAAGACAAAAATGAAAGAGTCGCTGCCCTCAAGAATGTTACATTCTATTGGTGATATTGACATATATATGTGTATATATAGTGTGTATATATGCACACACACATATATATACATACATACGTAGACACACACATGAAAGAAGGGATTTTAAATCACTGGAGAAGTATCAGCAGGTTGCTAAACCAGTGGGAGTGGGATTCCTAGCTCTAGAATTGGAACAAGAAGTAGAAGAACCAGGTCCCTAAAAGAGAATCACTGGGGTTAAGTGACTTGCTCAGAGTCACACAGCAAGTAAGTGTCTGAGGCTGGATTTGAACTCAGGTCCTCCTAACTCCAGGGCTGGTGCTCTATCCACTATGCCACCTAGCTGCCCCAAGAATCACACTTGGACAGTCTCTCCTCCTTCCCCCCTACAAATGGCCTTGTCACTAGTCACTAGCCCAGTGGCAGGGTATCCATCTGAGAGCAAAGAAATCCCAAAGACAGACGGATGTGGAAAGACAGATGCCTAAGGAAAGAGAGGGGTGCCAGCTCTGGACTCCAGCAAGGATGTCTAGTGCCAGGACCTGCGAGTTATCCCAGGACTACATTACTTCCCCACATGTATCTCTCACTACCCCAAGTTTGAACCCAGTCTTCCAATGGATGCAATTTTATTTATGGGAAAGCATGCTCCAAGATCTTTGGGGAAATGTAGCAGCTGTCCTTGCCAAGCATGTGGAAGAAATGCCTTTTAAAAGAACTGAGTCTTCTAGCTGTTTGTTAATGGAAAGCGCACAATAGGCATGTGTGAGTGATAATTTTGGAAGTGCAGGCCCACAGGGTTACCCCTAGAACTCTAAGTATAGTGGAACCCAGCCTTCAAGTGCTGCCCCAGGATGTGTGCGACACACACACACACACACACACACACATATGCACACGCACACATATGCACACACGCATGCACACACATATATGCACACACAAGGACACACAAATATATCTGTGTGTGTGTAGTTTCCCTGATAAAAGGTAAGCTCCGGAAGGGTAAGAACTGTTTCGTTTTCGGCTACTTATCCCCAGCATTAGCTCCGAAGCTGACAAATGGTGAGCGCTTGATGAATGCTTGATGGAGCATTGAGAGATAGTCAGTTGGGAGGACCCTGGTGATGTACTGAAACAAAACTGGTCAATGAAATGTTTTCAGGTAGCGTCGTAAGAAGGAAGCATGTGGTCTGAAAGAGTCTCTACCAGCTCTGATTCCTTCACTGGCTTTGCTTGCATCTCCCTAGTCTTTCACAGAATGAGCTTTTAAAGTCCTCCCTCCTTCGCTCACCCCCTGACCCGTCCCCAGCTTTCCGTGTAGCTGCTGTATGGGGCAAACTGCCTCAGTTTGCCCAAATAACTCGAGGAGACCACCAAGTCAAGCAGAGACAGATTTATTACATCCTCATGAGGACGGGCAAAACCCAATTACACATTGAAGTCTTGCAAAGATATGCCCAATCCTCTAGGTTTTTATAGTAATCTTGAAAAGGACTGTCCCCACGTACACCTAGGGTGGATGAGCTCACAATCTAACATCCAATCCTGTCTCATCCAAGGTGCGTGTTCAACTCGTGATCAATGTATGGAGACATGCATACGTGTTCCAGGAGCAAGGGGGAAAAGGGGAGGGGGAACAAGGTCAAACCAAAGGAAAAGGAAACAGGGGAGTGAGAGTCAGATGTTTCAAATCTCACAGTTCCCACTGACTCCCCTCTCCAGGCCCCTGTCTCTAAAGATAAGGATGACAGGGTTAAAATTTATCTTCGGCTATGTTGGGAAGTCAAAGAAATAATTGGCAATTAAACTTAAAGGAGACAGTGAGAATTTGACAAGCAATAAACTTCTAAGCTAACTATATTGGGTCAGGGCTGGGTACCTTCCAGACCCCATCCTCAGAGTTTAATCTGACTCAAATCCATAATCATATCATACACTGCTTAAAGGAAGCATTTGAGAGCAGAGCCAGAGACAGTGGCCCAAGCTTGTGGAAGGAGAAACAAAAAGAGTTGGAGCTCTGCACAAGGGGCTCCTTTTCTCCCATTCAGAGAGTTGAATTGCACTGTTGCACAACTCGGTGCACTGAGTTGTGCAACAGTGGATGGAGCACTGGGCCGGGAGTCAGGAAGACCTGAGTTCAAATCTGGCTTCAGACACTCACTGGCTGTGTGATCCTGAGCAAGTCACTGAACCCTGTTTGCCTCAGTTTCCTCATCTGTAAAATGGTGACACCCTGGAGAAAAAATGGCAAACCATTTCAGTATCTCTGCCAAGAAGACAGACAAAGACTTGAACATGACTGAAGAACAGCAAGACCAATCACACACCCAGTAGAAGGCGCCATCCTTGGAGTTCCCTGGGAGTTATTGACATAGCTCTGTCAGTTAGCTTCATAAATATCTCCCTCCTTATGTACGATCAGAGAAATTAAAGGGTGGGAGAACATCTCTGCCTGCCTTCTGCTCTCCTAGGGAAGTCTCTTTTCCTTAGAATCGACTTCCTTTTTTAACATCTGTCCAAGACAAAACTTATCCCTCTTCACTGAGCTCCTCCTCATCCAGCATCAGCATCAGAATGGGTTTATTAAATACACGACACGGTGAGATTTTATACAAAGAGGGGAGACAAGTCTCTGAAGGGTCATAATGTGAATGAGGGACCCACCTTCCTCAAGGACTGCTAGGGAGAAGTCGCAGGAGACTTGGCTTCAGAGAAGAATTTTCTAACAATTTGAGCTACTTGAAAATGGAAACAGCTGCCTCCTGAGGCAGCGAGTTCTTTGGCATCAGAAGTGTTTGAGCAAGATATGACGACCAACCTGCAGGTATATTGTTAGAGGTGATTTCTGTGTTGGCTGAGGAGTTAAGCATCTCTTGCAATTACAGGGCCCTATAATGAATGCTCTGAGGCCTCCCTAGGTTCACTCACTGCCTATGTTATGACACCATTGGTTGAGGACTTCCACTTAGGAAAAGGGCTGCATCATATTTGGCTAGTTGCTTGCTTGCTAGGATTCCTGAGTGTTAACCCGCTAACCATATTCTCTTGTTGTTTTGTTAGAAGGGAGGTGAATATGTTGTTCCAGAGTCGATGGATCTGGAATGTGTGAAGTACTGCATTGTGTATGATGGAATAACCAACTCCTTGGAGGTGAATTTTGAACTAGAGGAAAGAGAGAGTATTGAAAATTCTGATGAAGAAGAAGGTATGTCTGGACAACTCCCTTGTTGGCATTCAGGAGTGAGAGAAGAATGTGCTAGTCAAAAGAAAAAACTGTGGATGGAAAATCACTGGGCCTTCTAAATGACGTTTGTTTTCATGGCTACTTAGACAGCTGAAGCTCAGGAATGGCTCCTGTTCCCTCAGTTTCCATGACTCTCATTGGAGAAGGCATCCATCAGCATGGGCTCCAGAACCCAAGGCCTGGGCTAAGATCCCACCTGTGACGCTCTCTCCTCATGTAGCTTTGGGCCATTTGCTTCATTGTCGTGGTTGCATTGTCTGTAACATGAGGACAATGGGCCAGATAGTTTCCCTTCTAGCTCTAAGTCAATGAGTCTATAATCCTGTCATTGAACTTCTCTGGGCCTCAGGTTCCTGACTCTGAAATGAGGAGAGTGAATTAGATGGTCCCTGAGATTCTTTCCACCTGTTTTAAAAATCACATTCTTTTTATTATGAACTAGAAAATCACCATTAAACATGGATATTTCCATAAGCAAAGGCTAGATGATTGCATGCAAAACCACAAATCCACTGCAAACAGCTTGTGGTAGTGCCAACACTGCCCTGCTTGTCGCATCTCACCCTGAACTCCACCCTCCTCTCTTCTTTTAATGTTTCATTGGCATGATTTTCTTTACTCTCTTCCCTTTTTTATATTACTATGTTACCCCCCATTCTTCCTGCAACTTTCTCTACTTCCCCAAATAAATTTCCTCACATAATGAAGTAGAGCCAAACAAGACAAATTAGTGTCTTAATAGTAGTATCTCTTCCTACAACCCATTCCTTCTCCTTCACAAAGGAGGAGACTCCATTCATCGTCATTCTTCCAGAGACAAGATCTCAAAATTGTCTTTACAATGTTGTTGTGTAAGTTGTTCTGCTTCCATTCCCCGTACTCTACATTGGTCTATACAAGTCTCCCCAGATTTCTCTTATGCTTCCATCCTTTCTTATAAAGCAATAATCTTCACATGCATTCACATACCAAATTTTATTGAGCCAATCCCCAAATTGATGGGCTCCCACTCTATTTCTCCTTCTTTGCTACAATAAAAGAAGTGCCACTGTAAGCATTTAGTACAACGAGGTCCTTTCCCTTTGAAGTTGGTTTCTTTGGGCACTTGCTTAGTCACGGTGTTCCTGGGACACAGGGTATGCATAGTTGAGTGACTCTTGGGTAATGTTCTAGATTGCTTCCACAATAGCTAGGCCAGTTCACAGTCCACCAATAGTCATGTCTTCCCATAACCCTTCCAGCTGTCATTGTCCGTTTTTGTCTTCTTTACCAGTCAGAAGAGTATACAGTGGAATCTCAGAGTTGTCTTAGTTTGCATTTCTCTTATTAGTAGTAAGTTGAAGTATTTTTTTGAATTTTTTTTGATAGTTTGGATTTCCTCCTTTGAAAACTGTATCTTTTGGGGCAGCTAGGTGGCACAGTGGATAAAGCATGGGCCCTGGATTCAGGAGGACCTGAGTTCAAATCCAGCCTCAGACACTTGACACTTACTAGCTGTGTGACCCTGGGCAAGTCACTTAACCCTCACTGCCCCGCAAAAAAGAAAAAAAGAAAAAAACTGTATCTTTTGACCATTTATCTATTGAAGAATGACTTTTATTCTTTTGATATTTGTATCAGTTCATTGTTTTTGTATAACCAACCTTTATCAGAGGAATTTGCTGCAAAGATTTTTTAACCTATTGAATTATTTCCCTTCTAACTGCATTGCTTTTGTTTGTGCAAAACCTTTTCAATTTTATATAATCAAAACCGTCCATTTTATCTCCTGTGATTGTCTTTATCTTTTGTTTAGCTAAGACTTCTTCTGTTATCCATAGTTACGCAAGGGATTTTCTTCCATTCTCTCTTTTTTTGTGACATGACTTTGGCTGTCTAGGTCATGTGTCCATTTGGAGCTTACTGTGGTGAGAATTAGGGTTTAAGATCGGAATGTAGAGAGCTATTGATTGTTTTTCCCAGACTGCTTTCCAGTTTTCCCTTTCTTGATTTTCAGTCTTGTATGTCCAACTTCAGACACTTCCTACTTGTGTGACCCTGGGAATGTCACTTTACCCTGTTGGCCTCAGTTTCCTCACCTGTCAAATGTGCTGGAAAAGGAAATGGCAAACCTCTCCAGTACCTTTGCCAAGAAAGCTCCATGGTGGGTCACAAAGAGTCAAACACAACTGAAATACAACTCAACAACAACCCTTATTAAAATCTGTTCTTTCTCCAACCTTCTCTGTGTCTGTTGAGGGCACTACCACCCTGCTGGTCTCCCTTGACTCTTGCCTCTTCCAGACCTCCTCTAGCCAATCAGTCACCAAGTCTGGTTGATTCTATTTCCCCAAGATCTCTCCAGTCCATCCTTTGTCCACACTCCCATGACCACCTTCCTTATTCAGCCTCTCATCACCTCCCAATGAACCATGGTACCAGCCACCTTCTCAGGGTCTCTTCTCTTCCTCCCTCACTCATCTGCCAAAATAATCTTCCTGTAGTAGAGCTCTGACCCTTCAGATGGTCCCCATGGCCTTTGAGATGAAATAGAAATTTCAGTCTTAGGGGCTGATATGGGACAATCCCTGGTCTCCAGCCCAAACCAGTCCAATAGGCTTTCACCAGCTCACGATTCAGCTGTGACCCAGCATTGGTGAAAGAATCAAGGAGCTGGAGAGTCTGCTTAAGGGCTCTCTTGGAAGAGTAAGCAGCCTCCAGGGGGCCTAAGTGTGCCCGGCAGCACTGCTTTGAGTCTCCATCTCTACTGCTGCCCCCCAGCCAGAGCTGCCTGAGTCCCCCACCAGTGTTACCTAATCCCCTGCCCCCCAGTCAGAGCTGCTGGGGCATATGGCCCCAGCACACACCTGTAGCTCAGGTGTGGAGGGAAGTGCAGAGTCACTCAGGCCTCAAACTTTCTAGGTGACTTTTTTTGCACAAAGAGCTGTCATGACACAAATTGGCCCTGCCCGGTGGACCTCCTTTGTCGTTTTACAAATACTAAGCAATAGTATTTCCCTAGCCTAAAACTCTTTCCCAATTTTCCCTTTTGGAAAGTGGGCAGAGCAAAAGCCAAGGGTTTTCTTGGGGAGGTAGATTAAAGGTGATAAGAACATTTGCTTTCCCCACCCCTAAAGGACCTACCCCCAAGTAGTATGTCTTCTTCCATTGAAGGGGAGGTACCCTCTCCACTTGGTGCCTCTATTTAGTATAGATTCTGATAACAATCTCAGGGAAGGTCCCTAATGATTCCTCCCAGAATGGTCCAGGAGGAAAGAGAAGGTGACTTGGTTGCTCAATTATTCTGAATGTTAACCCAGAACTGTTATTACTATCTTGGTTTTCTTCCTAGAGATTTCTAGAAATGTTACCTAAAAATATCCTGGGATGGAGACGTGTTGGGTGGGCATGGGGAAGTCGCCATTTTTGAAATCTCTACAATCCAGAAATGACTAAGAGACTGGCTTAAAGAAAATCATTTCTAGCAGACTGGTCCCCAAAAGCAGAGATGGAATGAATATTTTCTCTTTGGCATTTCACAACTTGTACAAGAAGAGAGGCTAAGAAAAGAAGTGGGACTGATTGCCTCTTGCTCTGGGTCTCTCTTCATTGCAGATAATGTTGTGATGGGGGCTGCCATAGAGGGCGCCAAGGTCTTGGCGGAGCACACTCGGTACCCTGTGTACATCCTGAATGGGGGCTACGAGCGTTTCTCCGCTTGCTATCATTTCTTCAGGACTCAGAAGATTTTCTCAATGCCTCAGGTAAGGCTGGAGGAGGGGGAGCTTTCCCCCAAAATTCTTAGCATCAGAGGTTTAGAATCTGAAGTCAGAAGATCTGGGCTTGAGTCTCCGTTCTGTTGCCTATGTGACCTGACTTCTCGGCCTCCTCCCCTACAAAGTGCAGGGACTGGATGAGGTGGACTCGGGTCCTTTCATCTCTCAGTCTATAAAGATCCTAGGGACCTTGTCATTTTACAGAGGAAACTGAGCTTCACAGAGTAGAAATGGTTTGATATGAGCCAAGACTAGAACCAGAGTCAGGGAATCCTGAGATTTGGAATGGAACGAGATCTTTATAAACAGAGGAGGCTCAGAGAAGTGACTTGGCCAAGGTCATGTCATAGCTGAGTGACCTGACACTAAGTCACTGGAATCCATTGCTTTCCCACCAGCTTGTGCTGCTTGCCTTAGGTCCTCGTGTTCCCTAGTTGGAGCCGTCTGACCCAGCTTTGATTTGAGAAAACTGTTATGAAAGAGTGAGGCTCTTTCCATAGCGATTGTTGGGGACCAGTGAAAGCTAGGTGTCTGTCACCACTCTGTCCTAAAGCTCTCACAGAAAGAAACAAAGGATCAATCTGTACAAACATAGTCATGGCTGTTAGAGGAGGGGTCTACAGCAGGGACTTAAGAGGGGGCACTCAGATGAGTGAGATGAGCCGGCCCCTGCTGACCACCAAGGACCCTTTATGAATAAACCTCCTTAAGTATTTGGAGGGACAGATAAGGAAGTAGGACACTCCCTGCTTGCCAGGAGATCACATTCTGATGGAGGAGACAACCCCCAGGCTTCAGCTGCAAGTGAGGTAGAAAAATCCCATGATTCTTAGGGTGCAGCAACAGGTCAGGTCGTGCACAGGTAAAATCCTATCCTTTCCTGATGCTGAACCATTGGTCCTTTGATGACAAGAACTTTCCTCTCTGGGTCCTCAGTGGCTGTGGCCACAACGCCTGCAGGGGTAGGTCCAGGCTGCATCTGCACAGGCGGTGCTTCCTAGGATGATGGCTGAGGGTGCCAAGCTGCAAGCATGGCTATTCTCCACTAAGGTCTGAGGGGGTCACAGTGCTGGGGGGGGGGGGGTTGGCTTGCTCAGCCCATGATGCCTCCTAGTGGCTTGTCTGTCCTGTGAGGGGCAGCTGGTGGGATCAGCTGGCTCCTTCTCCATAGGAGTTGCTGTGCATCTATTTATTTATCCATCTATCTGTGCATTTATTTAATCATTTACTTATTTATTAGTAAATGTATGTATATATTTGGTGTATTTATGACTGGGGCTTAATAGAGGGCACTTGAGACTGGGAATAGAGAGGGAAAAGAAGGGTCAATAAGGGCTGCATCCAGCCCCTAACTTGGAGCAGCAGTTGACAAATCCACCCCTAGGGCAGTAGCACCCAAACCCAACGGACAGCAGCCTCTGACACTTCCATAGAGGAACAGGTAGGGCATAGAGAGAATGTAACCAGGGTGTGGCCAAAGGGCTTCTGGCTGGTGTGCCCCTGTAGTCCTAAGAGGAGCTTATCCTGCAGGGGACAGCTAGGTGGCACAGTGGATAGAGTACCAGCCCTGGAGTCAGGAGGGCCTGAGTTCAAATCTGGCCTCAGACACTTGACACTTAGTAGTTGTGTGACCCTGGGCAAGTCACTTAACCCCAATTCTCACACACTCACACACTCACACACACACACACACACACACACACACACGAGCTTATCCCAGGATTTGGCAACGCCAAGTTTTCACCCTGTTGACACGTGGGAAAGCTGGGTCCTTTGCCATCCATGTCTCAGGAAAGCTCAGAGATCCCAAAGAGGATTAGGTTTCCCTAATATGTATTTGATTGTTTTTCTGCCTCTGATGTCATGGGTAGAAGTGTCAATTGGTAAGGCTGCATGGAATCCAGAGAAAGGAAGAGGCACCAATCAAGAGAAGAGGGCATACAAAGGGCTATAAAGCTATACATACCCTTTGACCCAGTAATATCACTATTGAGTCTTTTTCCCAAAGAGATCATAAAAAAGGGAAAAGGACCCACATGTACAAAAATGTCTATAGCTGCTCTTTTTGTGGTGGCAAGGATTTGGAAATTGAGGGGTTGCCCATCAATTGGGGAATGGCTGAACAAGTTGTGGTATATGAATGTAATGGAATACTATTGTGCTGTAAGAAATGATGAGCCAGCAGATTTCAGAAAAACCTGGAAGAACTGACACAAACTGATGCTGAGTGAGATGAGCAGAAACTGGAGAACACTGCACACAGTATCAACAACTTTGTGTGTTGATCAACTGTGAAAGACTTGACTCTTCTCAGCAATACAGTGGTCCAAGATAGTTCCAAAGGACCGCATGATGGAAAATGCTCTCCAAATCCAGAAAAAAAAGAACTATGCAATCTAGATGCAGATTGAACCATACTATTTCTATTTTTTTTGTTTTTCTTTTTTGAGGTTTTTCCTTTTTGCTCTGATTCTTCTTTCACAGCATGACTAATGCAGGGATATGTTTAATGTGATTGTATTTATAATCTATATCAGATTGCTTACTGTCTTGGGGAGGGGGGAGGGAGGGGAGGAAGAAAAATTTAAAACTAGGCATCTTTTAAAAACAAATGTTGAAAACTATTTCTACATGTAACTGGAAAATAATAAAATACTTTTATAAAAAAAAAAGAGAAGGGCATGGCTCAGGCCTTGTTGAAGAAAGAGAAGGCCACCAAAAGCTGATATTTTCTGGAATACAACACAGAAAAAAATAGCTCCCAAATGGGAACAACCTATCACCTACATCTCTACTAATTAGAGAATGACTGAATAAATTATAGCACATTAATGGATTATGATGCCATAAAAATGATAAATGTGGAGCAAACAAGGAAATCTTGGCAGAACCATATGAAGCATTGAAAAGCAAAGACCTATCAGAACAAAACTATGCACACTAACTATAGCTGTTCAAAGCAAAATAAATTTTAAAGAAATAAAGTAGAACTGTAGGCAGACCTGGAATAGGACATAAAACAAAAGCATTTGTGGCCTGTTTGTTGTTTGTTCATTCATTTGATTCTACTGACTTAAATGGATTTTATATAAGATTTTATTCCATCTTTTGGAAGGTTGCTTTCAAACAACCTTGTGGTTGTTTATTAAGTTTGTAACAAAACAAATTAAGGAACATGATGTACAATTTCCCAAATGTCATTCAGCCTCATCTCTTCTTCCTGTTTAATTGTGAGTCCATTCTGTTAGAATCATTTCAGCCTCATGTATAGAGAACTGCTCCTGGAGCCAGGCAGACCTGCTTTTATATCCCAATTTTGACACATAAATGGGCAAGTCACTTATCCTGTTGTGGGCAGCTCCCTAAGACTAAGTTCCAGAGAAGGTGCCTACCTACAGTGCTTTACTGGGGCACCTCCACCAGTGAAATCAGAGCTCTAGTACCTAGCCCAGAGCATCGTTCATTTGTAGAAGCTAAGTTACACACACACACACACACACACACACACACACACACACACACACACACACACACACACGTGCTTATGCATGTAAATGATATGCATATATGCATGTGAGTACGTGTAGACATATACAAACACATTAGGAGACTTGCTCTATGTGTGCATTTTGCATCCGCTTTGTTTTTCAAGTGTGGATGATTGAACTAAGCTCTTGCAATAGCGTCAGTTTTACCAGAGGTTTTGTGATATTAGCAGTCAGTCATCTACAAGTAGGAACATCTGAGAATCTCATAGTCGTCAAGGACTCGTTCTTTTATTTTGACTTTCTGCAGGGCATAGCCCTTAGATGACCATATGTTTCCCTGTTTTTCTCCTTGCATGAGGTCAGTATTCAGATCACTGAACATTATCTCCATAGTTACATCTGTCTTAGAGTCATATAGAATTATACCATATTCTTAGGACACACTTCAGTGAGAGATAACAGTGGTAACCACAACATGTCCTATAAGCAAGAGGAAGTCCTTTAGCATCTGGACACAAACTAGGGAAGCAGTGAAGAATGATGGAAAGATAAAGGCTTCAGAGTCAGAGGGCCAGAGTTCAAGTCTTGACACTGCTATTTCCTTCCTTCCTTGCTATGTGACCTTGACCAAGTCATGCAAATCCTCTGTTCTTTGTAAAATGAGGGGGTTGTCCTCGCTGGCTTCAAAAGGCCTGTGCAGCTCTAAAGCTTTAATTTCCTGCTGACAACAGTCACACAGGATGAGCAGGCATGGAGAGCTTGTAACCTCTGGAGGTGGACAGAGCATGGGTCCTCATGGGATTCAAAATTCACCAAAGTATTAGACAAACTTAATTGGAATCTTTAAGCTGCAAGTTGACTGCTAGCACCAAGGGCTGTCAGCATCGAGGAGCAAGAGCTCTCTAACATCAACCGTGTTTTGTGTCTGGTGGTGTCTCAGATTTGACAAGCTGTACCAGTGAGTCGCTGTTCCTTAACAGTTGGCTCAGACTGCCACGGTAGTTGGGGCATCCATGATGTCTCTATCCGTCATGTTTTAGAGTGAGAAGCAGGCCTTTGATTTTTCTGCAGCTCTGCAATAGGTGTGGGGGCTGGTGGCCTCAGGCCACTTTGGGGTATGGTAGTGGTCTGAGCTTTGAAGCATTGGCAATCTCAGAGCCTGGCTAACCCAATACCCTTCTGTTACAGATGAAGAAACTGAGCAAAATGGCTCCATAGCGAGCCTTCCCTGTACACACATGTTTTGGCCCACTCATTGATTCATTAAGACACATTTACTAGGAGCCACACTCTGTGGCCTGGGCAAGTTACTGGACTTCTTGGAGCCTGTAAAAGGAGAGGGCTGACCTAGATTGAGATTTCTTAACCTAGGGTTGACAGACACCGCCCCCCAAGAGATCCATGAATAGATGTGAAGGGTTCTGTGAAATGACATTGGGGAAAATGGCATCTTTTTTTTTTACTCGCATTTCCTTTAATGACATAAAACCATTAATTATTCTGAGAAGTTTTGTCTGTAGGCTTCCCCAGACTGTCCAAGGGACCTAGGACCCCCAAAAGAGCTTAAGAGTCCTGACCTAGGTGGTCTCCAGGGCTCCTTCTGCCTCAACGATTCTCTTCTATGAACTGAAGTGGCATGTTGCCTTTTCTAGGGAGAGTCTATTCTGTCCCTACTGTCAAACTTTGAAAAGGGCACTTAATTCCTAGAGTCCCTTTACTGGGTTAAGGGGCTTCCCTTGCCCTCATGCCTACTGAGGAGGCTTGTGTTCTAAAAATGTGCTGGATCCGATATCCTCTGGAATAGTAGGGGCAGAGCTTCTGCCTCTGTCCAGGGCAACCAGCTGTGCCTATGACTGGCCATTCACCTCCTCCCTGGCTAGATCCCCGTGGGTCCCGGCCCATCCTAAACCCTGAGCTGTTGGATGACATGAAGACAAAGGAGACTAGATTTTAGCAGGGCCCAACAGCTCCCCTCCCCCAGCTGCTCTTGCGGCTGGTCGAGCCTGCAGCCATGGCCACAGAAGCCCACGTTGGGATGGGCACACCAGAGGACACCCTCCTACCACTCTCACACTCCCTGAATCTACAGGCTGATGGTGTATGATCCGCTGTGTGCAGGGACTCATGACTCTCCTGCCAGCCCTCCAGGGATGCACCGTTTGCCCTTTCTCCTATCTCTGCTAGTCAGCTCTGCTCCTTCCCCACTGCTGAAGGCGCCTTGGGTCTTGCTGCTTGGGGATTATCTTCCTGGATCTTGCCCTCTGACCTACAGAAATAGCTCCAATGACTTGGTTGCCGCACTCACTGACTGCTGTGCCCAGACCCACCCTCTCTGGAGTTTACTTCTTCAGTCACAAACTTCCAAAGACAGTGATAGGGATCAGCCAGAGGCCGCTGCCAGCTCCCTTCTATCCCCCTGTGAAGTCAGAGTCCCCAGGCCCCTCAGACCCAGCAGAAGACCACTCAACTTGGAAAGTTACAGGCCCTTGGGGTCATCTTGGGGATCTGTGACCTTGGCCAAGTCATTTAACCCCTTTGGGCCTCAGTTTCCTCATCTCAGAAATGAGGGGTTTGTACAAGATTGCTCTAGATCTACCTCTGATCCTAAGAGGCACTTTTTGTTCTCTTATCGACATGGAAACAACTGGTTTTTTGTTTGTTTGTTTTTTTACCAGATAACAAAGGGGAAAGGTAACCAAAAACAAAATGGGTATGCGTTCAGATAAGTAATTGTCCTCCCCAGCAGCATTTGTGATACTTCAAAAGCCAGCAGTAATCTGAACTCTAGCCTTCCTTGCTGGCCCCAAGTGAATTCCATTGTTGTACGCTTTTTCTCTTAAGAGTACTCCTTCCATTCCCCAATAGGTGAATGGGCAAATGATAGGAACAAACAATTCTCAAAAGAAGAATTGCATAGGATTCAGGACCACATGAAAAAAAAATGCTCCAAATCACTAATGATAAAAGAAATGCAGATCAAGACAGCCCTGAGGCTTCACCTCACACCCTGCAAATGACAAAAATGACAAAAGAGTCTAACAGTCAACGTGGGGGAGAGGAAGATAGGCACACTAATACATTGTTGGTAGAGGTGTGAAATGGCATAACCAAAAGTGACTCAAATGTTCATACCCCTTGAATGGTATTTTAATTGATTCCCAGTCACACGTAAAGATAGTTTTCAACATTCATTTTTTTTTTTTTTTGGTGAGGCAATTGGGGTTAAGTGACTTGCCCAGGGTCACACAACTAGTTAAGTATCAAGTGTTTGAGGCCGAATTTGAACTCGGTCCTGACTCCAGGGCCGGTGCTCTATCCACTGTGCCACCTAGCTGCCCCCATTTTTATAAGATTTTGTGTTCCAAATTTTTCTCCTTCCCTCCCTCCTCCCCCAGATGGCTCCCATTACTGCTCTGTGGCTTTCCATGTGTCTCTGAGTGTCCCCTTCCAGGCACAAGCACTGATAGGAGAGGAAACACCCCTGCCTGTGCAGACGCAACACCCAGTCCTAAAGAGGGTCCTTCTGTTGAGATGCATAAAAACAGAAAGGCTGCTCTCGGGTTCATCCGCAAGCCAACCCTTTCCTTCTCCCTCTACAGGAACTGGACGCATTTCAGCCATACCCAATAGAGATAGTGCCCGGACAGGTCTACTTGGGAACTTCCTGGCAGGCCTCCAATTCTCAAATGCATAAGCACTTAAAAGTCAAAGCCCACGTCAACGTCTGCTTGGAAACAACACCCTTGTAAGTAACGCAGGACTCCTGTGAGTTTTGTAGGAAGCTGAGTAGGGTCTTTTAATTTGTAACCTGCTTAATGGCATATGCACGTGTCCCTAGAATTCTGGCATCTTAGAATGCTGGGGCCTTCTTGAGTTATCCAGCACAACTTCCATCCCCAATGCAGGACGTTGAGGTCAACCGAAGAGGCATCACTCAATAGACATTGATTGTTTGATTGACAGTTTATTAGTTAATTGAAGCATGAGTCTGACAATAAGGCTAACTGCTTTCTAACAGCATTTTACCAATGCCGAGTATCCGTGGAACTGATGGATGTCCATTTATGCATGCCTCTATTTTCTATCCCCTGTCTAGATTAAAAAAAAAAAAGAAAATTGGTCAATTTGTTGAGCAATTCTTTCAATCTAATTTTCTAAATTCCTTCTCTTACTAAGAAGACCCAGGAGAGCTGTACTCAAACTATAATCGAGAGATCAACTTCAGTGAGCACGTATGTTCATGTCTTTTCAAAAGCTGCAATTTTGTCCTTAAACTTGTCCTCCCTGGGATTTGAAGCACTGGACAATTCTCTCAGTTGGTATTACCTCTAATTATAATAGCCCAGGGAAACACTTTCATCCAATTAATGGTACTTTTGTTGTTATCAAGAGAGCTTCAAGGCAGGTGTGGGTTTCATTTTTTTCACTCTCCATTGGCATGTTTGAAATGTTACACCTGTCTCTCAGTGAGATGCTGACTCTAGTGTCATTTTATAAGAGCAATTTTGATAGATCCGATTTAACAGTAGGAAGCAGAGTCATTAGTTGGAAACCTTTGCCCCTCTAGTTAAGGCATCATATCCTTCTAAAAATGGCTATCTCACCTGACATTATTAGAAAAGGAGGTATGCTGCTTAAATGAACTTTCCAAATGAATGAATCTTACCTCATTAAGTATATAATCTTTTTTTTTAATTTGAAAATCATTTCTGGAGGGCATCTTTAAAAGTGGAAATCTGTATTTCTTTGCCTTCAAAACAAAGCTAAATACAGGGTGTCCCAAAAGTCTTAGTGTGGTTTTAAGCTTATTAAAACTAAAGAAGGAAGAAAAGGAAGGAAGGAAGGAAGGAAGGAAGGAAGGAAGGAAGGAAGGAAGGAAGAGAAGGGAGGGAGGAAGGAAGGGAGGGAGGGAGGAAGGAAGGAAGGAAGGAAGGAAGGAAGGAAGGAAGGAAGGAAGGAAGGAAGGAAGGAAGGAAGAGAAGGGAGGGAGGAAGGAAGGGAGGGAGGGAGGAAGGAAGGAAGGAAGGAAGGAAGGAAGGAAGGAAGGAAGGAAGGAAGGAAGGAAGGAAGGAAGGAAGAGAAGGGAGGGAGGAAGGAAGGAAGGAAGGAAGGAAGGAAGGAAGGAAGGAAGGAAGGAAGGAAGGAAGGAAGGAAGGAAGGAAGGAAGGAAGGAAGGAAGGAAGGAAGAGAAGGGAGGGAGGGAGGAAGGAAGGAAGGAAGGAAGGAAGGAAGGAAGGAAGGAAGGAAGGAAGGAAGGAAGGAAGGAAGGAAGAGAAGGGAGGGAGGAAGGAAGGAAGGGAGGGAGGGAGGAAGGGAGGGAGGGAGGGAGGGAGGAAGGAAGGAAGGAAGGAAGGAAGGAAGGAAGGAAGGAAGGAAGGAAGGAAGGAAGGAAGGAAGAGAAGGGAGGGAGGAAGGAAGGAAGGAAGGAAGGAAGGAAGGAAGGAAGGAAGGAAGGAAGGAAGGAAGGAAGGAAGGAAGAGAAGGGAGGGAGGAAGGAAGGAAGGAAGGAAGGAAGGAAGGAAGGAAGGAAGGAAGGAAGGAAGGAAGAGAAGGGAGGGAGGAAGGAAGGAAGGAAGGAAGGAAGGAAGGAAGGAAGGAAGGAAGAGAAGGGAGGAAGGAAGGAAGGAAGGAAGGAAGGAAGGAAGGAAGGAAGGAAGAGAAGGGAGGAAGGAAGGAAGGAAGGAAGGAAGGAAGGAAGGAAGGAAGGAAGGAAGGAAGGAAGGAAGAGAAGGGAGGGAGGAAGGAAGGAAGGAAGGAAGGAAGGAAGGAAGGAAGGAAGGAAGGAAGGAAGGAAGGAAGGAAGGAAGGAAGGAAGGAAGGAAGGAAGGAAGAGAAGGGAGGGAGGAAGGAAGGAAGGAAGGAAGGAAGGAAGGAAGGAAGGAAGGAAGAGAAGGGAGGGAGGAAGGAAGGAAGGAAGGAAGGAAGGAAGGAAGGAAGGAAGGAAGGAAGGAAGGAAGGAAGGAAGGAAGGAAGGAAGAGAAGGGAGGAAGGAAGGAAGGAAGGAAGGAAGGAAGGAAGGAAGGAAGGAAGGAAGGAAGGAAGAGAAGGGAGGAAGGAAGGAAGGAAGGAAGGAAGGAAGGAAGGAAGGAAGGAAGGAAGGAAGGAAGGAAGGAAGGAAGGAAGGAAGGAAGGAAGGAAGAGAAGGGAGGGAGGAAGGAAGGAAGGAAGGAAGGAAGGAAGGAAGGAAGGAAGGAAGGAAGGAAGGAAGGAAGGAAGGAAGGAAGGAAGGAAGGAAGGAAGGAAGGAAGAGAAGGGAGGGAGGAAGGAAGGAAGGGAGGAAGGAAGGAAGGAAGGAAGGAAGGAAGGAAGGAAGGAAGGAAGGAAGGAAGGAAGAGAAGGGAGGGAGGAAGTCAGCTTCTTAGAGCTGAAAACTGCATTAAGACTTTTGGGACACCTGGTATCACTTAGCCTTTCCATGTTGACTCAAGTCTATCAAAAGCTTAGTCATTTGAGCACCAGTAGAGCTCATGGTGGTGTCAGGAGTGAGCAAGACATGCTAGGTAGCTTGTGGCTATACTAAAAGGTCCCAGACACCCATGACTTTTCAGTTCTTGTCTGCTTTTTGTAGGGTTTTTAGGTCCTTTCTTTCACAGTCTTCTGTCCCTTAAGGCCACCAGTGGTTTGCACCCCCTCCTCTCAGTGCCTCCTTGCTGATTCGGACCCCTGGCCCCATACCTTCCAGTCAAAATTCCATCCATTTTTTAAGACCCAACCCACATTTTACCTTCCCCATGAACAGTAGGAAGAGACCATAAGCCTCTCTATCTATAGATACAGTGGCTCTCGGCTGAGCTGAATCCTCCCCTACCCCACACTGGGCATGATCAGCCCTCTCCTGGATCCCTGTCATCCTTTGTTCACACATGTTTAGATCACACTGTATTCTGCTGGCAGTGGTTTGGGTATCTCTCTTACTCCCTCTCCCCTCAACTAGACTGTGAGTTCCTGGGTCTTATTGGCATTGGCACCCCACCTCCTTCTGTAAGTCGTTCCTTGTACATAGTAGGTGCTTAATAAATAAGTGATGAATGAAGGGTGAATTGTTATTTTTCCAGCACAACAAACATTTATCAAGTGCTTACTGTGTGTCAGTCACTGTGCTAGACACCGAGAATACAGGGAGAAAAGTAGGTGAGCATACACAAAGGATAAAAGAATTTTGGAGCTAAAGAAGAAATTAAAACTGAGGTCCAGCTTGGCAAAGAAACCTTGTGAAGGCCTCCATGCAGTTAGGTAGGGCAGAGAGGGGACTGGGGTCTCCGGGTCTCCTTCCTCTGTCCCCAGCCATTTCCACTTGTTCATGCTGACACAAGAGTGTTCCGGAGGTGTTCAGGAGGAGCAGCACCTCTGGTGTGAGAGCTTCCAAGCCCTTTGCAGGGCTGCTCATCCATCTGCCACCCAATTCTCACCCGTGGCTTTAAGAAGCTGTAGCACATGGGGCAACTAGGGGGTGCAGTGGATAAAGCACCAGCCCTGGATTCAGGAGGACCTAAGTTCAAATCCAGCCTCAGACACTGGACGCTTACTAGCTGTGTGACCCTGGGCAAGTCACTTAACCCTCATTGCCCTGCCCCCCTCCAAAAGAAATAAGATAAGTTAAAAAAACAAAAGCTGTAGCACATGCAGCGGCCACACACTGGTAAACTGTCTCTACAGATGGGCTAAAGCAGGTTGAGGGGAACTAAAAGGCCTCAAACTTATGGGTGACTTAGAGATATGTCTACCCCAGGCAAGTGAAGACATCCCCAAGTGGATGGACAGTTCATTCCAGTGGCCACGAAGGCAGCTGAAGCAGGTGCTATGGGGTGCTTGGAGCTTGGTCTGGCATTGAAGATGCCAGCCCAGGCCACTGCTAACTGTCTAGACTTTTGTCCTGCCACTGGACCGCAGTGACTCTGGAAGAGAGAGTGAGGCTGACGACTTTGTGCCAATCTGCCTCCCTTAAATCTCGTTCACTTACAAGTCAAGATAGCACCCCACGGTGTCACTGGTCCTCTTTGAAGGTAAAGATGAATAACAACAACACAAGAGCAAACACAGCTTTCTTTGGGATCCTCACGGAAGTAAATGTGAGATAACAGCTTCTGAAGCCTGGCAAAATGCCCTCACTCCTGGAGAGCCCTCGTCCTTGCCGACGCACTTGGTCATTCTGACTTTCATGTGCTCCTCTGTAGCTGCCGCCTCCTCCTTCCCTCTGTCACTCTTCCTTAACTTCTTACTTTCTCTTCCTCTCCCTTCTTTGCCTGTGTTTTTCTCTTTCTCTGTCTCTCTCTTTCCTTCCTTCCTTCCTTCCTTCCTTCCTTCCTTCCTTCCTTCCTTCCTTCCTTCCTTCCTTCCTTCCTTCCTTCCTTCCTTCCTCCCTCCCTCCCTGCCTGCCTCCCTGCCTCCCTGCCTTCCTGCCTCCCTGCCTTCCTGCCTTCCTTTCTTTTTCATTCTCTCTTTCTTCTTTCTTCCTCAGTTTTATTGATGTCCTTTCATGGATCTAGAGCTGGAAAAGCTCTAAGAGGTCATTTAAGTCCAACCCCCTGCCTCCACCACTTATTTTATAGATGAAGAGACTGAAGGCCACAGAATCTCAATGATTTGCCTAAGGTCACACAGGGGGTAAGCAGCAGAGCTAGAATCTCAGTCCAGGATTCTTTCCACTTTGTTATAATGCTTCCCTGATGTTTTTGTATCATAGACACTTTGGGCTCTAATCCTTTCCCTAACTTAACCTTAGCATTGAAACTCTTGTAATAAAAGAACAAGTGAAACCAACTGGTTGAGGCAATGACCATGTCTGACAGTTGAGTGTTGCAATCTGCCCAAGTGGTCCCCCACAACTCTCCTGGGAGGTCACCAGAATGTTTTCAATCATCATAATTACTCAGGGTTCAACTCTCTTCCACTGTTCTTCACAATCACATGATTTTAGACCATATATATATATATATGGTCTAAAATCATGTGATTGTGATATATGTGATATATGTGATATATATATGTGTGTATATATATATATATATGACTCTCCTTGGCTCTGCTTACTTCATTCTGCCTAAATTCACAGAAGGTTCTTAAATTTCTCTTTGTTCAATCATTTTCAGTTGTGTCCAATTCTTTGTGGCTCTATTTGGGGTTTTCTAGGCAAAGATGCTGGAGTGGTTTGCCATTTCCTTCTCCAGCTCATTTGACAGATAGTAGACTGAGGCAAACAGGGTTAAATGACTTACCCAGGATCACACAGGAAGTGTCTGAGGCCAGATTTGAACTCAGGAAGATGAGTCTTCTTAACTCCAGGCCCAGTACTCTATCCACTGAGTCACCTAACTACCAAAGGTTCTCTAATTTTATCTTTTCATCATTTCATAGGACACAATTATATTCTCTTACATTCATATACCACAATTTGCTCAGCCCTTCCCTAACCCACATGCAAAAATGTAAAATAACTTCATGCACCCTTAAAAAAAAAACCTTGAGCACAGCTAACATGGCAATCTGCTAAGAGTGGGGAAGCTCATCTTTCATTGCATTCGAATCATCTTAATTTAGTCTAATATTCCTCAAAGAGCTAAAATACGTAGAAGATTATTCAGCATTAACATTTACTAGCTCTTCCTCTTGATACATCGAGTCGCCATGTGACTTTAGTGATAATCTCTATAAAGAGAATTCCCGGACAGGTCTAGTTACTGCCCCCAGCCCTGGCTTCTCTCTCAAGCTGAAGTCACATGTCACTAGCTGCCTCCTGGGCATCTCAGACTGGATGGCCCTGAGGCACCTCAAATTCAGGATGTCCAAGATGGATGATCCTTCCTCCCTGCCCAGGCCCCTACCCCTTCCACACTTTCCTGCCTCTTGTCTCCCTCCTTAGAATGGGAGTCCCTTGAAGGGAAGGACTGCTTTTTGCTTTTCTTCGGATCCCCAGGGTTCAGCACACAGTAGGTGTTTAATAAGTGCTGGTTGGCTATTACCCAAGTAGCCGACGAACCCCAGTTCGTGGCTCCTGCACACGTTTGGCCCTTTGCTGCTTCCATATCCTTGCTCCTGCTGTCTGATCTCTGTCTGGAATATAGTCCTTTCCATCACCTTCTTCTTGCCTTCTGATGCCACCTCCACCATGAAGCCTTCCGGACTGGGAGTCAGGAACACCTGGGTTCACATCCCACTTCTGACAGTAGCTGTGTAATCCCAGACAAGGTACTTAACTTTTCACAGACTTGGTTGGAGTGACCTGCCCCCATCACACTAGTAATAAGAAGCAGTCAGGATTTGAACTCAGGTCTTCTGAAGCCAGGTCCGGTGCAGTTTTCACATAAATGTTTGCTGAACTGAACTGCCTGTTTTGGGGAAATGTCCTTATCCCGAAATTGCCGTGTTTGTGATTGGCTGTGACCAAAGAGGAGAGGTTAGAACATATAAAGGCTGTTCTTTGGATTGTGCTGAGGCCCTGTCCTGGAAGCCACTGTGGTGTGTGCTAGAGTGTTGGCAAAGTTCCACTGTCCCCCTCCATCCTGAATAGGGGGGCTGCCCCCTGCCCCAGTGCAGCCCCAGCCACGGAAGACCCTGAAAAGAAAGTTCTCCTGCCAACATCCTTGGCTCTGTCAGATCGTCCAGCATCAGAAACAGATAACAATTTTGTGAGTGGGAATGACATGCAAGATGAGTTTGTACATTAGCTTTACCTCCCCTCTCTCCTCCAGCCAAAGTAGATTCTTTACTAACAGATTTCTGAACCTTACAGTCTAGCCATCAGATGACCTGATTAGGTCAAGTGTGTTTCTGTGATGAGGGCAGCAGGCCTGCTCTGTGGCTGCTCTCCCCATCTGTGCCGCCTCACACTCAGCCTGAGGACTTCTTGGAAAGAGGTCTCCCTCCTCTCGCTTCCTGATTTCCACTCCCTAGAGTGGTCTATCTCAAGCCATACAGTGTGAAGCCGGGCCTCGGAATGAGCAGCTGGGACATCCCGCATTAGGCAGGCTGACTCTGTGCCAAGTGAAATCAGGGCCCTCCACAGAAACATGGCCTTGGAAACAGTGCCTCTGCCCCCCCCCATTCACATTGGCACTGAAGAAGAAGGAGAAGCTCTTTGCTCTTTCCTAGCTGTGTGTCCTTGGTCAAGTCACTTCACTTCTCAGCTCTGCAGATCCTCATCTGTAAAATGAGGAAGTTGGACTCGAGAGCTTCAAAGGTCCCTCCCAGCTCTAACTCCATGATCTTATGAGCAAGAGGAATCCTTCAAACTTGCCACAAAACTGTAAAATGGCCTCGTCCGACTGAATAGGACTTCTGAGTTATCCCGTCTTCCTTGGCTGTATTTAATCAGTGTTTTTCTCATATCCACAATAAGTATTTAGGGAGCAATCACCATAGGCTTAGCCCACAACCTAGTAATGATTCAGGCCAGTGGATAAAATGATGGACCCGGAGTCAGGAAGACCCATGTTCAAATCTGGCCTTTCCAGTTCTGGGACAGCTAAGTCACTTCATCCTCAGAGGAGCTAACTTGAACCCCCCATCCCAGAATTCTGTTGCTCAGCCCCAGAGAAAGAGACTGTTCCTTTTGTACTTGAGAAAGTAACTTGGGAGGGACTAAGGGTTTCACAGATGTTAAGACCTATGGAAGAAGGAGCTCTGTAAAGTTCAGCCCTAGTTCGCAGACTTTTGTTCCCGGAAAGAACCTAGACTCAGGATGAGGTGAAGTAGCAAAGCTCTCCCTCAGGGTAGTTGTGATCAGACAGTGGAAGGTGTCTGTGTGATGTCAGAAGTTCACTTTAATGGTACCTTTGACAGAGTGAAAATGGTTAGCTCAGGGTTCCTTCCACAGATGGTGTGGTTTGTATCTCTAGCAACTAAACCATATTCCCACAGCCTCTGCCCCCAATCTCTTCATCATTAGAGACACTGGATGAACATTTGTCAGGGATGTTGTAGAGGGAAATCTTGTTTCAGTTATAGGTTGGTCTAAATCAAAGGTTCCAGGGGACCCAGAGCCCATGGGTCCTCAGCCCTCCAGTGGCCTGGGGACAGATTTCAGGGGGTCTGTGTAAAACATGGAGGGGGGGGAATGACACCTTTATTTTCAATGAACTCTGTCTGAAATTTAGCATTTCCTTAAGTTATTTAAAAACCTTATCCTGGGGAGTCCGTCAGCTTCACTAGACTGCCCGGTGTGGCCCAAACAGAAGAAAAGCTTAGGAGCTTCCGGATTGGCCGGACCTTTAAGTTCTCATCCAACTCTTCAGATTCTTTCCTGATCAAACCCCCACCGAAGGATGAGCTCTCTCCTCAGGTTTCTCCAGAGCACTTTGCATGATCTCATTGGCCAGTCACTCCCTAGACCTGTCAGCCAACAAATATTCATCAACCACTACTATATGCCACACTCTATGCTAGGCATCAGGGAGGCGGAGATAGAAGTGAAAGATTTGGTCCTCAAGGACCTTACATTCTTTGGAAGGAAAACGTAGATAAGACTATGATGTGGGCCTTGAAGGATGAGAAAGGAAGGAGAGAGGTACACTGCAGGCAGGCTAGCGTCCAGTATGAGAAAAGACAGGGGGCTGAGGACGTGCCTTGTGGGTGCAAAACCCCACAAGAATGGCTGGCACCGGGGCAGCTAGGTGGCGCAGTGGATAAAGCACCGGCCCTGGATTCAGGAGGACCTGAGTTCAAATCCGGCCTCAGACACTTGAAACTAGCTGAGTGACCCTGGGCAAGTCACTTAATCCTCATTGCCCCGCAAAAAAAAAAAAAAAAAAAAAAAAAAAAAAAAAAAAAAGAGTGGCTGGCACCAAACATGAGTGCGGCCTATAGGTGCTACCATTTTTCATTGTATCCCTTTTTGACCCTTCCAAGGAGATCCCATATTAGAAGTGCAGCCTGGATTCAGACTAGTAGGGTACACAGCACGGCTGAGGGTCAGTGAGGGGACCATTAGGCCAGGGGAAAAGCAGCACATCACTCTTCTCCCCAAGACCCACTTTCATCATGCCCTTTCTACCCTGGTCCTTCCTAGTGACCTGACCTGAAAATTACCAGATTCTTTTAAAGGGTATATTCTGAAGCATCCCTCCCCTATCCCATAGCTTCCCCTTGGCAGCCATCCTTGAGTCTAAGAAAATAAGTGAAAAAGGTATTTCATTAAGTCAGTAAGCATTTAGTAAGCACCTGCTGTATGCAAGGTACCATCCTTGCTGTTGGGGAGCTATTGGGGGAGACAACATGCAAACAACTATGTTCAAACAAGTTATATACAGAATGATGGCAGCAATAATCAAATAGCTAGTATTTATATGCACTTTACAGTTGGCAAAACAGTTTCCAAGTATTATCTCCTTTGATCCTCACAGCAACCCTGTAGGTTAGAGTATTATTACTTTTTGTTGTTGTTGTTGTTGTTATCTCCATTTTACAGATGAGGAAACTGAAGCACACTGGGATTGAGGAACTTATCCAAGGTCACACAGTCAGTAATTGTTTGAGGCCAGATTTGAACCCAGGTCTAACTGGCACCAGGTCTGTCATTCTGTCTGTCGTCCAACCTAGCTGGAGATAATCTCAAGAAAGGAACGAGCAATAAGAGGGATCAATTAGTGACAAGATATGCCACAAAGTCTGTGCTTCTTATTCATGACTTATGTCTCATTCACAAACTATTTGCTCTTTCACTTCATTCTTCATTATAAAATACCACAGTCTACAAAACTTGCGGGTGACCCATAAGCCAATGGAGAGACACACAGAGGGTGTAAGTAGGGCACAGCGTGCCAAGGATGACCCACAGTGTGCAATACGTTGTGTAAGGCATCATCAGGGAAAGAAGTGATTAGGGAAAAGGGGCAGGTCAGTCACACAGCCCGAGTGATGGCTGGTCACAGGGACCTAAAACTGTTCAAGGGCCTACAGGAAGGCCCCCAGCACATTGGACAGCTCCTCTCTGGTGCATTCACAGGAGGACAGAGACAAACATTGCACAGGACGGTGTGGCAGATGAAATCTGAAGTTGAGGGGGGGAGGCTGCCCTCTGGGCGGGGTGGGGGGGCTGTCTTCCACAAAAAAGTGGCATGGAGAAAGGGGAGTTTTTCTGAAAGACTGCCATACGGGCAGTGGTAGTGCTGACTCTGCTTGACCGGTTTCGCCAAAACCTGACTGGTAAAAGAAGAAATGACTGAGGAAACAGGTTCAGGCTTCCAAGCATATTGATTTACTAAGCAATGCATGCCAATTGCATAACAAATCGGGTCCAGACCTCCTCAGCTTGGCACTGGACTCCTAATAGAGAGGGAGACAGATTTTTATGCATTGAAAGAGAATATTTAACAGGATATAAACCAGGGTACAAGATTAGGTAATTTGGTTTTTAATTGAAAGACTAGGGGGGCAGCTAGGTGGTGCAGTGGATAGAGCACCTGCCCTGGATTCAGGAGGACCTGAGTTCAAATCTGACCTCAGACACTTAACACTTACTAGCTGTGTGACCCTGGGCAAGTCACTTAACCCCAATTGCCTCACAAAAAAAAAAAAAAAAAGAAAAAGAAAGACTAGGGACTTTCCCATTTGGGAGGTGGAGAGTGAACAGGGGCGGTTCCCTGAGATCAGAAAAAGTGGTGTCCTCCTCCCCTTCCCCCAAGTGTCTATTCAGTCAAAGGAACAAGGAAACAATAGCTGATTGGCCAGCATAGGGCCAGTTTTCAGATAAGACATAAGGGTTGCTTAAGATGTATAATTGTGAGAAAACCCCTTGCATGAATCTTCAGATCTGACTGAGTTTCAGGTCAGCATAACCTACATCCTTAGTTAAGGATGTCTAAGAAGCAGGAAGAGGTGGTCCAGCTTTTCAGCCATGCAGGGATGGGTTTAAACAATGCAATAAAGTTTTCACACAAGATAGAAATTGGATTAGACCCATAATTGAACAGAAAGGGAACTAAGCTATATCCACTGTGGAGTCCCCAAATGGAGTCAGTGTGGTTCACCCAATTTCCATCATTCCTACAATGAGAAGTCAGGGATGGGGTTATAATCTGCATCCTCAGAAGGGGAAGACTTAAGCACTTGCGCTAACGCGGCATGTGTCTGCCAACCAGAAAACCCAGCCATCCAAAATAATTCATTCCATGAAGTCTCCAGAGAACCAAAGTGTTACCATATTATGATAATTAATCATCAAAGGGAAAGCAACATTGTGTATTGGATAGAGACCTGGACTTTATAGAAGGAAGACTTGGGTTCAAACCTTGCCTCTGACCCTGGTTCTGTGGCCACATGCTGATCACTGCACCTTTCTAAGCTCCAACAACTCTCCAAGACTCTAAGATGGATTGCAATCTGTATTGGTGGGGCGAATTCCCACATAGTCAAAATCTCATAACCTATCATGGTGCAGTGGAATCAGAGGACCTGAGTTCAAATCCTGGCTCTGACACTTCATTGGTGACCTTGGGCAAGTCCCTTAACCTCTCTGAGCCTCAGTTTCTTCATCCGTAAAATGAGTGGGTTGGACTGAATGGCCGCTATACGTTTCCTTCTAGCTCTAAACCTATGTTCCTATGGTCCACAGTAATAAAGAGATTAGGACATTCTAAGTAGTCCTCGTGGCATCAGTAAGCCAACAGCTGGGCTCAGATTTCCCACCAGCCCCCAAATCATTTGTCAGCTCTATCTGACGATATCCACCCCAAACCCTGCAAAGGCTCCTGGTATTAGATCCCTTGGGACAGGATGAATCATGAAGGATGTTGGTTGCTCCCCTTCCATTTCCTCCTGAGGGATGCAGTGATTTTCATGGTCTAACATATTTCTCTCTGACTCAAAGGTGAAAGGAGTAAAAGCTGGTCCCCTGAGAGGTGGTTTTGTGGAGCTTTTCCTCTCAGCAGTTGTGAAGGTCTGAAGGTGTGATGGGAAAGGCGGGACCTAAGACCTAAGTCAGACTCCTTTCTCTACTCACATGAGAGCTGTGCGATGTCCGGCAAATCCCTTAACCTTCTGGGCCTCGGTTTGCTCCTATGAAAACTGGAACAACCCCCGCTCTATGTCATGGGTTTGTTGGCATGACATGAGAGTGCAGGCAGAAGTCAGCACTGTGGGGATGTGCGTGGTGAACTGAGAGTCAGTTCTGGCCTTGGTGTTTATGCTTCTGCCCATCCGATCATACAGTAAAGCCAAGGAGTCGAACTGGTGGCCCCTCCAGTCTTAGGACAGGGAAGGGATCGTGAAGAATTCACTGTGGGGAGGGCAGAAGAGGAGGAGTGAGCAGAGTCAGCTTCCTAAGCCTCCTAATTAAACCCCCCTCCCCTCCAGTTATAGCCAAGAGGAGAGGGCAGGAAGCCAAAGGAGAAGCAGCAGTTGCTTCTGGCTCTCCAGCTGTACAAATCCTGTTTATGTATCTGCCTACCTTAATGAAAGCAGATGTTGTCAGTAGGGCTGATGGTGCTGGTGACATAAGGCAGCTCTTCCCAAGGCAGAGAGGCCTGAAGAGACCCTCAGACTGACTCCAGGAAGGAATGACTCAGTTTAATGAAAACAGGATCAGACAGAAGATGGTGATCAACTGTTCTCTATCAGTAGAGACTGAGAAAGAGAAAGCAAAATTGTGTGCAGTGGGAGGGATACAAGGGCTGTCCCTGGGCCTCTGAGGAAATCTGAGGAGCCCTGGAAGTGACCCCTCAGAGAGGAGGACCAGTGGAACAGAAGTTGTGAGATGCCGCTGGATACTCTGGAAGACAGAGGACAATGAAGCGGTGGGATCTATGGACAGATGTGCTGAGCTGGGAAACGGGAACTTCCTTCCCTGGATCTGGAGAGAGACTTCTTGTGGCCATGCAGGACACAGAGGAGGAACAGCTTCCATGATTGGCCTGAGCCCTTGAGATCTAACTGCCCACTCAAATCAAGGGTGCAGAGATGAGAGGCCCCAGCACCCACCAAAAATCACATCCGCTAGTGAGATGGAGGGGAAGACAGCACGTCCCTGTTTTGCATTGTGGTGTCGCCACACACCCCCTTCCTTAATCCTTTCCAGAACCTGTGGGAACAGATGTCTCAGAACTATCCCGTCAGCACCCCAGAGACCTGAGAGGGTGAGAGGATTGGGGGAATATGGTTAGAATAGGAAACCTCTGTGTGGGAGCATCTGCCATACTTCCCTGCATTTTCACTATATTCAATGAACTGTATCCACTGTATGTTCAGTCAGTCACTGAACATTTATTAAGCACCTACTGATTCTGGGGATACAGAGAAAGGCTAAAAACAGCCCCCGCCCTCAGGGAGCTCACACGTTAATGGGAGCAGAAAACATGTAAATAACATCGCACATACACGTGCTATGCCAGCTAAGTAGGGACTAAGGGAAGGGGAGGAGGGACTGGGAAGGGCTTCTTGTAGCATGTGGGATTTCTGCTGGGATTCCAAGGGCCCTGTCACTGGGCGGAGAGAGATTCCAGATTCAGGGCGGAGGCAAGATCTGTAGATTTCCAGTGTTTTAATATCACCCCCTAGTTTAAGTCCCACAGTCCCGGGAATCTGCTGAATGCTTACAGACTTACTACCCTCTAGTGGCCAAGGTGGGGACTGCAGCCTTTTGGAAGGTTGTACCGTGGGTACATCAGGGCAGCAGCAATGGCTAGTGAGCCGTGACTCCAGAAGAGCTGGCACTGGGGGCCAACTCAGAGGTTATATTTGCTTGATAAATAATCGATATGGGGCCACATCACCTTTCTTCAGCTGGAAGACACTCAAGCAACAAGCATTTATGAAGACCCTACTATGTGTCACATGTAATAATAATAATAATAATAATAATAATAATAATAATAATAATAATAATAATAATACTCAGCCTGGGGACACAGAGGCAAAATACACAGTTCCTGCCCTCAAGGAGCTTTCGTTCTATGAGAAGAAACATGTAAACACATCTGTTGTTGTTTTTCAGTCATGTCTGATTCTTTGTGACCCCATTTGGGGTTTTCTTGGCAGAGATACTGGTGCGGAGAGCTGGAGAGCTCATTTTACAGATGAGGAAACTGAGGCAAATGACTTGCCTAGGGTCACACAGCTAGTAGGTGTCTGAGGCTGGATTTTAACTCAAGTAGATGATTCTTCCTGACTCTAGGCCTGGCACTCTATCTGCTGTGCCACCTAGCTGCCCATGTACACATAGAAGCAGATATAAAAGTATTTCTATAGATACAAGTAGATAACAAGTAGATATAAAATAGATTTGTATATTCAAGTAAATAAAAGGCAATGGGTGGGAAATCAATAGCAGCTGCAAGGATCTGGAGAAGTCTCCTGTTGGAGGAGCATCTGAGCTGACCTTTAGAGGAGATCAGGGGTTGGTTCTAAGAGGGCAGAGATGAAAAGGGAGAACCTGGGCAAAGGTAAGTAGCCTGGAGATGGAATGTGATGTATTTAAGGAATTGGACCATCGAGTGCTTGAAAGAGAGCTGGTAGCACCAAGTCTGCAGGAGCCATGTTTGAAGGTCTCTGAGTCATGCCAAGCAGAGGAGTTTGCTTGGACACAGTGGTGGGAGGAGTCATTGAGTAAGAGAGTGAGGTGGTGTAACACTAGGGGTCGCTCTACTATAGCAAGGTTTAGGAGGTCAGGTTAGAAGGGAGAATGAAGTCACTGGTGGCCTATTTGTCCTACTTGCCATCCCTAAACCACTTCAAGGGCTTGCCACAGGGTCTAAAGGGAAAGCCCTGCTTTGGGGAGCTTATCAAGGGACCCAAAAGACTTGATAAATGATCCATGAAATAGGCCACCACCCCACTGCCCACTTAGAGATTCTGTAACATGTTGTGGGCCCTGGGCACATCAAGGAATCTTCTCCTTGAGAAACTAAACCAGAGGACAGATGCGCCCAGAGAGATAAGGGGGACCAGTTCCCCACCCTTCATTCTAGGCCCCCTCTACCCTGGGTGATAAGATTAGCTGTGGCTGCTTCCTTTATGTCCTGGGGAGGGAGATGGCTTGAGAGACAGCCACCCCTCACCCAATGCCCCCAGCTATCACCCATGGGGGATGGTCCTCCCTCACTAACGGAGCCTTCCACAGTCAAATGGTCACACCCCCCCCCACCAGTCCTCTATAAAAGTACCTGCCAGTCTCCTGCTCGAGGAGATTGGTATCTCAGAGCCATGTGCTTTGTGCCATGCCTCTCTCCCCATGAGAAGTCCAAGGATTTCTCTTGGTTTCCCTTCCCTTCCTCAGCCCCCAAATAAACTATCTTATTCTGACTGCTTTTGTGTGCAAGAGGGTGTAATTCTTTAAAGAGGAACAAACAGATTAGGATGGTCAGCCCTTAGCCAGGGAAATAGCTTCCCATCACTCTCCTGTGTGACTAAAACCACAGAGCCATCTCATCATCCTCTTGTGCCCCAAACAGAGGGACACAAGGAAATACAGGTCTGGTCCAACCACAGATGTTTAAAGGAAGTAAAACAAGCTTAGTTTTTGAAAAATACAAATGATTGCAGGGGTGGATGGGGGGAATCACAAAGTAGCAATAATCAAATCAATCTGGTAACAGCTAAGAAATAGATTGGTGGATCAGTGGAATAGATTAGGTACATAATGCACAGTAGTAAATGACCACAGTAAGCTTGTATTTGATAAATACAAAGATCCAAGCTTTTGGAACAAGAACTCACTATGTGACAAAACATGCCAGGAAAACTGGAAAGTAGTTTGGCAGAAATTAGATATAAACCAATATCTCATACTGTATACCGAGATAAGATTAAAATGGGTTCATGATTTAGGTGTAAAAAGTGATACCATAATCAAATTAGGGAAGAATGGAGTGGTTTACTTGTCATATTTATGGATATGGGAAGAATTTATTACCAAAACAAGAGAGTATTGCAGGATATAAAATGGATAATTTTGATCACGTTAAACTTTTTAAAAAGGTTTGTACAAACAAAACCAATGCAGCCAAAATTATAAGGAAAGCAGAAAACTGGGAAGAAATTTTTTACAGCAAGTTTCTCTGATAAAGGTTTCATTTCTCATATATATATATTTTTTATATATATATATGTGTATATATATATATAACTGAGTCAAATTTATAAGAATACAAGTCATTCCACAATTGATAAATAGTCTAAGAATATAAACAGGCATTTTTATATAAAAATCCTCTTTTAAAAATTATCTAAATCACTATTGATTGGAGAAATGCAAATTAAAGTAATTCTGATGTACTACCTCATACCTACCAGATTGTTTAACATACAGAAAATGAAAATTATAAATATTGGAGGGGATGTGGGAAAACTGGAACACTGGATCACTGTTGGTGGAGTTGTGAACTGATCCAACCATTCTGGAGAACAATTTGGAACTATGCCCAAGGAGCAATCAAACTGTAGATACCCTTTGACCCAGCAATACCAGTTCTATATCCCCAAAAATAAAAAAAAAAGGGGAAAAGACCTATATGTACAAAAATATTTATAGCAACTTTTTTTTTGGCAAAGAATTGGAAGTTATGGGGAATGGCTGAACAAGTTGTGGTATATGATTGTGATGAAATATTGTTGTGCTATGAGAAATAATGAGCAGAATGCTTTCAGAAAAACCCAAAAAAAACTTACAAGAACAAAGTAAAGTAAGCAGAACCAGGAGAACATTGTACACAATAATAGCAATATTGTACAGTGATCAACTATAAATTACTTAGCTATTCTCAACAATACAATGATCTAAGACAATTCTGAAGGATTCATGATGAAAAATGAAAAAAGGTGGATACACCTCCAGAGAGAGAACTGTTAGAGTCTGAATGCAGATTAAAGCATACTCTTTTTTCTAACTTTCTTTTTCTTTTTTGCCCTTTTTCTTTCACAACATGACTAATATGGAAGTATGTTTTGCAGGACTGTGTGTGTATAACCTGTATCAAATTGCCTTCTCATTTAAGGGAGAGTGGAAGGAGGGAGGGAGAGAATTTGGAACTCAAAAGTTTAAAAAATGAATGTTTAGAGTTGTTTTTACACATAATTGGAAAGATTAAATATTTGAAAATAGAAAAAAAAAAAGAAAATACAACTGATAGCAGAGTAAACTAACAAGCTCAGAAATGGGCATTTGGCTGGCGAGGGAGGAGGAGAAAAAGAATGAGCTCTTCTAAATTCCCTGCAGCACTTGTACTTTTCCCAGCAATGCAGGTTCCCACAACAGCCTGCCACCCACCTGCTGCCACTTTTTGCCCTCTCTGCTGCTGCTACCAACCCAATCGTCCTCCTCCTCCTCCTCCTCTTCCATCTTTCTGTCTCTTTCTGCCTCACCCTCTCTGTCTCTCCTCCTTCTCTTTCTCCCTCTCCCCCTCCTCACATGGCTTTTTAAAGTCTTGCCCATGTCCCCAAAACATGCAGTATTTCCTTGGCCTGGGAGATAAATAGAAATTTGAAATCCCTGGAATCTCAGCAGGTCTGGATCATTTCTGCTGCCTGTGGGGGAGGCAGAAGCTATCCAGAATGGTAGGAAAATCACTTTAGTAATTGTGTAAAGTTCAGATTGGGGAGGGGAAAGACTGGAGGCAGAGAGACTATGAGATTACTGTGACAGTCTAGGTTAGAGGTGATGCAGTCCCGTGAGTGCAGAGGCTATGAGCCAAGTTAGATCGCTGCTACTGTTGCATAGCCCCAAGGGACTCACGGAACAAACCCAAAATGTCACATAAAACCCAGTGTATCATAAATTCATACATATAAAGCTAGAAGAGAGCTCTAAGGCCATCCTAGTCCAACCCCTTCATTTTAAAGATGAGGAAACAGGTCCAAGGAGGTGATGTCAGTTGTCCAAAATCACACCGGTCCTCAGTAGCAGATCCAGGACTTGAACCCAGGTCCTGGCTCTAAATCTGGTGTTCTTTCCCCAGGACTATACCACCCTGCTCCTTTGTCCAACCCTGACATTTTTCAGGCCCACCAAGGAAAAGCGACTTGCCCAAGTGTCTGAAGCAGGGTTTGAGCTCAGGTCTTCTTCCTGATCCCTCGTCCATCACTCCATCCGCCGCACCCCTGCATAAGCCCAGCATCTAGCACCGTGCCAGGCCCATGGGAGGCACTTGAGAGTGGCTGATTTTGTGTGATCTCTGTGTCCATACTGAATTCGAGTCATAGACTTTAGAGCCAGGAAGAAATGGTGGAGTCATGGGTCAAAAGTTAGAGGTTCTATAAAGAACATCACATAGATGAAGCACCAGAAGCTGGGAGAGAGGAGCAGAGGCCCTTGGTCACATGATGGCAGTGCCTGGGCTGGAAGCCCTCCTCGCAAATGCTCATTGGATCCTCTTTGGGCAGGCGCCGTCATGTCACTGTAAATAAGGCGGCATCATTTGACCCAGCTCAGCCTCTGCCCTTAGAGTCACTCCTTCCTCGACGTCCCTCCTGCTAGCCTCCCTATAGGTGTTCATGGTGTCCTCTGAGCTCGCGGCCACCCCTTCCTGACGAGCCAGGCACCGCTACACTCTTGTGCTTTTGTCTCTCGTGGGCAGCATGCCTGGCACATAACTATTAACCTAAATGCTTGTTGATTAAGTCAGTCTAGCTCTACCCCATCCCCCCTTTGAAAATGACTCCCCTCCATTGCTGTCCCTGCCACCATAACTCAGGCTCTCGTTTGTTACAGACTCTCATCCAGCCCTGCTGCCATGTTCATCTTGCTACAACATGTATCTGATCACAGACCCTAGAAGCCTCAGCAGTCTTCAGGCCCAACCCCATCTTTTTGCAGATAGGGAAACTGAAACTCAGAAAGGTTAAGCCACGTCTCCAGGGTCACACTGCCAGTGAGAATCACAGGCGGGATTTGAATCCAGCTCTTCCTAACTCCAAGCTCAGGACCCCGTCTACTACAATCACATCTTGTTCCTGCCCAAAGACACTCAGTTGGAACCCATTACCTCTCAATACCTTAAGTCCAACTTAATTTGACATTCAAAGCCCTCCACAATCTGCACCTAACTTGACCTTTCTGGCCTTTTTTTACATCATGCCCCTTTCAGTCCAAGAAGGGCTATTCTCCGTTTCCCAAACCCATCCTTTGCCATGAAAATCTTCCCCAATTGAAATTGCTCTCAGTCCTGACCCCATTGCCAAATCCAGAAACTTTCATCCTCCTTGACCTCTTGGTAACATCTGACACCTGACTGCTCCCTCTTCCATCCCCTCTCATCCCTTGACTTCAGTTTCACTGGTCTCTGCTGGTTTTCCTCCTACTTCTCTATCTGATGCTTCTCTGTCTCTTTTCTAGTTCCCCTTCCTCCTCCCACCCTCTCAGTATAGCCCTCCACCAAGGCTCTGTCTCAGCTCTCTTTTTTTCTTTCTCCAATAACTTCCCAACTTCCTTGTTTCGCTTAATGGCGCTTTCATTCTGCCCATCAAAATCACCAAGTCATTTTTTGGGGGGGTGGGGGGGCAATAAGGGTTAAGTGACTTGCCCAGAGTCACACAGCCAGTAAGTATCAAGTGTCTGAAGCTGGATTTGAACTCAGGTCCTCCTGAATCCAGGGCCAGTGCTTTATCCACTGAGCCACCCAGCTGCCCCCTCACTAAGTCATTCTTGACTCTTCTCCCTCTGTTCCCTCCCCACATTCAGTGGGTTGCTTCCTGAGTTTCCCCCGTTGTGGCTCTCCATGGTTAGGAGTGAAAGAGAGAAGCTGAATGTGTTTGAGTAGCTTCCTTATGCCCATATAGCACTAGCTTTATGTGCCTGGACTGAATCATTTTATTCTGATAATACTTGAGCTGATTTGTAAAGTTTACCTTTTTGGTTACATCTGAACAATGTGGGGTCCTGATTTCAAACCCCAGGTCTGTCACTTCTTGTGCGACCTTGGACAAGTGGAGATCTTTCTGGGCCTGGGTTTTCTTGTCTGTAAAAGAAGAGAGTTAGATTAGATTTTCCCCAAGATCATTTCTAGTTGTAATCTGTGACCCTAAGCTGCCAAGCTAAAATAAGGCTGTCTGCTGTACAAAATGTAAATCAGCTTCCAGCATCTCCTCAGAATACAGGACTCACATTCCTTTCTTCTCCCATCTCCATCATGCTTTCAGGAGTCACCTTCTTACCCCTCTCATCCATCTAAATGTCTTGTCATTATTTACTCAGAGTAATCTGTTCGGTGGAGTCCTACATATACACTTAATCCAAGCTCCTGTCAACCTAATCATGGTTTTATGGTACTTTTAGGTCACTTCTCTTTGTTATTCTGTCCTGGTCCCTTCTGCTTTGTTTGACATTCCTTTGGCCTTCATGGTCAGCTGAGTCACCGTGACAAGGAACCATTCTGTCTCTTGTATTTCTTCAGATAAAATATTTGGAGAAAAATAGAGAAACTAGACATTTCTAAAGATAAATGAAAACTAGCAAGGCAATTTCTTTGTTCAGTCACGTCTGGCTCTTTGTGACCCCATTTGGGGTTTTCTTGGCAAAGATAATGAAGTGGTTTGCCCTTTCCTTCCCCAGATCATTTTACAGATGAGGAAACTGAGGCAAACAGGGTAAAGCTCAGAGTCACACAGCTAGTATCTGAAGTTGGATTTGAACTCAGGACTTCCTGACTCCAGGCCTTGTACTCTATGAACTAGCTGCCCTAAATTCTATCAAAAGGGCTCAGTTGCTACCCAACACTCCATGTATCCCCAATCCTGTCTTTTCCTGCTCCTGGCTTCTGTTGTCCAACTATTATGACACAAGTAACTGTCAAGTCCTGTCCATTACTCATTTGTAATTCGACACCCCTCCCCCGCAACCTGTTTCTTCCTGTTTACTTTTACTGGTACCAGATTAGTTTAGACTTAAATCACCTTTTCTACCTGGCCTATTGTAGCACCCTCCTAAGTGCTCTCCTTTCCTCTACATGCTCTCTTTACAATCTAATAGTTCAAAATGCTATTCAAGGGATATCCCTCATATATAGGGCATATTCTGCATACATATTCTGCTGCTCAAAATCTTGTTTTTTGGCTACCCACTTGTAATAGGTGTTTTGGGGGTTTGAACGTCATAAAGTGAACTTAAGGACACATTTGGTCTTTTCTGCACATATTCATAAAGACATGCTTAAACTTGTCAGAGCCAGAGGGTCTTTCTGTTTATGATATCTCTTTACTTTAAGATCTGGTTTCTAGGTGTCCTGTCATCTATTAATAGTTAATGGTCAGGGCAGCTAGGTGGCGTAGTGGATAGAGCACTGGCTCTGGAGTCAGGAGTACCTGAGTTCAAATCCAGCCTCAGACACTTAACACTTACTAGCTGTGTGACCCTGGGCAAGTCACTTAACCCCAATTGCCTCACTAAAAAAAAAAAAAAAAAAGAAAAAAGAAAATAGTTAATGGTCTCTGGTTACTGCCTCCTTAAACTTCTGCTGATAGTGTTTGTTGATAGAAAAACTCAAATCTTAGTTTCTCTGTTAGCCCTTTTAGCTACTATTGATCAAGTCTTAGGTTATCTGTTAGCCCCTTGTAGCTACTGATGATTAGAGCTTGGGTCTTAGAGCTCAGGTCTTAGGTTGTCTGTTAACCCCTTTTAGCCTCCTCCATCACACTGACTACAGAATAAGAGGCCTAAGGCCCTTCACCAGCTAGCTCTAACCCACTGAACTAGATCAGAAAGGACAGAACAAAAATGGTTATTATAGGGAACTCAGGCCAAAGACAAATGAGGAGCTAGGAAGCCTAGAGGCCCTCAGTGAGTTAGTCAGTGAGCCTGGATGAAGCACATACTTGAAACACCTGGCAGACGTGACAGCTGAGCCTCTGCCAGCCATCTGTAAGAGGCCACCGGAATGGCAGCAGGGCCATGAGACCAAAGATGGGCAAGCACCATCCTGATGTTCAAAAAAAGGGGAAAAGAGAGAGTTTGAAAGCCATGGTTTGGTAGGCTTGACCTTGGTTCCTGGAAAGATTCTAGAATGTATTATTAAAGGGGTCATTTGTGAACAACTCATTAACTATGAACATTTCAGTTGTGGACATTTAGAAAAGGAAGAGCCAAGCCTGGCTTAATCAAGAACGAGTCAAACCAGAATAACTCTATTTCCTTTTTTGGACAGGTTTACTAGCCTGGTAGAGCTAGAATCCAAAAAGACTTTCACAAGCTAGATCTAGGGACCCAAACATAATAAGACAACATTTAATAGAGATACACATAAAGTTATACACTCAGGTTAAAAAGAAAAGTCAGCTGCACCAGTACAAATACAAGGTGACTGCTGCGTGGCTAGGTACCTAGGTACTAGGCGCTGACACAGACCCCAGATACACTGCAAAAGAGAAACTTACCCCTAAGCCTCTGAATCAGCTGCAGCCCCAGCATCTTCTGGAACTAAGCTTGGGTCAGGTGAGAGGTCTGAACAGCTGATGGGGGGGGGGGCCGCAGTTCGGAGAGTGCAGGGGTATCTTCAGGACCTAAAGACGAATTTAGCCATCCCACCCCAGCAGGGAACCAGGAAGAAATCCTGAGCATCAGGAGGCGCAGGTTGGGGAGGAGCACAGGCTCATCAAAGCTAAGAATAACCACAGTATTCTGCTGGCTGGTTAACTAGCAAGTTGGCTTGAGGTTATCTTCAGACCAGAGAACAGGCCAGGCAAGAGAAAAACCTGCCCTCCCTCAAACCAAAACAACTGGGACCCTCTGAAGCTTGGGACAGTGTAGCTTGGAAGTAGGGCCCCACTGCAAGAGGGAGTTAAAAGTCAAGTAAAAAAATGGCAAGATGAGAAAGCAAAGTTGAGAACAATAGAAAGTTTCTTTAGCCACAAGGAAGATCAAGGTGCACCCTCAGAAGAGGATAGCAACCTCAGGGCCCCTACATCCAAAGCTTCCAAGAAAAATATGCATTGGTCTCAGGCCATGGAAGCGCTCAAAAGGGACTTTGAAGAGAAAGTAGGAGAGATAGAAGGAAGATGTAGAGAGAGGGAGGAAAGAATGAAAAGAGAAATGAGAGCATTGCAGGAGAGTCATGAGAAAAAAGTCAACAGCTTTAAAAGCCAAATGGAAAAGGAGATTAAAAAGCTGTCTGGAGGGGGCTTCTAGGTGGCTCAGTGGATAAAGCACCGCCCTGGATCCAGGAGGACCTGAGTTCAAATCTGGCCTCAGACACTTGACACTTACTAGCTGTGTGACCCAGGGCAAGTCACTTAACCCTCATTGCTGTGGCAAAAAAAAAAAAAAAAGTTGTCTGATGAAAGTTATTGCCTAAGAACTAGGATTGAACAAATGGAAGCTAGTGCCTTGATGAGAAACCAAGACACAGTAAAGCAAATCCAAATGAATAAAAAAAAATAGAGGGCAATATGAAATATCTCCTTGGAAAAACAGCTGACCTGGCAAATAGATCCAGGAGAAAGAATTTGAAAATCATTGGACTACCTGAAAACCATGACCAAAATAAGAGTTTAGACAGAATCTTCCAAGAGATTATCTGGGAAAATTGCCCTGATATTCTAGAAGCAGAAGGCAAAATAGACATTGAAAGAATCCACCTGAAAGAAATCCCAAAAGGAAAACCTCCAGGAATATTATAGCCAAATTTCAGAGCTCCCAGGTCAAGGAGGAAATATTGCAAGCTGCTAGAAAAAAGGAATCCAAATACTGTGGAGCTATAATAAGGATAAAGCAAGATCTAGCAGCATCTACATTAGGGCAAAGGAGTTGGGACTACAGCCAAGAATTACATACCCAGCAAAACTGCATATAATCTTTCAGAGGAAAAAATGGGACTTCAATGAAAAAGAGGACTTTTAGTCATTTGTGATGAAAAGACCTGAACTGAATAGAAAATTTCACTTTCAAATACAAGACCCTGGAGAAGCATAGAAAGGTAAACAGGAAAAAGAAACCATGAGGGATATTAAAAGATTAAACTGTTTACATTCCTACATGGGAAGATAATACTTTGAACTCATAAGAACTTTCTTTGTAAGGAATATACAGAGGACACAGGTCTGAACTGAATATGAAGGGATGATATCTGTAAAAACATTCATTTTTTTTGTCCTTGTTCTTTGTGTGGCCATCAGGATGGGGTGTCTTATGTCTAGGGCTGGATTTGGGCTCAGGGCCTCCTGGGTCAAGGGCTGGTGCTTTGTCCACTGTGCCACCTAGCTAACCCATGACAACATCTTCTTGTTTTTGTTTTTGTGAGGCAATTGGGGTTAAGTGACTTGCCCAGGGTCACACAGCTAGTAAGTGTTAAGTGGCTGATCTGGATTTGAACTCAGGTCCTCCTGAATCCAGGGCCAGTGCTCTATTGACTGCACCACCTAGCTGCCCCTATGATGACATCTTTAAAATAGGGTCGAGGGGTAGGAGGAATAGACTGGAGGAGAGAGAAGGGGAGAGGTGGACTGGAGAGAGGTAACTCACATGAAGGAAATTTTTAAAAAGCTTATGGAGGGGAGGGAAAGAGGGGGAAGGAATGGGGGAGTGAGTGAACCTTACTATCATCAGAATTGGCTCAAAGAGGGAATAACATACATACTCAAGTGGGTATAGTAATATATTTTTGCCCTAAGGGAAAGTGGGAGGGCAGGGAGATAAGGATGGGGAGGTGGGGAGAGGAGGAGGGAAGAGCAGATTGGGGGAGAGAGCAGTAAAAAGCAAAACACTTTCAAGGAAAGTGAAGATGTTCTGCATAACTACACAAGTATGACATATTGAATTGCTTGATTTCATAGGGAAGGTTGAGGAGGGAGGGAGGAAGAAAAATTTAGAACACAGAATTAGCTCAGAGACCTTAATCTCATCAGAGTGGGCTCAAGGAGGGAATAACATTCACACCCAATTGGGAGGAGTAATCTATTTAACCCTACAGGAAAGTAGGAGGGGAAGAGGATAAGGAGGGAAGGGTGAAAGAAGGGAGGGCAGAGCAGGGGAGGGGGCAGTCAGAAGTAAAACACTTTTGAGGAAGAATAGGGTAAAAGTAGATAGAAAATAGTAAATATCATGGGAAGGGAATAGGATGGAGGGAAATAGTTATGATGATTGACTATAATGGCAAAATATATGGTACCTACTTTGCTGGGCTATTGTGAAGAAAATTCTTTGTCAAGTTTAAGGTACTATATAAAAGTTATGATGAACAGGATGCTATCAGAAAAACCTGGAAAGACCCACATGAACTGAAGCAGAGTGAAATGTACTGTATACAAAATAGCAGCAATAGTGTAAGATGATCTGCCGGGAAGCACGTGATTATTTTCAGCAAGGCAATGATCCAATTTAACTCTGAAGGACTTATGAAAATTGCAATCCATCTATGGAGAAAGATTTGATGGTATCTGAAAGCAGATTGAAACACATCTTTTTTCTTTGACAATTCCTTAACCTGAAGTTTTGTTTTTTAACTGTTTTCTCTCACAACCTAGCTAATGTGGGGATGTTTTCCATGACTACTCATTTATAACTTATACTGAATTGCTTGAATTCTTTGGGGTGGGGGGTGGGAAGGGAGGGAGGAAGAGAAGTTGAAACACAAAGTTTTTAAAAATTGATGTCAAAATTTGCTTTTATGTATATTTTGGAAAATAAAATTCTAAACAGAAAAAAAAATCCTGAAAGGCTGAGATGAGGAAGAGGGATTTGATCTGTTTTGCTTGATTCCCCCCCCAAGTTGGGAAAAAGAACGTTACAGAGAAGCATATTTTGTTCAATGAAAGAAAAACTTTCTACTGATTACTTCTGTCCCAAAGTGGAATGAACTGATTTGAGACATAGTGGGCACCAGGGCTCAATGGGAAGAGAATCAGCTGTGGAGCCAGAGGACCACCTCTGATGTCTCCTTCACTGCCCTGGGCCAGAGTTTCTTCATCTATGTATAAAGTGAAGAGGTTGGACTCATTGGCTGCCAAGGACTCCTCTAGATCCCAGGAAGTGAAGGCTGAATAAACCCCTTGTTGGAGATGGTGAAGAGGGATTCCTGAACAGCTCTGTCTTGGCCTCGGTGGTCACCAAGGTTCCTTCCAATTCTGAGAGTCTGTGGTTGTGATGACTTTCTAGCCTTAATCATGTGTGTCCTCAATTATCAGCCAGCCCGTACAGCTCATTGATCTCCAATTTTATCCTGTTCCCTCCCATTTCTTATCTTTGTGTGTGGTAGGAAGCACAGTGGACAGAGGGCTGGACCTGGTCAGAAAGATCTGAGTTCAGATCTAGCCTCAGACACTTACTAGTTGTGTAGCCCTGTAAGCCTGCCTCAGTTTCCTCACATGTAAAATGAGGATAATAATAGCACCTACCTCCCAGGGTTGTTGGATCAAATGAGATGATGGTTGTAAAGCACTTTGCAAACCTTGCAGTGTTATAAAAGAGTGTTGTCATCCTCATGCTGCCCACTGCCACCAGCATGTGCTGACCTCTAAAGCTACTGATGTTGTACTCCACTTTCACTGCTCAGCTCATATTTCACTTGCTCTAGGAAGCTTTTCCTGATCCCTCAGCTAGAAAGGGGCCACCTCTCAAACCATTTGGTCTCATTTCTTCTCAGCGAGGCATCCCTTTCTAACCTTAGAGTTACTTGGAGATTCAGAAGGTCCCAGAAATGTTAGTGCACTTGTAAAGCTTCTGAAACTACTGGGAGACTTTTGGATTACCCTGTATATCTCACTGTATTCTCTGTACCCAATCCAGAGCCACACATACACGTAATGATTACTGAAGAGAAATCCAGACTCTCTGAAGTCCAACTCAAATGCTACCCTCTCCTTAGAGACACTTGGGAATGTCCCTGTTTTCAATTCCCATTCTGCATTGGTTGTACCTCTCTCAGGCACCTTCACACTCTATTACTATTTTAACGTGTGTTCAGTCCTCTCTCCCCTCTACTGGACTCTAAGGTCTTCTCACTGAACCTTTGATTGGGGGTCTTGCCTTAGCATCCACAGTCCATGAATAGATTTCAGAGACTCTGTGAATTTGTTCTGGTTGTTTGTGTTTTGATATTTTGATAACTGTGTTTCAACAGAATTGGTTTCCTTTGTAATGTTAGGTATTTTCTTTTATACATTTAAAAAGCCAAGTCTTAGAAGGGGTTGAGAGGCTTCACCGGACACTGCCCAAAGAACCAAAGAACCCTTGAGCTGGATAGATGGATAGACAGACAGAAGGCTGGATGGAGATAGAGAGGTGGATGAAAAGATAGACAGACAGACAGTCTGAGCATTTCTAAGCTCTTGCTGTGTGTCAAGCACAAGGCTAAGTGTTGCAGTTACAAATGAAAACAAGCAAGCCAGTGTTGATCCTCAAGGACATAAGACAAGACATAAAGAGGAGCTGGTTGGGGAGGAGCAGAGGGGGAAGATATGGCAGCCAGGGAGAAGGAAGATGAGTCCAGATGTGACTGGGGTGAAGCATGCCAGGGCTGCTTCCTATAACGGCAAGGGATCTCAGTGAGGGAAAGGAGAAGGGGCCCCAGGCAGGTGAGGAGAAACTGGCATCAATGGCTCGATCAATCAGTGTGTATGAAGTATCTCCTGTGTACCCGGCACTGTGCTAAGCTACGAGTCCAGAGAACCAATCCAGGTGCTTTTTACACTGGGGGGGTGGGGTGGGAGAGAGAACCAGGCCTGTGATTTCATTGGAAAAGGAAGCTGTCAAGGAGCCTGACCCTTGCTATGCACCCCAGAGCCTCACAGAGTTGCTGGGGGTCGGGGAGACCGACAGAAGGGACTTACCCAGGACAGAGTGTGTGAGAGGTGGGGTCTGAATCCCAGTCTTTCTCCCTCTGAAGCCAGCTGTCCTTCCTGTAAACCATGCTGCCTCTCCCATAGAGACCTTCAGAAATGGGGCTGAGTTTATCTGAAGTCAATGGCAACTGTAGGTCAGTCTAACGAACTTTCTGTGTCTTTCTTTTCTTTAGCTTTGAGGGAGATAAGAAGAAACTGCTTCATATTGGAGTGACCGACTCCCCAGAAGAAGATCTTTTCTCTCATTTCCGGCATGCCTCTCACTTCATGGGTAAGTCCCTGCACCTGTGTGAGGGGCAGGACAAAGTTGACAAGAGTGGGAGAGAGAAGAGCTCCACTCTCTTTGGTCTCTTTTGGAGTGTCTAGACTCTCTTGAGTGGCTTTGGGCTCTGTAGTCATTTTGGCCTCCACTGGCTTCATCTTTGAGGGAGAAGATGGATGATGTCAACCCCACCTGAGGCTGCTGAAGGGAAAATAAGACTGGGAAGAAATGGGGCAGCTAGGTGGCACAGTGGATAAAGCACTGGCCCTGGATTCAGGAGGACCTGAGTTCAAATCTGACCTCAAACACTTGACACTTGACCCTGGGCAAGTCACTTAACCCCCATTGCCGTGCAAAAAAAAAAAAAAAGACTGGGAAGAAGCCGCCATGATAGGAGCTGGGAGGGTCCATCATGTCCCATCCCAGCAACAGGAGAGACTTTGGGGAATTTCCCCTTGGTTGAAGTGAATTACCTCACCACCACCCCCTCCCCTGGGAGAAGCCTTTCACTCTGTGTTGTCTGGTGTACATCCCACCATGCATGTATACATACATACACACATACATGTGTGTATACACACATGTAGATATATGTATACACACATATATACATACACATACATACTTTCTCTGTTTTCTCTTTTGACACTGACTTGGATGAATGGGTTTCTTTGCTACTTCTTATGTGTGTTTATTATTGTAAGTTTTAATATGGGGAGAGTTAATTGGGCAGCTTGCCATAATATTGGGGTTCAGAAAATAATGAGAGACCTCTAGGTCCAAAGTTTCCTTCCAAACTGCCTTTTTCAGTTATTTCTCCCAGACCAATAAGACAGGAGATTAACAGCCTCTTTTCCACAAACAAACCAGGTTTTATTAATGGGAACAAAATTTACAACAAAGGTGAAGTTAATAAAGCCAGGGACAACGAGAAAGGGAATAGGGGAAGAGAAAATGAATAAACTTCCTGGCTCTAGCAAAGACTGACTCAAACCCAAACTTGCTTCCAGCTCACCTACCTCACCTACCTCCTTTCCACAACACAAACTCACCACCACCTGGGGTCCGTAGTTTCAATGAGAGTCAGCTGTGCAGTCTCTCCCTGGTTTGGTGGTTCAGTCCGAAGCTCCACCACACAGCTCCTCTCTCCCCGCTGTTTTTCCTCTCCCACAGGAAGGGAAGGTTCTTAGCCATGCTGAGTCTCCAATTGGTTCAACATACCCCCTGGGCTGTCCTCGTTATAATTTGGCCAGGCCCATGTGGGCACAGGGAAACTACTATGGAAGGCTTAGATACTTAGTTGTTCTTTTCTGTTATCTCTTCAAGTACACACCCATCTTCTCTTAGGCTTTTCAAGATGACATCTTTTTAGTCTGACCATAATGAAACAGAGATGTGGTCATGGAAACCCCAAATCACAGTCAATTCCTTACGTGACAGAACTGGTATTTGGTGAGAAAGGAATCAAACCTTGGATATAAAGCTTGGGTCCTCATTTTCCCATTAAAAAACAGCAATCAGAAGTTTGACATCCTCTGTATCCCTTAGACTAACAGTACTTATGGGAGCAGATAAATATACTCCTAACCTCTCTCTCTGAAGAGAACAACAGTATGGCCAAGCTTCTGGCCCCAATCTTTTACTTCCCGTTCTGGCAGGTGGCTTGGTGGATAAAGCATTGAGCCTGGAGTCAAGAAAACCTGAGTTCTAATCTGGCCTTAACACTTGGTAGCTGTGTGGCCCTGGGCAAGTTACTTAACCTCTGTTTTCCTAATCTGCTGGAGAAGGAAGTGGCAAACCACTGCGGTGTCTTTGCCAAGAAAACTCCATGGATAGCACTGGTGAGCCATGGTCCACAGGGTCACGAGGAGTCAGACACGACTGAACCACAACAACAGTGTGTCTGGCAACCCCACAAAGGCCTTCTCTTTGAGTGCCAGGAGGTGTCGGAGACTTCTCAGCTGAAGTTCTCTCTTGCTTTAAATGCTTTGAGTACAATGCTGGCAGCAGACTTTCTGAGGACCATCCCAGTTCAATATGAAGAAGCTCATTCCCCATCTAGCCAAGGCCATTGGGGGATCAATTCTTTGTCCATGGTAACCCATTGCAGCATCCTCTCTGGGTTATTCCACCAACCTGCAGTCATTTAGATTTCTCAGAGGAATAGCCACTTCTTATTCACTGGGTTCTAACAATATCCCTGTAGGAATATTTTTCCTAACACTATGGCTCCTGAACCCCTACTGGACACACTCCTACAGATTGTTGTTGTTGTTGTTGTTTGGCCTTCATTTTTAATTTGTGTGGGGCAATGAGGGTTAAGTGACTTGCCCAAGGTCACAAGCTAGTGTCAAGTGTCTGGGGCTGGATTTGAACTCAGGTCCTCCTGAATCCAAGACCAGTGCTTTATCCACTGAGCCACCTAGCTGCTCCCTGTCCTTCATTTTTGAAGAGCACCAATGTGACATATCTTGACTTGCATGTAAATTGGACATGAGGCAGAGTTGTGAAAGTAGATAGCACCTGGCCCGGAGTCAGGAAGACTTGTCTTCCTGAGTTCAAAGTCATTCCCAGACACTTACTAGCTGTGTGACCCTGGGAAATTCACTTCACCCTGTTTGCCTCAGTTTCCTCATCTGTCAAATGCTCTGGAGGAGGAGATGGCAAACCACCCCAGTACCTCTGCCAAGAAAACCACAAATGGGGTCACGAAGAGTCAGACATGACTGAAACGTCTCCACAGTGCCTACTTCAGCCATCTGAATGACCTTTGTAACAAATTGTTGTCATCTGCCCATTCTGCTGGGGAAGGTCTCCCCCTAACTCACCAATAGGTGTCAGGCCTGTCACTCTCATTTTTGGTTCCAAGAAGCTGTGCGTGCACAGTGGCTGTTTCAACACACAGGCTAACCAGGTTGAGGGTAGCTGACAAGGTCTATGGGTAGTGGAGGGAGAGTACAATGGTGGTGAGGTATACCCACAGAGAACGCGTCACAAGAGGCTAACACAACTGGGCTCAGTGTTTTGGTAGCTTACTAGAATTCATAGCATACTCTTTTCAAAATGATGACACAGGTCCCTTAAAACTGCCTTTTCCCAAGTGACTATCAGTCTTGATCCATTTACCTTCAGTGCATCTCTCTACCTGGTATAGGTGTCTACACTTCTGTTAGTCACTACCACACTGGTGGACCATACTCCTATCACCATTCAATTCCAACCCACTCCTGGGACCTCTGATGGGATCTCCTAGATGCACAAGGTTAGGTGGACACTTCAAAAATTCATTCAACTTGAGTCAAGAAAAAACAAATACCAGAAGCCAAAGGTGCTCTTCCCCCTGCTCTCAAAGGCAGCTCAAAGCAGCCCTTTGTCCTGGCGGTCACAAAGGACATCAAGAGAAGGAAGAGCCGGAGGCCCTTTTGTACATCCATCAGGTTTGGGGTCAGCAGTCATTTGGAGAACTCTCCATCATTTCCCATTGCAAACTCCTGAGCCAGTCATGGCCAGAAATGGCCTTCCAAAGTCTACAAGGTCACTTAGACTGGAACCAGGAGGGGAATATCTGTACATACCCCAGGGACTGGCCCCCTACAAACTAATCCATTCCCATTATGGTATGAACGAAGAAAAGTACACAATGGTCCTAATTTTCATACGACTCCCTTCCTCTTGTACAGAGATGATGGCAAAGGGTTAAAAAGGAATTATACAGTGTTAAGACTACCAGTAAAGATTGACTTAACTGTTGATATTTCAAATGTAAGATAACCTTATCCAGTGATTGATTAATAAATATACTATTGGAGGAATTGAGTTTTATTCATCCTGACATTCTTGCCATAAAACAAACCAGAAGACAGAAAAAGAATGGCAGTAAAATGGTAGGAGTGGTCATAGGTTCTTCTTGTATAGACAAATAAAGTTAGTAGAGTTGCTTTTATTGTGCACCCAAAGGCAGGAAGAAATATCCTTTTGTGGGACATTTGTTCATCTCACGTTGCAGTGCTTGTGACAAAGATTTGAAAAGAAAACCACCATGAAAATAATTGCAAATTATGCACTATGACAATTTAAAGATTCCAAGAGACATAGTTTCTGGGTAATCTAATCATTTTATTAATAAAGCCAGCACGTTATTAATAAAAGGATGGTCATTTGGCCATCTCTCTTAGACCAAAGAGCTCTAATGGTGGTGGGCTCACAGTTTATATGCCCTACAAAGAGCAGATGCTTCTGAGGAGTGCAAATCAACTCGAATTGATTAACACACTGGGAGATGGACTATATCAAAATGAGGGTCTTGGGGTACTATGACTTAGGTCCCCCAAACCTTGGTCAATAGAGATATCACTTTCCATATTACTTGTTAAGACAAAAGAGAGAATCAACACTTCCCCGGATCTGCATAAATATACCTATTAGCCCAAACTTAGAATTTCTTTTACTTGGTCTGGGTAAATCTTTAAGAGAGATTGCCCACACTAGTTGATTTCTGGGTGAGGAAGTAGAAAAGGGGAAAACCTTGGTCTTTATTCATTAATTAGTTATTAAATGCCAGAGAGAAATAGTTAATTTCTCCCAGCACCTTCACCTGTAACAAGGGATGAAGAGAATAAATTAAATCAAGGACTTGATCACTCTGTGCCCAATTAAATTTGATAGGCATGCCTTTAGCCATCCTTCTTGGCACTTATCCTTGAGTTCATTGACTTCAAGGAAGTTTCCTAAGCTCTCACAGAGCCTTGATTTTAAGTCTCACCTGCTCTCAGCTCCTGCACATTGTTCAATCCACTGAGCCCCAACCATTTACTGGACACTAAGCAAATGTGGGGCAGTGGCCCCTCCTCCCCACATCTCTTCCATGCATCAGAGGGAAGTCACAAGAGAATCCATTTATAAGGAAAGTTCATATGCCATTTCCCAGGATGGAAAGGAAATGTCATTTCCCAGAAGCAACACAGATCATCCATTCATTCATTCATTTGTTCATTCAACAAAGACTTACTCTGCTTAATAAATTGAACTATGCTAAGTTCTAGAAAAGGTACAAAGCTTAGATCAGACGCCATCTCTGCTTTCATGGAGTTTGTAGTCTCCGAAGGTGATAAGACAGTTGGAGGACCTCGGTTCACTTCTGCCTCCAACACTTAATACTTACTTGACCTTGGGTAAGCTGAGCCTCAGTTTCTTCCAATGTGAAATGAAGAGATTGGATTAGAAGGTCCCTGAGGTCTTTTCCATCTCCTATCACACTTTAACTATACATGTGCATGACATGGGAGGGGGAGGCCCATTCAATTTGCCAAAACAAAGCATGAGCCATCACTTGACCAAAGCAAGGTGGCATTTGATTTCCCAAACTGATGTGCCTTTCCTTTTTGTTTCAGACGCCCATGTTAATCTTGGCTCTGTCGTCCTTGTTTTCTCTACCCTGGGAATAAGTCGCAGTTGCACTGTGATTTTGGCTTATCTCATGCATCGGAACAGAGAATCTTTAAAGGTACATAGACCAAATGGTTCTACTTTCTTCCTTCTTTTCCTTCCAGGGCAGGCAGGGATGTTGGGGTGGGGTGGGGGGGCTCCAAGGAGACAATGGAGACTTTGCAAACCTTAGGTAGATGCCAAGAATAATATTAACAACTACCATCCTCCTCTGGGATGGTGATGACTTCATCCCATGAGTCTTTAGTATTTCTCTGCCATCCAGAGCGATACAGGGCAATAATGGGTTTATAAAGGGTAACACAGGGGGGTGCTGGTAAATGCTTAAGAGTCAGGCTCTCAGAATAAAAAATGTACACACATACTTTTCATTTCATCTGCATTATTAACACTTTTTAAAGTCTAGACGATCCATTAAACAGTAAAACCAAGCCCTGATTTGTAGTGATTGCTGGTTTCTGAGGTGCATTTGAGTCCATGGAAATTTTTCCATTGGCTCTCCACAAGCTGGTCAGAATTGACTCCACCACATTCCTATGATTACATCTATCTTTCTCATCTCCTGACAATCAATAAACCAGTCAGGCAGGTATATGTCAAGCACAGATAGAAGTGAAATAGCTTATTGTATCTTAGCTCCAATACTTTTTCTTCATGAAATGAGAGGAACTGGAAAATTACTTAGAAGATTGAGAAACTTCTCTCTTTCCCATCCCAGTCAAAGCCCTATAGAACTCTTAGGGTATAGAAAATCTACTCCAGGTTCACAGTCCTTTCTATGTAAGACTCACCCAACATGAATAAGTTTTGAGTCTCTACTAATGTGTTTACTTTTACCAGTGAGCCAAAGGACATATTAGTTGAAGCAAAAATAGCAAATAATGTAGTAAATAAAGTCATCTTCTTTAGAAAATTCTCTTCATGTACACATAGGGAATACTACATGACCACCACACAAAATATACAAAAAATATACCTGGGGCACACTTGGCCAGAACAACTCACACTTTCAGTGTTTTCAGAGTTGCTGATGCCCCTGGTAATGTCTATTTCCTTCAGCTGGGTGTGTCATCTCTGAAAGACATCACTCCAGGAAAGTTGTTTGCTGTTATCTTAGTCATTTAGCTTTTCTTTGCTTGCATATTCTCTCTTGAGGGGTCAGTTGCCAGCTATTTCTGTTTCCATCTGCTAGGATACTTGACTAGAAAATCCTTCCCTGATAAAAGCAGATAGATAGCTCTCTAGTCATAAACAGAAGCTATGAAAGACCACATCTAACAATAAGGGAACTAAACAGAAGCCAGGCAGAGTGCCCTTCAGCAAAGGCTTCAATCTTTTATCTACATTTAGGGCTGATCCCAAACAACTGTCTGACTTAGGGTTGGAAATTTCTTATACCTCCCACTTAATCCCTTAAGGGGATGTGGTGCCTCTGAAATTCATTTCATAGATTTATGCCCAAAATGCCCACAAAAGCTTTGTGAAAGGTAGAGGAGTAAAGCCCACTTTCTTCCCAAGATCCTTTCTGGGTAGGCAGGCAAATGAATTTGAGCCAGACCAAAAGCTAAGCAAAGAAATTAAGGCTATTGTTCTCTGCAATCCTGGCCCATATTGCTGTCTTTATAATATCAGGAGACAAAACAAACAGCTTAGAATTGTTATATGTTGGGGTTGAAAAATTCCATGGTCTGTATACTTGTATACTATGAACTTGTTCTGTATTTATTCACTGTGTTAGAGGTCTATCTCTGTAATAGAATTACCCCCCAGAAGATAGGCAGGCATTTTTCCAGTGCCCCAGGTAATAATGTGTATTTTTTTGTAAGGCTCTTGGGGGAGAAAAGAGAGCTGCAATAGTGAGAGTCCTTGGGAATTCTACCTTATTGGTCTAACATCACGGTCTTATTCTGTTTCATTGAGGAAATCCATTCAAGCTAAGCACAGATGGCCCCTTTCACTGTGTAAAGAGTCCCCAGTATCAGTGGGCCCCTGTAACTATTAAATGCTACATGTAAATATGTTCTTTTGTCAGGAATATCTTGGGAAGTTTCTCTATGCATTTTGAAAGACATGGGGAAAGTACTGATTTAGATAGATCCAAGTTAAAAGTTACACAGCACAACCCAGCTAGTAGGTGTTTGGGCTGGGATCAGAACCCAGAGCCTTCTTGACTCTGAGGCCAGGGAGTGCTCTGACCACTACACCAGGAGCCCCTCAGGCTGGCAAGTTTAACCGTCCTAGAGTGTCTCTACTCTTCCATAAGTTCTTTCTGGGCTTGAAAACCCTTCCCATTATTCTTTGGGGTTTTACCCAAGGGTGTTTTAACATTGTTGTCCTCTTCCAAGTTTGTGTCTTGATCTTCCCTGTCACCATAATAACTCTCTATGGTCAGATTCTTTTTCTGTTGTTTTTTGCTTATCTTTTTGGTCTTTTTTCCTTTCTTTTAAATTTAAGCTCTGCTCCTTGGGTGGAAGGGGCACTGTCTCAGGCTCTTTGTGCCAGGGGCTACAGGCTCTGGCTGTTTGCCTGGTGCTACATAGATATTACTCTGAGGCCCTTGGGGAACCCTTGTGTCTGGTGCTGCACTGATGGGGTGGGGTGGGAGGTGTCTGGTGCCCCTGGAGGCCTTAGTGGTCTGGCAGTTTACTTGGTGCTGAGCCAGGGTCCTGTGTAGCCCCAGAGCAGTCTGGCCAGAAGTTGCCTGTTGGCCCTGGGATACACTGAAGCACCTGGCAATGTGGCAGTTCTCAGAGCTGGCATCTGCCCCCACCCCCGACTATGCTGAGGCCCAATGGGGGTCCTGGTGTTGGTGTTTGCCTGCTCTACCACACTGCCGATGTGAGGCTTGGTGCCGGCTTGCTGGGATGCCTGCTGTCTTGCACCGCACTCCCCTTTTAACCTGGTGACCCAAGTTTCTTGGGCTCAAAGACTGTTTCACCTCATCTTTTTGCTGGTTTTGCTGTTCCAGGATTTGTTTGGGGTGCTATTTTATGACTGTTTGGAGGTGAATATGAGAGAGTTATGGAGTTTACTGTTCGTTCTGCCATCTTGGCTCCCAGAAGTCTATTTCCCCCTACAGAGTCTCTGACCTAACTCCCAGACTCTACGATACAACCAGCTGGATGAGGAGCTTCTCTCCTGGTAACCTCCTCTTGTTTTCACTGCACCTGCTACTTTGAAGCCTCTCCTGACTGTCCTCTCCATCCTATGGCTACTAACTCTCTCCCTTGAAGTTACTTTGTATTGACTGCCTGGATACACATAGCATCCTCCCACCCTGGGGGACCTGCTCCTGCAAGTCAAAGAAGCAGACAAAGTAGTAGCAGGGGAATGGGGGCTGACTCCTTTGGAAACTGCCTCGGGAGTCAAGTTGGCACAGGATGGCCAAGCAAGTGTGTCTGCGAGTTCTCTGGATGCAAGCAAGTCAGAAATATCCAATGTTGGCAATGCTTCAGTGCCAACAGAGCAGAATGCCAAGGAGATGCCTGAAGGAATGAATAGGCAGGCAGGCAGGAGGGGGGAAGGGAGGGAGGGAGGAGGAGGAAAAAGCACTTACTGTATGCAAAGCTCTGTGCCAAACATTGGGGATGCAAACAGAAAAAGAATACAGTTGTGCTCACATTCTAATGGGGGCAGGGGTGCAGCACGTAGAGTAGGTTTCATCTGCAAAGCAGGACACGCATGATGATGCATGAAATGGACTAAAGGCATGAAGACTTTCATAAATCATAACCAAATTGCAAGCAGATCTTACCAGTTATGGGCAAGGACTTCAGACTGTTTTTTATCAACAGGACCCTCAGCTCCAAGGCGCAAATCAACATTCTACTGACCAATGCAGGGCAAGAGTTGGAACAAAAAACTTTACCCCTTAGCCTAGATTAGATGAAATAAGAGACAAGTGGTGGAGTTGCTGAAGTCTAAAGAGGGACTTAGATCAGAATTTCAAGGAACCATTCCTGTATAAGCACATAAATTCAATCAGAAGACCCGTGATACCAAAACCGAATAATTCCAAATTGAAATCTGCTAGATCATCCTGAATGAATGCATTCTCTCATAAAAGTATGTGAACATTTCAGGACTTACACTATAGTCTATGCAGTGGTCTTTGCTGCAGATAGAAGAAAAGTTGGTGCCATCAAGAAATGCTGGTGGGGCAAGAACTACAACACTATGACATTAGCGACCCGAGAGAGTCCTAGAGATCTGGGGGTTGGCTTTGTAAGATTACATTAGTGTCTAGTTCCTACGTTCTGGAGAGGACTCAAAGGCTGTATTGCCCAATCAAGAGCCACATAAAAGAAACCTACAGAATGGAACTTGGAAAAGAAAAATATAACAGAAATTCTGTGTTCTCTTCATTAGGAATGGAAAGAAAAAGCCCAAAGGTTAAGGGGATACAATGAGTCAAAGCCTGGCAAAGAATAAAACAAACCATCCAATGGCAAGTGAAAACTTTACTACAGTGGATGGAGAAGCAAAGAAGTCAGGAGAGACATCCCCGTAAGAAGGAGTGGGGAGAACATTTCTGGTTTCTAACTCGTCCCAAGAACCCAACACAACAAAACTGGGGGTTGGATCAAACAGGAAACAGGAAGTGTGTGTGCCATTAATAAATGGTCAATAGAAACTATGTCAAGGGAGGTGACGGAAACTCCAGCTGTTCTTCATCCCTGGAAAGGGATAGGGGCGGGGGGCAGGTTAGATCTGTGGCTCACGTGCAGCACAGTGATGCATGAGTGACCAACAAAGCATTTTACCATCTTCTTCTCAGACACCTGATCCTATCTTCATTAACAGAAAGATGAGAACATTAGGAGGCTTCCCCAAAAAAGAGGGTTCCAAAAGTCTTGAGGCAACCATATGCTTTAAGAGGCCTGTGTAGGCCACTTACATGTTGGTGTTCTTTATACAAAGCATTTACAGTATTGAATCGCTCAAATCTGGAGACACTTACAAAGAACAATATATTGACTGAGGAGCAAAAAGGTTACGTCCAAAAGTGCCAGGTGGTCACAAGAGAAACTCTTCTGTTTGGTGATTATTCAGCAAGCTGTCCCAAAGAGCCACAACATCTCTGCTTCCTTTCATGATTATGGCAAAGCCTTTGACTTCATCTCACATGTGCAACTTGTTCACAGACTAGGACTGTGCAAAATAAGCCCAGATGTGGTGAAAGCATCAAAGGGCACTTGGTACTGGAAAACCTTTGTATTTAAAACCTGCCACCAGTATAATAATGGCAAGAGTGACCAATGTAAATCATGACTTGTCTTCAGAGAAAACCCATTATGGTTCTACCTGAAATCCATTATTATCTTGGCCCTTTTTTTTTGGGGGGGGGGTGAGGCAATTGGGGTTAAGTGACTTGCCCAGAGTCACACAGCTAGTAAGTGTCAAGTGTCTGAGGCCAGATTTGAACTCAGGTCTTTCTGAATCCAGGGCCGGTGCTTTATCCACTGCGCCACCTAGCTGCCCCTATCTGAAATCCATTATTATCTCTCTTAAAAAGGAGTAAGTATGGGGGGCAGCTAAGGGATGCAGTGGATAGAGCACCGGCCCTGGATTCAGGAGGACCTGAGTTCAAATTCGGCCTTAGACACTTGACACTTACTAGCTGTGTGACCTTGGGCAAGTCACTTAACCCTCATTGCCCTACCAAAAACAAAACAAAACAAATAAATAAATAAACAAAAACAAACAAACAAAAGGAGTAAGTCTGGCTTCCAAATCAAAGAGAGAATCAAGCCAAAACATCTTATTAATCATTTGAATGACATGGATACAAGTTATATGGCTCCACAAGAGTTCCTTCATTTTGTGGATTCCTTCTCTAACAATATCAGAATGGACTCAACAAATATCAGGTTTTTAAAGTATACCAAGGAAAGATAGACACTGAAGGCTTTGAGCTTGAATGTGGAAGTCACGTTGAACCAAATGGATAAAGATGATTCATGAACAAATTAAGCATAAAGAAAACAGAAGGCTGAATATCCAAGAGACTTACTAGCATCCTGAAATCAAATCTGAATGTAAAGGCTAGGCTTAAAGAAACGAAAACTTACTAACAGCAGTCTTTTTTCCCCCAGGAGTATGTATGTATGTATGTATGTATGTATTTATTTATTTATTCATTCATTCATTCATTTATTCATTCATTCATTCATTCATTCATTCATTCATTTATTTATTTATTTAGACTTTTTCCACTTTTTCCCCACCTTACATATAAAAACAAATTGTAACATCAATTTTTAAAACTTTATGTTCCAGGGGCAGCTAGGTGGTGCAGTGGATAGAGCACTGCCCTGGAGTCAGGAGTACCTGAGTTCAAATCCGACCTCAGATACTTAACACTTACTAGCTGTGTGATCCTGGGCACGTCACTTAACCCCAATTGCCTCACTAAAAAACAAACAAAAAAACCCCTTTATGTTCCAAATTCTCATCCTTCCTACCTATTCCCCCCTTAGGAACTTAAGTAATTCAATATAAGTTATACATGTGTGTTCATGTAAAACATAGCAGACAAAAAAACTTTAGAAAAAGGAACTAACACAACAAAACATAATTACATCTGTATTCAGGTACCATCAGTTCTTTCTCTGTAGATGGATTGCATTTTTCATAAATCCTTCAGATTTGTCTTGGATCATTGCATTGCTAAAAATAAGTGAATCATTTGAAGCAGATCATCTTACAATATTGGCTGTTTATTTGTATACAGTACATTTCACTTTGCGTCAGCTCACGTAAGTCTCTCCAGGTTTTTCTGATAGCATCTTGCTCATCTTTTTTTTTTTTAAATAGTAAACGACATTTATATAGTACTTTTTTGGGGAAGGCAGGGCAATGAGGGTTAAGTGACTTGCCCAGGGTCACACAGCTGGTAAGTGTCGAGTGTCTGAGGCCGGACTTGAACTCAGGTCCTCCTGAATCCAGGACCCATGCTCTATCCACTGCACCACCTAGCAGCCCTATATAGTACTTTAAAGGGAAATTTCCTTACAAAACACCCATGAGGTTGATTATTGCAACAACAATAATAGCTGGCATTTATATAGTACCTTATACCTTCACAATAGCTCAGCAAAGTAAGTACCACCAGCACCACTGCCAGGACCATCATCACCATCCTCATCTTACATTGCTTCTGCTTCAGATTTTTTTCTCAGTTACTGTTGCTATAACAGCAGTCTTAATGTCTACTTTCAGAACTATAAAATAGGCCATACCGGATTTGAAAAGTGTCCTAGCAAAAATCCATCCAATATTCATGAAACAAAGCGTCTCTCACTGTAAGTGGGCTATGAGGAAAAAACCCAAACCAAATCCTCTACAAAAAAGAAGGAAGCAGATTAGTAACACTTTTTTTGAAGTCTTCAGAAATACTTTTGGAACAAGCAGATATCAATCACTAGGTAGTAAAGACTGAAAATAGGTATAGACCTTTGGGTTTCTCTCAGATAACTGAAAGTGGTTTACTTCTGGATAGAACCTGTAGAATGGCCCATATCCAAGAACAGACCCAAAAGACACTGCATGGGCAACTCCACATGAACTCAGCTAGTGATAAATTGACAAAGGAGCAAATAAATGACTGTCCTATGGAAATGAGGGGCTTATGATAACAATTCAACATCCTTTAAGGAGCCCAGACCGAGTGATTAATATTGATTTTGCAAGGAAGTGGCAGAAACACTTTACACCAAGCTGTCAATATTTACCACCTTCTGAATACCGAGAAAGACATGACCCTATGGCTAGAATCACATGTCAGAAGCTTACTATCTTTCATGAACTGACAAGTGACAAATCTCTCTCCTATAAATACAGACTTCAAGACAGCTTTAACAACTCAGCTAGTAAACTTGCATAGAAATTGAACCAGTTTGGTTGTTATTTAGTCATCTCCTGTCATGTTCAACTCTTCATGACCCAATTTGGGGTTTTCTTGGCAAAGATACTGGAATGGTTTTGTCATTTCCTTCTCCAGCTCATTTTACATATGAAAAAACTGAGGCAAACAGGGTTAAGTGATTTGCCCACAGTCTACAACTAGGAAGTATCTGAGGCTGGAATGGAACTTCCTGATGTCCAGACCCAGCACTCTTATCCACGGGGCCACTTCACTGAGCTAACTGAACTATTATCATAGGCCAAACTGTTGCCCATAATTGATCCATAGACATTCTGAACATGGTTTCTAACCGATGTCACCTTACCAGAACATCATAATCTCTCCAACCTGCCTGTAATGAAAAACTTTCTAAATGTAGAGACTTGGCATAGGATATCAAAATTACATGGGGACGGTTGAAGTAGCCATTATACTTGTGATTCTGGCTCCCACCAGAGATGCTTTCCATGAGCCTATGTTGGAAAAACCTTCCTCCAAATACTTTGATTCAACTGCAAACAGCATTTGTTGTCTACTTGTAAAATAGCCCACAGGACATTTAATGTAAAAGAATAATTTCCAGAAAGCAGCTTGTCCCGGGGCTAGTTCTTATCGAAAAAGATGAGAAGAAAAGGAAGATTGATCACTGCTCAGCAGACACACCAAGAGGTTCCAGGTTTACAGAAATACTTTTGGAAAAAATAGCCCTTCCTTCTCGAGGGCCATGACAGACACATACCCCTGGATTTGTCCAATGGAAGTGAAAGTGGTTTGTTCCAGGATGGAGCCTCTGAAACTTGCTCCAATCCAAAGACGGCATCATAAAGTCCTGCATGGGGCACATCTGCATGAATTTGAGCAATGATATATCAAATGAAACAGCCGCCAGAAGTGATTGTTGCTGAGTGATGTGAACAGAACAAGTTATACAACAACAAGGACATTGTGAGGAGAATCTTGAGAGAACTCTGGCCAATGCAACAGCCAACTCTGATTCCAGAGGACCAACGAGGGAGCATGCTGCCCACTTCCTGAAAGGGGATGGATTGACCACACAGAACAAGGCCTTCATTTTTAACTGCAGGGAATGGGGCGGGGTTGCTTTGTGCACCTTTGTATATGTGTTACAAAGGGTTTTTTCCCTCTTAAATTGGGACAGGAGAAGGAGGTTTAGAGAGCAAGAAAATAAATGCTTGTTAATTGAATAATAAAGTGAAAGATTGACAAATAATACTACCAGGGAGCATTATCTATCTCACTGATTCTAATACAAGGGAAATAACTGCTACACCCTCTTGACAAAATTTGACTTTCTTCTTCCTGTATTTGCAGAGATCCTGGACCCATGTGCAGAACTGTAAAAACAACATTCGGCCCAACAGAGGCTTTGTGGAGCAGCTGGTAGAATGGGAGAAGGTGATCCATGGGGCCGCTGTCACCGACATTTCAGATCCCCATTACTGACCCTTCCCCAAAGCTTCCCAGAAAAACAAAGCCTTCTATTTCTTCACTTCAGCTGGGGTCGACTCTTTGACCAGCCTGGGCCAGGAAGGAGGGAGGGGATTCTTGTGGTTCCCCTCCTCATCCTTTTATTCCAGAATTCCCAAGTAGTTGTGGCCTCCAGTCACGGCTTCAGGACAGTCCCCTTGGAGGTATTGGAGAAACAAGGAAGGGCTAAAGGGAGGAAAAGAAGGAGGAATCGGCCAAGTCACTTCTCCATTTGGTATCAGATTTCTTCTTTGTAAAATGAGGGGGCTGGAATAGGTGATTTCTGAGGTCTCTTCCAGTTCCCAGTCTTATGATGTGACAAAGCACTGTTACCTTCATGCCTTTACATCCTTGGTCCAAGTGGAACACATCTGGAAACAGCTCTCCAGCATGCCTGAAGAGGTGTCCTCCCCTCACTGCAGACCAAGCCAAAGTCATTTATACTCCTCCAGAACAGTTAGGTGGCTTCTCTTGAGCCCCTCTCCACTGAAGTGGTGCCTACACAAAGCTAATCCTGTGCATCAGAGAGGTTCCATGGATCTCTGAAGCTTCCTGAGATGTGGTTTGGACTAAGCCGGACCTGTCACGTCAGGGCTGTCCCAACCGTTTTAGGAGTGCTGCGGAATCCTGGGGTAGAGGAACTGGAAAGACAAATATTCTTCCAAGGGTGCTCTATCCCCAACCAAAATTCAACTATTTCTGGGTCTCCAGCAGCTTTGAAAGCCTCAGTGATCTCCCAGGTCCCAGTGAGATTCCAAATAGGGTGAGAGGGCCCCAGGCCCTGAAAAGTGGGGTGGGATTACATGGTATCCTTCCTCACTGCAGGCACCACCTTCTGGCCCTTAAACCCTGACCAAGGAGAACCCTGCCTTCGTTTAGCCCAGAAGAAGGGGTCTGCATCTTATCCATTGTTCCCAGTCCCAGTTACCTTTCTTCTTACTCATCTCTGCTGGTCTGTGCTTCTCAAAGAACGACTCCCACATTTCTAGAGGTATTAGAACTCAACAGAGACTTCATCCTAGGACCCTGGTCAAGTGCCAGGTCTCACTTAGAATGCAGCCTGGGGATGAGACGCCTTTGTGGGGCAGATTCCTCCGAGGTTGGTGAGCTCAGTTGGCCGTCAGCTGAGTATGGAAAGGGCGCAGGGTCTGGATTCCAACCAGGCTTCTGCTACTTGACAGTCGCTTCCCCTCCCTGGGCTTCAAGGCCCTCATCAGGAAATGGGAGAGTTGGATTTTATGTTCTTCTCGTGATCAAAACCCTCTGAAAGAAGTCCAGGGAAGATCAGTACAGAGACTATTATCCCCTTTTTCACAAATGGGGGAACTGAGGCTTAGAAAGGTAAACCCAGTGACTAAGAGCCAAAGCCAGGTCATTCCTGACTGACTGCATGTCCAGCATTCTTTCTGCCCCAATAAATCTGCCTCTCAGGAGAACCATTTATGATGTGAAATACAAGGAAACCTAGGGAATTGAGGACATTGAACTCCTTATCTGAGAGACAGTGTAGCATAGTGGGTAGAGAGCCAGTCTTGGAGACCTGAGTTCAGGTCCTACCTTTGGCCCACACTGTGTGACCCTGGACAAGTCACAATGACCTTTCAGTGCCCCCCAGACAGTCATTGAGTTTTATCCATAGAGTTTACCCACTGGGACTTCCCTATGCTAATGAAATCATAGATGTCAAAACCAAACCCAAACCAATCCCTTGCTGAAGCAGCCACCAGCTACTCCACAATTGTGACCTTTCTGCACTTTCCAGATCTCAGATATCAAAGAGAGATGGGCCTGTGGAAGTGGAGAGAGTGAGGTTGGGGCAAGGCATGAGGGACAGAAATCCCTCATAAGGGAGTCAGACACATTTGGGGACCATATTCCTCTACGCTTCTTGATTGCATCCGCATCAAACCCGGAAAGAGATGCAGAGAAGACTATGACCTTGGGGGGGTGGCGCTCTAAGTTCCTCCTGGGGCAGGCCCAAGCCCCCAAGACAAGCTTCTAGATGTATCAGGCAAGATGGCCAGAAGTCAGAGTGGATGTTCCCCTGTGGGGGGCAGCCAGAGTGTGTGAGTTGCTTGTGCTCAGCAGGGTTTCTATTCCTTTAATCTTTAGACCAGTGATTCTTTATGTTTTTGTGTGTCTTAGACCCCTTTGGTGTGTGTCTATTGAAGCCTGTGGACCCCGCCTCAGAATAATGTTTCTAAATGAGTAAAATAAAATACACAGGATTACAAAGGATACCAATTATGTTGAAATAGTGATTAGTTGTTTTTTTTTAGTTCATGGACCCCCAGCTTAAGAAACCTGCTTTAGATAGAGAATGTTGGTGGCATTCATCTGTCCCCACAAAGGTCTTTGGGTGTGTCTGTCCTCAGAGAAAGGGAAAAGGATGGGGGATGGGGCAGGAAGAGTCAAGTCAAGCATTTGTTAAGCACCATGAGGTCTGCAGTAGGCTAAACTCTAGGGCTACAAGTACCAGCAAAATGATAATCCCTGCCCTCAAAGAATTTATATTCTAATGGGAAGGCTGAAAGGTGGGGGCATGGTGGTGGCGAATTAAAAGCAAAACCAGGAGAGGAATGAAGAATGACCTGAGCCATTGGTGAGGACTCATCAACGAGAGAAACAAGGAACCAAGGTGTTCCAGAGTGAATGGATGATGAGGGTAACAGAGTAGAGGTTCAGATATTTGCACTAGTAGCACTGGTCTGTCCGATGCTTCAGATGTGTTGGTGAGACTGTGAACTGATACAACCATTATGAAGAGCAATCTGGAATTATGCCCAAAGAGTTATCAAACTGTGTGCACCCTTTGACCCAGCAATACCACTACTGGGTCTATTTCCCAAAGTGATTAGGGAACAGAATAGAATCTATATGTTCTAAAAGATTTATAGCAGCTCTTTTTGTGGTGGCAAAGAACTGATAACTGGGGAATGGCTGAACAAGTTGAGATGTATAATTGTGATGGAATACTACTGTGCTATAAGAAACTATGGGCTGCATCAATTAGGGAATGGCTGAACAAATTGTGGGATGAGATTATGATGAAATACTATTGTGCTATAAGAAATGATGAGCAGGATGCTTTCAGAAAAACCTGGGAAGACTTACATGAGCTGATGCAAAGTGAAATGTACTGTATACAAAATAACAGCAATATTGTAAGATGGGAAAAAAGGAAATGATTTTAGAAAAAATAGAAAGACTTGCATGAAATAATGAAAAATAAAATGAGCAGAACCAAGAGAACATTTATACAGTAACAGCAATATTGTTCAAAGAATAAGTGTAAAGTTGTGAGTATTATAAATACTCAGATCTACCACCAAAGACCTATGAAGGAAGATGCTATCTACTTCCAGAGAAAGAACTAATCAATAGAAGTATTCATAATATGGTTTCACACACACACACACATACACTGCATGTGTGCGCATTTGTGTATGTATGTCTGTATATGTATGTGTACGTGTGTGTGAAATGGCCTATAGTGTGGGGTGGGGAGCTGAGGCTCTGAGTGTCACCTAGCCATTTAGTCTAAGATGGCCTTCAACCCCTGTTTCACCAGTGAAATGAAGCTGCCTGAGCTAATCTAGCGCTTCTAGGCATCTGCCCTCTGATTTTGAGAACAAGAACAATGCCAGAGTTTTGGGGTCCTTACTCAAAGTGGATCTGAGATCACCTCCATTTGGAAGTTCATTCTGCTCTGGCTAGGCATGTTCCACACATCCCCACCCCACCCATGTGACTCTTGAGTTTTATTTTTCATTTTTTTGGCCACTTGGAAGATACCCATGGACCAGTCAGGAGATCCACTGGTTATCACTCACTCTCACCACATAACCTGACCAGCCCATCTTTTTCCTTCTGTTTGTATCTTGGATGACATCCTTAATAGTCTTGGCATTTGTGATGTATATGGTAGCCTTGTGCCTACCATTGCTTTTCCAGGGATCCTCAGTTTTGTAGGTTTCTGTGATTCATTACTTTGCCATCTGGTGACCAGCCTCAACAGAAACAACTGCTTTTGTTTTTGTTTTTATTTTTGAATCATAGAAGTATTTTTATTATTTTCTAGTTACATGTAGAGATCGTTTTCAACATTTGTTTTTTGTTGTTGTTGTTATTTTTTTGCGGGGCAATGAGGGTTAAGTGACTTGCCCAGGGTCACACAGCTAGTAAGTGTTAAGTGTCTGAGGCCGGATTTGAACTCAGGTCCTCCTGAATCCAGGGCCGGTGCTTTAACCACTGCGCCATCTAGCTGCCCCCAACATTTGTTTTAATAAGATTTTTAGATTTCTAGTTCCAGATTTTTCTCCCTCTCTCCCTTTCCTCCCCCCTCCCCAAGACAGCAAGCAATCTGACATAGCTTATATATGTACAATAACATGAAACATATTTCTGCATTAGTTATGTTGTGAAAGAGGAATCAGAACAAAAAGGAAAAATAAAAAAAGTAGAGACAGTATGGTTTAATCTGCATCCAGATTCCTTTTTTTCTGGATATGGAGAGCATTTTCCATCATGAGTCCTTTGGAATTGTCTTGGACCATTGTATTGCTAAGAAGAGTTAAGTCTATTATGACAACAACTGCTTTTAATGAAGTGAGATATAATTAGTCCTTTCTACTCCATACGGGAAGCCTGTGGTGAGCTATGAGTGAATTGTCTTTAAATCTCTAATCTAAGAGCTGTTGGCGAAGTCTGGCTCCGTCTGGTTTAGATCCCATACCAGAGAATTCAGTCTTGAGGATTAAGATTCAAGCTCCACCCCCATTTCTTTGCATTTCCCAGACCCAGCACTATCTACTACACTATTTGATTTTTCAACAGATAACTGCAGGTGGTGACTCATGGGGGTGGGGTGGGGGACGGAACTGAGGTTGGAGGAAGAGGTCGGGAATTGTGTTAGTCAAAGACCAGGAGCAGGCAGAAACCTCCCACGATGTTGGTTTGCCCCAGGCATAGGAAGCCATAGAAAGAATTATAAGACTTGACCTCGAATCCCCGCTCCAAAAACCTATTGGCTGTGATGCTGATGGAGTCACACAGAGTTCATCTCTCAGAGCCTGTAAAATGGAATTTAGTCAAATCAAATCAGCAATTATTTATTGTATACAGCCTATGTGCTGGGGCAGAATGGATGAAACTGTGTGTGAGCCCCGCTTCAGACATTGGCTGGCGGTCCGAGCCAAGGTACCTGCCTCAGTTTCCTCCTCCGCTGGGCCGGCCTGGCCGGAAAGCCGCGAATCCCAGCACCCTCAGCCACAGGCGGGCGGGGCTGCAATGCGCCCCGCCTCCCAGGTCCCGGTCCCGGATTGGCCCAGGCATCGGGGGCGGGGCCCGGCGGGCTCGAGGCCCCGCCCCCTCCCATTGGCCGGCGGCGGCGGCGCGGACCCCGGAAGTGGACGGCGGGGACAGCGGCGGCGCCGGCGGCTGGAGCGGGAGTGGCGGCTGGGGGAGAGGGTGCGGGGCGCAGGGCTCGGCAGGCGCGGGGAGCGGCGGGGCCTTCATGGAGGGGCCCCCCGCCCCCTCGGTGGGCACCTGCCTGCGGGACTGGGAGGAGCTGCAGCGGGACTTCCAGAGCATCCAGGTGAGCGGCCGGGGCCCGCCCCTGCAGCCCATTGGCCGAGCCGACCAGGTGTGGGCCCCGATTGGCCAACGCCGGCTGCCCATCCCGAGGGTCGGGACCCTCCAGAGCTGCTCGCGGGCCTCAGCTGGCCCCACGGGGAAATGGGCTGGCAGCCGCGCGGAGGGAGGCGGTGGGGACCCTGGGGGGCTGGAGGGAGAGAGCAGGGCAGCGTCGGCTGCCCTTCCGGCGGTTCCTGGCCGCTGAGGTCCGGCCGCCCCGTTCGATTCCCCGGCTTGTCCGGTTGAGAATACCCCAGGTGTGTGGGGGCAGCCGGCATTCCGAAGCCCTAGAGCCTGGCGATGGCGTAACCATCTCATTTTTACATATGAGGAAACTGAGGCCAGGGAGGGGAGGAGACTTGCCCGTGGTCACACCGGGAGTAACAGAGTTGAGCCAGGTCGTCTGACTTCCTCTTTCCATCCTCCCCTTCGCCAGGGAGTCCAGGCTTCACGAGGCCCCACTGCACCCCCACCCTGCCCTCCCTGGCGTTTAAAGTCCGAGAATCCTCGTCCTGGCTAGAGAGAAGCCGAGGGCTACCCTCCCGTGCCTTGTCTCGGGTCACGCACACGGACCCACGCACGCACGCCTAGGACTGTAATCTATAAGCGAGGTGGTGGAAACGGAGGCCGGACAGGGGTCATTCCACACGTGGCCATTGTCCCCTACCGAGCGGGAAGGCCTCGTCCCTTAGGGCCTCCCCACAGAGGCTAGCTTGAACCTCTCCTGGGCTCCCACAGAGGTTTCCAGATTGTGGATGTTTGCTTAGAAAGCTATCATTTAAAGCTATCCTTGTCAGCCTTCCCAAACGCCCCATCTCCTTTGCCCTCCTTGGAAACTTCCTATCTGACACTCTTGGGTGTGCCAAGCCTCTGGCCCCATCTCACCAACTGCTTTGCAGAGCAAACCAGCCCTATTGTGTGTCCCCCCCCCCCCCCCCCCCCGCACCCGAGGCTGGGCATCACGCCAACCAGTCCATAGGCCAGTTAACCCACCCCTGGAGTTGGGCTGGAAATCCCAGGAAGGTGTCGCTAATATGCCCCTTGACCCATAGGCTGGAGCCCTTGCAAGCGCTTTGAGCTGGGCATGAATCCGGGTTGCCAGGCCACCCGCCAGAGGGTCTCCTGCCTTCCTGCCCACCTGCCAAGGCCAGCCCTGGCCAAGATTCAGCAGGAGCTGGGACTGAGTCAGCCACACCTGGAACCCTTGCTTGGCCCCCCTCTCCTCTGGCACTCTCTTAATGTTCCCTGCCAGGGAGCTTTCTGTCCTGACCCCTGACCACAATGTATGTGCTTGCATTTGGGTGTGGCTTTATCCAGAAACAAGAAGGCTCCCCTGCCTGGGTGCCTGGTTTTCTCTGGCCCACCACTGCTGCCAGGACCCTGGAGAATTTCTTCACATTGACTGTTAACCAATCCCATTAACGGAGAATTTCTTCTGAGAGTCCCACCCCCAAGGGCAAAGGGCCCCTCCGCAGGCACTTGGGTGAAGGTCACATACAACCTGGGCCCAGGGTGCACTGGGGCTCCGCTTTGGACATGCACTAAGAAGTTCAAGGACTGAAGTTGGCAAACTTGAATCCATTAGGACAGGCACCCGTGAAGGGGAGCCAGAAGGCTTGTTTTCCTGTGTCAGTTACTGCTCCTACTCTCCCATTCCCTAAAAGTAGGGGGAGTGGGGGTGGAGCAGTAACCTAAGAATGCTGGGAGGGGAGGAAGGTGGCCTATCGGGTAGCCACCCACTTACTCACTATTGCAGATGAAGGGCCTGCTGGGTCCAGAGTCTTACGTTAGCATTGGGGGGAGACTAAAGGAAGAGACTTAATTTTCATCCGTCGGGAACCCCTGATGGTTGAGGGAAGACATGATCCCTGCCCAAGCCTAACACCTACGTCTCCCTCCTTAAGTCATTAGATATTTCCGATGGCATTTTGGGGCAGAATATCCAGGGACGTCCCTGTTCCTGGGAAGGCTTGGGAGAGACGTGGCAGGGGGGACACATGGATGGCACTTCCTTGGGATCCCTGGGCCAGGGCCCAGGCAATAGGTGGAGCCGCCTCTTTGGGGGAGGTGGCCCGCTTGGCCAATGGACTGGTTTCATGCTACCCAGCAGACACAGGCCTGAGATTCAGAGGCTTGGGGGCCTCCTGTCTTGGCACCATGTGGAAGAGATGATCAAGGAGATGCCCCTTATACCTGCCCTGAGATTCCTCATCTCATGCTTGCCCAGATGTTTTCTGTCCTGATTCCTAGTGCCCCACCAAGGGGCCCCAAGAGTTAAGTGGAAGGAGGTAGAGCCTGCCTCAGACAGGCCTGGCCTCATCTCTGTGCAGGGCCTATTTCCTGGAAGATGAGCATCCCCAGGGTCCAGACTAAGCTGGCCATTCTGCTCCCAGCCCAGCAGCCTCCTCCTGGTGGTAGCATGGGGAGAGCCTGGGGGCACCCAGACAAAGCAGCCTAGCCTGATGTTGGCCAAGGGTATGGGCTGCCTTAATCCACCCCTGGGAGCCGGATGTCCACACTTCCCTGGCTCCTCCCCCTGGGACTGCAGGGTCTCCAGGGTCCTTCCTATATGGCTCCCGCTGAGTGCCCAAACTCATCCCCGTGATTGGGGCCCTCGGCCTGAGCTTTGGTCTCTCCCTCGCCTCCAGGATACCCACCGGGAGTACCGCCTGCAGCTTGAGGAGCTGACCAAGCTGCAGAGAAACTGCTCCACCTCCATTGCTCGGCAGAAGAAGAAACTCAAGGAGCTGGTCTTGACCCTGAAGAAGTATGTGACTGTGGGGCTGGGTGTCACCAGCCCAGCCCCACTGCTGTCCCTGGTCCGTGGGTGCATGGGGAGAGTGATGGAACGGAGCAGCTGCCAGCCCTTGGGAGAGAGAGGTTAGGCCAGGCGCCTCTGTCTCCTGAGCTGGCCTCACCTGGCCTGGCCTAGCCCAGAGACTACTGCAAGGAAGCCAGCCAGACTCAGTCTAGTCTGGACTGGGCTCCACCTGACCCCTGAGACAAGGCAAGGAAGCCTGACCTCTGGCTGTTTGCTCATCTATAAAATGGGGATTCCTGGCGTGGAACAGAGGCCTAAGCAGTGGCCAGTACTTTGAGAAACCTGGAGCCAGCTCTGTGTGTCCCAGGCTGGCCAGGGTGTTTTGCCCTTTGGGCTGGGCCGAGGACAAGGGGCAGGATCCACAGCTAGAGCTGACTGACTGCCAGGTTTGGTGAAACTCCCGGCGTTCCAGCCCCTGGCATGGCCAGCCAAGACCTCTCTTCCCACTGTGCCCTACAGATGCAGAACCTCTGTCCCATCAGTCAAGGAGGAGATGGTACAGGAGATTGAGAATCTGATCAAAGAGAGACAAGGCATCTTCTTTGACATGGAGGCTTATTTGCCCAAGAAAAATGGGTAAGGGGACAGGGGCCGGTGCTGGACAAGTCCCCTCTCTGTAGCCCTGGCTGCTCCCTGCTCAGCTGGCCTCTGGGGGTGGCAGCCTGACTGGGAGGGAGGCCCTGGCTGTTCCCTCTCCAAGATTCGGTGCTTCTTGGAACCCCGCCCCCCCATTCAGATCCCTAAAGTCAGGACGGTGGGGAGGGGATCTAGCTGCCATGGGCCCGTGGAGGTGGGTTGGGGGGGGGGAGGAGAGGATGGTTCCTGTGTCCCAGAGGGCCCAAGGTTTGGAGGATGTGACCGGGGCCTCTCCTCACCCCCACCCCATGTCCCTCTGTCTAGGCTCTACCTGAGTCTGGTCCTAGGAAGCGTCAACGTTACACTCCTCAGCAAGCAGGCTAAGTAATCTTCCCCAGCCGTGGAGGTCTCTCCTCCCCTCCCCTGCCCTCCCCACCCAGCCCCATGGCCCTGTGGCCCAGGGGAGTCTACAGCCTCAGAGTTCTCTCTGGCCTGCTCCCCATCCCCCTCCCTAGAAGGGAAGGACCCCAGGGTCTGGTGTCAGAAGAGCTGAATGCCGGCTCTGCTTCTCCCACCTAGGTGACTCTGAGCGAGCCCCAGTGTTCTCAGTGTCGTCCCATGTGAAATGGGGGGCCTGACCAGATGGTTTTGAGATGCCCCTCCAGCTCAAGCTAAGCAGCACGGGCTTGGGAGGCAAGCTGAGTGTCCCAGTGCATCCCTGGGCACAGGATCCCCCAACCCCCCCCCCATCCCCCTGAGGTGGGCACCTCAGCCTGAGTGGCCTCCTGCCAACAGGTTTGCCTACAAGGACGAGTATGAGAAGTTCAAGCTTTACCTTACCATCATCCTCATCCTCATCTCCTTCACCTGCCGCTTCCTCCTCAATTCTCGGTAGGCCTCACACTGCACAGGGCTGGACCCAAACTTCCTCCCTTGACTGACTGGCCTGAAGAATGGGCGGGGGTAGGGCCTCCGGGCCAGGCTCCAGCCTGGGGCCTTAGGAACCTTGTCACACTCTCCTCCTGTCCTTACCACACCAAGCTAGGTCTGAGTTCCTCTTTCTCTTCAGGGTGACAGATGCAACGTTCAACTTCCTGTTGGTGTGGTACTACTGCACGCTGACCATCCGGGAAAGCATCCTCATTAACAACGGGTCTCGGTGAGCCTGCTCCTCTACCTCCTCCGCCCCTCACACGCACCGTGGGCCCCTTCCTCCCCCTCTCCCCCTCCCTCCCCTCCCCTCTCCTCTCACTTCCCCTCCCCTCCTTCCCTCCCGCTCCTATTGGCTGCTGCATCTTTCTCTCCTCTGATGCCCACCCCCTCCCCTTTAAGAGCTGGGTGAATGGGAGTAGGATGGTAGTGAGTGGCGGTCACCAGGACGCAGTTGGAAGGAGTTTGTGGCTCTCTGGTTGCTTCCCTATATTTTACTCTTTGGGAGAGGTGGGTGAGGGCTCTGAGAGCTTTTGCGAAGGAAGATGAGCCACCTCTTCCCCTGTCTCAGGATCAAAGGCTGGTGGGTGTTCCATCACTACATCTCTACCTTCTTATCCGGAGTCATGCTGACATGGTGAGCATCCTCGTCTCTCCTGTTCCCCCATTTCTGGCCGCCTTCCCCAGCCTTTCCTCAGAGCCCATGCAGACACTGTCTCTCAAAGCCACAGACGGCAGAGCCAGAGGGGAGGCTGGAGCGCCTCTCATCAGGGCCCCACATGGTATAGAAAAAGGAGACAGATGGGGGGGGGCAGGTCTCGAGGAAAGTCCCATGGCCAGGATTCATCCCCAGGTGTCCTGAGCCTCTCCTCTGGGGCTCACACCATGACCCTGGGGCCCCGGCTAGAGGGAGGGGAGAGCACCAAGAACCAGCACAATCCTACTCCAAGCCTTCTGCCTCACTGGGCCTCTTCCTCCCCCCAGGCCTGATGGACTCATGTACCAGAAGTTTCGAAACCAGTTCCTGTCTTTTTCCATGTACCAGAGTGAGTGTCTCGGACATGGCCGGGGCCCTCTCTAGCCCCCATCACTGCTTCCTGCCCCTCCTGGGTGTGCAGGGAGCCATGGCGGGAGGTGAGGGAGGTTTGGGAAGAGGAGCCTCCCTTCCCCCACACTGGGCCTTCTCTGCCAGGCTTTGTGCAGTTCCTTCAGTACTACTACCAGAGTGGATGCCTGTACCGCCTGCGGGCCCTGGGCGAGAGGCATAACATGGACCTCACTGTGGGTGAGTGGAGCCTCTCCTTCCTCTTGTCCCAGCAAGCCCTGGAGGGGAGGAGGGGCTGACTCTGGGCATCCTTCACCCTCTGCTGCCGCTGCTGATGCTAACCCTGGGCCCCCTCCCCTCCTGCCTTTCTCTTCCTTCTGCCAGAGGGCTTCCAGTCCTGGATGTGGAGGGGCCTCACGTTCCTGCTCCCCTTTCTCTTCTTTGGTCACGTGAGTCTGCAGGCCCTTTCCCCTCCCCGCCCTCTCTGCCCCCAGCTCTAGGCCCGAGGACCCCTTCCAGGGGCCTGTGCTAGCCCCCAGGCCTCCATGCCATATCATCTGTGTCATCTATCCCCTCTAGTTTTGGCAGCTGTTTAATGCGGTGACGTTGTTCCAGCTGGCCCAGGAGCCACAGTGTAAGGAGTGGCAGGTGAGGACCCCCCCAAGGGGAGTGGGACCACCAGGGCCCCTCTGCCTGACCAACCGGGGCTGACATCTGCCATCCCTCCCTCCAGGTGCTCATGTGTGGCCTCCCTTTCCTTTTCCTCTTCCTCGGTAACTTCTTCACTACTCTCCGGGTGGTCCATCAGAAGTTCCACAGCCAGCACAGAAGCAAGAAGGACTGACCCTGGGGCCAGGCACAGGCCAGGCACAGGACAGGCTCTGCCCCGGTGCCCTGAGCCCAGGCCACAGCAGCCGCCACCTTCTCCTTCCCCAGAAAAGTCTGTGACTGAGCCCCAGAGGAGCCCAGAGCAGCCCTGCTCTCCCCCTCCACCCCACCCCCAGTCACCCACCTGAGCCAGTGGGCCACAGGGATCCTTGGGTAAGGGCAGGTTCCCTACCTGCCTCCCCAGCTACTCCTGGCCTGGGCCCCTCCGCCCACAGCCAGCTCCTGTCCTCTATACTTGTGGGGTCCGAGGATTCTCTCATTACCCCTTGTCCCGTGTTCTGGGCTCCCCACTTAAACCCCCAGGCCCTTTGTGTGCCTTGGTGCTGAAGCAATCCTTGAGAAGCAAGGCTCAAATAAAGGAATTGACGGGGGCCAGAGGCAGCTGGAGTAAACGTATTTTCTTACTGGCCCCAGAAGGGCCATCCCATGGCAGCAGTGCTCAGGACTGCTTACTCCCACACCCCAAGGTTGGCTGCTAGTCCCTAGCTGCCACAGGGACAGAGCAGTGCCATCTCCACTCGCTGCCAGGAAGCCCCTGTGGTCCTGGAGAAACCCTCCCTCAGCAGCTGGGAGGCCTGGGCTTCCCAGGGGCTTGGTCTTGGGGCAGAATGTCTCCCAGACACACGGATGGAGTCAATGCAGGGAAATATTGCCTATTTTCATAGCAAACAAATCGACACCAGGATATTTGATACAATTTTCACATTTAATGTTCTGGAGGGGAAACATCACTAACCAAGTCCCCTCATAGCCCCTCTTCACACCACGAGGAAGAGCTGGGCTGCACAAAGTTCCAGAGCTCAGAGCCGAGCCAAAGCTGCTCACACACAATTCAAAGCTACTCCAAGGGCAGATACAGAAAAAAACCAAAAACAATTTTATTCCAAGGGTCACTGGACATTTCAAAAGTATTTACACTCATTGGACGTTCTGTGGTACCCACCCAGCATTCTCTCCCCAAAGCCCGGTTCTTGGCTGAGGCCAATATCAACAGGCAGGAAACTCAGAAAACTAGGGAGTAAGGAGGGTCTTAGAGCCCCCGAGGCACCAGGATTGGCTGCAGTGGGCAGAGGCCCTGGCTTTGAGATTGCCCCCACTTCTCTCCCCATTGAGCAGCAACTTTCAAGGCCTTGGCCTGATGCCGGCAGTCGGGAGACAGACCAAAGGCCACTGGATTCCCAACCCACACGGAGGGGAAGGGGGTGGGCACTTTGGCACAGGAAGAGCCCTGGCCACAGGCATCCTAGACTCCAGTCACTGGGGTAGGGACCCACCTAATCCTTCCCTCCTCTTCCAAAAGGGTAGGGGAAGCTAGGTTCCCCTCTCTAAACCCCAGGGGTACTTGGGAGTTGAGGTAGAGGAGGCCATGGCCTGGGGACGGGAGGCAGGCTTTGCTCTGACCCCCTTGCCCCCACATCCCCAACTTATGACGTCAAGAGCACAGAAGCAGTCATGCTGTCCCCGTGCCGCTCTGGGACATCCTAAATGGTGACCGTTAGCTAGGGCTTGGCTGCCAGTGGGCTCTGCTCGGGTGGTCCCTTGGCCCTTCCTGGCCAGGCCAAGGTTGTTTCAACCTAGTAAGAGTGAGAAGGCAATGAGAAAGGGACTGATTACTGGGTACAAAAGATCTGGTGGTGGGCTGGGGGGGTTGGAGCCAGTCCTTAGGCCTCCTCCTTGCCAAGGCCCTCTCTCAGTCCCCAGGCTAGGCCGGGGCATCCTAGCTCCAGACGTCCAGGGAATAGCGCCCCTTAGCCATCAGTTTCTTGATGAAGTCCACAGCCTGTGAGTGGCTCATGCCCCCAAATTCGGACACGATGTCACAGAACACATTCTGCACGTCCCGAGCCATGTTCCGGGCATCCCTGGAGGAGGGGAAGAAGGAAGGCCGGGCTAGAGCCAGGGGCCCGGCCCCGCCCCGCCCCGCAGGCCTCCTCTACACCTGGCCCCTCTACACCTGGCCCCTCCTGGCCCGCCCCATTGGCCCTCCTCTACACCTGGCCCCTCCTGGCCCGCCCCGCCCCCTCACGCGCTCACTCACCCGCACACGTAGATGTGCGCGCTGCCCTCCTGGATCAGCCGCCAGAGATTTTCCTTGTTCTGCTTCATCAGGTGCTGCACATAAACCTGGCCGAGAGGAAGGTGGGGTTGGGGTAGGGGTGCGGGGCCCGGGGCTCGGCCTCAACCTCAGCCATCATCTCCGCTCCCTCCGCCCTCCCCGGCCCCTCCTCTCCGGCCTCCCCGGGGCCCCACCTTGTGCTCCTGCTCCCGGGAGAAGGCCACGTGGAGCTGGGACAGGACGCCGGTCTTCTGGAAGTGTGCCAGCTCCTCCCGGTACAGGTAGTCCTCTTCGGAGCGGCGGCAGCCATAGTAGAGCACGGTCTCTCCCACTTCCTTACCTGGGGGCGCCAGAGTAAGGGCCTGAGCACTGGGCCGGGGGCCGCCGCGGGGTGCGGGGCGCCCCGAGCCTGGGGGAGCAGCGGGGAGAAGCCCCGGCCCACTTACCCTGTTCTTTGAGCCAGGCTCGCTCCTGGATGAAGCCCACGAAGGGCGCGATGCCGGTGCCCGGGCCGATCATCACCACGGGCGTGGTGGGCTTGAAGGGCAGGCGGAACTGGGACTTCCGCACGAACATGGGCACCGTGGCCTTGTGCCCGTTCTCTAGGGCGGGCTCCTTGGCCTTGAGCCAGTTGGTGGCCACCCCCTTGTTGATCCGGCCCGCCTTGGTCTCGTACTCCACCACGACCGCACAGATGTGGACGGAGCTGGGGTGGACCTGCGGGGGCGGCAGGGAGGGGGGGTGTTGTCTGGGGAAGAGCAGAGACCCCCCTGCCCCGAGCCCCGGAGCCCCAGCCCCAAGCTGCCAAGCTGCTCCAATTCCAAGCCCCCCCCCCCCCATCTATCAGAGGCTACTCCAATGAGCTGCGCCCTCCCCTGGCTGGGAATCTCCTTTTACTGAGGAAACCGAGGCCCTTCCCCCTTCTCTCCCCCCCTCCAGTCTCTGAAGAGGAGGAGGCAGAACGAAATTCCTTGTCTCTCCCCTCAAACCCACCCCTGCTCCCATCTCCCCTAATTCTGTGGAGGGTGTCCCTGCCACCCTTCAGACATTCCCCACTCCCCACCTCCCCCTCATTCCCGATGTCTAATCCAACATTTTTCAAGTGCCTCACAGAGCTCAGCCTCTTCTTGGGCCTCCCTGCCTCCAGGCCATTGTCCACACCACTGCCCAAAGAATCTTTCTTAGCCTCCAGGCTGACCATGCCCTGTCCTGTCCTCCCCTCCCTTCGCCACCTCCCAATCCTTTGGTTTGGCCTCTAAACCCTTCACCCCCTGGCCCTGCCTCAGTAGCCTTCTGGCCGTCCTTGACACCTGACAGGTGTCCTTTCTTGGCTTCCCCTCACCCCCTTTACCCCCTCACAGAAGATGCCTCCTCTGTCCCAATGCAGCCTGAGCATGGACTTCTCCATAAAGCCCTTGCCGATTACCCCCACTCCCTCCCACAGCGCCACCTTGTGAGAGGGGTTGGAGGGCCTGCCTCTGCTGCATCTCCCTCCACGCTCGAGGAGCTGGGGCAAAGGTGCCAGCATGCCCATGGTACGGCAAAGGCAGCTTCACTCACACCTGAGCCCCAGAGCCTGGGGACCCAGGGGCTGGCCCATCTCCCCCTGGGGGGTCAGTTCGCAAAGGTTGGTTTGCACCACTTTACTCTTAAGAAGCCAGAGGCCAAGGATGGGGCAGTGGTTCAGGGCATCCCTCATCCAGGGGCTAAGGGGCTGTGTGCCTCTTCACTTGGAGCCCAGCCCAAAGAGTGACCCCTTTGTCAGGGGTGGCTGTGGCCCTTTGCCCCTCCCACCTCCCAGGGCTGAGCCTCCATGTCCCCACCCCCTCTGCTGCCTGCCCCCAGGCCGCTTTGGAAGGGGCAAGAAAATGAAGCAAGAGGCTATTGGGGTACAGGGGTGATGTGGACAGTTTGCAAAGAGCTCTCCGTGCATCAGCCTTTGAGGTAGGCTCTGGTCCTCTTCTTGTTATTCCCATTTCGCAGATTAGGGAATTGAGGTTCAGAGAGATGAAAGGCTTTGCCCAGAGCATCTGGAGATGACTCCAGCGCTCTCTCTACTGAGTAATACTGATGGCTGAGTCAAAGGACCCACTGCTGACGACCCATGCAGCCTTGGTCCAGTCCCTTCCTTCTCTGGGCCTCAGTTTCCTGCCCTGCTCTGCATTAGACCCCTCTCACACCCACCTTGGAGGAGGAGGCAATGGAGTAGTAGCGGGCCTGCAGACGGGGCAGCAGCTCACACAAGTGGTCAATGGGGGGCCGGAGGGAGGGGTAATCCTGAAGAATGGCCAGGATGTTCCTACGGGCTTCCACAACCCAGTTCAGGTACAGCTCCTATAGAGGGAAGCAGTGAAAGAGGGACCAGGGGTGAGGCTGCCAGCAGGGCTGAGGTGAGCAGGGCTTGGCCAGGGGGCACAGGGAGGGCTCACCTTGCCCTCGCCCGCTGACGATGCCATCTTTCGGAGTTGCTCCTGTTCGACTGGCTCTCCAGCATACTGGGCCAACTCATAGAGAACATTGGTACGGGGGGGATTGGTGATGTCCAGGTAGTAGGTGAGCGCCGTGCGGTAAGTAGTAGGGCAGGGAAACGGGTGCTTCTTGTTGGACTCCTCTGCAAGGCAAACAGATGACTGACGGGGGGACCACCCACCTGGGCCTGCTCCCCAGGCAGAAAACCATGGGCCCTAAGGGCTCTGGGAAAAGATGGAGGCTGGCTTCAACCAGTGTGCTCAAGCATGAGTGCGAGCGTGCGCGCGCACACACACACACACACACACACACACACACAGCCCTGGTTAGCTCTGCCATTAGGCCCTATCTGGAATCCAGAAGCTCCCAGCTTCCTCAGCCTCTGTGCTCCCCAGGCCGGTCACCCCCACTGGGGGTGGGGTAGAGCTGGGGGGGGATTGTTGGGGCCTGAGATAGCAACTTCCACCTGTCCAGATCAGCTGGCTAGGTTGGTGTCCTCTGGGCCCAACAACTGAGCCCTTGGTGGCTGCCTGGCAAAGTAGAAATGGAGGATGGATAACACCCTCTGTGATTTGAGGCAACAGCTTTCATCTCTGGGCCTTGGCTTCCTCTCTGATAAATTAGGGAGTTGGACTCCCAAAGGAGCCCCCAGGTGTAACACTGTATAGTTTTAGGAACAGGCAGAATTCCCTTGTCTGAAAAATCCCTACAAAACCCACCCATGGGCCCCTAAGCCGGCCCCACTAATTCCAGGCTCTTCTCTCTCAAGAGGTGTGTGTCCTCTTGTATGTAGAGCCTGTATGTAGGAAAAGCTGCCTATGTGGGACATCCCACCCAAGGCAATGCTCTGTGGCTTGTGAGATCCAAGTGTTGAGGCTTCATTTTCTTCTAAAAAGGGAAATAAAATGAACCCCAAAGAGTGATGTGACTTCAGTGAGCAAACTGATACCCAGTTTAGCTGCATAGAACAAAGGACCCACTGGTCACTGCAGCCGTCCAAAAGACAGCTGCTAAAACTGAGCCAGACAAGCGACAAAGGTGTTTGGGATGGAATCCCGAGTCCTGGGTATTTCTGCTTGTCCAAACTGCCTGAAATCCAGCGGGAAGACTTTATAGCACAAGGACTTAAATGGCCTCCTCCAGCCAGGAAGAGTGTGGAACAAGCAGTGGGGACAAAGGTCCAGAGTGAACAGGGAGATGGGGGAAGGGGGCGTAGTGGCATTAAGCAAGAATTTGGAAGAAGTTGAACAGGAATGAAAAATTTCCCAACTCCTAGATCAAGGGCTGTCACGAGTGACAGTGCATCCACCTGTTTGCTTTTAGGGGTCCTGGATTCCCATGTTTGAGTTAAGTGCTACAGTGGGATAGGGTTCTTGTCCTGAGTTCAAATCCCTCCACAGAACACTTACTAGCAGGGTGGTCCTGGACAAGTCACTTAACCTCTGCCTGCCTCAGTTTCCTCGTCTGTAGAATGGGGATAATACCTACCTCACAGAGTTGTTGTGAGGAACAAATGAGACAACATGTGGAAAGCTCTTTGCAAGTCATAAAGCACTATAGAAATGCCAGTTATTTGGGTTATTTCTTTGTCAAAAAGAAGTGATGTGTAGGTGGATGGCCTAGAGATGAGGACCAGACTTCGCTGTGTCTCACTAAGGAAGGAGAATCCTCCTCCTGCCCCACCCCCCATTAGCCTCCCTGGCAGAACTTCCAGCCCACTCTGACTTTTGGGCAGCTGGCCACACTGAGAGCTGCTGTAACAACTGTTTGGGGCACAATTAAGGACAATGGTCTGCTAGGGTCAGGAGAGAAAGGCCAGGAGCCCACAGCATGATTGTGCTTGACAAGCTCAGCATGGAAGTGGCTGAGGCCTTTGTCTCACAGGCCTGAAGTGGGGGCTCTGGGCAAGAGACCTGGTAACTCAACAAGCCTATGGCAGACAGCACCGACTCCACTGTGCAACCTGAGGAGCCACAAATAGGAGCCCTGAGTGGGGCCGTAGAGACCCTCCAACCTCCTCTTTGATGTGAGGAAATAGACCCTAAGAAATCCAAGAGGCTGCATGAAGTGGCAGAGCCCCCAGACTCAGGCATTCTGAGCGATACTCTGTGCAATGTGCCCCCAGGGGGTGCACCCGAGGCTAGGCCTTCAGAGAGCCCAGATCCCACCAAGGGGCGCCATGAGGCCAAGAGAGCTTGAGAGTGGTCGGAACCAGATCGAGACTGGCTGTCCCCCCAAGGAGCTCCTATAAGCCCCTTGGTTAGGCTGTTAATACCCTCCATTTGGTTCTTCACCTCCCAGTCTTGTCCCCCGACATGCCCCCCCCCCTCTCCTCTCCTCTCCTCTCCCTCCCTCCCTCCCTCCTCCTCCTCCTCCCTCTCCCAGCCTGTAGTTCCTCACATACACATACACAGACTCCATCTCTGGGTCTCTGTACAGACTGCCCCCACTCCTGGGAAACCCTCCCTATTCACTTGTCCTTCACAGCACAGCTCAACAGCCCCTTCTACATACCCCCTGCCCCCGGCATTTAACTATTTTGTTTCATCTCAACATTTTTCCCCGTACATCTTGGGTCCTCTAGACAGAATGTGAGCTCCTACAGGGTGGGGGTAGGAGAGAGACCTTGGGGCTGGGGCCGTGGGGGGCATGTGTTTGCCCCAGGGCCGACGCGATGGCATATCACTAAGTGCACATATTGCCGAGGAGTTCCCTAGGTTACTGCTTCCTGAACTCAGCACAGGGCTCTGGTTCCCAGCTGGCCGGGCCCCGGGGCACTTCTGTAACACCTCAGAAGCAGGAAAGCTGCCGGGATGGGCAGACTCACCATCCAGGTTGTTCAGAGAGATGATCACATCCAGATCAGCACCCAGGATCTCTCCAAGCTGATTAACGAGTGACGCGTCATTGGCTGGATACACAGCAACGTGGTCCCCAGACTCATACCTGGAAACGGAAATCAAAGTTGAAGGACCAGGCTTGGGGTTGGGAGGGACCCTCGGGGACAGCTAAGCCCCTGCAAGTCACCTTTGCAGGTGAGAAGCTGAGGCCCAGGAGTGCGATGACCTTCAAGGTCAAACACCTAGTAAGGAGGGGGCCTCAGCAGGACTCCAAATGCAACCATGTTTCTGTGGGGTCCAGGCAGCCTCTGTCAGCTGGAGGGCCCCAAAAGAGGCTGGCAGGAAGCTGTGCCAGCTCTAGAACTGGGAAGGCCCACTGGGGGAGGGGTCTCCTACCTGATTTTGGAATTTGAGATGTCTAACTCCAGGTGCATGAGGTGGCGTTCTCCTCCTTGGTTCAACTTCCGATTGGTGGTCACAGTCGCCAGGAATGGATTCTTGGCATCGAAAGGCCTGCAAGAAAGAGAAGTCCATTGGCCCATCTGGCATTGGTGTGTTCCAAAGCACAATGACAAGACCGGGTGGCCCTCTCAGGGTACGAGAGGCCATGGCACACACTGGGAAGCTGAGGGAGTGGCAGGTGATGATCCTGACGTGCCCTGGTCCCTTCAGGACGGCCCTGGCCAGCGAGCACAACATGAGCCAACTTGAAATCCCCCAAGGCCTCCTGGGCCAGTCAGATCATTTACTGAGTTGGCTCCTCTCCTCCCTCTCAGTCTGGGTGTGCTCAATGATGCAACGGCAACTCACCCTTATAGGGCATGCTCAGTTTACAAGGCAGTTTTCTCATAACTGCCCTCTTTGACGAGAACCGGAGGTTGTTGGGGATGAAGTGCCAGGGAAAGGAGAGGAATCTAAGGTTGAGCCCGTGCTCCTTCCCCTCTGCCTGCGGTACACTGCTCTGGGGAGGTCGGGTAGAGGACGGGCAACCACAAGGCAGGAAGGCCCGAGGAGCAATGCAACTCCCTGGCTATCGGGCCAAGTTTTCTTCCCTCTATGGAAGCAAGGTGGGGAGTGCACAGAGTGCAGGGCCTAGAGTCAGAAACACCAAGTCTCATCCAACCTCAGACACCTCAGAGCCGTGTGATCCAGGGGCCAAACCATTTGCCTCAGCTTTCTTTCTTTTTTTTTTTTGTATTTGTTTTGTTTTGTAGGGCAATGAGGGTTAAGTGACTTGCCCAGGGTCACACAGCTAGTTAAATGTCAAGTGTCTGAGGCTGGATTTGAACTCAGGTTCTCCTGAATCCAGGGCCAGTGCTTTATCCACTGCACCATCTAGCTGCCCCCTGCCTCAGCTTTCTTAACTGTAGAATAGGTATACCAACAGTCCCTATCCCCCAGGGTGGTTGTTAGAGACCCAGGGAGATTTTCCTTCCAAGCCCTTAGCCCAGGGCTTGGTACATCTTTGAATAAAAGGCTGCTCTCCCTCCCTCCCTCCTTCCTTTCTTCCTTCCTTCCTCCCTTCCTCCCTCCCTTCTCTCTGCCTGCCCCTCACCCCAGTTATGCTCCTTGGAGCTCAGTTCAGAGGGTCATGCCTATCCCCAAAAGAGTGAATCTCCGGGAAGCTCCCTTTTAGCTTAGGGGGAAAATCTGTTCCACAGAAAGGCTTTCTCAAAGCCCAAATGAACACGAGGAAGCCGTGTGCTGCTCTGCCCCATTGGGTAAACATGAAGGCAGTCCCCAAAGGACTCCATCACCGAGAGAAGGCCAGGGGGCAACGCTTCTAGTTAGGGCTGCCCTCCAGGCCTCTGAACTCAGGTACCCTTCATTTGTTAGCTGGGGGTGGGAGGGTGGGGCTGGGTGGAAAACACTCCAAAGTTCATCCCAGGTCAGCTGTCTTTGCAGAAGGGAGGGGAGCATAATGTGCCTTGTTGTATCAGTCATTCAGGTACGGACACAGAGTCCTAGAACCCAGATGACTTTTAGCAAATTAACTTGGATTAGGCTATGATCAGGAGTCCAACTCTCTTGACACAGACCTTTGGCCTTGGTATCATTTGCTGGACCACAGTCACTGCTACTGAAGGGACCTTGAACCCAAGAGAGGAGTTTGAACAAAGAAGGACACAGGACATGGGACTGACGGTTGCACTGGGCCACGGGTCTAGGGCATGGGGTCCTGAGCCAAACCCTTCACATTTACCAATGGGTCCTTATGCAAGTCACTCTTACTCTTGATCTATCTGATGAGTACCCCTTCCCCCAGCCCCTGCTGCCTGCCAAAGGAGGACAGCATGTACTTAGGGTTCTTTCTAGAAAGACACGTTTGTGTAAATGGTGATCCTCTCCAAAGGCGGAAGCTGAAAGGGTTTCAATGAAAATATAGGCTGTTTATGGGGGCAGCTAGGTGGTGCAGTGGATAAGGCCCTGGATTCAGGAAGGACCCGAGTTCAAATCTGGCCTCAGACACTTGACACTTACTAGCTGTGTGACCCTGGGCAAGTCCACTGGCCTGCTTAGTAAAAAAAGCCAATTGCTGGGGCAGCTAGGTGGCACAGTGGATAGAGCACCTCACTCTGGTGGCTCTTCTGGGATGTTTGTGTGTGCACACTCACACACATGCACACACACACACTCACACACACTCTCCTCCCCCATCCACCTTCAGGGGCACAGCCCCAGATCTGCCCACCTGAGCCAGGTGCTAGAGGGCAGCCGCCCACTTCAACATTGGCACCCTGACCCTGACTTACGGTTTCTGGTTCTCATAGCTCTTTAGCCGGCCCATCTCTCCGGTGTACACTTTGTTCATGTTCTCATCTGTGTGCACCACCAGCTCATACTGACGAATGCTAAAAAGCAGAATTGAAAAGTTAGGGAGGCAGGAGTGACTGCCCATGCACTAACAGGGGTGGGGGGTTGCCAGATATTCAGGTGGGGGCTGGGCAAGCCCATTGGGGTCCAGTTGAGGAAAAAGAATATATGTCTCAAAAAAGACCTTCCCATGTGCAAGAAATGAATCCAAGTAAACACAAATTCCAGGGCTGGGGACTTGAGGAATAATTGGAACCTTCTCCTCATGGTGGAGCTTTCCTACAGTAACTCTCCAGCAGGTGGCGTCACTCCAATTGTTACAAAATGCTCAGCAGAGTGGCCCCAAACTAGGAAGATGTTTATCAGGGTCACCTCTAGCATCACGTGCACACAACTGCATAGAAAGAGGTTGGAGGACAAAACTTGGCTTTGCTGTGTGTGGTTCATGTGAAAAAGAGCTCTAGGTCAAATGTCATAATGCCCTAGGATAGTTGTGAGCACTGTGGGATTGTGGGGCGCTTCTCACTGGCCAGAGCTCATCTGAAATGCTGTCTTGGGTTCTGGGGAGTACACGGGAAGAAACAGTGACAGGCTGGCGTGTGCCACAGCAGAAGGGGCCAGAATGGAATGAGCAGTGTCTTCATGAGGGGCACTGGGAGATTGCCAGTGTGTGGCAAAGGTAGAGGCTGGCAGGAGGCAGGAAGGGCTTCTGGGAAACAAGCAGCACTTCCATGTGGGATGGTAGCTGCTCTGGGACCTTGGAGAAGCAGGAGACTGAGCTAAAATGAGTGGGGCTCTTTCATGCTAGGCCTTCCAGGGAAGCAATCTGCCCCTGCCCCAAGGACCTGACCTGCTCAGTGACAACGTGGCCTGAGGAAAGTCTCTGTGAGGCACACAGACTAGTAGAGGTCAAAAAGCCTCTCGGGGACTCCCAAGGGGGCACAGGCCCTCAGTCCTTCCCTAGAACACCATCTCATCCCATCAGAGTCCCTCCTCCCAGCTATTGGGCTGAGCAGAACCAAAGCCCAGTTACAGGCTCAGCGGCCCAAGTTACTGGGCCAGAAGAGATACTGCCACCCAAAGCGTAGCCAGGGAGTCTCAGCTCTGCCTGATGGCATCTGAACCCAGAGCCTGAGGCTGCAGCAAAGGAGGACTGAAGCAAGCCAGCCTCCCAGGGCTGACGGAGGGCAGCTGGCCTCCCTGCTATTTTCAGAGGCGCCCGTCCCGACTGGCCCAAGTGCTTCTCCCCCTCTGGCTGTCCGGTCCTCTCGGAAGGGCTCAGTACCCATGCTCACCTGGACTCCTCACCAGTAGCTTCCACTCCAAAGTGTTCACAAACAGCTGGCCAGAACTGCTCTCGCCAGGTGATAAAATCTTCCTCCAAACTGTGGAAAGCCAAAGAATGAGCCACAGAGAAGGAAAAGGTCATTGCCAAGGACAGAGAGAGGAGAAAAATGGAAGGGGAAAGGAGAGGTGGGGGAGGGAGGGGCCTTGGGGGCTGGCAGACTCTGACCCCCGAGCCAGAGCCACCAAGGCCCTGCTGCTCTCTTGTGAACAAAGATCAAAGGAGACAGAAACATGCAGTGCTCTGTTCTCAGCAGCCCGGAGAGCACTGCCCAGTTAGGGGGCTGCAGCCCAGTCACTTCTGCAAAGCTGTAATGCCTAAGGAAAGGGGCCACAGTCAGGCCTCCAGCAGCCCTCAGGAGGCCAAGAAAAAGGGGAAAGTCAGAGGTGGAGGCCTTAGGGGATGGAGAGCCAGCATAGGAGAAATCCCCCTGAAGTCAACAAGGGGACCCCAGGAGGAGGTCTCCAATTACAAGCACTACGAAGACTAAGATGGAGCCAGTACCCCACGCTCGACAGTTACGGCTGCTGAGAGGGGGCTCTTAGCTCTGTCAGGCCCAGGCCACAGGCTCACTCACTTCCCATCATCGTCTCCCAAGCCCAGTTCAAATATCCGCTGAGCACCCAACTGCTCCAGTCTGTTGTCCACATATTTCCCCATTGCATTGAAGTGTTCGTAGGTCTTGTTCCCAAGAGCAAACACCTGCAGCAAGAAAAGGGAGCAATGAGGCCTTATCCCATAGCCATCTTGGTTTTGTGGGAAAAGATAGATGGGGGCTAAGGATGGACTTCAACCGGCAGAGCTCAACTGTAAGGAACATGACGGGTTTGCCATTTCCCATCCGAAACTCCATCATAAGACTCTGGGCTAATACCTAACGTATCTGAACTGATAAGATGAGCCTCCCATGCCAGCAGTGGGAAATGAATCATCATGGATCCCTTTTGGTCCTACCCACCCTGACCAGCAATCAAGGGTTAAAGGCACAAGCCTGACACGCCCTTTGCTCACCAGGTGCTCCTCAGAGAAAAAGCAGCCCACAATTTGCCTGGATGCCCCCAGCTGCCCCCCAGCTGTTCCCCAGCTGCTCCCACTGTTAAGTGAAGTGTCTGTTTCTTCGTGCCTCTAGGCAGGGCCCCCAGCAGTGGCTCTCCTGCAGTTCTCTTGCCCCAGGAAACCCCTCTTCTCTCAGGTCCTCTAGAGTCTGTGAGCCTACAGGACTCCCCCTGAGGTTCCAAACCTGAGGTGCCTATACCAGGTGGAGTGAAACCCCTACACAGCCTGGACTTGCTCCCCCCAGGGCCAGCCCCTCCCCAACCTGAGAGTCCTCCCTCTGCATACGTATTTTGCCTTTGACTCCTAAAGGAAAATGGACCAAGCTGTAAAACAGGACCCAAGGGTACCGCAGGAGTGGGTTTCTGTGCCAGGCTGGCCCAGGTGCCTCCTCGAGGCTCCCCAAGATCAGGCCCTATTAGAAACAAGCTTCCTGTCGGCCTCCTCCTCCTCCCCCACAGCCTTCCATGGTGGCCCTCTTAGACATGGCGGATGATCGCCAAAGGGGGAGGCAGAGAAGGCACCACGGGGCCTCCTTTTCGGTCATTTCCCTTCCAAGCCTTGATCTAGGCTTCAGGAGGGGGCTCAGAGCCCCTTCTGCCAACAGCAACGCCCACCATGACAAGGGAACGAGGATAGACTCTGGTCTCCCAGGTGGGCTGTGCTGGGACAGCAGGGCCCTGCAGCCTAGGACTGGCACATAGAGCCAAGGGCCCCAGAGCATCAAGTCCAGCCCACAAGTCCTCAGAGGACAGTGGGAATGAAGGGCAAGATGACTCACCGCATATTTGACACCAGAGAGATCAGCATCTGTCTCTTGTAGCCAGTCATAGAAGTCCTGGGCGTTGTCCGTAGGGTCCCCCTCCCCATAGGTGGCCATGCAAAACACTGCCAGGGCATTCTCTATTTCTGGAAGGCTGCTCAAATCCGCCTAAGAAAACAAGAATGAGAGTCAGGGCCAACGCCGCAATGGCCAAGTATTGGGGAGGAGCCCTGTCTACCTGGGAAAGCACAGCACTTGCCCAGTCAACACCAATAGACTGAGAGTTGAAGGAGCTGGGTAGTGTGTACCCGAAACTTTTACATTCAAATGAATGTGGTTACCTGAGAAAGCCAGACACTTTGTCCAGTGATGCTCAGTCCCCTCTTGGAACTCCTCCCCCCAGCCAGTTTTTGGTTCACACAAGAAAATCCATTTTGAATCCAGGCTCTTGGCCCCCTGGGTTCTGCAGACCTGGTTCCTGCTGGTGTCTGGCCCCAAATCTAAAAGACTGATTCTCAAAGATACAACCTGTCTAGCAATGCGAATACTGAAAAGCAGGTTCTAAGATCAGGGATTCTTAACAGGGCAGAGTACCCAGAACAAGGTCTGAGAATATACTTTTGCAGAGAGACGTGATCTGATACAGAGAACTTTAAACTCAAACTGGAGGGAGACAGAGAAACCCAGGCAGGCATAGTGACCCAACCAGACACTGAAGAGAGCCACAGATACACATTACACAGGGCAGAGGGCCTTAGCAGTCTGTAGGAAACTGTCGTGAGCAAAGACAGAAATGGTGCTTGGGCCTTCAGATGTCGACAAGAGGCACTGTGATGCTGGCACGAAACCCAGTGTCCTGGAGAGCTGGAGGCTGACAGAACTTCGAAGGTATGTAGCCCAGGGCCTGGTTGGGGGCCAGGGTAAAGAGCAGAGAGATCCTCTGCTGTGGAAGTCTATGGGGACAGGAAGCAAGCACAGCAGACAACAGGAGGGGGTGATCACAGGAAAGAGAAGAAACCTCTGCATTCAGCTGAGATTGGCCCGCCCAGAGAGCACTGGAACTCTGGAGGAAGACCAAACTGGCCAGAGATAGGTGGCTTCAACTACCAAGAAACTGCAGCCATGACTTGGAATAATATAGCACTTTAAGGGACATATCACTGAAACCCTCCGAGCAGCTCCCTGAGTGTGAGATTCAGAGAAAGTGCCAATCTGCACTGGCAGAAGGAATGTTCTCTGCACCAGCACCATCACAGGTCCAAGCCTTCTCCAAGCCCCTTCCTGGCTAAGAGGATTTCCTCTCAGAAGGCTTAGGAAGCCGAAGGAATGGCCATTAGGGACTGGAGTGTGGTGCCTGTCTCTTCAGAGTCCATGATACTTAAGGAGGACAGCACTGGGCAGTCTCAAGAGAACCCTAGACTTTAAGAAAGTAAATTGAACCGTTTTCAGAAACATTGTCGAAGATCCCATGATCTGAAATTTTAAAAAGCCATTCAAAGCATCTCAAAAGCCATGGGAAGGGCAGCTAGGTGGCGCAGTGGATAGAGCACCGGCCCTGGAGTCAGGAGTACCTGAGTTCAAATCTGGCCTCAGACACTTAACACTTACTGGCCGTGTGACCCTGGGCAAGTCACTTAACCCCAATTGCCTCACTAAAAAAAAAAAAATAAATAAAAGATAATTGGCTGCTTTATGAGCAGGATTTCATTCATAAGTGCTTCCCATGGCTTTTTTTTTTTTTTTTTAGTGAGGCAACTGGGGTTATGCGACTTGCCCAGGGTCACACAGCTAGTAAGTGTTAAGTGTCTGAGACCAAATTTGAACTCAGGTACTCCTGACTCCAGGGCCGGTGCTCTATCCACTGCGCCACCTAGCTGCCCCCACAAATTATCTTTTTAAGGAAGAAAGGAGAAGGGGCCAAGAATCTGATGTGGCCACAAGGAGAACACCTTCAGAAACCCAGCTTGGATCTGATTTGAATTTTTTTTAATTGAAAATGTTTCTTTTCAGTCCCACATTCTCTCCCTCCCTCCCCCACCCACTGAGAAGGCTAAAAATACAATCCCCATTATACATTTGAAGTCACGTAAAACATTTCCACGTTAGCCATGTTGCACACACACAGACACACAAATCTGCCTCCATTTGCACTCAGAGTGCATCATCTCTCCAGAGGGGGAGAGCATGTTTCATAACAGGCCCTTTGGAATTATTGTGGATCATCATGTTGATCAGTTACTAGGACTTTCTCTCACAACTGATCATCGATACTGCTGTTACTATGTAGACTATTCTCTTGTTTCTTCTCACTTCACTCTTAATCAGTTCATATAGATCTTCCCAGGTTTTTCTTTCTTTTTAAAAAATTTTTAAATTTTTAATCATATTTTCTTTTCCACATAATTACATGTAAAAACAATTTTAACATTTTTTTAAGATTTTGAGTTCCAAATTCTCTCTCTTCCTACTTCTCTACCCCCAAGATAGTAAGCAATCTGATATACATTTTACACATGCAACTGTGTAAAACATTTCCATATTAGTCATTTTGTGCAAGCAGACAGAGAGAGAGGCAAAGGCGGGGGTTGGGAGGGTGAGGAAGGAAGGCAGGGAGGGAGGGAGGGAGGAAGGGAGGAAGGAGAAAAAGAAAAATAGTATGCTTTCAGTCTGTATTCAGACATCAGTTCTTTCTCTGGAGATGGATAGCATTTTTCATCATGACTTCTTTGGATTGTCTTGGATCACTGTATTGCTGAAAATAGCTAAGTCATTCATAGTTCTTCGTCATACTAAATATTGCTGTTACTGCACACAGTGATCTCTTGGTCCTGCTCGTTTGACTCTGTATCAGTTCATATAAGTCTCTTTGAAGTCAACCTATTTGTCATTTCTCATTGAAATATTAGTAATTAACAATAGTAACATCCATTACAATCACATGTCACAACTTATCTAGCCGCTGCCCAACTGATGGTCATCTCCTCAGTTTTTAATTCTTAGCTACCACAAAAAGAGCTGCTATAAATAGTTTCGTACAAATAGGTCCTTTCCCCTTTTTTTAATCTCTCTGGGCCAGGTTTTTCTGAAGCCACCCACCTTCATCATTTTTGATATAGCACAATGGTATTCCATCACAATCATATACCACAACTTGTTCAATCACCCTCCAATTAATGGACAAGCATCCCTACAGTTTCCAATTCTTTGCCACCACAAAAAAAGAGCTGCTATAACTACTTTTGTGCTTATGGATCAACTAGATGGTTCAGTGGATAGAGTACAACCTTAGTTCAAATCCAGCCTCAGGCACTTATTAACCATGTGACCCTGGGCAAGTCACTTATCCTGTTTGCCTGAATCTACTAGAGAAGGAAATGGCAAACCACTCCAGTATCTTTGCCAAGAAAACCCCAAGAAAAGTACTGATGTTTTATGGTCCATCGGGGTCATGAAAAGTCAGACACAACTGAACAACAAAACAAACATGAGTCTTTTTCCTTTATTTTGATTCCTTTGGGAAACCTACATCTTTTTTTTGGGGGGGGGGGTGGAGCAATGAGGGTTAAGTGACTTGCCCAAGGTCACACAGCTAGTAAATGTCAAGTGTCTGAGGCCAGATTTGAACTTAGGTCCTCCTGAATTCGGGGCCAGTGCTTTATCCACTGAGCCACCTAGCTGCCCCCATTGATTCCTTTGGGAAACCTAGATCTTAAAGAGGACATATAAGGAAAGTAACAGAGGACCTTTTTTTTTTCTTTCTAAGAATGCCACGGTTCTCTATGGATAGGTAAGAATATTCTAAAGAGTATTATAAACTGAGGTTTGCAAAAAAGTACTAAGAACAAAAAAAGGGACTTTTGTGAACCACATGTTAAGCAGGAGAAAACAGCAAGAGAGAAATAAGGGAAACTTACAATACCTATTTTAAGTGCTTGGGACAAAAAATAATGGCAAGGAAGATGGTACTAGCAACTCTTGTGTGGTTTCTGCTTTTTTCTTGTAAGGAGAACCATCTTCAGAATAGGAAGTTTAAAATAAAAGTGGTCATCTGGGAATAACCTCGGGTGACCATAGGATTGGCAAATAAACCCACTCACCTGCCCTCAATTAATCTGAGTCACCAGGCCTGGAAGAAGACTATCCTATGAATACCCAAGGAAGATAGGAACATGGGGGCTGCCCTGCTATTGGAGATCTCTCAGGAATCATGAAGAATTAGAGAGTGACCCAAGGAGGAGAAATGAGTGCCTGCCATGCCAGTTTTCAAAGAAAAGGAGGCACATCCTTAAAGCTACACACCAATGAACCTTGAGTAAATTCCCAGCAAAATTCCAGGACTGACTGAAGATATGATTAGTGAGCATTCAGAAAGAGCAGTGGTGATCACTCCCATAAGAACAAGTCATAGCAGACCAACCTCCTTACCTTTCCTGAAAGGAAACTACAAATCAGAGAAATCCTGCAGATCCTTTTTGATTTGGCTTCATAAAAGTTTGACACAATTTGGATTCAGCAAAGCTGCTTATTCTATCCCTACAGACAGAATTAAGAGCTAGGGACTGGACAGCAACACGTATTAGGAACCAATTAAACAAGGGTATCCAGAGAATGGCCTGAATGTCAACCTGGAAGGAAATCTCCCCAGGAGAAAAATAATGAGGGGAAAGGACAAGAGGCACAAAAGGCACACGTTAATTACATTTATGGATGATATAAAACTGGTCTTATAAAATAAAATGCTGGTTGACAGAACAAAGATTTTAAAAGATATCAACAGGCTAGAATTGGGAGCCAAACATAATAATTTAAATTTAATAGGGCCAAGGTCACCCTACTCCATTGCTGAGAGCTGCTGGGAAATGAAAATGTGTTCTCAAAGAGAAAGAAGACAGGAGCGACCCTCTCTGGGTAAGGAAGAGGAGGTGTCTCACTGGGAGTTAAAAGGGACTTTTCATTTGTTTATTCAAGTATTTCTTCAACACCTACTGTGTGTGTAACTCTAAGCCAGGGATATAAAATCCCTTAAGAGAGCCTCAAGGAGTTTAAAATTGAGTTGAGGAGCAGTAAGGAAATCAGTCTACTAGGACAGACTATCCATGCTGGGAAGTCATGGGAGCAAAGTCCAGAAGAGTGGGTTAGGCTACGCAGAGGTCTAGGCCAAGAAAGTCAGACGCCCCTGGTAGCATGTGGGAGCCTCTTCAGGTTTCTGGGCAGGGGAAGGTGTGTGATCAGGAGTGATTCAACTGGCAGCGCAGAGTCCTTAGGCTCTACCTACACTCTAGCCTCATACTCCAGAAATCTGGGCAAGTTACAGCAAATGAATGTGATGGAATACCATTGTGCCAAAGGAGTGACAAAAGGGATGACCTGTATGTGCTGATGAGGACTGAGGTGAGCAGAACCTGGAAAATAATCTACACAGTAGCAGTGAGCTCAAGACAAAAGCTCTGAAAGATTTCAGGACTAGAGTCCGGATGCAGACCGAAGAATACTTTTTCCAACTTTTGTTTTGATCCGCGTCTTCTTTCACAACATGACTAATATGGGAATATATTGTGCCTGACTGCACATGAACAACCAATATCAAATTGCTTGCCTTCTCAATGAACCACGAGGGGAGGGAGGGAGAAAATTTGGAACTCAAAGTTGAAGAAAATGAATGTTAAACATTTCTACATGTAGTTGAAAAAAAATTTTTTAAAAAGAAAGAAAGACTTCAGAACTCAGGTCGATCACCAGCCATGATCCCAGAATACCGATGATGAAGAATGCTTCCAACCTCTGGCCAGAAAAGACATGGACTCAAGAAAGAGAATAACAAATACATTCTCGGGCATGGCCAATGCAGCAATCTGTTTTGTCTGGTTAGGAATATTTGTTACAAAGACTTCCCCTCCCCCCCACGATGGGAGCATAGGCTGTTACCCTCTCCCCTTATCCCTCTCTCCCTCCAAAAAAGAGAACAGGAGGAATCACAGTTGTAATGAGGAAAGTTTGATCACATGCTTAAAGAAAACCAAACTCTACATAATCTTCTTCTGTTCTACAGTGTATAAGGAAATGTGATTTGCTGTTTGTTAAGTTCCAAATAAAACAAAAGCTGAAAATAAAAGCTGAACCCAGCAGATCTCCTCTTCTGGGGAGCTTCCCTCTCAAGAGGCTGAAGGGCCAAGGGCCAAGAGAACGTGTGGGATTCTGAGCTGAGGGCCCTGAGCTCAGATCATGGCTGCGCCTTCCAGACTGGCCCGAGCCGTCACCTCTCTCCTCTTGACCTCAGTCCTCATGGAAAAGGGCAGGGCTGGGGCCTAGCAGCTCTCACAGCACAACCACGTCCTCTAACTCTTGGTGCTGACTCAGGTTTGACCTCCCACTCTCAGGCCAAAGCACCAGGACAGTGACTTTCTGCTTCCCCTTGGGCTGGGAGTGGGGCATCTCCAAACTCCTGCCTCAACTGTACTGGGGACTTGCACAGAGGTCACCCAGATAAGAGTCGATAACTTTCCTCGGTTTCCTCTGCTGCGGCCATCAGGCAAAGTGCGATCCCGAACACGTCCCTAGCCCTTTCAGCATGGAGAGTGTCAAAGCCCAGACACCGAAGGGTGACAGGGTTGCTCCTTTTGGCCTAACAGTGCAATTTTGGTCCTTGAACACAAGAAGGGAAAAACACGTCTTTAGTCTTAGCACCGAGGGGATTTGTCCTTAATGTTCTCATGACTGAGAGAGGTCGTATGCTAAAAAAAGAAAACAATTAAAAGCCCAGCCTTCTGTTTCTTAGCCTTGCCCTCTGAAGTTCACCAAGGCCCATGGCTGTTCTCACTCAGACCTTAGCATGCAAGGAAGGCCCCTCTTTTTGTCTTCCAAGGAATTCCTTAATGGACTAAGGATACTTTTGAAAGTGAGGCAGAGGGAGCAGCTAGGTGGTACAGTGGATGAAGCACCAGCCCTGGAGTCAGGAGGACCTGAGTTCAAATGTGGCCTAGACACTTGACATGTACTGGCTGTGTGACCCTGGGCAAGTCACTTAACCCTCGTTGCCCTGCAAAAACAAAACAAAACCAAAAAGTGGGATAGTGAGGCAGAAGCGTAGCTTACCAAGTCATACTCCTCAGGGTCAGCGGCCATGCCCCGCATTCCGTAGCGGTGGGCATCCTTGGCAAGACGGTTAGCAAATTCTTCAGCTGTGCCCGTCTGGGAGCCATAAAATACAACGATGTTCCTGCCCTTTGGGAAGGCACATGAACACATGTTAGACAGAAGTCAAAGGGGGCAGTTCATGACTGTTAAGTGAAGATCAAACAAAGACTAACAGAGAACAGTTCACGCTGCATGTTCTGGAATGTTTCCTCTTTGCCTTCTCCCCTCATGTTCTCCCCAAATTGCCACTGAAATGAATTTCTCTTGTGTGAGAACTATGCCACACAAAAGCAAAGAGTGTGTAGAAAATCTCCACTAATGACAAAATCCCTCTCCTAAATGAGCTTACAATCCATTTGGAGACTCAGACAAGAATAAGGAAGGTAAATAATGCACAGAGAATATCAAAAACAGTATATGATTGAGTGCTCATGGATGACAACATGAGATATAAGCTAAAGAGGTACAGCTCAACGTGTGCCACTGGGAGGTAAACTGTTGCCAGGCCTGTGTTTCAGGCTTCGCTTTCCTCTTCCCTCCCCACCTGCCAAAGAGTTCGATCTGCTGAGGACAGCCCCCAACACAGAGCCTGCACCCAACCCTCCCTTCAGCTTTCTGCTAGAATGGCAAATACTCAGAAAGGTCTAAATTCAAAATCAAGAAACGCAAAGAGAAGCCTTACCGTTTTCTTCATCTTCTCCACAAAGCTGCTGTCTTTGACAGAAGAGGCTCTGAAAAAGACAAATGGTATCAATAAGCATAGGATGAACTAATGGTTGCTCAGATTGTGCTTTTATTTGCCATTCTTTCCAACTGGTTATCACTGAGAGAGATACAGTATTCAGTCAGCCACTAAGCACTTATTAAGCACCTACTATGTGCCAGGCACTGAGGATACAAAGAAAGGCAAGAGACAGTCCCTGCCCTCAAGGAACTGACAGTCTAATAGGACTCTCCCAGAGTATCTAGAATGACTAGGCAGAATCCAGAGCAGGAGTCCCACTGCTCTCTATGATTAAGACAGCATGTGAAGAGATGATGCAGCAGAGACATTTGAGGGCAGGTGGGGACCAACCTCCCAACTGTCATAAGCTTTGGTCACTCCTCTAGAAAATAATCCTGTGAGAATTGGAATGACACCCCTGGCTGGGAGGGATATAGTGAGCTCCGGCCTGAAAAGAAACCATGTGACTTTAGCGACAGGAAGTGACCTTTTCTGGGGTTTTGAAGGTTAGTTCGGCATCAGGAAGTGATGTTTGCTCATGGGTCCTGTCAATCAGAGATACCAGCCAATTAGCTTGGATCTCTGTGTGTGGACGGCCCTGTTTCCAGTTTCACAGGAGGCTTCGGGGAGAAGCCAAGGAGGGAGCAGGTCTTTTGGTTCCTGACTTGAGCTTTGGTGGGTGAGATATGCAGGGTTCTCTTAGAGATAGTTAGATGAAGTTTGATTTTTACCTCTCTCTCCTCACCAACTTCTGATGCACTTTAATAAATACTTAAAAGTTTAAACTCTTGCTAAAGCTTCTAATTTAAGGTGACCACTCATTAGATTTTGTTTTTTTGTGAGGCAACTGGGGTTAAGTGACTTGCTCAGAATCACACAGCTAGTAAGTGTTAAGTGTCTGAGGTCGGATTTGAACTCAGGTCCTCCTGAATCCAGGACCGGTGCTCTATCCACTGCTCCCCCTAGCTGCCCCTAAACTTTTTTTTTTTTTGGTAAGGCAATTGGGGTTAAGTGACTTGCCCAGAGTCACATAGCTAGTATTAAGTGTCTGAGGCCAGATTTGAACTCAGGTCCTCCTGACTCCAGGGCTGGTGCTTTATCCACTGCGCCACCTAACTGCCCCCCACTCATTAGATTTTAGACATCATAGCTAGAATTTTAGGCTCTTACAAATCCTCAAACTTCAGGATTCAGGTTTAATTAACAGAGATAAGGTTACAGATGTGCTCCCTGAAGAGGACAGTTATGCTCCTCTCTGTTTCTAGCCACAGACAGAAGCCCTAACCCTGGCCAACAAAAGTGTGTGTAGTTGTTCTTTTTTTTCCTTTTCCTTTTTTTTTTTTTTTTTGGTGAGGCAATTGGGGTTGTGACTTGCCCAAGGTCACACAGCTAGTAAGTGTCAAGTGTCTGAGGCCGGATTTGAACTCAGGTACTCCTGAATCCAGGGCCGGTACTTTACCACTGCGCCATCTAGCTGCCCCCATGTGTAGTTGTTCATAAGGCCAAGGTGGGGGGGGGGGGGGGCGAAGATGGCAGATAGCTCAATCCAAATCCAGTCTCAAAGCTGGGGGAAAAACAACTCTTTGAGAGCTATGAGTCAATGGTTAGCATCATTTTCATAAACCAAGGCTGGAACATTAATTAGTGACCTACCATTTAAGGAAAAGGAATGAAAATTCATTTTTCCTTAAACTCTTCAATCCACATTCTCTATTGGAACTACTGGGGAAGGAAGTAGAGAGAAGAAAGACAAAGTTCCTAAACTGATGTGTCCTAATCCCCTTTGCTTTTAAAATAAATCCTACAGACATGGAGAAAGTAGGACAAAATCCCCACAAACCTATGGACACCAATCTAGAAACTCTGCACTTCATTCATGAGGGGATAATCATAGCTACACAAATGGAACCCATGTCTCCAAAGTGAAATGCTGACAATTTTTCAGTTAGATTAGTGGCTGCCAATGCTATTTTAAGGTCTTTAGATTTAAATAACACTACAAAAGCCCCAGAGAGTAAAAGAGACAGCCATTACCCGGTGAGGAATCATTTACTCACTAAGCTTTGCTCAACTCAACTGAATATCCAGGGAATCATGTGCTGCAGATCCCTGGGACAGATTAGAGGTGTGACGCAACCAGCAAAGACCCTGGTGGCCATTTTTCTCTCCTCCTAGGGGATGGCAGGGGTAATTGGGACTGCTCTCCATTTTTTCCCTATGTGCTCATTTCCCTACTAGCTTGGGACCCTGCCAATGTCATCAGAAAACTCGTTCTCCTTTCTGATGTCACCCTTTCTGCCAAAGGTACAATTTCCCCCCAGGGTATGTGGGTTTGGAAGCCATCTTTGATTCTTCCCTTTTTCTTACCCCTCTATGTCCATCTGGTCAGACACCAACAATCTGTGAATTTATCCTTTAAACATCCCATTTACAGGCACCTCTTTCTTCTAGTTCCCATGGCTACAATCTTGGTTCAGGCGCTTCGTTCCCACTTGGATCACTGAAATAACCTCAGGCATACATCATTTGTCCCCTAGGAGGCACCAAGGTCCTGGACAATGGTGGCCCTGGTCATCTGCCAGCAGTGTCCTGATCTCACCAAATACTTTTAAATTCAATTCAATAAAGAATGAAACTGGCCTCTGCCCGTAGGCAGCTTATACCTATGTACATGGAAAGAACAAGGAACGTCTGCATTGATGTATGTGGAAAATGCCTTCTTAACATTCTTACCATCATTGTACTGAAAGGGCCCTTTTAAATTCCAGTCAAGGAGCATGTGTTGGGCACGAGTAAGAGGGAAGACAGAGTAGAGGGCATGACTAGGGTCAGTAGACTGCTGCAGACTTTCTTAAGATGGGAGGCTGGCACATTGGCAGGGTTATTAGCCGCCACTAGCATCCACACGAAGGTTTAGGATGTATAAACCAAATATGATCCTAATAGCAACCTTGAGAGCTGAGTGCCACTATTATACCATTTTAAAGATGAGGAAACTGAAGCTAAGAGAGGTTCAGTGACTTGCCCAGAGTCACACCAGGCTGTTGGGTCTTCCTGACTCAGCCCAGGGTTAAGAGAGGCCTAGAATGACTGCTGATCCCTCCCCCGCCCCCATTCACCTCTAACCTCCACACAGGCAAAGTCTAGGGAAGTTGTACTGCTGCCATGGGCAGCACAACTTCCTCCTTGATGCTGACCCCTCGCCGGGGTCTTGTAATCACTTTTTTCCTCTCCAGGCTCCATCCTCAGTCTGCCTGGGATTGCAAATGACAGAAAGACCTTTCTGCATGCTGATGAGGGTCTGAAATGGTGGGCCCTGAGTGTTACTCCCAACCAGAGGCTTCCCTGTAACACAAGCCACTGAACTCAGCACAACATCAATTCTCTACATGCCATAAAGGACCGAATTCTCTGGCATTCAAAAGTAATACACTTGGGGGCAGCTAGGTGGCACAGTGGATAGAGCACCGGCCCTGGAGTCAGGAGGACCTGAGTTCAAATCCGGCCTCAGACACTTAACACTTACTAGCTGTGTGACCCTGGGCAAGTCACTTAACCCCAATTGCCTCACTAAAAAAAAAAAAAAAGTGATACACTTATAAAGCGTAATATGAAGTGTCCCTTGTACATTCCCAGTGTGTTACATGAGGCGGCTGCCCACCTTGCTATGCCTAGTCCCCACTTTGAACAGCTAGCTCTGCTTAGGACAGTCAAGCTAAAGCAAGTTCCCTGCACCCCAACAGCTCCAGTTTCTAGATGTACCACAATCAAGGGCAATCTTCCTGATGACATCCAGACAACTGACATGGCAAAGGCCCTGTCCAATTAAAACAACGGCCAGGAAAGAGGAGAAAGTGAATGAAGCTTCTAAATGAGAGACTGTTCCTGCAAATACCCATCAGAATTCACCTGTATGTTTCCACAACAGGGACACTGGCCCAGCCCCATCTTTGGGGCTGAACTCAGAAGGGCTTGCTCTACTCACTTGGCCCTCTGAGGGTTGGCATGTCACTACCCCTGGGGTCTGGGGTGCCTCGACTGTGGTGACTGTTCTTCTGGGTACAGATAGGAGCCCATCCCTTCTGTCTTATCTATGGGGATTCTTGTCTCTGCTCTCTCAAAGACCCTCCAGAGGATACCTCATTTTATTACAATCCAATAATATCTTAGACATATATAATAATGATATTGTTGGCACTTGTCATTGTTTTGATTGCATGAACCTGTGATTTTGCATCCCTATTGATGAGCAGCTTCCCCACCACTGAAGATGGGCACCTTGTCTGACACAGTCTTAGAGGAAGTGGCCCCAAGAGCACCGAGAGGTTCAGTGATTGCCTGAGGTCCTCCAGACAGGAGATGTCTAAGACACTGGTCTTCCTGAGCTCAAGGCCAGCTCGTACCCACCATAAATAGCACATTGCCTCTTACTGTTCAATCCAGAAAAATATGCAGAAAACAAAGCTCAGAGGGAAGAGAGGAATAAGACGACTTCTCTTTCCCCTCTTGTTAAAAGTTTTATATATAATGCACATATAAGGAGAGTTTGCTTCTTTTAAATGTTGATAATGGAAGTTTATGATTTCCTGCATGATCTCTTGTTTATCTGCATGAAGCTTTTTGTTGACACACATACTAAGTTTAGGATAAGACAAAATGGCAGGCTCACTGATCTCCCAAATCTCTTTGGGCATCACAGCTCACGGCCAGCCAATTCCAGTACTCTGATTCAAGGGCCTTCTCTGCCATTGGCCCAAACAGCTGTGTCCAACTCTTTAAGCACCTCCTTCACTTATGGACATGTAATTATAGCACAGATCCCTCCAGAGGATACAGCTTTCTTTCTTTTCTTTCTTTCTTTCTTTCTTTCTTTCTTTCTTTCTTTCTTTCTTTCTTTCTTTCTTTCTTTCTTTCTTTCTTTCTTTCTTTCTTTCTTTCTTTCTTTCTGCATGGGGCAATGAGGGTTAAGTTACTTGCCCAGGGTCACACAGCTAGTAAGTGTCAAGTGTCTCAGGCCGGATTTGAACTCAGGTCCTCCTGAATCCAGGACCGGTGCTCTATCCACTGCACCACCTAACTGCCCCCAGATACAGCTTTCTTCGCTTTATTCTTTTTTAGTGAGGCAATTGGGGTTAAGTGACTTGCCCAGGGTCACACAGCTAGTAAATGTTAAGTGTCTGAGGTCGGATTTGAACTCAGATACTCCTGACTCCAGGGCCAGTGCTCTATCCACTGTGCCACCTAGCTGCTCCTCTTAGCTTTATTCTAATAGCTGTGTGGGTTGGGAAGAGAAGAGTGTCCTGGAGTTAAAATGCTCTGACAGATGCTTTACGAATGTCCTGGGCATTACTACTTCTACCTGACATTAGGTGACTAGGACTACAGTGTGCTTGAGGGTGGTGAGAAAGGGAAATGGAGTAGGGAGTTAAGCTCTCCTAGCCCTACCCACTGCTTGCTGGAAGGATCCTAGAGAAAATCACAGACCAAGAGCTAGAAAGGTCCTTAGAGGTCATGTAGCCCATTCCCTTAATTTTATAGATGAGGAAACCGAGGGCCAGGGAGGCTAAGTGACTTGCCTGGGTCACCTGGATGGTCAGTTTCAGAGCAGGGAGGTGAAAGCAGGTCCTCTCACTCCCAAAGCAGGGTTCTTTCTGCTGTACCCTGGGCAAGGGGGCTAATGAAAGGGGCCAATGAGGGAAGCTTCAGAGGAATATCTTACACTGAATAAAAATTAATTCTAACACTTATTGGTTCCTTCTCCCATTAGGAGGCAAAACAACTGCCTCACTCTCCAAAAGCGCGCTCTGTCTCTTGGAGTCATCGACAGATAAAGCTTTAATTGAGTGCTTACTATGTACCAGGCACACAGCAAACAAGAAGGTCCCATTCTACCAGAGGAAGACAAGACATAAGAAAAGCAGGACATTTACGACCACTGGATCACAATCTCAGGCTGGAAAGGCCCCCTGATGGCTAGCTAGTTGAACTCCTCGACTTACAGCTCAGGATCACTGAGTTACTTGCCCAAAGTCACACAGGGGTAGTAGCTTTAGAGGCAAAATTTGAACCCAAGTCATTGGCCCATGAAGTCACAACTGTTTCCGCTTCATCAGACTACATCCATACCATTCCACAGCACAATGTTCCAGCCTCTGGAACATCACTGTCATTGCCAACCCTGACTGGGCATCTGTGGGGTTCAGGGCACTGTATGTGCACAGACAGGGATAAGACACGGTCCTTGCTGGTGAAGAGGACATACAAGTGAAAGGAATTGGAGAGTAGGAAGGATGTGGAGGGAAGAGTGACAGGGTAGGAATCAGGAAATCTGGGCTCGATTTTCTGCTCTGCAGTGTTATGGTGGATGGAGCTTAGACTTGGAATCAGGAAGACCTGAATTCAAAGCCTGATTCAGATATTCACTATCTGTGTGACAAGGGGCAAGTCACATAACCTCTCTGGGCCTTGGTTTCTTCACCTGTGAAATAAGGGAGCTGGACGAGATACATTTTAAGGTTCCTTTCAGTTTTAATCTACTTTCAATCCCACCATTCAAAAGAAATGTTTTAAAAGAGCACAGATCTCTAATTGGAGGAGACCTCTGAGGTGCTCGTGTTGCAGAGGGGGTCAAACAATAATCTGCTCAAGGTCACATAGGTAGTAACCACTGGACCACACAGCTTCATGTCTCTAAGTGTTCTGTTAAACCATAGACAGATTTTCAAACTAAGTCATTGACATTATTCTCATTCAAGGTTACACGGGGTCAGAGGTAACTAGGATCCAGGTCTCCTGGTCAGGTTAGTGCTGTCTCCACTATATCATGTTGCCTCCTAAGAGGAACGGACATTTATTGAGAAATTTAAAGTTTCAAAGTACTTGACACAAACTATCTTGTTTGAGCCTCCTAACAACTCTTTGAGGCCAGAACTACAAGTATTGTTCCCATGTTACAGGTGAGGAAACTGACTCAGAATTCAGTGACTTTCCCAGGCTCACACAGCTACTAAGTGTCAGAGACACAGATAGCACTCTACCCCTAAGCTACACTGCTACCAAGCACACTGAACGCTCGTGGGTGATAAGCTGAGGATAGAGTGACTGGGGACAGCTTCATGGAGGAAGTGGACTCTCTTGACATCAAGAAGGTCAGAAAACCAGCCGGGCAGCCCGAGCCATCTCTTAGCTGGGAGTCACAGCTCCCAAGAGCCCAGTGCAGGGGATGCCATGGTACAGCCTCCTACTCTATCTTCCCAAAGCAGGCATTCCAGACTGGAACAAGCTGTTGGGTAGAAGCCCTCCAACCACCAAATGAAGAATTTGGCTCCAGATCCAGACAGGATCATTTGAAGTAGGGTCCCTTCCCTCAGGCTGTGTCAACAACTCTTCTTAGGCCAGAGAAGCACAGAAACCAAGTCTGTTGTTAGCAGCCCCTACCCAAGACTCTGCCCACATACAACGAAAGAGAAAGGGCCCTCTTGTGATGCGGCAGGGAGTGGGGTCTGCCTGGGGGTTCATGCCACTGCTTTCTCGACAAGTCCCATGGTTCCCCTCCTTTCCTGCCCTTCCATAGCCTGGCTTAGCGAATGCCCACATCTGTATCTGCCGGCCTGGGGAGTGCCTTGATGGAGTCACTTGCATAGTTAGTGGCAAAGTCAGGACTCGAGCCCAGGGCAATCCTAATCCCAGCGGGGCCGCCTTGCTCTTCCAACTCTCTCCCTCTGCCTGCTTCTCAAATGAAAGGCTGTAAAAACGTGCAGACACATCACTCTGGCTCCCTGAACACAGCGCACTCTCCAAGCCCGTGGACAATTGGTTCCAATCAGGGAGGAAGTTTAGCAATACATTTCGACAGTCCTTCCAAGTCTGGGTTTAGCTCAAAACCGTTAGGAATAGGAGGGGGGAGGGATGTAGAACTGACCTGCCCAGGCTGGAATCCTCCTGCGGTACAGAGTACGCACACCCCATGGCTGCGAGCCCACAGCTCCAAGTCACCGAAGGACAAGAGATGCTACAACTCGTGAGAAGGGCCCGAGAGGGCCCGGGCAGAAACTTCCACTCTGTCTCCTAAGCCCTCCATACTTGCTGCTGATTCTAGAGGGAAGCGCTGGCGAGTCCCGTCTTGAGTCCCAAGAGTCTCAGAAGTCTCAGGAAGTACTCAGGGCTGAGACAGATCCCCTACCAGCCTCAGAGCACGACCACATCTGGCAGCTCCAGCAGAAAGGACTCAGGAGTCAAGAATGAAATCTCCCATGATTCCCAGCCGCTTGCACATATTCTACCCCCCCACCCCCCCCACCTCCCTCCCTTTCTTTCTTTCATCTGTATGGAACAAGAGAGAAGAAGTATTTTCCTCCCCTATTCAGGTCGCCTTGGCAACAGTTTATATCATTGACACCCCCCCCCCAATTTTTTTAAAGGAAGCCATGTAGGCTGAATGAAGCAACTGCAGACACTAAAAAGGCAGCTCTCTCCCCATGTTGCTATGGCACTGCTGTCCTTCATGAAGAAAGGCTGTATTGATCCCAGCCCCTGGGGCTCCTTGGAATCATATTCAATTAGAGCCACTTCCAATCTTCCCCAACACAAAAGCCCGGAGGAAAGAACTGAAGAAATTGGGGAGGGGGGCGGGATGGAGGGAAGAGGCAGATTGCTGAGGGCAGGCCCAGAGGAACAGCCAGAGCCCCTTCCAGCCTCATCGGCCCTGGGAGCAAGAACCACAAAGCTCTGGAAGCTTGGTCCAAGCTCCTCTCCAGCCCTGCCAACAAGAGCCAGGCTCTGGAAAAGAAGCCCCGCCGCTCCCCCCCCCAGCTATCAGCAAGACCCCCCCAAACTCTACTCAATGATACTCTGGCCCTGGGACAGCTGATTCAGCCTTTCACAACGTAGCCTTCAAAATCAAACTCTGCCACAGTCTAGGCTACCTGAGTCTGTAGCCAGTGCCCCAGACAGGCTGCGCCGGGCCAGCCAGCAGCCTGCAATGAGCCCTGCATCCCAAATGCTTGACCGGCAAGCACAAAAGTTTCCACTTAGAATTTTCAAGTTGGGATTGGCATCCTCTGGCCTGACATTTGAGATATTTAGCTTTGTCCAACATATAAGCAGATGTTATTAGGCATATGACTGACTAAAAGGAGGCCACAAAAGCTTAATGAGTCATTTGGATAAAGTTCAGCCAAGTCCTGCTTTTGGACTGTTCCGCCCCCCCCCCCTTCCCTTCCAACAATGGAGAAAGATGCTAAAAGCTGCTAACAAATCTCAGTTTCAGAGCTGGGGAACTGCTTTTCCTTCAGGACTTTGCCTTCCCTTTCCTTTCCAACACAGGGGAGGAAAGCTTACTTCTGGGAAAGCCCTGGATCTGAAGAGGAGCAGCAAAGCTCACCAACTCCTAAGTCCTTTCTCAGCTGTGCAAGGATGACGGGCAAGGGCTTTGGGGGAACTGCTGGGTTGTGAAAGGTCCAGCTCTTTAAAGAAGAGGCCCCGGGGGTGGCTAGATAGTACAATGGATAAAGCACCGGCCCTGGATTCAGGAGGACCTGAGTTCAAATCTGGCCTCGGACACTTGACACTAGCTGTGTGACCCTGGGCAAGTCACTTAACCCCCATTGCCCCGCAAAAAAAAAAAAAAAAAAGAGGCCCTCCAGACCACTTCACAAGCCTTGCCCCCTGAACAAAAGAATCGCCCGTCTTAGGGAAAGGAGGCGCCTCAAAAGATGATCTGGTCTTGCTCCCTGCCTTCAGACACATTTGGCATGATCAGCCCTGTCTCTGAAACAGACCACATGAAATGCCTGGTTCAGAATCACAGCTGGTCAGCAACAGGGGAGCCAGAACTGCGAGCCTCCACTCTCCAGGATGCAGTGAAATTCCTATTGAGGATAAAGGCATCAGCGTCGAGAAGTTTCGGGTTAGAAGGGCACCGTCCTCGCTAGGCCAAGGCCTCAAGTCTTCATTTGTCATGAGGTTCCAAGCCCCTGCCTCTGAGCCACCTGGTCCATCATCAGGCCCTGGGAGGACAAGGCCCCTGTGTGGCCACTCCTTCACCAAGGTGTCCCACACTGCATGGATTTCCAAACTTTTTCAATGTATTGCTCAGTCAGGCTGATTTGTATTGTTTTCTCTGCCTTAAAAAGACCAAACCTTTTTCACCAAGGACAGCTCTCTGGGAGGGGAAGGGGAAGAATATTGAGGGAAACGATGATGACGTAGAAAATCAGACATCAGTAACATCCTTTCAAAAAAGATTTCTGAGATTGACTAAGTTATGGCAACATCGATGACACTGTTTTTTGCTAAAAGCCCTGAAATCCAGTAGCCCCAGAGAGGAAGAAACTGCACTGCCACTGGGGGGCAGCAGCTCTCCTATGACCTCCGAGGCTGATGGGACTGCACTACCTGCAAACACCCTGGCCTCTCACTTAAGGATGAGGACTTGAGCTGAGGACTCAGGAGGTACTGTGATCAGTCTTTTTCAGGTAAGGCTCCGAGAGTCTGTGCCTTGCTCAGGGCTGCACAGCTATGAGGTGACAGAGCTAGAGGGAAGCAGGATAAGAAGACCCTCTTCCCAGGAAATGGGCTGCCACTCCCTGACTCGAAGGAAGGATGAAATGAGGGCAGGGACAAAAATAGCCATGGGTTCCAAAGGCGCACTATTTCTGAGTGACCCTCACTAGACTCCAAGGAGGCAGGACATGAAAACTGAGACAGGGGTCAAACACCTCATCCAAAGGCCATTCAGTGAGTCAATGGCTGCCAAGTGGCCTTCATGTGGATCACCAAGTCCTTCAGAATTGGGAAGAACAGTGATGTGTATTAGGAAATGGGTCAAGGCTCTGCCCTACCTACCACCTCACCACCAGGACAGACCCTGAGCAAGGCTCTGACATCACTGACTCTTGGAAGATAAAACATCCCATTGGTCAGAAGGTTGGACAGCTGGATGTGAATCCAAAATCTCAATCTTCTGAGATACCCTCCTACCCTATGACTTGATGCCAGGGCAGGAGTTAAAAGCCCTAGGCAGACAACCTGCCCATGCACATGCATCCCGAACCCTCTCTCAGCTGGGAATGGCAGACAGGTATGCGTAACTCATAGATCTTTAGAAAGCTGTGGTTTTGCACAATGGATAGAGCAATGGTGCTGGAATCAGGAAGACCTGAGCTCAAGTCTAGCTTCAGACTCCTACTAACTGTGTGATCTTGGACAAGTCACTCAACCTCTATTTGGCTCAGTTTCCTCAACTGTAAAATGGGGATAATAGCACCTGCCTCACAGGACTGTTGTGAGAATAACATGAAATAGTCATTGTAAAATACTCAGAACAGGGAAAACATAAACTTAGCCTGGCATACAGCTGGTACTATATTAATGCTCATAATAGGATTATTATTTTGCTGGGCATAGGTACTCCCTCCATGGACACACCCTTCTTGGCTGCAGTAGCCAAACTTCATGAGTTGCCAGGGCCCCGTTGTCTAGTCCTCTGGAGGTGAGTCTTGCTAAACTTGGCAAGTCTCATGCTCAGAGCCTTTTCCAACTTGGAAGGATGTGAGCAAACAGACTATTCAAGAAGCCTTGGAGTCCCTAGTCATGCAGACCAATCCATGCTCTGATCAGAGTACACTTCAGTGCAGTCCCTAATCAGCTTGGAACTGTCTGGAGCACCTTTGGGTAGGAAGGCCTATAGAGGCCCTGCTCCCAATCCTGTAATTGCAGCCTCCCATGAGGCCTCTCGACTGGCCTCACCCTCAGAGTCCCTGACATTTCACTATCTATATTAAGAGAAGGTATTTACATTTCCTTCCTTCCACACAGGCCCCATCCTCACAAAGGTGACCTTGACATAGATGTGCTGTCCTGTGCCACAGCACCAAAATAAACTGAAGTCTGGCCAAGAGAATGGGAAGCCTTGACATCCAGGCTTCTTGTACTTTGATAAGATAAAATCACCTTCATACCAAGGGGGAAAAAAATGGTGTTGGAAGGGGCAGCTAGGTGGCGCAGTGGATAGAGCGCAGGCCCTGGAGTCAGGAGGACCTGGGTTCAAATCCAGCCTCAGACACTTAACACTTACTAGCTGTGTGACCCTGGGCAAGTCACTTAACCCCCATTGCCTCACTAAAAAAAAAAAAAAGTGGTGCTGGAGAAAGTTATTAGTCCTCTGTTCTGGAGTCAATCACTAAGAAGAGGAATAACATCTCTGAGGTAGCTGTGAACAGAGATTTAAATGAAGGTTCACATCTCTTACGCAAACTGAACTAAAATCCCTTCTGTTGGGAAAAGATCATGGCACGGAATGACCTAGTCACGATGGAGCTGGAAGATGAGTGGTTTCTGCAAGACTGCTCTACTGAAGGTAGTTCTTCCTGAAGTAAAATGCTCATTTTTAACAAGGTTAAGAAGTTGACTAATTCAAAAGAGCCTCCAGGAACAACCCCCAGTTTCTATTATTCCACTCACGCCTTCCCCCAAAGGATTTCCTATAGTCATGGGGCAAGAGAAGGACAAATTGCCCCCGAACTCTATCTAAGGAGCCCATTCTCACCCATTCACCACGAGGACAGTCTTATTATACTCTTTCTTCTCTTTCTCCACCAGCATTTCCCTTACTTCCTTCAAACACCTTGAAAAATATTAGCTTGACTCTGCCCACCCTCTCCAGCGGTCTTTTTTGTTCCTTCCTTTCACTAAGAAAGGACTCTAATCAATGGTCTATAATGAATACTATTGGTCTATTTCTTCAACACCCATTCCCTCTTTTATCCCCAGAAATCGGTCTCTATTTCCAAGTCCACTAAAACTATACTCTCAAAGGTCAGGGATGATCTCCCTGCCAAACAGAATCTGTCTACATGATCTTTGACCTCTGCCTTTTAATTCAACCAGTCCTAGATACCATTGGAGCCAGGCCTTGAAGAATGGACACGATTTCAACTAGCTCACCTTAATGACAGGCCACTTCCCCGACCAAATGCCACTATTTCTGTCCACAGCACCACCATTTCTTCATTTGCCCAAGCTCAAAACTTTAATCCTGGGGGGCAGCTAGGTGGCGAAGTGGATAAAGCACCGGCCCTGGATTCAGGAGGACCTGAGTTCAAATCAGGACTCAGACACTTGACACTTACTAGTTGTGTGACCCTGGGCAAGTCACTTAACCCCCATTGCCCCCCCCCCCAAAAACCCAAAACCAAAACAAAACTTTAATCCTAGGATTCTCTTCCCCTAACCCATTAGGGCTGGTTATATTACTCTAACGTGCCCCTTTTGTTATATCAGCAGCCAGTTCAGAAATCTCTAATGACTCTCAGTTGCCTATGGATTAAAACCCAAATTTCTCAACCATGAAGCTGAGAAATGATCTCAGCAACGTGATCTCCTCCTACCTCTTCAACTTTATTTTCTGCTCCTTCCCAGTGAGGATCCCCATGTTGGCCACACCCCGCAGATGAGCCACTGAGAGGCTGTCAGCAACAACTGCCAGGAACGACATAGCCTCTGCCCATCCATCAGGGCCCAGCGCAAGCCCTCCTTACTTCTTGGAAATGTCTTTCCCCTCTACTCCGGTGCACAGCAGTCTCTCCCTAAATGTTCCCCACATTTGATATTTAATCACATTCTGTTACCTGTATTGTTCCCTAACTGGTTCATATGGCTAAGTCGGGCTTGTCTACCAGCCATTTCTCATTTTATAACCCCTCTATGTCGTTAGCACAATGTTACCTATAGACAAAGAAACCCAAATGTTTGTTGAATACAAGAGGATGGGAGGAATGATGTGAGGGAGAAAGCCAAGGAAGAAAACCACTGCTCGTGCCGGGTAAGACTGCTACAGAACAGTAGCCAGTCTTTCAGTTGGCTCCTCATTGGGCTCCTTGGCAGCTCAGTGGCCAGGCTACCTTGGATTTTTGCTTCTCAGCTGTTCACTACGATCTGTGCTGGACTCTGCTGTCTGCGTCTTGGCAGTGAGTCATTGGAGCCACTCCTGTTAGCTAGTTGGGACACTTGAATGAAAGGGGAAAAAAACGCTGAATTAACTTTCACCCCATTCCTGGAGGGCAGGGCTTCCCACCACCCTCTGTTTGATTTCAAGAAAGCTTGGCAGCACTGTTCCATGATGAGGCCACAGAGAGAAATAGTTGACCAACCTCCTTCTTATCTATCCCTATGTCAGCAGCAGCACCAGGAAAGCTTCAAGTACAAGGCCAAAGTACAAAGACTGCAGACCTTATAAACACACCACAGAGGGTCAGAGTTCTACCCCAGAGAACAAATTCATTCTCAATCTGGATGAAAACTTCTGCTCTGAGTTCCAGTTTCCTACTGAATACCAGCTTGCCCCTTCTCCTGGAGGTCACGAGGCTTCAGGCTGATTGTCACCAAAAGTCACAGACTTATTTCAGGATGGCTGGCTCTAATTCTGAAAGACCCCAGTGCTGGACTATTTTAAAGTCAGTAGAAGAGCCCAAAACATTCTGATGCCGATTCTGAAGCCTCAAACAAACACCTTCCTTTCTAACTGGGTAGAGAAGGCTGACCTTCGGTTGGGCCTTGATCCCATGGCGGACGAAAGAAAGGGGTTGGGCTTTATTGTTGCTGTTAACATGTCCTTACACCAAAAAGGGAGTTCTGGATAAATGTGGGAGATTATCCACATTGGAACAAGGATAACTGCTAATCACATCATCTTTGAGATAACCTATTCAAATAACTTTCAGAAAGTGTTATAAACAAATCACTGACCCTAGCCCATCAGCTCATTCCTTACCAATCTCCTCAATGAAATGTATCGAGGGCAATCCTTGCTCATGAAGAAGAGGGTTGGTCATGACCTCATCACACAGCTCTCATTACATAACACCAACAACAATAAATTTCAGGGCTGAAGCCAAGAAATATTTACTTTCTGATAAAGCCTGGTCAGGGCTTGTTCCAGACTCAAATGAAAAATCACAAGTGAACTGAACAAGTAGTCCCTGGAGTACTTGGCTTCAAGGATATTCTTTAATCAACTTTTTCTTTTAATCATAAAAGCATTTTATTATTTTCCAGTTACATACATAGTTCTCAATATTTGTTTGTATAAGATTTCTAGTTCCAAATTTTTCTCCCTCCCTCCCTTCCCTTCCCCTTCCCCAAGACAGCAAGCAATCTGATATAGGTTATATATGTATAATCACATTAAACATATTTCTGCATTAGTCATGCTGTGAAAGAAGAATCGAACAAAAGGGCAAAACCTCAAAAAAGAAAAAATGAAAACAAAAAAAAAGTAGAAACAGTATGGTTCAATCTGCATCCAAATTCCACAGTTCCTTTTTCTGGAAGTGGAGAGCATTTTCCATCATGAGTCCTTTGAAATTATCTTGGATCACTCAACTTTTCACAGCAGTAGACTGTCCTACAAGTATTTGAAGGCAGAGCAAGTTACGTAAATTTGCCAAAGGTCAAATGAGTAGTAAATGTCAGGGCCTAGCCTTGAACGAAGATTTCTGATTCCAATCCAGCACTCTTCAGATTTGTTATAAACTAAAAAATTATCTTTGCACTGGCTCTTCCCCATGCTTGGGGTGTTCTCCCTCCTAAACTCCAATTCCTAGAATCCCTGGCTGTCTGTAAGACACAACTCAACAGAACCAAGAGAACACTGTGCACAGAGACAGCAATATTGTTTGATGAAGAACTGTGAATGACTTGACTATTCTCAACAAAGCAATGATCAAGACAATCCCAAAGGACTATCGATGAAACATACTCTCCACCTCCAAAGAAAGAACCGATATGCATGCTATTTTTCCACTTTCTTTCATTTTTTTCTTTTATTCAAGTTTTCCTGTACAAAAATGACTAATGTGGTAATGTTTTACATAATCAAGCATGTATAACCCATATCTGATTGCGTACCACCTCAAGGAAGGGGCAGGGGGGAGGAGAGAGAAGAAAGGAGGGATAGAATTTAGAATTCAAAACTATAAATAAAAATGTTTATTACTTTAAAAAGAAGACTCAGTTCAAGCATTACTTCCTCTGGTAGGACTTTCTTGGTCGCCCCACTCAGCGCCATCCCCTTTAAGGTAATCTTATATCAGTATTTTGGATTGATGTTGTTTCCCTTATTAGAACGTAAGCCCACTGACTGTAGGAACTGTTTTTATTTTTTATTGTTGCATCTCTAGTACTTAGCACAGTTTCTGGAACTAAACACTTAACAGATGCTTGTTGACTGATACTCAAAGGAATCCTTTAAGACAAAAAACAACCCTTTTCCAGCATGGATCTGGTCACATGGCTCCTTTGTTGAGACATCCTCAGGGACTCATAACTGCTTAACAAAGAAAATTCAAACCCCTTTCCCTGGCATTCAAGGCTCTTCAGAATCTGGCACCACCCCCTCCCTCCAGCTTTATCTCATCATATAACCTACAAACTCTGTGCTCCAAGTGCACTCGACTAACATTCCCTCCCTCATCTCTGCCAAGATCTCCAGCCTCTGTTCCACGGATCATATTCTTCCTTCTATGTGTTTGTTCAATTCCTAATCTCCCTTTCTTTAAAGCCCAAATGCAATGTCATCTTCCCCATATATCTCCATTTGACCTGACATAGCACATTGTTTTGTCATTTTCTATAGGCCCTTAACCACAATATACTTATTGTATGAAATCCCAGTTTGTCTCATTATTTCTGTAAACTCCAGAAAGAGGAAGAGATGGTCTTATCTGAACAGTTTCTCTTTCACTCACTCTTCAGTACAATGCTTTGCATGCAGCAGGTGCTTAATCAATGCCTTTGGTTGATTTGTTGATACTTATTTTGTCTTCAAAAAAAGTTTTTGCCCTCATCTCCATGAATAGACATTTGCTGCAGAACACAAACATACTATGATGATAAAAAGCTTACATTTCTCATTAAACAAAACAAAGTAGAGGTGCATTCTGGGTGATTGCCCTTCTAAGGCAGGAGAAAAAAACAGTCCCAGAGAACTGGAGCTAACTCATTGCAAAAAAGATACTTTCCCTCCTTACACCTTTACCAGTGTCTGCTAAAGTTCACTCTGGTGAGTAAATAACTCAGCACTCACCATTACCAAGTGAATTTATTCCATTTGAGATTATAGGAATGACACTTAGACAAGCATTTTCAAAGCCCCTGACTCAAGGGGGATCTGGCCCTAGCAGCCAGAGGCCAGTCCCAGTGTGGGGACCCCCCACCACATACCCAAACTGGGTAGATGTGGGCAAGGCACCAATACTGCTCAGTTCCCCGGGCAACTCTGTAGGCCAGTGGGGTGGACCCTAATCCTCATGAGGGTTCCCTAGACTAATCATCATAGGTGCAGACCCCAAAATCAAATAAAATACAAAATGAGTGAGAGGTACACACACTAGAGTATTTCTTGGGGCCTTTCTAGAAATGAAAGCTACTTCCACCTCCGGATTCATTCATTCTACAAATGCCTACTGGGTCCAAAGCCCAGAGCTAGGGGAGACCCAAATTTTAATTAAAGCACAGTTGCTGCTCCCATGGAATTCACAGCCTTGTCAGGGAAGGGGACACCAAGAGCTCTGTACTCTGGTGGTGGCTCCCAGAAGCCATCAGTTTGCTGTGAGACCCCTGTCCTCGTCCTCCCCTCCAGGTTTGTTCACCCAAGGTGCTGGCAGCCCACAAGCATCCCCCAGAGCACTGACCCACAAGCTGCCCACAGGCTCTCAAGCTCCATCCATAGCTAGGCCATTTTCTCCCACAGTGCATCTCTGCTGCCTATTCTTCTGCAAAGTTTCCTACTGATGGTGGCCCATGAAGCAGGTATATAGGAAAGCATGATACTGCACATGCTGGATAAACCAATGGCAGAGGGGAGGGAAGGGGAAGAGAGGAGGGGAGGGGGGGAGGGGGTGTGCAGTAGTATCTCCGTTAAGGTTTTGTCAAACAATCAGAATGCATTTTAAAGAAAGAAAAATGTCACCTTCCAGAAGAAGGGTTTGAAAGCAACATCACTTAAATAAAACACACCTGACTCTGCCTATGTGCTACAGCTGTTTTTCAGTGTTCTGACCCTGCCCTTGCCCCATCCTGTCCATTGATTTGCTGCCTTAGGCTGAAAGTTCTACAGGCAGAGGGAGACTATGACTGGGACCTCAGCCCTCTTTGTACAGCCTTCTCCACAAAGGCCTCTGGGTTTGAACAGTGAGGGTGGTGGCCAAAAGCACATGTCGAGAAAGGATTCTGGCTGAGAAATGGGCTGTGACTTCAAGCAAAGAGACAAATGGTTATGAGCGTGTGGGTCCAGAGATCCATCTTGTCTCTTCTTGGCCTGGTGGCCAGAGTAAACCAAGACTCAGCCCAGACTAGAGCCAGAAAGCAGGATCCTCTCCCAGGATGCTTCAGAACCAGTGACTGAGGCCAGGGCAGGGACGTGGGGGGGGGGGGGCAGGAAAGGGTAAGCAGGAAGGCTGTAATCACTTACACTGGCTGAATTTTGGTGAACTCTGGGATCTCTTCCTTTTTCTTTCTGAAGAAGAACCAGTAGGTCAGAAGGCCCACAATGAGGGAAAAGAGAAACATGTCCGTCATGCTGAAAAGGGAAACATCATCCGCTCCAGCGCCAGCAGCGGTGCTGCTGGTGTCCATGTCTGCCATGTCGATCTGTTTTACTGAGGAGAAAACAAGACTTCAAGTCAGTCACCAAGAGGCAAAGATCAGGGGCTCGGCCAAAGTCAGTGGCCCCCTTGTGCCACTGAGGCCTAACCCTCAGCCACAAATGGCTTCCAGGACCCCCATCTGCACCCACCCCATAAGGGTTCAGGCCAGGGTGATCCCACAATGCTGTAAACTGAGCTGCTGGGAGCGAGCATCCGTTTTCTGCAGCCCTCCACTGTGTCCAGCTCCATGACGACAGCCCCAGGGTGCCCACAAACCGAAGGCCCCTTACAGAAAAGAGGAAGGCTGCCTGCTTCCTGGCCCATCAAGGAGCCAGAACTGGCTCTTCCACCTTCTCAAACCTGGCCCACAGGTGAGCCTGACATGAGTCAGCAAAGCACGAAAAGTAATGTACGAAACCTCTGAGGCCCCATGTATCTGGCTTATTAACAAGGGACCTTTAATTGCACAGCTATAACCTATATCTGCTTGTCGCCTCAGGGAAGGGGAAGGGGAGGGAGGGAAGGACGGATAGAATTGAGAACTCCAAACTTTCAATAAAAATGTTTTTTATTATTTGTAAAAAAGAAAAAATGAAGGCTAAAACCAAAAATAAAACAAGGTACCTCTACCTAAGACCAGAGTTGGTGTCGCTTTACACATTCCCTAAGTTACTGATAGCAATCTTTATAACAAAATCAAGGAGGAAATGCCTCATGCCAGGGGAAGTTCCTTGTACAAATGAGTGTGCATTACACAGACTCATAGGACCTTGGAATCATAAACTGGAACACGAAAGGGACAGCAAAGGTCATTGAAGTTCTTTTTTTTTTTAAACAGATGAAGAAACTGAAGCCCACAGAGTTGAAGTGACATGACACAGCCACAGGGCTTCTGACTATTCTGCTGTGTCACATGACATTTCTGGTAATCAAGAGAGCTCCCCTAGGGGAGCCAGCCCCTAAGACTTTAGGACTAACTCCTTAGCATCGTGACATCACAAGTCTACTACCATCAGTGAGCTCAGCCCGGCTCTCCGAAATCCTCCCGCCTGGAGAGTTCAAAGTGGACAAAGTCTATCAGAGCTTGAATTTCCAACTCAGAAGCTTTTTAGAAAGAATTTTCCAAGCCTGCAGTACTTTTCTTCTTACATCACAAGAGTCTGGCTCTTTAGACTCTCAATAACTCATATGAAAGTGTTTCTAAGTACATTTTTGGAGCTGACTTAGTACTGGAAAAGGGGAGGCAGATGAGAACTGCTAAGATCTAAAAGGGACAGAAAGGAGCAATGGGGGGAAGCTTCAAGAAGCTGCTCACTTGGGTGTTTTGTGGTTAAGCCCACTTACCAGTCACCCAGAGGCATCACTGTTCACATCAGTCTGCATCAGGCACAACAGACTGCTATTTAGGGACATGGCAACTCACAGATGGTCAATCAACAAATGACAAAGTGAGGGATTTTGGAAGGATCTGTCTCAAAGAAACTCAAGTTCTTTAGAGAGATAACTCACTCATTCATATTATGCCCCAAAGAAGCAAAAAGGAATTTTCCTCATTTTTTCAAGTAAAGAAATTTAAGAAATGACTACCTCAAGGAAGCAGGTCTGTTATACCCCAACACAACCCTGACATGTGTGCAGTATCAGATGTGTCAAAATAAAGATTCAGAAGGGATGTGTCACGGGGAAAGGTGGGGGTCCTTATGTATTCCTCAATAAAGAATTACACTCTCACATACAGTCCAGTTAGAATGAAAGTGGTCTTTTAGGGGCAGCTAGGTGGCGCAGTGGATAGAGCACCGGCCTTGGAGTCAGGAGGACCTGAGTTCAAATCCGGCCTCAGACACTTAACACTTACTAGCTGTGTGACCCTGGGCAAGTCACTTAACCCCAATTGCCTCACTAAAAAAAAAAAAGTGGTCTTTTATTTGGTGCTAAAGAAAGTGACCAAGTGGGAAGTCAAAGACTTCACCCCTCGGGAAGGAGGGCTTAGAAACATTCTCCTCCAAGAAACAAAAGAAAGGCAAAAGTTTTTATAGAAGAGAGATGGGGTATCCATTGAAAACTGGAAAGTTCCCTTTAGGGGTGTGGTGGGGAAAGCTTGGATGCTTGTCATACTCCTGAGAGTCAAGGGGGAGTGGTTCTGAAATGCCGGTCCTGACTTTGGGGCTTTTCTCTGTCTCCTAGCTCTGGTCAGGTAGTAGCCACCCCTAATTGACTTTCCTGCTATAGAATTTTATCTCCCCTTACTCCTTTCAGTATGTCTGTCCTGATATCTAGTTGGTCAATGTAAACTTTAATATCCCCCTGATTCCTTGATATGTCTGTCCTGTTAGCTAGTCATCTTTGGTTTTGCTTCTCACAGGAGAAATTTCTGATTTATCCTAAGCCCCATTTCAGATGCATCCACAGGTACAAAAATATTTGTAGCAGCTTTTCTTGTTGTAGCAGACTGGGAAACAATGTAGACACCCAGCAATCAGAGAAGGACTGAACAAGTTGTGAAACGTAATTGTAACAGAACATTATTGCACCATTAGAAATCAGTGTGGGGGCGGCTAGGTGGTGCAGTGGATAAAGCACCAGCCCTGGATTCAAGAGGACCTGAGTTCAAATCCGGCCTCAGACACTTGACACTTACTAGCTGTGTGACCCTGGGCAAGTCACTTAACCCCCATTGCCCAGCCAAAAAAAAAAAAAAAAGAAAGAAAGAAATCAGTGTGTCAACAAGAATTTATTAAGCATTTTATCTGTGACAGGCACTATGCTGAGTGCTAAGCACTTAGAAAAGCAAAACCCTCAATGATCCTGCCCTCAAGGAGCTCACAGTTTAATGGGGAAGACAAAAGCAAACAACTCCATACAAACAAGATAGAGAGAGGAGAAATTGGAGCTAATCAACAGAAGAAAGGCTCTATGTTTAAGGAGGACTGGAGTTTAAGGAGGACTGGAAAAGGCTTTTTGTAGGTAGCAGGAAATTATATTCTTGCGATCTAAACCACAAGAAAAGTACTTCAGGCTTAGAAAAGCATTTCTAAAAAACTTCCAGTTTGGAAGTGTGAGCTCTGATAGACGTTCCTACACTTCCAGAAGGTGAGACTTGAGCTGGAATTTGAAGATAGTTGGAAGCCAGGGGTACTATCACAGAAGCCTAGAGAAGAGAGTAACAAAAGATGGGAAACAACCAGTGAAAATATATGGAGTGAGGAGATGGAGTGTATCACCTGAGGACCAGCAGAGAGGCCGGTGTGGCTAGATCACAGAATACAAGAGGCAAGTAAGGTGAAAGAAGGGAAGAGGGAGGAGGGGGTCCAGCTTCTAAAGGGCTTTGAAGGCCAGAGTATTTTGCTTTTGATACTGGAGGAGATGGGGCTTCACTGGAGTTTATTGAGTAGGTGAGTGACGTGGTCAGACTCGAGCTTTAGGAAAATGTCTTTAGTGGCTTAAGGGGGGATGGACTGGAATGGAGAGAGACCTGAGGCAGGCTGACTCACCAACAGGTATTACAAGAGTCCAGGCATGAGAAGATGGGGGCCTGCCCTAGAGTGGTGGCAGCGATGGAAAAGCACTCGAGAGATGTTATAAAGGTGAAATCGACAGGCCTTGGAAACAGAATATGAGGGAGGAGGGAGTGAGGAGCTAAGGATGACTCCTAGGTGTTAAGCCTGGAGACTGGGAGGATGGGGTTGTCCTCTCTAGTAATGGGAAGGCAGGAGCAGGAGAGGGTTTGGGGAGAGAGATAATGAGTTTCATTTTGGACACAAGTTTAAGAAGTCTATGGGCCATCTGGTTAAGTTGAAGGTGTGAGACTGGAGGTCAGAGGAGGGCATGTGAATGGAGAAGTAGATTCTGAGAATCATCAGCAAAGGAATGAACCTTGAATCTATGGGAGCTACTGAGATGACTCAAAGAGAAGGGAAAAGGGCCCAGGAAAGTCCTGTAGGACACCTAAGCTTAGTGCTTGTGACCTGGAAGAAGATCCAGCAAAGATGATGATCTAGCACAGGCAAGAGCCTAGCAAAGAGTTCTAAAGCCAGGACTGAGCCAAGCTCCCCAGAGGAGCAGGGGCCTAGTAAGGGGATGCCATCCCTTCGGGCCCCCCACATTAGAGTCCTCCTGACCCAAAGGAATAAAGCGGGCTTACCTTCCAAGCTGACTAAGGCAACGTGTGATTTCAGGGGCTGCTGAGGGAGAAGGCAGCTAGCTAAGCTGGAAAGGGAAGTGACACAGGTGGCCAGGACAGAAAACGTTCCCCACACTTCGGTGTTCCATCTAATGTCTGTCCTTTCTCTTTCAGCTTCCCGGGAACAAAAAGAACTAGTATGTGCAGACAGAGCTGCTCTTCCACTTGTAGGAAGGGCCAGGTCTCTGCCCCACCCCCCACCCCTACACATATGCCCTTCAACGCATTTTCATTCATTGCAAAAGAACGACTGAGTCACTTGTCTCGAGCCCAATTCTCTGTGCCAGAAAGGCATGTGTGTGGCTTATCACCATCATCCTTAGTACTTTTAACATGAATAATAAGAGCTTTTGGATCCACCAACACTAAGAAGGAGAGAATACAGGCATCATGCCCCCTCATTAGAGAGGAGCAAACTGAGGCTCAGAGAAGGGTGCAGCCAGGCTTCCAGTAAGGAAGTGGCAGTATTGATGCTGTAACTCCTATCCTTGGCCTTGGTGCCCAGAGCCCTTTGCATTCCATCATGCACATAGGGGAGGAGGCGGAACCTCACACAGACACAGACTCACAAGCCTATACACACACACACAGATGTACACACAGAGATGCACACAGGCTTGCATATACACACAGGTACACACATGCATGCAGGCTACACAGCCCCCCCCAGCACACACATGGAACTGTACATAGGCGCACACACAGGCCCCATACACAGATGCACACAGGCTCACAATACACACAGAGGTACAAATGCACACAGGCCACACACACACACACACACACACGCACACACGCACACACACACACACATACAGACAATACACAGGCTTGCACAAAGGCCTACACACACAGATGTACACAGGCTCACAAATATACAAACAGGTGCACACAGGTTCTCACATACATACACACACACACACACATATACACATGCACACGTGCACAAGCTGGCACAAAGGCACTTTTAAAAAAGGAAGGAAACAAGAGATCCAAGAAAAGGACTCTGATTCACGGTGATCACTGGGATACAAACAGGAATGATGTAAACAGTACCAAAGTGGACATTTTTGCTTCTTTTCAAGCTGCTTTTATTTTAATGCTGCTTCTATTAAATCAATAAGTAAAAGAAAAGTCTCTCCACTCCTCAAACACCCCCAGGATACAAACATTTCAAGAGCACACAGTTCCCCAGAATGAATCCACTTTCCCAATATCTGCCAAGGTGACAAAGGTTGCCTCCACCAGATCTGGAGGAAGTGTCTGCTCTGTTTTGCATGGAATTTGCCTTCATTTTGCTTGTTTTGGAAAAGAAAGTCATTGAGCAGTGGGAAACCCCCCAGGAAGTTTCTGGGGGCAGATGCCTAAGTCTACCACCTCCACAGATGAGTCTGGTCCTGTCTCCTGGGTCATCCTGCCTTCTAAATCCCTACAATTACATCCTTTCCCTTCCCCCACAGTGCCTCTGCCATTCACATACTTCCCATAAGCAAGGCAACTGGGGATCAGAATAAGACACAAAGATGAAAAACCTGCTTTAAAAAATCAGTCTTGGGGAAGCTAGGTGGCACAGAGGATAAAGCACTGGCCCTGGATTCAGGAGGACCTGAGTTCAAATCCAGCCTCAGACACTTGACACTTACTAGCTGGGCAAGTCACTTAACCCTCATTGCCCTGTCCTCCCCCCCCCCCAAATCAGTCTTAATGTGGAAATGTATTTAATGAGATTATACATATATAACCTATATCAGAGTGCTTGCCATCTTGGGGAGGGGGGAGAAAAATATGGAACTAAAATCTTATAAAAATGAATGTTGAAAATGAAAACATGTTTGTAATGCTCTCTTTTCTCTTAAAAAACAAAAACAAAATCAGTCTTTACCTATAAATGAAAGTAAACCGAGTTTGGGGTATTTGAACAGAGACTCTTGCCCCTGCAATGATCTGAATCCTCAATGAAGCCAACAGAACTGATTCACTGGCTTCTTGAGAATGTCCTCTCTCTCTCTCTTGCTAATACATACAAGGTCTCTTCCCATGGTCAGCATTTAATCCCAGTTGAGTTAAATCAATCAGTAATAGGTGTAAAGCTTTACTCATTGGAGAATGCACAATGACTGAAGCCACCAAGGATTGATCTCTGTCCTGAGGGTGAATCTTGAAGCTCTATCCTGGCCAACCCCTTAGGCATTCAGCTTGGGTCTCACAGCCCCTCCCCAAGACTGGCAGGTTCTTCCACGATGACCAGTCCCTCCACCTACTTCCAACCAATCAAAAGAAAACCTACCACCACACTCAGTGCAGTAGGGGCTGCCACATTCACTAAGACTCTGTCTTTGGCCCTGCCCTGTTCCACATCTAGGATTTATGAAGGCAGGAAAGATAGGTGGCGCAAGTATCACATGTGCCAATAACCCAGAGCTAATGAAGATAGCCAAGAGTTTGGATGGCAGATCCCCAAAGAGCCCAACGGGCTAAAATAGAGGATGGGACCAACAGAATCAACAGGGATAAATGACAATGTCTGAATTTGGATCTCTCTCTCTCTCCCCCCCCCCTCTCTCTCTCCTCTCTCTCTCTTCTCTCTCTCCTAACCAAGAAGACAGATGTTAACAGCAGTTTATTTAAAAGCTGGTAGTCACAACAAAAAGAAGATTCAAGCAATCACCATGGAATCAAAAGCAGGAAAGTGGCCAAGCTCAGATTTCACAGAAGGCTTTTTTGTAGGCATTCAGACATTATCTGGAGCTTGCACATTGCTGAGTCATGTCAATAAAACATCTGCTAAGCATCTAGACAAGGCTACAAAATCTAAATAACAAAACCTGACATTTATCTAGTCCTTTAAAATTTGCCAAGGATATTACTGCATTTAATCCTCACAACAACTTTATGAAATAGTTTGTGATTAAGCATTTTACAAACTAGGAAACCAAGGTCCGTGACAAAGGTTAATGACTTGTCTGTGGTCACACAGCAACTGAGAGTCTAAGGCAGGACTCAAATTCAGCTCTTCCTGACTCCAATGCTCCATCCACCAGGCCAAGACCAAACCAGTCTGTAGCCAAGAAGTTCAGAGTCTAGTAGGGGGATCAGAAATGGGGCAGAAATCACTAGGTTGCAGGTTTGTAAATGATTCAATGCAGAGTACCTTTAGGTCCAAGAAGCCTAAGAGAATTAACAAGAGAATGCAAACAGGGCAGGTTTAATGAAAGAAAGGCCTTGAAGGAGGAGGCAAGGATGGCAGCAGGTAAAGCCTAAGGTGGGCCCATTTGCACAAAGGTATGGGTGGGCTGGGGAAGGATTCCAGCACAGCTGGGATGTAAGCTTTCTAAAGAAGACGAGCATCAGATACAGCTGGAAAGGGAAATTGGAGCCAACTGCTCAAGGCTTTCAGTGCCAGGCTACAGAACTTGTACTTTATCCTTGAGGTAATGTACACCCATCAAAGGGTTTTTCAATAGGTGTATGACAATTGGACCTGTGCATCAGAAGGTTACTTTGGCAACAGAATGAATGATGAAATGCAGAAGGCAAAGGCCAGAGGGAGCCCACTTAAAAACTCTTCCTATTGTTTCAATGGGAGATGGGGGCCTGGGGGTTGGATATGAAAGGCACTACAATTGTGAGACTGAGAGGACGTGAAATGACTAGATTTGGGAGGAAAAGAATCATGAGGGCCACAAAGAATGTAGCCATCAAACACTCTGGAGAGAAATTAAGGAGACTAATAAGTAGAGAGTAATATAAAAACAATACTCTCTTATTTAATCCCTAGATCCAGTAGTATAACAAAGTGCCAAAGGTTTACTTTATAAAATCAGGCAAAATCATAACAAAATTAATATGGAGGAACAAAAGGTCAAAAATATCAAAGGAATTTTTTTTTAAGTAAAGAAAAAGGGAGCCTGGCATTACAAGACCTACCACTATACTAGAGAACAGCAATTATCGCAACTATTCTGTATTCATTAAAAAACTGAAAAGTTAAATCTACAAGATCCAGAAGCAGTTGAATCCCGAAGAATGGTGCCCAATTAATCCCAAGACACAAGCTATTGGAGTAAAACCAACCAAACAGACAAACAAAATAACAAAACGAAACAAAGCACACTAAGAAAAATGGAGGGCAGTCTGGGAGAAACCAGCCATAGAGAGATCAATATCTCATACCATATACCATGATAAGCTCTATATGGATGTGTGTCCAAGATAAAGTCAAATCATAAACAAATTACAGGAGAAAGGAAACACATTTTGCAACTATGGATAAGGGGAAGCACTGAGCAAACAAAGGGTCAAGAGAAGAATCACAGGACAGAAAACAGACACTTGGAACGGCATGAAATTGAAAAGTTTTTGTACCCCACTCCCTCAAAAAGCAATGCAGTTAGAATTGGAAGAGAAAGTTAACTGGGAGTAAAATCTTTGCTGTATATTTCTCTGATAAAGACCTTATATCCTAAGGTATAAGAGGAATTGACAGGAATACAAGAAAAGGCACCATTCCAATATCTAAATGGTCAAAGAGGCCATTTCACAAAAGCAATACAATCTGTTACTTCCTTTCCTGCACTTCCTCTCCTCTCTCTTTTTCTTAGCTCTTTCTGTTGGGCTCCCAACCTCATCATTCCACCAAAATTGCTCTTTTCAAAGTTACTAGCAATCTCTTAGTTGCCAGAGCCTGTTCTCAAGCCTCATCTACCCAGACCTCCAAGCAGCCTTTGACACTGGATCGCCCTCAAACCCTAATCCCATCTCTTCTCTCTGTGCTTTCTCCTGATTCTCTTCCAACTTGTCTGACCACTCTTCAGGCTCCTCTGCTGGCTCTTCATCCTGGTCTTGCCCACTAAACTTGCTTGTCCCCTAAGGCTGAGCCCTCTCTTCTTCTCCCTCTATTCTAGTTTTCTTGGGACTTCTCGTCAGCAGCAGGAATTCAATGAGCATGCCTATGCTGATAATTCTCAGGCCTTGTCCAAGCCCTAAGATGCAGAAACCAGCCTGGTAGTATCTAGCAGAGCCTTCCTCAAATCCAGCACACAAGACCACAAAACAGCTGAAAGGGCAGGACTGATGCAGGGAGAAGTACAGGCTAGAGATAGAGATGTGGGAGCCATTCCCCAGGGGAGATGAATGAACTCACCAGGAAAGGAAATGAGATTTCCAACAACAAGAATATAAAAGAGAGAAAAGAAAGGGCTGACAGAGCCCTGGTAAATGCCTACACTGAATGAGCTGAGAAGAACCAGGAGAAGTTTCTGACTAATGGCTGCTCTGCTCTTCCATGAGTGACTTTATCAAAATCTCTACCACGTTTGTGTGTGTGTGTGTGTGGGGGGGCTATTAGAATTGTCCCAAATTAGGTGACAGGTCCTGAAGTGTAAGTGAAAAAAGATTGTAGAAACAGAATTGATGATGCTTAGCACCTGACTGAATGTGGAGGGAGAAGGCTATCAAGAGTCAAGGGGGTAGGGGCAGCTAGGTGGCGCAGTGGATAAAGCACCAGCCCTGGATTCAGGAGGATCTGAGTTCAAATCCAGCCTCAGACATTTGACAATTACTAGCTGTGTGACCCTGGGCAAGTCACTTAACCCTCACTGCCCTGCCCCCCCCCCAAAAGTCAAGGATGATTCCAAATTTATGAACCTAGGTGACAACTATCTACTTAATTACTTTATATTTATTCATATTTATTCTCTTTCTACTTAAGATAGAGATTTATTGCCTCTTCCCCATTAGAATGTAAGCTTTTTGTGAGTACAGATGGTTGCATTCTTGGTTTTTCTATCTCCAGCACCTAACAAGACACCTGGCACACAATAATGAATAAATGCCTAATGGCTGATTATTGATTGGGAAGTCAGAAAAGCCCTGGGCCAGGGGAGCCTGAAGAAAAGGTAGGCAGGTTTAAGGGGAAATATTATCAGTTACATTGTGGACATGTTAAATTTGACACGCTGAAGGACTATTATCCAGGTAGAGATGGCTAGCAGGCAATTGGTGATGAGGCACTGGATTTCAGATGAAAGTGAAGGGATGTGTAAATTTGGGAGTTATCTGCAGACAGTTACTAACTAAACTTACAGGAGCTGATTACAGATCACCAAAGGAAAGAGGGTAGAAAGGGAAAATGGGAAGGCCCAGACAAAGGCTTGGGGACACTCAAGCTTAGAAGGCAGAAGATGATCAGATCAAGCAAAGATTACTGAAAAGGTCATTTAGGTAAGAGGAGAAACAGGAAAGATTCCTCTCACAGAAACCTGGGGAAGCAAATGTGTCTGAGGAGAGGTTTAAAAGGAGATGAATAGGGAGCAGCGCAAGCTACAGCTGCCCTGGTTCAGAGGTGAGTACCTCTCAGCATCTGCTCCAAGAGAGCTGCTTCCCTCCAGGGCCCATCCAGGGCCCATCCAGGGCTTGAAGATGATAACTACATACATTACAAAGGAAATGAACTGACTTACAATAGTCTTTCTTTTTTTAGTAGATTTTTATTTGTATATTTTGTTTGTATCTCACCTATATTCCCCCTGTATTATTCCTTTCCCCTTTCCTTTCCATCCCCATTCCCCTCAGAGAGCCATCCCTTATAACCAAGAAAAAAAAGAGGAATGGGGGGCATCAAAAAAAAAGTTAACACATCAAAAATATCTGATTGTGTTGTGGTGTTCATTTTTTGGTTTATATGGTTGTAGCGACTAGGTATCTTTTTTCTTGGCTTCCCTTACTTCACTTTGCATCATCATCTAAGTCTTCGCATGCTTCTCTTTATTTACCATGCTCATCATTTCTTGTGGCACAATAAAAGTCCATTAAATGAATGTATCATAGTTGATTTAATCATTCCCCAACTGATGCACACAGACTTTGTTTTCAGTTTTTTACTGCCACAAAAAAAAAAAACCTGTTATAAATATTCTGGGGTACACGAGATTTTTCTTTTGTCAGCAACTGCCTGGACCTCTGGATCCAATGGTCTTTCTTAAGAGGAGGTAAGGATTGGGACATTTCCTAGTCTGACAGATGCTGACACGTGCCAACTCATCTTGGATCTGTTTCCATCAGTCATCTTGTCTCAGAACCAACATCTGATCCTGGAGGCTGCCTTCCTCTTTCTGATGCCTTGTGTCAGACACAGCAGAAGTCATGTGCCGCTACTGAAACTACTAAGAAACTGACCTAGTTCATCTTGCCTGTTTTGTGGAGAAAAGATCAGTGGGGATGGGTTTTGTGACATTGTGTCTACAGTAATACATATATGTCCCTGCTGTCAACATATATATATATCCATGTCATTATCGACAACTGAGTAAACAGAAACAAAGGATATGAAAATCTCTTGCCTAAAATCTCCACTATCAGCAGTCAGGCCTACAATCCACACTCACACCTTTTTGACTTCTAGCCCTTTGGCTAGAGGCCAACTCAATGAGCCATTCACTTCCTTCTTGCTCAATCAACTCCAACTTCATTAGGGTGAGCAGAGGCTGCATTTTTAAAATTTACTCATTAAATATCCTGCTACCCATTAGCTAAAGTTCTCATCATCATTTCTGAGTTGTAATTTAAAGTCAGTAAAAGGAAAAGTAATTCCTTTTACAACTCTACATCTTCCTCAGCCATATCAACTATTAAACACATGTTCAGCTACTAAATACTGTCTGTTCCTCTAGTTTAAAATGCTCTATGCCTCAAAGTAACTTCCACAGAAACTAGAAAGGGCTGAGAGACAAAGACAGGGGGAAAACACACTTCAGGCTAGATTTAAGTTAGTTTTCATTCAGATTTCTCTAATCAGCAGACACAACCATAAATCAAAGAACAGACTTCAGCATTCAAAATATCAAAAGGGCTGGTGCAAATCACTGCTGAGCCCCAGGTCCATCCCCCCACCCCCACTGGCATTCTCATCCATTCTACACATCTCTTCATCTGTCTTCCTGTTGTACTTGCCAGTTTACTCCATGTTGTTCTAGGAATCTTTTTGTGATAGCTAAATAAGTTTTTAAAATGCAAAGATTCAGGTACTCCCTTTTTTTTTTTTTTTTTTTTTTTGCAGGCAATGGGGGTTGACTTGCCCAGGGTCACACAGCTAGTAAGTGTCAAGTGTCTGAGGTCGCATTTGAACTCAGGTACTCCTGAATTCAGGGCCGGTGCCTTAACCACTGCGCCATCTAGCTGCCCCCAGGTACTCCCTTTTTAAAAAATCACCCTGAGAAGACAAAATGCAATTCAGCATATTGGAGAACCCACAAACTAGAAGGGACTGCAGAAATCACCTGGTCCAAGTTTATCATCTTGCAAATGAGCAATGAAGCCAAAGATAAGCTAGCTGTGACCTTGTGACCCCCCCCACAGCAGGCACTAAGTTAGTTTTCTCCAGTTCTAAAAGCTGAGCATTCTGTGCTCTTTAGACTAAACAATCCTGTCTCTTATGGTAAGTCCAATGAAAACCTCCAACGTGACTCTCCCTGGGTCTATTCCAGGCAGGTACTGGTCTATCCAAAATGACCAAGGCAGCCAACTAGCTCTTTGACAGCTCAGGGGCTGCCCTCCTTGGAGAAGCAGCATGGTATATCAGAAAACCCAATGGACTTGGAACCAGGAAAAACCAAGATTCCAAGTCAGTCTCTGATACTTCATTACCTGCCTCCATTAATCTCCTTGAGTTTCCTTTTTTTCCCCTTTCATATTCAGTTCAGACCTGTGTCCTCTGTGTATTCCTTACTGAGAAAGTTCTTATGAGTTCAAAGTATTATCTTCCCATGTAGGAATGTAAACAGTTTAATCTTTTAATATCCCTCATGATTTATTTTTCCTGTTTACTTTTCTATGCTTCTCCAGGATCTTGTATTTGAAAGTCAAATTTTCTATTCAGTTCAGGTCTTTTCATCACAAATGCCTGAAAGTCCTCTTTTTCATTGAAGTCCCATTTTGCCTTCTGTTTCTAGACTATCAGGGCAATTTTCACTGACAATCTCTTGGAAGATGCTGTCTAAACTCTTATTTTGGTCATGGTTTTCAGGTAGTCCAATGATTTTCAAATTCTCTCTCCTGGATCTATTTTTCAGGTCAGCTGTTTTTCCAAGGAGATATTTCATATTACCCTCTATTTTTAAAATTCATTTGGATTTGCTTTACTGTGTCTTGGTTTCTCATCAAGAGACTAGCTTCCATTTGTTCAATCCTAGTTCTTAGGTAATACTTTTCTTCAGAGAACTTTTTTATCTCCTTTTCCATTTGGCTTTTCAAGCTGTTGACTTTTTCCTCATGACTCTCCTGCATTGCTCTCATTTCTCTTTCCATTCTTTCCTTCACCTCTCTAAATCTTCCTTCTATCTCTCTTATTCTCTGTTCAAAGTCCCTTTTGAGCACTTCCATGGCCTGAGACCAATTCATATTTTTCTTGGAAGCTTTGGATGTAGGGGCCCTGAGGTTGCTATCCTCTTCTGAGGGTGCACCTCAATCTTCTTTGTGGCTAAAGAAACTTTCTATTATTTTCAACTTTCTTTGCTTGCTCATCTTGCCATTTTTTACCTGACTTTTAACTCCCTCTTACAGTGATGTCCTACTTCCAAGCTACACTGTCCCAAGCTTCAGAGGGTCCCAGGTGTTTTGGTTTGAGAGAGGGCAGGTTTTTCTCTCACCTGGCCTATTCTCTGGTCTGAAGATAACCTCAAGCCAACTTGCTAGTTATCCAGCCAGCAGAATGCTGTGGTGGTTTTTAGCTTTGATGAGCCTGCGCTCCTCTCCCACCTGGGCCTCCTGATGCTCAGGATTTCTTCCTGGTTCCCTGCTGGGGTGGGATAGCCAAATTCCTCCTTAGGTCCTGAAGACACCCCTGTATTCCCCACCCCCACCCCCTGCCAGCCATTCAGCCCTCTCCCCCAACTGTAAGCTTAATTCCAGAAGAGGCTGGTGCTTCAGCTGATTCTGAGGCTTGGAGGTGAGTTCCTCTTTTGCAGCATGTCTGGGGTCTGTGTCAGCACAATCGCAGTATTGGACTCTGTTTGCAGCCCAGTACAGTTAATCTGGAAAATAATCTAAGCCCATCTTTTTGTGGGTTTTGTGGCTCCAAGGTTTGTTTTATTGCTGTTTGGGGGGTAATTGTGTCAGGAGCTCTGTGCATTTAATGTCTTTCCTCTGCCAACTTGGTTCCACCTCCCGGATCAATCTCCTTGAGTTTCAATTATGACCTCTGTAAAATGAGGATTATACTTGAAATACATACTGCCAATATCCAGTGATCCAGTGATAAAATACATGGTACACACTGCTCACCTGAAAGAGCTATGTAAATTTCAGCCATGTTGTCAAGTGGACCTCTGGTCCTTGACCTGGGATTTGTGAATAGACCTGGGGGAGAAGGGAGGTAGGAGGGTGTCGTGAACTTGGATGGGGGTATATTACATCTTTATTTTCACTAGCCTCTAAATGAAATTTAATGCTTCTTTTAATTACAAATGCAGGCAACAGATCATTATTCTTAGAAGGGATCAATAGGTTCATCAGACAACCAAAGTGGTCCATGACACAAAGGTGAAGGAAGCCCTGGTCTTAGATGCTCAACATCTTCCCTCCCTACAAATCAACCTCCCTGAGCATTCACACCAATTTCCTGGCACTTCCCTATCTACTCAACCTCAGCAAAGGGCTGGCCTCCCTATTCCATACCTCCTAACTCCTTTTGAAGGTTCCCCATCCTCTGATGAAGAAGCCACCTTTTCCTTGTTAAGGCTAACCCTGCCTCTCATGTTCTTTACTCCATCTTTTCATCTCCTCCAAGAACATGGCCCTGAAATCATTTCCTCTTTCATGTTTGATCTCTTCTTATCCACTCTCTCCTTGCCTGCAACCTATGGACATGCCCAAGTTTCCATCACAGAATCACACAATTCTTGAGAGCTGGAAGGAACCTCAATGTTCATCTAGTTCAGAAGTGACAAACATGCAGCCCAGGGGCATGTGTGGCCCACAATATACAACACTGATAGTATTACATTTTAAAACTAAGTCAATTTTGAGCTATCACCTCACACTTATCAGATTGGCTAAAATAATAGAAGGGGAAAATGACAAATGTTAGAGGGGATTTGGAAAAGTTGGGACATTAATACACTGTTGGTGGAATTGTGAACTGATCCAACCATTTTGGAGAGCAATGAGGAATTATGCCCAAAGAGTTATTAAATTGCCTTTGATCCAGAAACACCACTATTAAGTCTGTTTCTTGAAGAGATTGTGGAAAAAGGAAAAAGAGCCTCCATGTTTTAAAATATTTATAGCAGGGGGCAGCTAGGTAGTACAGTGGATAAAGCACCGGCCCTGGATTCAGGAAGACCTGAGTTCAAATTCGGCCTCAGACACTTGACACTAGCTGTGTGACCCTGGGCAAGTCACTTAACCCTCATTGCCCCACCAAAAAAAAAAATATTTGTAGCAATCTCTTTGTGGTAGCAAAGAACTGGAAATTGAGGAAATGCCCATCAATGGGGGAATGGCTAAACAAGTTATAGTTTACAATTGTGATGGAATACTATTGTACTGTAAGAAATGAGCTGGTTTGATTTTAGAAGTAATGAAAGTGAAGTGAGCAGAACTAAGGGAACATGTATACAGTAACAACAATATTGTTTGAAGAATAATTGTGAACGACCAAGTTATTCTGAGTACAATAAATACTCAAATCAACTATGAAGGACCCATGAATGAGGATGTTATCCACCTCCAGAGAAAGAATTGATAAATAGAAATACATGTGGTGTGGTTTTATGTATACCTATAAATCTTAATCGAATTGTGGCCTTCTCTAGTGCAGGTTGGGGAGGGAGAAGGAGAGGTCAGAGCCTGAAATGTAAATTTTAAAATTAAATACATAAAACTATACAGATACACAGACTGCAGGGATCCTGATGTGGCCCTCATTTCCATTTGAGTTGGACACCACTGATCTAGACCAACCCATACAAGAACCCACGCCTACTCCAACCTATCCGACAAAAGGTCATCCGGCCTCTGCCTGAACACTTCCCAGGTTATTGCCTCCCCAGCAGCTGAGCCCACTGTGGGCCAGTCCTCCTTGGCAGGAAGTTTCCCTGATATCTCCAGCCCAAATCTGCCCCCTCTAAACCATATTCACTGTTCTAGTTCTGTTCTGGGGGCCAAACAGAGCTAGCTTAATCTCTCTGCCAAACGATAGACTTGAACATGTCTACCAGAGCTTCCCTGAGGTTTTTCCCCACATTAAACTGTCATTCAGTCAATAAGCTGTCATTAAGGCCCTATTATGTGGCAGTCTTACACTGTGCCCACTTCCTTTAACTGATCTGAAGGCTTCATGAACTCAAGGCCCTTCACCATCCTGGTTGTCTTTCTCTGGAATCCTGCCAACCCCTCAGCCTACTGACTGTTCTAGACCTCTTTTTTCCTTTCATAGTCAAACTTCTAGAAAGGCTTGTCTATGATCATATCCACTCACTGCCCACCATTTACCAGTCCTGGCTTCCACACTATTACTGAACTCAAACTGCCCTCTACAAAGTTCCCAATGATGTCTTTACTGCTAAATCTATTGGCCTTTTCTCAGTCCTGATTCTCCTTGGCCTCGTTTGACACTACTCACCCCTTTTTCTCTTCCCTTGAGTTTGGTAACATTATCTTGATCCTCCTACCTTTGTGACTATTCTGTTTCAATACACTTCACCTAACTTCTACCCACTAAATGTGGACATCCTCTAAGGCTCAATCCTGGTTGCTTTTCTCTTTATACGTTCTCTCCCTTGGTGATCACCATCAGCTTCCATGGGTTCAATAATCACCTCTATGCTGCTGACATCCAAAATCTCTATACACAATCCTGTTCTGCCTTCTGATAGCTAGTCCTGCATTGCCAACTTTGGTCTAGAAATCTATACTTCAATGCCCCATGGGCATCTCAACCTCAACATGGCCAAAATGAAACTCGAAGCTGGCCCTAACCCAAACTTCCTCTGGACACTCTTTCTATTGAGAGTACCACCACCCTCCTCGTCACCTTGACCCTTCCTTCTTATTCGGCTCCCGTGTCCAAACATGGCCACGTCTTGGTGACCTGCTCTCTACAGCCTCTCATGCCCTGAGCACCTCTTCTTCACTTACACAGCCCTCTCCTCCTTCCAGGTCAGGCCTGCAAAACCACCTCCCTCTGGATCTCTGCAGTAATCTCTTACTGCTTCCCTTCCTCTAGGAGAAAAGGAAAACTGCTCAGCCTTAGCATTTAACGTTTTGTGCAACCGGATTCTGCCCACCTTTTCAGAACTGTCCCATCTGCCCCTTCTTTCCACACTCTCACTTCCAATCACTTTCCCATGTACAGGACATCCCTTCTCCTGCCTCTGAACCATTCTCCCTCTTACAAACCTGGAATCCTTAGCTTCTCCTGAAGCTCAGGTGTCACCTCTTCTAAGAAGCATTTCCTGATTTCCACCCATACTTCATCATCTGCAGAAACTCTTCATTCCCATAGATGAAAGCACCTCTAAACCTCACAGCTCCTCAGTACTGCCAGCCCTCTAAATGGAGAGGGTGGAGGGGGACACTGGAGAGCTCCTCCCAGATATTCCACTATTTAAGGAAGGTACTCGGGGTATTCACTTCCTTTCCCACCCAGTTACTTTCCTAGACTTCATTATGTTCAGAAATGTGAGGGAAAAAATGATTAATGATGAATTTCTTGGGGACCCAGAGACCTACAGAAAGTCATCATTCCACAAGACAAAAGCAATTCTGAAACACACCTCCTCGACACTCTGCCCCTGGGGAGGGCAAAGGGTAGACAATAACTTCTTGGAGAGCTCCTTCCAGATCCTCCATCACTGAAGGAAGGCACCTGAGGATTTCACCTCAACATTTCCCACTTTTCCTGGGCTTTATGATCTCCAGAAACTCATCCTTCTGCAAGATAAATTCAACTCTGAAACTTACCTCCTCAACTCATTTTCCCTGCTGCAGGCCCTCCTAATGACTCCTGCCCTTTCAGCCTCCTATGTGTTTTCTTCACTCATTGGCTTGTGAGCCTCTTGAGGACCGAGCTTCTCTCCTGCCTCTCTTTGTAACCTCAGCACTTAGCATAGTGCCTGACACATAGTAGGCATTTACTAAATGGTGACTGACCCTGACTTTGTCAGTACTAGCTCTTGAAATTACTTGGTATTGCTTTCTAAATTCTCTACATAGATTTATACTTGTATCCCCCTAAAAGAATATAAGTTCCTTGAGGGTAGCACCTGTTTGGTCTGGTGTTTAATCCAGTGCTTTCCACATAGCAGACCTTAAGAAATATTTGTTGCATTGAACCAAAACATTCCTATTCCTATTCCCCAATCCTTCAGGGCTCTAAATTCTGCTAAGTGACAGTGGTCAATCATGGGTAAACAACCAGATTAAAGCAATATGGACTAATGTGTTAGCTTAATCCAGGTTAAAATGCATGCAAAGGAGAATTCCAAGGGGAGAAAGTAATTGTAGGAGAGGTGGCACACTGGCAAATTACTCTGCTGTAAAAAACAAATCCTCTAAATCTCTGATGATGCACACACAAGTACGTAAGCTATCAACCCCTGGTGACCTCTCACTCCCTTTTCTTATCTCATAATAAATAAGAGTCAACAGTTGCATAGAGCAGGGTTTCTTAAACCTTTTCCACTCACGACCCATTTTCTCCTGAGAAGTTTTTACTCCATCCCAGGTAAATAGGTATATAAAATAGGTATACAAATCAAACATTTACTGCTAAATTTTTCACAGCCCCCACGTTCAGTTACACAAATGGAGATTAAGAGCCATAGTTTAAAAAGCTCTAGTATAGGGGCAGCTAGGTGGTGCAGTGGATGGAGCGCCGGCCCTGGAGTCAGGAGGACCTGAGTTCAAATCCAGCCTCAGACACTTTACACTTACTAGCTGTGTGACCCTGGGCAAGTCACTTAACCCCCATTGCCCCGCCAAAAAAAAAAAAAAAAAAAAAAAAAAGCTCTGATATAGGGAACTTGTGGAATAACCTTAACATCATCTTCTATTTCTCACTCTCCGTTACCCTCCCATAGCCAATTGCTGGCTCTCAGTAAGTGCTTTATCAACCAAGTAATTTCTTAACAAAAACCCTATGAAACAGGCATTCAGACTTGCCAAAGGATTAATAAGGGAAAAAGCTGGCCCTCCATGCGAGTCTTTTGGGTCCAATGATATTCCCATGATGCCATAGCACTTCTCTAATGATGAAGGGCTTGGCTTGGGCAACAGTGTTGGCAGGAGGAAGAGAATAGGGGGGCAAGCAAGAGAGGAATTCAAAAGGCAAGAATCAACTCTGTGACTGAGCAATGAAGAAGGATGGAGTCATGCCAAGATTCCAAGCCTTCATGACAGAAAGAAAGAATGGCGGGGCAGCTAGATGGCTCAGTGGATAGAGCACTAGCCCTGGATTCAGGAGTACCTGAGTTCAAATCCAGCCTCAGACACTTAACACTTACTGGCTGTGTGACCCTGGGCAAGTCACTTAACCCTCACTGCCCCGCCAAAAAAAGAAAGAAAGAAAGGAAGAATGGAGATGCCACAGAGAAGAATGTTAGATTGTCAGGTGGGCAGGATGAGCTTGTGGCACCTCTCAAATCACATCATACAGGTAACTGGTCAGGAGCTCCTGAAAGACACCAATTTAAAGCACCGTGGCTCCAACAAGCAATGGCCAACCCTTTCTCCCTTACACTTCTTCTTTTTTTTTTTTTAGTGAGGCAATTGGGGTTAAGTGACTTGCCCAAGGTCACACAGCTAGTAAGTGTTAAGTGTCTGAGGCCGGATTTGAACTCAGGTACTCCTGACTCCAGGGCCAGTGCTCTATCCACTGTGCCACTTAGCTGCCCCCCCTTGCCACTTAGCTGCCCCACACTTCTTCTTAAGGCCGTGTTCAACAAATCCTATATCTCAGATTACCGGGACACCTATCAATTCCATCATGGTTACTTTGGGCAGAACAGGGACTAGGGATAGGTAAAATGAACAGATTTTGCTGATGCCAGAAACTTCTCTCTGTGACCTGTAGCTATTGACTTAGTGAAAATTCAAACTGGATTGTTCGAGTAAAGATTCAGACTCTCTGAGGGAGGGTAACGATGGGCACAAGGTTTAAATCTTGCACCTCTATCTTGGGGGCACGATCTTATCAGACCCTTCAGAAGAGCACTTAGTCCCTCTTCATATATATCTGGGGTTTGCTCTAACTTAAAAGGAAGTTGCTCTTGCACCCACTGGAGCCCCAGGCTTAGAATCCTGAGCCTTTAGACACCTGCCAGCTACACTTAGATGGTGTCTCTGCTCCCAGGAAGAACTCAAAGGGAGGGGAAAGAGAGGCAGGGAGAGGGCTTACTCAGGACCAGGATTTCCACTGGGACCCCTATATATGGCCCAGACAGCACCCTAGCCAGATATATTCAACTGACACTTTTAATCTTTTCCAAGGAACCTTCTGAAAGACTCCTGATTCACTGCTGGTGGAACTGTGAACTGATCCCACCATTTTGGAGAGCAATGTGGAAGTATGTCCAACAGGTATGCTTATACCCTTTGACCCAGAAATACCACTACAAGGTCTGTTTCCCAAGATGATTAGAGGAAAAGGAAAAGAACCTATATGTTCTAAAAGATTTATAGCAGCTCTTTCTGTGGTGGCAAAGAAATGGAAATTGTACGGATGTCTGTCACTTGGAGAATGGCCAGACAACTCGTGGTATGTGACTGTGATGGAACGCTACTGTGCTATAAGAAATGATGAGCTTGATGATCTTAGAAAAACATGGATAGACCAGCACAAAATGATGAAGAGTGAAACAACAGAACCAAGAGAACATTGTATAAAGTAACAACAATATTGTTTTAAGAACAATTTTGAGGGAGTAAGTCATTTTGATGACTATAAATACTCAAATTAACTTAAAAGGGCATTTGAAGGAAGATGCCATCTACATCCAGAGAAAGAGCTGATAAATAACTATATAGAGAATGCTTTTACATATTTACATATACATATTTGTGTCTAATGGTAGCTATCTCTGGGGGTGGGGGAGGGAAGAAAAAAAGGAAAAAAGTTACACAATAACTTTATTATATAGTTAAAAGTAATGGCAAGTTGTACATAGTAGATTGGCAGATTGGCAGCTTTCATGTACAATTATCTTTTTTTTTCCCTATTCTACTATGTTATGGAAATGTTTGTTTGATTTCTTAAGTTCAGAAAAACATAATTTTTTTTAAAGACTCTCCTGGAAATGCTACTAAGATAAGGTAGATGGCTGAATTTAGGGGCTCAGGCTGAGAAGAATCAATACCCTCCCCCCACCTCTTTCCTTCGAAGCTGAAAAGTTTATCTTGTTCCCAAATCCAAGGGCTGGCTCTTCAAAGCCAACATATCAATCACTGCACTAAAGAAAACCACCAACATGCCCTCAAGATTCCCACCCATTCCAGCTGTTGGGTGCTAACCTGCACCTTATCAACCCTGAAAAAAAGATCAGTCCTAAGCCAGCCCTTCTCTCCTTGATGCAGCAAACCATTAACACCCACACCGAGGGCCTCAGCTGCCTTGCCTGCCTTGCCTGCCTTTTCTCAAGACAGATCCTCAGACCACCCTGAAGTGCAGATTTTTCGCAGGCTGATAAAAACAAGGTCACTGGGGAGTTCACGTAATGACACAAAAACACACAGGGCACACATGTGAGATGCATCTTAACACTTGTGGCCCTCAGATCTGAAAGGAAATGTCAAGTTCGCAGAGCCCAGCACTGTCACTTTGAAGGGAAGCACTTCCGGGGAGAGAACCTTTGTACAGATCTGATTTACGTAACTCAGGTGGCTTCCCAGCCAAATTTCCTATCTTGGTGTTGTTTTATAGTCACTTATATTAACCATGAGGTTTAGAGGCTCTGTGAGAGATTATGTTCTGAAAGCAGAGTAAAGGTAGTTGACGGGGAACAAGCTCCACTTGCTGATTAAGAAATGGAAGAGCTAGAGAATGAGAAGGCACAAACTGATTACACAACTGCAAGGCCCACTGCCTGCATTGGTGTCCTTGGCACATCAAGGGATCAGAGCCCTCCGCAGAGGGCCTAGACTCCATGGGAAGGGTATGGACTGGGGCTACCACAGGAGGGAAGCCATGGGATGAATTTCAGTTTGCATCACATCACTGATTCGCAGCATCAGATAGCATATATACCTCTTCACTTAAAAGGAAAATTCTAGATGATCTTTGTCTTATGCTTTGTTTGGGAATGTGTTACAATAAAATATCCTGCTAGAGGCCTGCAAAGGAAGCAAGGAATGCGAGCTGAAGGGCTCTGTAGAACCTGAAAATCCTTCTTGTCTTTACCTTGCCCCAAGGTACTCTGAAATAAATATGCAAGCATCAGTCATTTTCTTTAGCCACTTGCCTAGAAAATGTGCCAGGGTAACAATAATGGTGAATTTGAAAATAAGTCTCTTCCTGGACTTAGATGAACTGATGCTGAGTGAGATGAGTAGAACCAGGAGAACATTGTACACAGTATCAACAACACTGTGTGTTGATCATCTGTGATAGACTTGACTCTTCTCAGCAATAAGACAGTGTCCAAGACAGTTCCAAAGGACTCATGATGGAAAATGCTCTCCAAAGGGGCAGCTAGATGGCACAGTGGATAGAGTACCGGCCCTGGATTCAGGAGTACCTGAGTTCAAATCCAACCTCAGACACTTAACACTTACTAGCTTTGTGACCCTGGGCAAGTCACTTAACCCCAACTGCCTCACCAAAAAAAAAAAAAAAAGAAAGAAAGAAAAAGAAAATGCTCTCCAAATCCAGAAAAGAAAAAAAAAACAACTATGGAATCTAGACGCAGATTGAACCATACTATCTCTATTCTTTTTTTGTTTTTCTCTTTTGAGGTTTTCCCTTTTTGCTCTGATTCTCCTAGCACAGCATGACTAATGCAGAAATGTTTAATGTGATTGTACATATATAACCTATATCGGATTGTTTGCTGTCTTGGGGAGGGGGGAGGGAGAAAAAATTGAAACTAGAAATCTTATAAAAACAACAAATGTTGCAAACTACCTCTACATGTAACTGAAAAATAATAAAATACTTTTATGGAAAAAAAAAGAAAATAAGTCTCTTCCCTAATCCATCTCACTAACTCCCCATCTTAAAAGAAAAATAGACTTTAAATAATTAAACTGTCCAATAAATATTTTTGGATTTGCCATTTAGCTTTTAATTTCTTATGATTCTATAACAATCTAATTCAGCAGTTCTCAGAGTGGGGTCTGGGGACCCTTGCATGAGGTCAAAATTATCTTCATAGTGATACTAAGGTATTTTCATTTCTAACTATTGAGAGATATAATCCACATAAACAAAAGTCCTTTGGAGAATCCTCAAAAATGTTTAAGAATGTAAGGGGTACTGAGACTGAAAATTTTGAGAACCACTGGTAGTCTAGTTCAAACCCCTTCATTTTACAGATTAGGAAATAAATGCCCAAGGAGATGAAGCCAGTGCCCAAAGTCACACAGCTAAGTGATGTCAAAGCCCAGAGAAACCCCTTTTCCTAACTCCTGGTCTTTTCATGATGCCACAGGCCACTCCACCACTAATTCCTCAAAATGGAATGACAATGTAAAGGGCTCTTTAGGAAGATTTCCAAATACAAAAAAATCATTTGTCAGAAGAAAGTGGCATATAATGTACTTAGTAAAATTGAAATGTTCACTAAGATCTGATTAATATCAACAGTACTCAGTTCCATGAGTAGGGAAAGGACCTTATCTATCTCTGTATCTACCTTCTGAGTACCTAGTAGAATATTTATTGTATAAATAATTTAATGTTTCTTGAATGAATAAATGAATGGATAAATAACCGACAATTTAGATAGATCTGGAGAGGCATCATGGAGTAGAACAGTGGTAGGTAAACGATGGACTGGGCCAGATTGGCCAAGATGGGTTTTTGGATGGTTGTCAACAGATTTAATTTGGCCCTAGTTTGGACTAGTGCCAGTGTTTGGTGTAGTGGATAGAGTGATAGAGGCAGGACTTAAGAACTGTTTCTGCCACCCTGTACCAGGCAGACCACAGACAAGGCAGGCATTTCATAACTTTCCTGTAATGCTGACTGACCAATAATTCCCTCACAGCATTGTTTTTGTGTTGTTGTTTTTTGGGGTTTTTGGCCAGGCAACGGGGGTTAAGTGACTCGCCCAGGGTCACACAGCTAGTAAGTGTCAAGTCTCTGAGGCCAAATTTGAACTCAGGTCCTCCTGAATCCAGGGCCAGTGCTTTATCCACTGAGCCATCTAGCTGCCCCACCTCACGGCACTGTTGTGAACTTCCTGTGCGATCGTGCACATCAAGTACTTTGCAAACTTGAAATTAGGACTGCATGTCAATTATAAGTTTTATCAAAAACTCAAGACCCTTGCATGAGGTCAAAATTATCTTCATAGTCTACCAAATAACAATTTTCCCATTACTCTCTGATTATCTTCTACGATTTTCACCTTTTATTCAAAGTTATTTCGCTTCAGCTGTATTTCTTTTAATCTCTGACTAATTTTTTTTTTCAAGCAGTAGACATGGGAAATGTGGAAGTTATAGGAACTTATTCCTAATCCTTCAACAGGAAAATTACGATTCAGGTCAAAAACTCCATGAGCCTATCGATCAACCTATTTGAAAAACTAATATGCCATGTATAGCTTTGTCGGGGAATGTTTGTCTTTTTGGTTTGTTTTATTTTGGAGGCAATCAGGATTAAGTGACTTGCCCAGGGTCACACAGTTAGTGAATGTCTAAGGATTTGAACTCAGGTCCTCTGACTCCAGGGCCAGTGCAGCACCTAGCTGCCCCCATCTTTCTGGTTTTTTAACCAAAGGATTACCTTTTAATTTTGTCCCTTCTCTAAAGCTGACTTCTCCAGTAATTCCCAAATTAAAGTGCCAAGCATTTGAGTAGGTAGTCCCACCCTGAGTCATTAATGACCCAAAGGAGGGTCCAAGAGAGGAAAGGAACAACTAGTTTGCTTTGCCACCTATTCCTCGTGAACTTGGGTCGTACTCAAAAATCACACAACCATAGAAAAAAGTACAAAATGTCATTACTAGAAAATACTACGAATCAGTTAGCCCAACCCTCTCATTTGATAGAGGAAGGAAAGTGAGGTCCAGAGAGAGTAATAGTAATAATAATCGTACAACACTTGATTCCAAAGACCTTTCAGATAAAATCACTTGACAGCTGCATATAGCTTCCCAGTTTACAAAGCACTTTCACCTACTTCACTTCATTTAACAGGTTATCCCCATTTTCTGGATGAGGAAACAAAAGTTCGAGTTCAGTGACTAAGCTAGGTACACAAGTCACACAAGTGGCAGAACCAGAATCCGGTCTTGCCCATCCCCAATCCACCCTTCCCGGGGTTGCTAAATTGATATTCCCAACCTAGAAACCAGACCATGGGATTCTCCTCTTCCAGAAACGTCTGTTACTGCCCCTTCCAGGCTATCACAGTCTTCCCACTAGCACTGTCACAACTCCTTTCGGTCCCCTGCACCCATTCCTCCCAAGCCACACTAGATGAGACCACGGCCACAGGTGCTCGGCGACCTGGAGTCACCCACACGTGAAGCAAACGTGCCGAGAAACTCACAGAGGCTGGAAGCGAGCTCAAGCCCCGATCGTACCCCCGGCCCCTGCTAGTGCTGCCTCCGGGCTTCCCGGGACAGGGCTGCCCGGCCCCTCGGATGCCCCAGAGGGGAAACTGAGGCCCACAGAACACAAGCAGCCGGACTCGGGCAGAACCAAGACCCGGATCACGGAATCTTGACGTCTGAAGCTGAGCATGTGCTCAGAGGCCATCTAGTCCGACCTCTTTTAACAGATGGGGAAACTGAGGCCCAGAGGCATAGATTTGGGGCTGGAAGGGCCCTCGGAGGCCACGAGGTCCGACTCCCTCATTTTACCAGGGTGGGAAACTGAGGCCCAAAGAGGTGAAGTGATTTGCCCAAAGGTGCTTTCCAGGGGTGGAGAGCAGGGGTCCTGGGGCTCCCACTTCAGCCCCGGGGATGGGCTGGGTTCAGGCGGGAGTCGCTGCCCCTCCCCGGCCTCAGTCTCCCCTTTGGGTCCTCAGGCCTCCCCGACCCCTCCCCGCCCCGAGCCTCCGAGGCTGTCGGGGCTTCTTCGGCAGAGCAAGGCCCGGCTCGGCCTCCCCGGCCCCTGGTACCTTTCGGCTGCCGAGGCAGCGGCCCCCGCCTCCGCTAGCACCCCCTCCCGGGCCTCGGCCCCGACCCCGGCCCCGGCCCGGGCATCCGCCCGCCCGCCCTCACTCACCGGCGGCAGCGAAGACAGCTCTCCCTCAGCCCCTCCGCGGGCCCAGCACAGGACCAGCTCCTCTGGGGCGCTACCACTCGCAGGGACCGTCGGGGCCGGAGTGACGCGGCAGCCACCCGCTCCCTCCCGGCTCAAAGGGCGGCGTCCCCTCTCATGGGCCGGGCTTGGTTCGACCTGACTCCGCCCACGCGCCGTTCGTCCGATCAGTCAGCTGGACCGGGCGGGGGCGGGGGAAGCACGGGGCGGAGTTAAGGTTCAGGGAGCGGGAGGGAGGTGGGGCTGAAGGACACGGAGAGAGGGAGGCGGGGCTAAGGGACAGAGGGGAGGAGGGGGAGGAGAAGGGGCAGGGAGAGGAGGTCAGGGGAAGGAAGGGGAGAGGGAGGGAGAAGGGAAGGAAGGAGAGGGGAAGGAAGGGGAGGGGAGGGGAAGGAGGAGCCGGTGTTGAGCCCAGCTTGTGCCGAAGCCGTCTGTTTTGAAGTCAGTCAACAAACGTTAAATACCCACTGAGTTCCAGGCTCTGTGCTAAACGCTAGGGATACAAAGAAAGGTGGAAGACAGTCTCTGGCCTCAAGGTCCCAGTCTAACGTGGGGCAGGCAAATAATCAACAAACGTTTCAATCAATCACATTTATCATTTATGAAGCACCTACTATGTGCGGGGCACGGTGCTAGGCGCTGGGATACAAAGGCGCTTACCATCTGATGGATTGTACAACTATATACGAACAAGGCATATGCAGAGGTAGTGTCAGAGAAAAGGCTTCTTACAGAAGGTGGGATTTTAACAGGGACTTGAAGGAAGCCAGTGGTGTGGGTGAGTTGGGAGAGCACTCCAGGCATAGGGGACAGCCACAGAAAAAATCTGGAGCCGGGGGATGGAGTGTCTTCTGCAAGGAAGCAGCCAGGAAACCCCTGAGGCTAGATCAGACTAAGCCGAGAGTTGTTCCAGACCAATCAATTAAACAAGCATTTATTTATGTGTTTATGTGTGTAATGTCTAGCATTGTGAATAAAAAGTTTAAAAGTCAAATCTACTGCTTTCTAGAAGCTTACGGTTCCGGACTCTGCCTCTCCCCCCTTTTAAATTCGGTGGTGATGTACCCCCCACGCCCAGAAGGGGGAGAGGCTTTACTGAGACTGGACCCAGCTTCTCATTACCAAGTGTTTGTAAAAGGCCCTTGTAAACTTTCACACCCCCATACAAAGGTATTCCCTTTGGGTTATGGCCACTTGACATTGTCTAATAATAACTGCCCACATCAATGTAACAGCCGTCATGTCATTCCCAACCCTTAGAAGTCAGTAGTGAAAGTGTTATTACCTCCTCTTTTACCTGTGGGGAAAGTAGGACCCAGAGAGGTCTAGGCATAAATCCTGATGGGATCCTGGTAGAAAGAGCCCTAGATTTGGAGTCGGACAATGCTGGGTACAAGTTCTACAATTTATGAACAGTATGGCCTTGGGCCAGTCATTTAATCTCTGAACTTTGAGATCCTCATGTGCAAATTGAGAAAAATAATATTTTTACTCCCTAACTGATGAGGTGGCTGGAATTAGGTTAAGGAGCGACTGAACTTCTCATTCTCCTGATGAAAAGAAGAGGAAATTCTTCAACCAATGATATCTCCCATGAAATTTACAGGCTTAAGAAACTTGCCCCGAGAAAAGCTTCTTTAACTGTGGGTCCCAGTAACTGAACGTGGGGGTTGTGGAAAAACTTGGCAATTGGAAAAGGTTATGTAGACCTATTTTATATACCTAGACACCTAGGGTTGAATAAAAATTTCTTGGGCGAAAGAGGGTCTCAACAATGCCAAAAGACTTATAGTGGAAAATGCTCTTCACATCTAGAAAAAGAACTGTGGTATCTGAATGCCGATTGGAGCAGACTATTTTCACTTTTGTTGTTGCTTTTTTTGTTATTGTTCTTGTTTATTCTTTGTTGCGTTTTTTTTCTTTTTGTTCTGATCCTTCCCTTACAGCATGACTAATGTGAAAATATGTTTAACACGATTGTAATGTATAAGGGAGGGTAGGAGAAAAATTTGGAACTCAAAAAAAATTACATGTACAATTATATGTAATTGGAAAAAATTTTAAATAAAATAAAATTTTTAAAAAAGAAAGGGCGTCTCGAGTGGAAAAAAGTTTAAGTCTTGGCCTAAAGCACAGAGATAAAGTGCCTGCCCTCAATGAGCTTACATTCTATTGAGGAAATAAACCTGTATGTATGAATATGAACAGAAGATGTCATTTAGGAATAAGGCACTAGCTGCTGGGGGTGGGGGAGGAGAGTTAGAGGGAGTGTGGAATCTCCGGAAAGACTTCAAGTGAAAGTGATGCTTGAAGGAAACTAGGGATTCCACAAAAGAGAAAAGTAGACAGAAGTAAGAAAGAACACGACAGCCATGAGGAAAGAGCACATGGGGGAGAGTCATAAATTATAAAATTGTAAAGACTGTGAATGCCAAACCAAGAAGTTTATATGTGAGTCTAGTTTGGGGGGCATCATGGAGCCCTTGGACAGCCTAGAGAAAACTTTAGACCCCTTCTCACAATCATGTTTTCAAGGTCATAAAATACATTAACATAAATAGGTTACAAGGTAAACCAATTATACTGAAATACAGTTATCAAAATCCCTTTTTTTTTTTAACTTTCAGGAGCCCCAAGCTGAGCTGCTATTTAAGAGATAATAGGGAGCCACTGGAGTTTATTGAATAGGGGAGTGGCATAAAGGAAGGGAAGGAGGGAGGGAGGGAAGGTGGGGGGGGGGGAAGGAAGGAAGGAAGGAAGAACATTTATTGAGTGTTTAGTATATGTCAGGCACTGTGCTAAGTGCCTGGGCTGGGTTACCCCTGGAGTTTACAATTTTATGGAAGAGACAATAAGCAAATGAGTATGTGCAAACATACTGTGTGCAGGCTATACAGAAAATGAGGACAGGAATAGTTTCCCTTTTGCCTTTGTATTCTCAGCACCCAGGACAGTTCTTGGCACACACTAGGGGCTTAATAAAAACTTATTGATAGATGGATTGTTGATTCATATCCCCCCCCCTTCCCCAACTGCCTTTTTGCTGTTCTATGAGATAGACTTCTAATAGCCCCCTCTGGGTCCCATATTCCGCAAAGGGGATCAAGTGTTTGCTAGCTGAAGCACTTTGGGGTTGGTTTAGCCTCCTTGATGTGGCAATAGTTTTATATGTGTTAAACTCCTCCAGAAAATGGAGGTAATTAGAGTAATGTCTTTACTTTTGCTCATTTCCCATTTTTAGTCGCCAGCAGTTTGCTTAAACATGTTGCTATATATAAACTGTAATCTGTGTAATCCTCCTCCTTGTTCTTTCTTTTGAATTGGCTATTATTTTGTGAAAACAGAAAGGAACTGCCCAGGGCTGAGATATAATTTCTATATTTTTTAAAAGATTTCTTTGGTCATTCCTCATACACATACAAAAAAATCACCAGCTATAGCCAGGCTTCTTTAGATGAGCCTCACAGGTGCTGGACTTTCCAGTTTGGTGGTGTCTGCCACCAGGAGGCAACAGAGGAGAGTTTTTGTAATGAGGTGTTATCTAAGGAGGTACATCACTCAAGTCTTGCATTACTCTCTAGGCTTCTAGAGTGGTATGAAGGAAGGAGCCTTGGCTTTAGAGTCAGGGGACCTGGGTTCAAATCCTGAATTTGATTCTTATTACTTCTATTATCTTGGATAATTTCCTTCTTTTTTGGCCTGAGCTCCCCCATCTGTAAAATGAAGGCATTGGACTAAAAGATCTGTGAGGTACCTTCTGGCTCAAAAGGGAAAGGGAAGAGAAAGTATTTATCATATGCCAGGCACAGTGATGAACTCTGGGGATAAAAATCCAAAAACCAAGGTAGTCCCTGCCCTTTCTACGAGGGAAAGATCATAGACATAGGGGAGTGGTGCCTGGAGCAGGATACTTTGGTCCAGGAACAGAGAGCTCTGGGAGCTTGGTTCTTCGGTGCACATTGCCTGGCTCATTGTAGATGTTTCACAAATGCTTGTATGAATCTGAATATTTTGAAATGCTCAAAGGTACATAACAAGTCAGTTGCTGAGCTAGAACTAGAATCCAAGTTTCCTTTGTTAGTTTCTGGTAAAAAATAAAAAGAACAGCCCTGGCAGGGAGCTGCAATTCTCCCCCTAAATTCAACACCATTGGCCCCCACTACTGCTCCCCATGATCCCCATCTCCACTCAGAATCCTTAGATTAAAATCTCTTTGTAAAGGCAGGTGTCAGAGGCACTAGAAATTCCTGTTCCATTCCAGGCCTAATTCCCAAAAGCCCATCTCTAGCTATTGAACTAACTTGGGGGTCAAGTATGTCCCTAGACTGACAGGATGGATTCAAGACTCATGGCCCCTGTCCTAGAGCTGACAAGTAACCAAGGAGGAGAGGAGAAAGAGAAAGATGGTGATGATTCTGGTGTCTGCAAGAAGGGATGCAGGCTGTGTTTGTTTTATTCTCTGTGTTTGTTTCCCTTTCCACCTAGCACCTAGCACCTGGTGTGGGTGCCTGGCACAAATTAGGTGATGAAATTCAGTTGAACTAACTTTGAACAGAAGTGATTTCCATGTTGGTCCTAAATCATTCCAAGGCTGCTGCAGCTGGCTGAGAAAGTGTAATATATCACAGTGTATGCAAAGGAAAAGTTCATGCTGCTGATCCTTTTCCAAAAGATACTTCTCCCCACCCTGTAGTTGACTGTTGGTACCATATTTCACCTCTACCCTGTTTATGTCCCTGTCTCCTCAGCAACAAGTACCTGTCTCTGTTGTTGTTCAGTCGTTTCTGAGTCTGAATGACCCCATTTGGGGTTTTCTTGGAAGAGATACTGAAATGGTTTGCCATTTCCTTCTCCAGGTCATTTTATAGATGAGGAAACTGAGGTCAATAGGGTGAAGTGACTTGCCCAGGGTCATACAGCTAGTAAGTGTCTGAGACCAGATTGAACTCGAGGAGAGGACTCTACTCTAGGCCTGGCACTCTACCCACTGCACCACTTAATTGCCTTATACCTATCTCTACCATATGCATTCATAATATGCCCCACATTCATCATCAAGAACAAATGAAAAATGAAACTCTGATCAGCATTCAGTCCTACAAAACCAATTCTCACATTGACCATACATGAGAATGGAGATCTCTCTCTCTCCCTCTCTCTCACTCCCTCCATCTCTCTCTCTCTCTCTCTCTCTCTCTCTCTCTCTCTCTCTCTCTCTCTCTCTCTCTCTCTCTCTCTCTTCCATCATGTCATCTCTGGCAGGAGGTTCACTGTTCTTCTGTCAGGGTTTATCACTGTCTTGAACAGAGTTCCAAAATCTTTCAAAGTGGTTTTTCTTCTACCATCCTCATGTGTAAAATGGAGAGAAGGATAGCACTCACCTCCTAGGGCTACTGTGAGGATGAAATGAGGTAATACAGATAGCACTATTCACAGCAGGAAGTGCTACTGGATGCTGGCTATGACCATGGTAATGCTGCTGTCACTGTCGACACTGGTCTCCTGCTTCTGCTGTTCACTCTATCTGAGGCACTTATAGCTTTTTATTTTTATATTGTCTTAGCTTATTTTCTTATATATATTATTAAATATATTATCTTATCTAGATTTTATATCTTCTTAACTGTAAGCCTCAGGTATTAGCATTCCTCTAGTTTGTTCGTGTAGCCAATGAGATTCTAGGAAGCATTTCCTCTGATCTTCTGCCTTTTCTGTGTAAGAGTTCTTACCCGGGGGTCCCTGAATTTGTTGTAAACCTTTCTGATCGCTTTATTTCAAAATTGTTCATTGGTTGACTTTGTATTCCTACGGTTTTGTTGTATGCATTTAAAAACTTATTTCTGAGAAGGGATCTGTAGGCTTCCCTTTTGCTGCCAAAGTGATCCAGGGTACACACACACACACACACACACACACACACACACACACACACACACACAAGCCTTGGAAGAACAGAAGCTTAAAATTCAAATCTAGGGGCAGCTAGATAGCACAGTGGATAGAGCACTAGGCTGGGAGTCAGGAGGACCTGAATTCAAATCCAACCTCAGACATTTGCTAGCTGTGTGACTCTGGGCAAGTCACTTAAACCTGATTGTCTCAACAACAACAAAAATGTATATAATATAAAAGAGATATATTTATCTTATATAAAAGGATAAGATATATATCTTTTGTATGAAATATGTATCTCTTTTATGTAAGATACATCTATCTCATATAAGAAATATATCTTTTTTTTTTTTGGTGAGGCAATTGGGATTAAGTGACTTGCCCAGGGTCACACAGCTAGTAAGTGTTAAGTGTCTGAGGTCGGATTTGAACTCAGGTCCTCCTGAATCCAGGGCCGGTGCTCTATCCACAGAAATATATCTTTTATATAAGATAAATATATATTATATAAGATATAGACCTTTTATATAAGATAAATATATTTGTGTAAATACATATATAAAATAGCACATCCCTCTCAAGGTTGTTGGGATGATCAAATGAGATAATATCTGTAAAGTGCTTAACACAGCACCTAGAATATAGCAGGTGCTACAGAGCTGTTGTCATTCGTGCAGTATTCAGATGGCTTGATCTGTGTGCATCTCTCATGCTTTCTAAGTTAAAAGGCTGTTGGCTAGGGCTGCCTCTAAGAAGTTTTCTTTTAAGCACCACAGCAGTGCTTAATAAATGTTTGCTTGCTAGCTTGCTTACAGCTAGTTCGTCAATGCTGAAACTAGGAAAACATGCCCAGGGAAAAGGTCTGCTTAGACACTGGCCTGGAAGGCTTTGGGGCTGAGGGAGAGAGGGATGTGGAATGGATAGGCAGGGGGAAGGCAGTTATTCCTGGCATGGGGCCCAGGTGGGCAAAGTGGAAGAGCAACTTTGTGTACTGGAGGAGAAGCCAGGGTGCAGGGGTGGTGTACGCTCGAGACGATGGGGGGGACGTAATCTAGAGAAGAGAGCAAACAGAGCAGGGCAGGGCAGGGCAGGGCAGAGGGGGGCACAGTATTTGAGGACTCCAGGCACCTAGGACATTTCAGGCTATAGAAGTTATATAACTTGCCCTGGATCACACAGCTCGGGAGAGCTCTGGGGGGGAAGGGGGAGGGGGGTTTAAGCTTTTCTTCCCTGAAAGTACAGTCTGTGCAGGCACCTGCCCAGCCCCTCCCTCCTGAAAGGGAACGGACTTCAACCTTTCTAAAGATAATCACTCCTTTCACTAGTTCTTTTCTCTCTTCCTTTTCTCGTTTTTTCCTTTCCTCCTCTCCCTGGGTCACTTGCCCTGCTCTCTTTCCCCTGGTCCCTCCCACTCACAGTCTTCCTCTCCACTAATTTTTTGGGGTATTTTCTCTCTGCCGCTCTACTATGTCCTTCTTCCCCTCCCCTCTCTTCCTTCCCTCCTTTTTTTTTTTTTTTTTTTTGCGGGGCAATGAAGGTTATGTGACTTGCCCAGGGTTGCACAGCTAGTAAGTGTCAAGTGTCTGAGGCTAGATTTGAACTCAGGTCCTTCTGAATCCAGGGGCCAGTGCTCTATCCACTGTGCCACCTAGCTGCCCCCCCTTCCTCTCTTCTCCCCCTCTCCTCCTTCCCCTTTTCCTCCTTCGTCCCTTTCCCCTCCCTCTTCTTCCCTCTCTCCTTCTCTCTCTTTTCCCTTCTCCTCTTCCCTTGTTCCTTCTCCTCTTCCCATCTCCCTTTCTGTCTCCCTCATTTCCTCTCCCTCCTTTCCTCCCCTTCTCTCTCCTTTGCTCCCTTCTCTCTTTTCCCCTTCTCATCTCTCCTCCCTCTTATCCCCTTCACCCCACCCCTTTTCTCTTCAGATTCAGTGGCACAAACACAGTTAAAAACAGCTTTTCATGATTCAACAGTTGGGGACAGGGTATGGCTGGCTTCAGGACAACGGCCTTCCCTCCCCTTCATTGTCCCAAGGTTCCAGTACCTGAGTAAGTAAGTGCTCTCCAGCTCCATTAATATTTGCTCCTACCCCACCGTTACACAACATGATTGCCAGAGAGCCAAACATTTATTTTTGCAAAACCTCCTGCTGTTCTCCATTTGCTCTCAGTTATCTAGAGGGAACTGGTTTAGCCACTATGGAAGGTACTTTGCTTTGTGGGTACAGGATGAGCCTTCAGAAGGTGCTGGGGGCCCCTGATGTCTCCCTCTGGGGAGATTTCTTTCTCTCCTGTCCAATGATGATAGCATCCTAGACCTGGGGGGTGGGTCACACCCTAGATGTTGTCTAGTCTAAGCCCGCTCCTTTTAAAGATGATGAAACTGGGGCCCATGAACTTTCCCAAGGTCACAGGGCTAATGTCAAGGTTGGAAGTCAGGGCCTCTGACTGGAAAGCCCACACTCTCTCTTCCCAAACTATTGTGTTTCAGTTTCCTCATTAGTAAAATCAGGATAATACTAATACTTCTACCTAAGCAAAGTGAGATGATGGAAAGATCACTGGCGCCTGTATCCATGGGCAGCTGAGTCTTGAAGTGGATAGGGTAGAATTAGAAAGACCTGAGTTCAAATCCTGCTTCAGACACTATCTATGCAGCTGTGGGCACATCACTTAATGTATTTCAGCCTCAGTGTCCTCATCTGTAATATGGGGATGATAACAGCATCTACCCAAGGTTGTTGTGAGGATCAAGTGAGAGATCACATGTAAAGCACTTTGAAAATCTTAAATCACTATGTAAATACTGGTTGTTGTTGTTTTCCTCCTGCTCATCAAGGTGACTCAAGTTCATTCTGACATTTACTAGCCATCACCATTTGTGTCCTTTTGTCTTTCGTCCCTAGATCCTGGCACAGAGCCTTGCACATAGTAGGTACTAAACAAATTGAAGTCAACCTGAACCCGAGATTCACTTTTCTCATCTGTAATACCTCTAGGAGAGGGATGGGACCTTGGGTCTTCTTGGTCTAGGGAACTCCCAAATGAGAAAACCCCTCCCCCAGTGTAGGCGAGCACCTTCTCTTAGGGAGAGTCCCAATGCGGTAGGCAGGACACCAGGTCTTCCTGGTTCTGGGTCCTGCTCCCTATCCGCTAAGTCATGCTGTCTCCCTTCTTAGACTGGACCTAATGTGATGCTTTACCTAACAGTTGTGAGGAGCGAGATAATATACATAAAGGACTACACAGGGCATGCCCAGGAGAATGCTTTTCACAATAAATAACAACTTTGTAAAGATAAACTATGAAAGACTTTGGAACTCTGGTTGTGAAATGACCGACAGTGATTCTGGACGTCCCATGATGAGGGATGCTAGCCGGCTCCCTCCTGAAGGGTGATGGACTCAAGATGCAGAAAAAAACACACTCATGGACATGGCCAGTGTAGCAATTTGTGTTACCAGGGTTTGCTTTGTTTTTCTTTTTATCCAGTGGGGGTGAATGGAAAAGAAAACCAATGCTTGTTCACTGAAAAATTAAATGAAATGAAAACATATAAAGTTCTCCACGAACCTTAAAGCACCTTATTACCCAGGGCTGTAATGAGAATTGCCTTTTGTCTGCCCTTAAGTACAGTATTAAGTGACTTGTTGGACCGTGGGCAATGGGGGAATCGAAGAGAGAGAAGGGGGAAGAGGCATAGATTTCTGTGAATTACTTCACATCTTTAAATGAATACTTCAGTTATCTCCGTAAATCCTTTAAGAGGTAACTATAGTGGTACATGCCTTGTCGGGTGGTGGGTGGGGGTGGGGAGGGATACATTTTAAAGTCAGTACGTAAGAATATAGTTAGAGGGGGCAGCTAGGTGGCACAGTGGATAAAGCACTGGCCCTGGATTCAGGAGTGCCTGAATTAAAATCCAGCCTCAGGCACTGGACACTTACTAGCTGTGTGACCCTGGGCAAGTCACTTAACCCCCATTGCCCCGCAAAAAAAACCAAAAACAACAACAACAAAATGAATGTTGAAAACAATCTTTACATGTAATTGGAAAATAAAATAAAATACTACCAAGGGGGAAAAATCCCTTAGTTACCCAGAAAGTATATCATGGTATCTTTTAAGAGCTATGGCTAAAAGAGAGTGTGGGTCTCTTTAAAAAGGAGGCAGCCACTGGGGTCAGAAGGGTTCCTAAGAATACAAGAGTACCAGTGTTTTATTTTTGACTGTACCCAGTTGAACTATTGATCTGAGAGTGTCGGTGATGGAGAATTCAAATAAAAAGGGAACAAAAACAGGTAAAGATTCAGTTGGCAGAAAAATTGATGATTGGGGGGAAAATACTCTTCTAAACATGTGATGACACGTGTCAGTGTTCAGGAGAAGGTGATCGGACTACTGCATAACTGTTCCTTCTGTCTCATGGCCCACGAGGACAAGAGAAGCCCCAAGGTGGTCATGTGCCACACAGCAGGGCCTTTCTCTATGATCAAGGATGCCAGAAATAGACTGGTTGGGAATGTGATGGAGAAGAGATGCTAGGATTCTCCTTCGGGTACTACGATGCTCACACTGAGGGACACCAGGGGATAGGAGAAGACCAAGAAACATCTTAAGCTCACTCCTGAGCATCCCCCTGGGGCTAATATCTCTAACCTTCAGTGGTTGTTTATTTCCCTTTTTTTTTTTTTCTGAGCACATAGAGTTGGGTTTCATAAGCCAGAATACTATTTGTCAACAGGCCCAAAGAAAAGAAAAGAAATTATTTGGGTTGGGAGAGACCAAAGGAGACCTAGTTCTTTGCCTCTACCTACTACTGATCCCACATCCGATTGATACTTTTTTTTTTTTTACCATATTTATGATTTTATTGCTGGAAGGAATTCATTATGAGAAATCCCCTTTACCAAGGCAAACCAGCTCTGGCTCTTGCTGAGGTCCTGAGAGATGAAATGATTTGCTCAGGGTCATCTGGGCAATGACTGCTCGGTGGGATTTGAACCTAGGTCTTCCTGATTCTGAGGTCAGCTCTTAGATCTCTACAAATAAATACAAATCTCTTAACATCGTCATTTCCTGAGCACCTTTCCTCTCGTGATGTCCTAGAAACAGAGCTGGTCTCAGGGCCCTGGCACTAGCTCTGTCACTGCGAGGTCTTACATAAAACACTCTCACTGTGCCTCAGTTTCCTATTCTGTCAAATGTGACTGTTGGACTATATGAGCTCTAAATTCTCTCCTGGCTCCAGTATTCAATTTCCCCCCTCCCTCCCCCCACCTCGCCATCTTTATACCATCCCTGTAAGGCAGGGGAAGGGGCATAGATTATTCTCCCCAGTTTACAGATGGGGAAGTTGAGAAAAAAGGTAAATTTATTTAATGCAAGAAATGCAAATGTTAGAATGTAAGTTCCTTAAGGGCAGGAACTACTTGACTTTTATCTCAGTATCTCCCAATACCAGTATAATTCCTGGCACATAGTAGACATTTAATGCAAAGTGATTTATTAATTGGGTGACCTTGACTGTACCCTCATAAGCCAGGAGTGGCACTGGTGATGAAACCAGCCTTCACTAGAGAATCTCACCAATTTCCTCAGTTTCCTCACCTGAAAAAGGAGGGAGTAGGACTAGGTTGTCTCTGAAGTCCTTTCCGGATCTAGATCTAAATCAGGCTGACCCTGACCCTCTCCCGGAGCTCCAGAAAAAGACAGCCAAGGTTACCCAGCCAAGCAAGGAGGAGCCAATAACTGCCCCTCTTCACTCTTCCAGAACAAGTTACATTCCACCTCGAGGCCATTCTGTCATTGACTTTATCCTTTTCTTGGCTCATCTATATTTTCATAGACAAACAGCTGGCTTCCTTCCCCTTGCTCTGCAAAGTCCTATTCCCTCTTCCTTAACAGGCATGGCAAGGCAACACCCTTTGCTCTGGAATCTTAGATTACCTGGACGGCAAGAAGAAGACCCTAAAATTTGGCAGTTACTGTCCAGGGGAATATTCCAGCTTCCTCTTCAGCCTGGTGTAGTGGGAAAAGCCTGGGATGGAGTAGGGGAAGCCTTGGGTCTGATTCTTGGTTCTGCCACTTACTAACTGTTGATGCTGGGACAGATTGTCTCCCCTCCTCTGCCCTCCTTCCCAGCCTCCCCCTCGTGTTTCCCAGCTTATCATTTTAGCTAGCATCACCAGTGGTGGTTGCTGGTCAGGGCTTTGGCTCTATTCTTGCTCAGGTATAAGCTGGACTAAATGGCATCTGGGTTCCCAGCTCTAAGACCTTGGGTATCTAAGGGGGCTATTCTCCTTGCACTTTCTTTGTTGGGGAGGGGGTTGTTGTGAACCAAACACATCCTTTTATTTGTTTTTAATTTTTCCCAATCTTAATAGCATTTCATTTTTTCCAATTACATGTTAAGATAGTTTTCAATGATTGTTTTTATAAGTTTTTGAGTTCCAAATTCCACTTGCACTTTCTACCTCCTATGCAGCTACTCAGGGTTCTGGTGCTAGCTCTATTACTGTGTGGTCTTCTACAGAACTCTCTTTCCCACCTTTCTCCTTTCCTTCTTTCCCAGGCTCTTTCTCTTTCTTTGCCCTGGGCTACCAACTTCTACCAAAACAGGCTTTCCAATGGGGAAATTCACTATGCAAACATAAAATAGGTGGTAGGGGGATCTAATCTCAAGGTCTTCCTGAAGCCGGAAATAGCTCCTGGTTTTCACTCCTATGGTCTGGAAACTGATATTTCATAATCATCTGTGGGTCCAAGACTGTAGCTGAAGAGGGCATCATAATCTCTACACCACCCCCCAACCCCCAGTCCCGTGCATTTAAGCACTTAATAGTTGTTGAAGATGTAGGCAAACAGCCAGGGCTGCTCTGAGGGTGTGGTTGGCACAAACATGGCCAATGGCTGAATTGGGGGAAGGGTTGCAATGAGGGGGGACATCATCACTGAGGCCCGAGTTTAACAAAAGTGTATGGATTATAGATTTAGAGCAAGAAGGGACCTCAGACTGTGTAATCCTAGCTTCTCATTTTACAAATGAAAACAGCTAACACCGAGGGAGGTTAGATAACTTGTCACATGTCACCCAACTAGGGTGGGATTTGAACACAGCTCCTCTGAAACCTAAGCCAGTAGATGTTTCTTGCCTCCACGGGATCCCTTCCCCTGAAGGAGGGTACTTTTTTCTTTTTCCCTGAGAAGAAATCTGTATTTTCACCAACCTCTGATGGGAAGTTAGCCTTTCCCCAGACTCCGCCCCCCCCCCAAAAAAAGTGATTTCAGATGATCCCTGACTCCTAGGTGAAGAGGTCAGTGCTAGAAATAGAATACCGGTAGAGACTGACCAGGGAATGGACTCCAGAATCCAGGACTAACAGAGATTCAGGAATCCAGAGGCTCAGACCCCAAAACAGCTGTATGAAAATGGGACATTGGGAGTTTAGGAAGGCCAGTAGCTACCTACCCTTAACCCATTCTTCATGTGCAGAGAAGCAGTGCCCAGGCTCTAGGGAGAATGTAGAATAACACCAGTTCTCAACCCATGTTCTCCATGATCTGATGCTATCATTACTTGGAGCACTTGACCTTGCATCCAAGAGTACCGTGTGTGTGTGTGTGTGTGTGTGTGTGTGTTGAACAAGAGCTGGAAAAGGAAGTCCCTTTGATCCAATTTAAGCATTTACCACATGCCAAGCATTAAGGCATCATGGTCTAAGTGGGCTCCAGCATTGGTCAGGGGAGTTGAGTTTAAATCCCAGCTCAGCAACTAACTTGCTCTGTGACCTTGTACAAATCACTGCCCTTCTCTGGGCCTCTGTTTCTGCATCAGTAAAATGAGGGGTTTGGACTACATCAGGAATTCTTAACCTGGGTTCTCCATACCCCTTGGCTAAATGGATAAATTTCAAGGAGTCCATGGATGGAAATGGGGGGAAACCCCCAATTACATCTTTATTTTCACTAACCTTCAACTGCAATTTGGCATTTCTTTCAATTATGAATTAAACCACCACAATTCTAAAAAGGGTTCATAGGCTTCAGCCAACTGCCCAAGGGAAAAATTACATAAAAAAGGTTAAAAGCTTTGGTGGTCTCTGAAACTGGAGATCATAAGCACCAACCATCCCCAGCAGCCCCTTGCTCCCCCCACCCCCCTGTCCACCAGCAGCATGGGGCATGATGGGAAGGGACACAGGGGCAGTGGCCCCTTCAGTAGGGTAGGAGTAGAGCAAAGTGTGTGAAGAGGGGAGACAGTGGGCCGCCTGAGTGACTCACTCACCTGGGGTCTTCTTGGAGCAGGGGCTCAGGAGCAGTTTTTCTGGGGGCTGAGGGGGAGCTGCTCTTGACTTAAGGGTGTCCAGAAAGCTGAAGCAGGTCCCCAGGAGGCACCGCTTGGACAGGCCTGCTAGACAAAGACCACCACCCTTCTCAGGGCTGCGGGGAACTTAGGAGGCAGCGGCGATGCCAAGGAGAGTAAAGCAGTTGCCAGAGGTTGCTCAGCTGAGCTTTCCTGTCTTTTTCAATCTCTGCTCCTCTGGCTGCCTTTTTAAGGGAGGAGAAGGGGAGGAGCCAGCAGAAATAATGCTCTCCGGGCCCAGCCCCCAACCCTCCCCCTTCCTGTCCCTAGACGAGGTAGTTTTTCCAAAGGCATCTGCCTGTGATGCTCCTGAACTAATGAACAACAGCCCCTGAATCCTGGGGACATTGACTGTCCAGCAATGGCCAATCAGCTCTCCTCGTTCTCCTCCTCCCATCACTCTAGTCCCATGGAAAGCGGTTGGAACTGAGATGAGAAAAACTGGGAGGGCTTCCCCTGGATCAAGGGAGAAGGCAGCAGGGAGGCTCAACAGGAACTAAGGCTTCCTGCCCCCAGTTCCAAGAACTATGAGCTGAATGCCCCAGGGGTGGGGAATGGGGATCTTGTTGGAGAAGAAGGGTCCATCCGCCAGCACCTCACGACCCAGATACATTGGGAAAAGCACTGGATACCTGGAAAGGTCCTAACTGCTGCTTTCTTCCTGTGTGACCCTGGGTGAGTCAAGGGAGTCCTCTCTGCCTCGTGGACTCCAGAGCTGCAAAGCGGCTCCAACCCCATCACTTCACAGGTGAGGAAGTTAAAGACCAGAGAGATTAAGGGACCAAAGATCACAGCTTTCGAACTGAAAGAGGGGGCAGCTAGGTGGCACAGTGGATAAAGCACCAGCCCTGGATTCAGGAGGACCTGAGTTCAAATCCCACCTCAGACACTTGACACTTACTAGCTGTGTCTTTTTTTTTTTTTGCAGGGCAGTGAGGGTTAAGTGACTTGTCCAAGGTCACACAGCTAGTGTCAAGTGTCTGAGGCTGGATTTGAACTCAGGTCCTCCTGAATCCAGGGCCGATGCTCTATCTACTGCACCACCTAGCTGCCCCCCACTTACTAGCTGTGTGACCCTGGGCAAGTCATTTAACCCTCGTTGCCCCTCACAACAACAACAACAACAACAACAAAGAACTGAAAGAGACTTGAGAGGCAGTCCAGTCCATCCCCTCATTTTATGGATGGGGAAACTGAGGCTTGCAGTGGCTGGGTCCTGGAGCCCAGGAAGACCATCTAGTCCAAACTGTACCTTAGCAGGAATTTCCCACAAAATACCTGAGGAGCAGTCAACCAGGCTCTGCTTAAAACCTGCCAGTGAGGGAGAATCAGCAACCGATGAAGGCAGCCCATTCCATTGATGAAAGCTCTAACCGAAAGCAAGTTTTTGTTTATACACAATGACTTGCCCGATGGTACATGAGTAGGAAGCATCAGAGGCAGGATTTGAACCCAGGATCTCTAACTCCCAACCCACTGTACCAGGCTGCCTCTCTGGTATCCCCACTGCCTTTCAATCAAGGCCCAAGTCAAGGAAACTAAGGCCTAATGACACTGTAAAAGGAGGTGAGTTTGTTTGGGATACCTTGCCCCCTCCTGACTCCCTTTATCTCAAGTGCTCTCACACTTGGTCTTCTCTCCCCAAATCAGGCCATTCTCTACAATTTTCTCCTTTTCCCCTATCAAAACCACCTCCCCCCCATTCCAACATGACAAAGCTGTTAGGCAGTTTAACTAGGTTAGGATAGATGTGACCAACTGGTAAACCACATGGAGGCTATAGATGGGAGATTTCACTCGGTGCCCCACCCTCCCTTGCCCCAGGGGCCTCTGCTTCAGTGAAGAAGAGTCCAATTCCTGTCTCCCCTGAGGGTTAGGAAAGGAGACAAGTTTACTCTTAAGCAATCCCCAAGGTCCCTTCTGACTTTTTATTGTGCCAATTGCCTCAAAGTCCTGAGGGGAAGAGAAGGAAGAGAAAAAATGCAGCCAGTATGGCTAGCTATAACCGTAGCTTAGCCTCTCTGGCCATCAGTTTCCTCAGCTGAAAAGTGGGTGTAGTAGTAGCACCCACTTCCTAGGACTGTTGTGACTGAGGATTAGATGAGGCTACGTAGAAAGTGAATTGTAAATATTATTTCCTAATTGTTAAAGTGATTTGTAAACCTTAAAGCCCTCTGTAAATGTTCCAGGTAAGAGCTGGCCTCTGATTTCCTTGATATAGGGAAACTTCTTCCCTCCCTCCACTAATACAGGTCAATATCTTCTGGGCTAGTGTCAAGTGAAGTGTCTGAGGCCAGATTTGAACTCATGTCCTCCTGACTCCAGGGCCAGTGCTCTATCCACTGTACCACGTAGCGGTCCTTCTGCACTGTAGAGCTGCCTAGAGCACTGAGTGGTTAAGGAATTCACCCAGGGTCACAAAACCAATGTCCGAGGAGGAGGAATTGGAAACCCAGATCAGATCCATATCAATGTTAGCTATCAGTAAGAGCTTCCTAATTCGGTGGGATACAACAAGCACTTATTAAGTACACCACAGGCTGGGCAGTGCGCTGGTCTAAGCAGAGGATACGAAACAAAACAGTGTCTGCCTTCAAGGAGCTTTCTAACATTCACAAGGTTTACATTAGAGCCAAGCTCTGTATGAGATCCATAACCACTCAAAAGAGTTCAATTTCACTATCAACACAGAAAGAGCCAAGTGAGTGAAGAATGTCTATCATTCAGGTCTTTGGGTGACCCAAAGAGTTGGTCCTTCAGTTGGCTTATTTTGGACAGATGCTGAAAATGGGCCATTCTGTTGGACCCAGAAGGACGGGAGGAAAGGAATGGGCTTGGCTTGCTTTAGGGGAATTGGGCAGCATCTCTAACAACTCTAGATTCTCTCATATCTTTTTGGAATCAATATTTTTTCACTGATACTACAAGCCATGAAGCACCACTCTGAAAAATTAAAGTCACCCAAAGGGCAATAGACACAGGGAGCACGAATAGACTATGGAATTTTGCCAACAAAGATTTATAAAACCAGAAGAGCAGGTTGGGTGGTGTGGGATGCCTGATGGGCCACCATCACACTCTGTTGGGACCCATAAATGGTAAGAGCTCTGGAAGACCTTCAACCTGTTAGGTGGATCCCTAGGGATGGTTAATGGGAGGATACAGACAAGGGTTGCTGAGGATGAAATGGCTCCAATGGTTGTGGCCTCCCCAGTTGGAGAGAGGGCCCACATCAATGAAATCACAGACACAGTGAAGGTAGAAGGGAGGATTGCACTGGTTTTTGAGATGAGGAGGTCCTAATCTGGGGCTCCAGAGTTGTCCTGAGACACAGAACAGTCCAGCTCCAGCATCAAGCCCATGAATGAAAAACACCCAGTCCAGGATTGGAGGCACCTCCAACAAGGTCCCAGATAAATGGCTTTTGATCGAATTCATGTCAACCAGAATGAAACTGGACATGTGAGTTGTGGGGAGGGACAGGAGGGGAGGGAAGAACAGGGCAAGGCAAAGGAAATGAAACGAGGACAGAGGGCAGGAGTTATTGTCAGAGCAGGTTTTCTGCCTCTATGCTGGTCCCTTCCCCTCTCTGGGCCGCAGTTCCCAGTTCTGAAAAAAAAAATGGGAAGGTTGGACTTGATGACTTCCAGGTATCTGCTCGCTGGATATTGTTCAGCATAGACACTCTGGGGCTTCTGATTCTTAGAATAAAAAAAGAAGTCTGGTACAATGGAAAAAACACTGGGTTGAGAGTCAGGAGGACCTGAGTTCAAATCCGGCCTCAGACACTTAACACTTACTAGCTGTGTGACCCTGGGCAAGTCACTTAACCCCAATTGCCTCACTAAAAAAAAAAAAAAAATTTCTGCCATGAGACAGGAATGCATGATAGAAATGGGTCAAACATCTTCACATGAAACACTCTGATTCAGATTTAATTCATAAGTTTTCTAAAAAACATCTATAGTTTCAAAATTCCACCCATTTCATCCATTATCACAGATTATATTATCCATTAAACAGTAGTTTCCAGCAATTGAAAGTCATAAGGTTTTCTGTATATTAGTAGTGTTTTCTGAACTACCACACAAAAATATCATAATTATAATTTGCATCATACATGGCAACCGCACAAGGTAACAGATGTTTCTAAATCAATCTGCCTCTTTACCACGAGAGCTCTGTACCCCACAGCTTTATGATATGCTTTTCTTTTTCTTTTGTGTGTGTGTGTGTGTGTGTGAGGCAATTGGGGTTAAGTGACTTGCCCAGGGTCACACAGCTGGTAAGTGTCAAGTGTCTGAGGCTGGATTTGAACTCAGGTCCTCCTGACTCCAGGGCCAGTGCTCTATCCACTGTGCTACCTAGCTGCCCCTGCTTTTCTTTTTCTTAGTGTTACTCACTCATCTTACAGTATGTTCCTTGTAGGGAATTATACCACATGCTGACCTGATGCTTTTTAATCATCGTTACTAATTGGCAAATGTCTTGAGTCCAATACTGGTGCTCTCTGATAACTATGTACAGAACACATTAGAAAGTGAAATGTACCATATACAAAATAACAGCAATATTGTAAGATTATCTGCTGTGAATGACTTAGTTACTTTCAGCAATACAATGATCCAAGACAACTCTGAAGGACTTAAGAAAAATAAAATCCATCTACAGAGAAAGAACTGATGGTATCTGAATACAGATTGAAGCATAATTTTTTTGTGAGTTCCTTTATCTGAAGTTTTGTTTTTATCTGTTTTCTTTCACAACATGGCTAATATGGAAATGTTTTGCATGACTATACATGTATAACTTATATTGAATTACTTGAGTTCTTAAGGGGGGTGGGGAGGGAGGGAGAAGAGAATTTGGAACACAAAGCTTAAAAAAGTTAATGTAAAAATTTGTTTTTACATGTAATTTGTTAAATTCTAAAGAAGAAAACATCTATCTACCTCTTACTCTTACTTCATCTATGACAAGTTACTTGACCTCTGCTTGCCTCAATTTTCCCATCTGGAAGAGGGGGATCATAACAGCACCTACCTCCAGAGTTGTTGTGAAGATCAAATGAGATAATAATTGTGAAGTGTTTAGCAAGAGTGCCTGCCACATAGTAAGTGCTATATAAATGTTAACTCATTTGAATTAATGCTTATTGACTTAAATCAATGTAAGCTTCTTTAGGGTAGGGATCATCTTGTATTTTACCCTTGTATTCCTATGAGATTATGGCAAGTATTTAGATGGGCACCCTGTACAGCTGGCCCCTTAGTGGACACACACATTTGTGTACGTGTATATTTCTGTTGGTACGTGTAAGTAAATGTATAGGTGAAAGTATGTGTATATGGATATTGTATATGCATGTGCATACATGTTTTGTGTGTATTTGCATGTATAATACTGCATTATATGTACACATATAAATATGTATATATACAGTATGTGTATATATGCTATACCTATCTTGACATATAGTAACATATATAATGGCATAGATAGTACATACACATATCACTATGGTGTGTACGTATCTACATACATATGAATACACATATGTACTGTTTGAACATCTACATGTATGTAGGTAGAGCGGTGGAGAACATACCAGACCTAAAGTCAGGAACACTCATCTTCCTGAGTTCAAATCTGGCCTTAGACACTTACTAGCTGTGTGACCCTGGATAAGTCACTTCACCCTTAGTTTCCTCATCTGTCAAATGAACTAGAGAAGAAAATAGCCAACCACTCCAGTATCTTTGCCAAAAATACTCAAATGGGCTCACCAAGAGTCAGACATGACAGAAAAATGACCAAATAAAACCAAAATGTTATATGTGTATAATTACATAAATATACACTATGTATATATACTATGAATATATATATTTACTATATGTGTGTATGCAGTATATATCTCAACATTTATTGATACATATTGATATCATTTATATTAACACCACATATGGCATATACACATAGTCACTCATGTATAACATGTTACACATAACACATTATGTATTATATTGGATGTTTGTATATATTCACAGTGTATTTGCGTATTTTAAGCATGTACAATGCCTATATACAGTATATATCTTGATATAATGATAAATATAGATGGCATATATATCTGTTATTTTTATGTAATAATTAGATGAGAGGAGAGCAACCTGAATTACTTTCAGGAAATTGCAAAGCTCCCTTAAAAAGCTTCACCTGGGGACAGTTAGGTGGCCCAGTGGATAAAGCACCAGTATCCGGCCTTAGACACTTGACACTAGCTGTGTGACCCTAGACAAGTCACTTAACCCCCATTGACCCATATAAAAACAAACAAAAAACCTCCTTCCAGAAGCAAAAGCTAATCTTTTAAAAAAATTGTTTTATATTATTTTATTATTTTGTTTTTATAGCATGTATATTCCCCCCTGGAACCCTTCCCAGAGGGCCTACCTTTATAATAATAAATAAAAACAGAGTAAGAAAGAAAAAGTTTGGCAACATTAGCCAATATATTGGGTCTAACATTATGTACAATGTTTCACACCTCTGGCCTCCCACCTCCCTTTATTTTCTTTGGGAAGTCTATCTTTTTGTTCCTGAGATTTGATGGCCACTGTCTGCAAGAGGTTGAATACAACCATTTCTGGCCCAAGAAGAGCAGGGCTAAAGAATGTTATAAAGGAAATCTGTGATAGACTGATAGAGAGTAAGGGATGACATACGGATAGCCAAAGGACTTGATCGGTACCCTCAATGCTGGAATATTGGGAGGAATGGATACAGGCCTCCAGACTTTTGGGTGGAGCCCTGTGCCAAGCTAAGGGGAGGGAATGGGCCAGATTGTCACAGAATGGGTAGGGATGGATGGGCTGCAATCTGCACCATGGGAGGGAACTTCCCAATAAAGGATATCACCTATCCATGGGAGTATTTGTGTATTGTTCTGACCTAGCACAGGCCCCTGTCCAGCCCAGGCACTCAATCCAGGGACAAATGAATGACATGGGAGGTAACTCAGAGGACCAGGACTCCCCTGCTCAGGTTGGCTGCTAACACAAACATTCCATGTGGGTGAAGCATCCACTTAAGCAGCGGCATTCCAGGGGGCTGCCCTGAGCATTCCACATTCCACCATAGCAAACCTGATCTTGGAGTGTCTCTCTTGTAGCTCTCCTTCCCTCCATTAAGCTGCCTTCTTGCTGCTCCTTCTCTGGCCTCCCTCCCCTGGCTCTTTCCTGCAGTAGATCCCCTGCTCCTGCCCAACTTGTGGCCTTTAGAGTGTATTCTTCAGTGCCCCGTTCCTCAGCTTCCCTTTAGCTCTGAGTAATAATTCTTCTCAACATCATGTTTTCGAGGCCTCTTGCCTTTTGAACTCCTCCAAAGCAGCCTTCTCTTTTAGTCGACAGTAACCCCCAGGATTCATGAACCAACAAGCACCTATTAAGCACTTAGGACTTACCAGGTCCTGGGCTGGGTTTGGGCAATACAAAAACCCCAACTGAAGGAAGAGGATCATAGATTCAGAGCTAGAAGTGGCCTTGCAATCATTGAGTCAGACCTCCCCTTGTTTTACAGATGACAAAACTGAAGTCTAGGGAAGGGAGATGACTTTCCCAGGATGATATAGGGAACAGAGGGTGCAATTTACAAGAATAAAATTGCAGCCAGAATTCAAACTAAAGCCAGAGAACAGATTTAGAGCGGAAAGGGGGCTCGGAGGCCACCCGGTCCAATCCTCTTATTTCCCATACAAAGACATGGAGAGCGGAGATGAGAATTTGGCCCAGGCAGCACAGGTAGCAAATCGCAGAGCCAGGATTTGGAGCCTGGAATGTTTGCATGTGCCGATGATGATCAAGTTCAAAATTAAAAAGGACAATGTTAAAAAAGAAGTAAACCAGCCTCCACTGTGTCCTGGCTTACTGGATTAAGGTTCCTTCTGATAGAGGAGGGCAAATTAATAAAAAATAGAAGCAATCAATAGATTGGGGAGTGGTTATACCTTAGAAGAGCATGGCAAAATGGATGTGGGACCAGAGATATAGGCCACTTCCTCTTGTTCCCTCTTTTTTTGGGGGGGGGGGTTAAGTGACTTGCCCAGGGTCACACAGCTAGTGTCAAGTGTCTGAGGCCAAATTTGAACTCAGGTCCTCCCGAATCCAGGGCTGGTGCTTTATCCACTGGGCCACCTATCTGCCCCTGCCCCCTCATTTTTACAGATGAGGGAACAGAGGCCCTGAGACATGCCCAAGCATGTCTGATTCCAGGTTCTCTGACTCCAGAGTCAGGGCTCTTTCTCCTCTACCACACTAACTTTCCTCAAGAGTTGCCATACCTTGTCTCGCTCCCCCATTTTTACTGCTCCCTCTTTTTTTCCCAATTAAAATAAAATCATAGTTTATTTAGGTGCTAGGGAAAGGAAACCAAGAGAGAAATCCTCAGACTTCTTATGGGGAGAAGACATGGCCCAGAGGCGTGGCTCTGAGATACCTATCTCCACTGCTCTCTCTTTAATATTTTATATTTGAAATAAATTTAAAGATATAAGTCCTTAAGGTACATAAATACCATATATATAATAGAACATGCACATGGCTCAGTGCATGTATATATAGTGTATACATACATACATACAGTGTATATATGGTGAATATATAGACACATATACAGTGTATCTATAGAAATGTATATACTTTGTGTGTGTAGACATGTACATGGAGCTGTGTATAAGTCATGTTGTATCAACAAAGTAGAACATAAGCTTCTTTTTTGGTTTTGTTTTGTTTTTTAAAATTTATTTATTTTAATTATTTTTCCAATTACTTATAAAGATATTTTTTTGAGTTCCAGATTTCTCCCCCTCCCAAGGACAGCAGTCAATTTGATATAGGTAATACATTACAATCATGTTAACCATACTTCCACATCAGTCAAGAACATAAGCTTTTGGGGGGCAGTGTCTATTCTATTTTTGTCTTTGTTCTCCTGGTAGGAAGCAGGGGAATGTACACAGAAGGTACTTAATGCATGTTTGTCGAATGAATGGCCAGATCCCTGGAATGTGGCCATCTTCCCTGCCTAACAAAACCCAGGGGAAGAGATGGATGAACAGCTCTTACAACTTCTCTTACACCCCTGGGATGGGAGCCATTTCTTGCTCTTGGCGCTCTCAGCCCAGAAATGGTTTATTTAACCCCTTGGTAAGAGGAAGGAACTTAATGAATGTTTGTCTGTTACCTTGGATTTTACTTTTGTTACAAGGATTAAGATTTAGGGGTCCTGGGGGAGAAGGGCTCATACTCTTCTCAGTCCTCATGTAGGATGAAGTGACCCCACGATACTAATGATATTGAGAAAAATACCTGATCCAGATGTTCACATTGGCCTTGACAGGATGATCCCCCCACTACACAAGAGAAGGAAGAACAGATTACTGCCTGGCAAACATAAACAGTAGTCTCTGTCTCAGCTTACAGGGAACACTTTTTAAAATTTCTTTTAAAAAAAATTTAAGTATTTATTTAGTATTTTATTTTTTCCCAATTACAAATAAAAACAAATTTCAACATTTGTTCTTTTTAATTTTTAAAAAATTTTTACAAAAATTTTGAGTTCAAAATTCAAAGAGCATTTTTATTAAAAATTGTTGTACAACCAGTAGCAATTCTTGCTCTGACCCTTCTAGCTTGGCAAAGCACTCTACCTTCAACATCTTCGGGGGGCAAGGATTATTGTCCCTATTTTGTAGATAGGGAAACAGAGGATCTGTGCTGGGAAGTAAATTCAGACAGCTTACAGAGGTCATAGCTGGGACCTGGGCCCAGGCTTCTGACTCCCAAGTTCAGCCCCCTTGGCACTGGTGTGTCTCAAGCGTTCCTCCTCAATCTGGGAAAAATGCCATTGAGGACAAAGGTAAAATTCAAAGCCATCTCTCCTACCTCTAACTCCAGCCTGAGTTCAGCAGGTGAGTCCATTTTTTTTTTCATCTGCCAGACCAGTTAGGTTTGTACTTGACTGCTTCAGGATTTTTCTTCCCTCTGAAGTACTAGAGAAACCCTGGACTATAGCAATATTCCTAATTGGTCTCCCAGCCTCAAGCCTTTCCCTTCTCCAATCCATCCTTCACACAACTGCAGAAACGATTTTTCTAAAGGACAGATCTGACCATGTCACTCCCCTACTCAACAACCTTTTATTACCTCTAAGATCAAATAAAACACCTTTATTGACATGTAATGTCCTTTTGCAACTTGGTCCCGACTTATCTTTGCGAATTTGTTACGCTTTACTCTCCTCCATGCACTCTACCAATCAGCCAAACTGGCATTCTTACTGCTCCTTGTAGATGACATTTCTTTTTTCTTTTCTTTTCTTTTTTTTTTTTAGTGAGGCAATTAGGGTTAAGTGACTTGCCCAGGGTCACACAGCTAGTAAGTGTTAAGTGTCTGAGGCCAGATCTGAACTCAGGTCCTCCTGAATCCAGGGCCGGTGCTCTATCCAGATGACATTTCTTTTTGACCCACGTATCTTCGAGCTGGCTGTCCCCAGTGACTGAAATGCCCTCCTTCCTCTCTCATGTCACCTATACCCCTAATTTCCATCTTTTAGATGATTGCCTATCCTGATCTCTGGAGATAACACTCTTCCATTTTGCATCCAGTTACATATATGTAACCCCAGGGCTCAAGTCCATTGCATAAGACTCCTCATTGATGGAAATGATTACACCATGCTCCATGACCTTCTGAAGCAGGACATTAATAAGAGCTTGGGAGGGGAGAGATCCTTGTTCTTCCGGCTTCCTGGTTTTAAGAGAGGACATACTTTCCCAAGCTCTCTTTAAGAAGAGATCCCTGGGGGCAGCTAGGTGGCACAGTGGATAGAGCATTGGCCCTGGAGTACCTGGGTTCAAATTCGGCTTCAGACACTTAACACTTACTAGCTGTGTGACCCTGGGCAAGTCACTTAACCCCAATTGCCTCACTAAAAAAAAAAAAAAAAAAAGACGAGATCCCTGGAGGGAGAAAAAGAATTTGGGAAGAAGCGGACATGTAGAGGAGTTGACATCTCAGTAGTGTCCCTATTCTGGTCTTACCACACTAGAGAAGGAATTTCCCCTTGGGTGAGACTGGTGATTCTCTTCCTTGAGATGGGGCCACAACTGGGACCTGATTTACTGAGGAGACTTTTATTTCTTTTAAATTGGTTTAAAAATGTAGAACAAAACAATCATCAACCAACAAAAGACATTTTAATAAGCAAAACAATGAGAATTGTATGTGAAATTGTGAATTTCCATATATAGTTTGTTCCTATTTTTTTTTTTTTGCAATGAGGGTTAAGTGACTTACCCAGGGTCACACAGCTACTAAGTGTCAAGTATCTGAGGCCAAATTTGAACTGAGGTCCTCCTGAATCCAGGGCTGGTGCTTTATCTACTGTGACACTTAGCTGCCCTATATATTAAATTTAAAAGGAAGTACCCAAATATCCTACTTGTTTATTTCCCCTAATAAATGTTTGGTTTTCTTCCATGTATTTTTAAAAATGTCTTATTGGGTCTTTTCTTGTGGTGGCTTGCTTCTTCTGGGAAGATATTCTATGAATGGTTAATCCTCTCAAGGATAAGTGCATTCTTATCTTCAGTGACAGAGGGTGACATTTCCTGATCTTATCCCTGGATATTGGGGGCTACGGTAGGAGCAATATTTCCTAGAGCCTTGACATGTTAACTAATCTAGCATTTCTTAGGGTCTTTCCCCTGCAGACTAGGTTAGATTTTCCTTAATAGGTATTAAAACTGTCCTCTAGATTTGATTGGCCCAGAGGACTAAAACTCAGGTTGTTGATGGAGTGTCTAGGTAGCCTGAGTACAAAAATATCTAGGGCGAAGTGGATAGATAGAGTCAGTAGGACCTGAGTTCAAATCCGGTCTCAGATACTTAACACCTACTAGCTGTGTGACCCTAGGCAAGTCACTTAACCCCAATTGCCTCACACACCCACACAAAAAATATTTGGGATTGGGGAGACTGGTGTTCCAGGTCTGTTTTATCTTCTCCCTAAAGTTCTAGGGTACTTTGAAAAGTGGGTGTTTCTTTTCCTTTTCATTATTTTCATCCCCCATTGCTTTCAGCCAGTGATTAGCAACTCCAATCCCATTTAACTCACTTAAAATCGGATCCATTTTACTAAGGCATATTTACTTCAAAGATATATCAATGGGGCAGCTAGGTGGCACAGTGGATAGAGCACTGGCCCTGGAGTCAGGAGGACCTGAGTTCAAATCCGACTTCAGACACTTGACACTTACTAGCTGTGTGACCCTGGGCAAGTCACTTAACCCCAATTGCCTCACCCAAAAAAAAAAAAAAAAGGATATATCAAGAACAACATGTTAATACCATGTTGATTTGGGGTGGGGGAGGGGATTAGGCTCAAAACTTAGCTCAGCTCCTACACAGCATTGGTCTCACCTAGAGGCAGGATTGCCAGGAAGAGCTAGCATCTCAGCTTTGACTGAACTGGGTTCCTGAAGGCTGCTCCCAGGAGTCACTCCTTGCTCCCCAAGGCATGAATGCTGTACTGACTGCAGACCTGAGCTCAGCAATGACAGGATGCTGAGGAGCGCTCTGGATTTTTTGAATTCACAAAGTCGTAGGTTCCTTCCACGGTCACTGAGCTTCTTCAAGAGCACTGAGGCATGGTGCCAAGATGGCTGAGTGAGGAAGGAACCCTCTCAAGCCCTCCCAAATCCTCTCCCAAATAACTAGAAAACTGACTCAGAACTGATCCAGGAGCAGGGAAGCAGCTCTATTATTTAATATTGTACTGGAAACATTAGCTATAGCAGTAAGAGAAGAAAAGGAAACTGAAGTAGTTAGCATAGGCAATGAGAAAACAAAATTATCACTCTTTGCAGATGATATGATGTTATACCTGGAAACTCCATAGAGAATCAACTAAAAAACTACTTGAAATTATCAACAACATTAGCAAAGTTGCAAGGATACAAAGTAAACCCACACAGATCATCAGCATTTTATATATTCTCACAAAGTCCAGCAGCAACAGATGGAAGGTAAAATACAATTTAAGATAACTAGAGACATTATAAAATACTTGGGAGTCTATTTGCCAAGTCAAACCCAGGAACTATATGAATACAACTATAAAACACTTTTCAAACAAATAAAGTCACATCTACACAATTGGGAAAATATTAATTACTCATGGATAGGCCAAGTCAATATAATAAAGATCACAATTCTACTATTCTATCTATTTATTCAGGGCCATATCAAACTATCAAAATATTTTCTAGATCCAGAAAAATTAATAACAAAATTCATCTGGAAGAGCAAAAGGTCAAGAATGATAAAGGAATTAATGAAAAAAAAAAGAAAAGCAATCTAAAAGTACCAGATCTCAAACTTTATTAAATTATAATAAACAATCTGGTACTGACTAGGAAACAGAGTGGTAGATCAGTGGAATAGATTAGGTAAAAATTACATAATATTAAATGACCAAAGTATATGATAAACCCAAAGATCCAAGCTTTTGGAACAAAAAATCATTATTTGACAAAAACTGTTGGGAAAACTGGAAAACAGTATGGCAGAAATGAGGTATAGACCAGCTTCTAACACCATCTACCAAGATAAGGTCAAAATGGGTACATGATTTACATATAAAGGGTGATGCCATAAGCAAATTTAGAGAGCATGGCATAGTTTATCTGTCAGATTTATGGATAAGGGAAGAATTTAGGACCAAAGAAGATACAGAGAGCATTACAAAATGTAAAATAGATAATTTGGGTTATATAAAATTAAAAATGTTTTGTACAAACAAAATTAATGCAACCCAAATTATAAGGAAACCCCAAAACTGGGGAAAACTTTTCGCAACAAGTATCTTTGATACAGACCTCATTTCTCAAATATATAGAGAACCGAGTCAGATTTATAAAAATACAAACCATTCCCCAACTGATAAATGGCCAAAGGATATGAACAGGAAGTTTTCAGACAAAGAAATAAAAGTCACTTGAAAAAATGCTCTAAATCACTATTGATCAGAGAGATGCAAATTAACACAACTCTAAGGTACCAGCCCACACCTATCAGAGTGGCTAATATGACAAAAAAGGAAAATATTGGATGCTGGAGAGGATGTGGGGAACCCAGGACATTAATGCACTGTTGGTGGAACTGTGAAGTGATCCAGCCATTCTGGAGAACAATTTGGAACAATGCCCAAAAGGTTATAAAATTGTGTGACCCAGAAGTACCACTGCTAGGTCTATATCCCCAAGATAGCCCCCCCAAAAAGGAAAAGAACCTATTTGTACAAAAGTATTTCTAGCAGCTCTTTTTGTGATAGCTAAGAATTGGAAATCAAAGGACTGCCCATCAGTTGGGGAATGGCTAAACAAATTATGGTATATGATTGTGATGGAATATTATTGTGCTATAATAAATGACAAGCAGGATGATTTCAGAAAGGCCTGGCAAGACTTATATGAACTGATGCATAGTGAAATGAACAGAATCAGGAGAACATTGTACACAGTAACAGCAATATTGTTTGATGAAGAATTGTGAATGACAACTATTCTCAGCAATACAATGATCCAAGACAATCTCAAAGGACTAATGATGAAACATACTATCCATTCCAAAGAAAGAACTGATATTGAATAGACCGAAGCATACTATTTTCACTTTCTTTCATTTTTTCTTTTATTTAAGTTTTCTTACACAAAATTACTAATATGGAGATTTTTTACATAATTGTGTTTATATAACCTAAACTAGATTGCTTGCTGCCTCAGGGAGGGGGAAGGGGAGAAGGAAAGAGGGGTAGAATTTGGAACTCAAAACTTTAAATAAAAATGTTTTTAAAAATTGAAGGGAGGGGCAGCTAGGTGGTGTAGTGGATAGAGCACCAGCCCTGGAGTCAGGAGTACCTGAGTTCAAATCCGGCCTCAGACACTTGACACTTACTAGCTGTGTGACCCTGGGCAAGTCACTTAACCTTCATTGCCCCGCAAAAAGAAAAAAAAATTGAAGGGAGGGGGCAGCTAGATGGCACAGTGGATAGAGCACCAGCCCTGGAGTCAGGAGGACCTGAGTTCAAATTTGGCCTCAGACACTTGACACTTACTAGCTGTGTGACCTTGAGCAAGTCACTTGACCCCAATTGCCTCACCAAAAAAAATTGAAGGAAAAAAAAGAGCACTGAAGCAAAGAGACTAGAGGCTGAAGGGCTAGCCAATCACAAAATCTCCTTTTCATCACATGGTTAGCTAACCAGAAACAATTAGAGGATATCTCTGCATGTTCCATAGGCTGTCTCTAGAAGATGTGTCCCATACACATTATCACAATTCTCCTAGAAGCAGTTCCCTAGATCCTCCAAGTGAAGAGATGCCATCATCTTCCCAGAATCATCAACATCTGAGGCACACTAGGGATATGCCAGGACCACAATAATAATAGCATTGTTAGCATCAACTAATTGAGAGATACAAGAAGACATAAAATAGTATGAATTCAATGTTTTTAAATAAATTTGTATTTTATCAATCAAAGCCCAGGTCCCAACTAAAATCTCATCTTCTACAGAAAGCCTTTCCCCAACTCCTCTTAATTTTAGTGCCTCCCCTCTTTTAATGATGTCCTATTTATCCTGTAAATAGCTTGCTTTCACATATTTGTTTTGCTTGCTGTCTCCCTCATTAGATTGTGAGCTCCTTGAACTCTCTTTTTTCATCTCCTTAGCTTAGTATGGTGTCTGGCACATAGAGGTGCTTAATAAATGTTTATTGAATGACAATAAACTTCCCTAAGAAATTGACATAATCAGAGTCAATGTCTTGTCTTTCACCTACTTCCCATTTTTTGTCAGTAGCTTATTTAAATAGGTCAAGTCAAAGTTACTGTCATTGCCCACAATGACTTCTACTCAGCTTTATCTTTTAGTTTTCATTTAGTGCTGATTTTGACCTTTTATCTAACTAGTGAATGGTCCAACTACAATTCAATTAATATTTTAGTTGATTTTTAAAAAGTATGTAAATATTGATGGTACAATTCTATGGCTGTTCCTGTTTGTAGATTATATTGTGCTGATTACATCAAACCCCGGAACCCTGCAAGGCCTCCTCAGTGAGATCCATGGTTTCTTGAAAGAGAACAGCCTAGCAATTCACATGGGAAAACTAAGTGGTTGATGATTACATTTTGCCCAGATAATGATGTCAGTTGGATGGGCAACCAATTCACTTAATTCATTAGTAGGTATATTTTGAACTAGTACTCCAGATGAATAACAGGAGGAGGAAATCGGGGTGGGTTACATTTGGGAAACTCTGTTGTTCCTTCATTATCCTAAGATGCTAGGTGATGTAAAAGTCTATCTTTTTAATACTAGTAATTGCCTAGAGAGGCCGTGGTTGGGCATCATAGAACATGACACTTGGGTAATGGAAAAAAGTATGGTGGGGGGGGCAGATAGGTGGCACAGTGGATAGAGCACCAGCCCTGGAGTCAGGAGGACCTGAGTTCAAATCCCACCTCAGACACTTGACACTTACCAGCTGTGTGACCCTGGGCAAGTCACTTAACCCCCATTGCCCCGCAAAAACCAAACAAAACAAAACAAAACAAAAAGTATGGTAGGTATTAAGTAGGCAGAAAGAGGCATATAATAAAGGATAAACCATGTCTTCAAAGCTCATAAAAGATATTACCAAGGACATGCATGTCCAGAAAAGGAGGGGGGGGCAGCTATGTAGAAACTAATGGATGAGAAATGGATGTCCCAAGTACCTCACTAGCATCCCTGAAATATTATAGAAATTATAGAAAGCCTTCAGGTGAGTTGGGTGTATGTTCTAAGGAGAATTATGGGAGGCCATGGCCATGTGTAACAGAAACAACATCTACCAGGGTCCCTAACACATAAGCTAATCCAGTTATTGCTTAATTGGCAGGGAAGCAGTCTCTGAAACTTGATTAGTCCAGGGGATTAGGGCTCATGCCTTTGAAATAGCTTCCCAGTTGGCATAGAGAGGGCAAAGAAAGGCCATGAAAAGTCATGCCCCTCAGAGGCCCAGGTGGGGGAGGGGTGCAGGCTCATCAAAGCTAAAAACCACCACAGCATTCTGCTGGCTGGATAACTAGCAAGTTGGCTTAAGGTTACCTTAGGACCAGAGAACAGGCCAGGCAAGAGAAAAACCTGACCTCACTCCAGCCAAAACACCTGGGACCTTCTAAAGCTTGACATAATGTAGCTTGGAAGTAGGGCCCCACTGTAAGAGGGAGCTAAAAGTCAAGTAAAAAAAAATGGCAAGATGAGAAAACAAAGAAAGTTGAGAACAATAGAAAGTTTCTTTAGTCACAAAGAAGATCACGGTGCACCCTCAGAAGAGGATAACAACCTCAGGGCCCCTACATCCAAAGCTTCCAAGAAAAATATGAATTGGTGTCAGGTCATGGAAGTACTCAAAAGGGACTTTGAAGAGAAAGTAGGAGAGATGGAAGGAAGATTTAGAGAGGTGGAGGAAAGAATGGAAAGAGAAATGAGAGCAATGCAGGAGAGTCATGAGAAAAAAGTCAACAGCTTGAAAAGCCAAATGGAAAAGGAGATAAAAAAGCTCTCTGAAGAAAAGTATTGCCCAAGAACTAGGATTGAACAAATGGAAGCTAGTGACTTGATGAGAAACCAAGACACAGTAAAGCAAATCCCAATGAATAAAAAAAATAGAGGGCAATATGAAATATCTCCTTGGAAAAACAACTGACCTGGAAAATAGATCCAAAAGAGATAATTTGAAAATCATTGGACTACCTGAAAACCATGACCAAAATAAGAGTTTAGATAGCATCTTCCAAGAAATTGTCAGTGAAAATTGCCCTGATATTCTAGAAGCAGAAGGCAAAATAGATATTGAAAGAATGTACCAGTCACCTCCTGAAAGAGATCCTAAAAGGAAAACCTCCAGGAATGTTATAACCAAATTCCAGAACTCCCAGGTCAAGGAGAAAATATTGCAAGCTGCTAGAAAAAAAGGAATTTAAATACTGTGGAGCTCCAATAAGGCTAAAACAAGATCTAGCAGCATCTACATTAGGGCCAAGGATCATGTACCCAGAAAAACTGAGTATAATCTTTTAGAGGAAAAACTGGGACTTCAGTGAAAAAGAGGACTTTCAGGAGTCATGCCCCTCAGACTTGAGAGTTGTCTCTTTTCCAATGAAGGTGACACATCTTTCTGACTCACTGACTGACTGACCCAACATACCCTTTTAACCAGATATATTACCATGTGGAAATGGGGTTGGAGGTAAGGTGGGGTGCATCTACCTGAACTAGTACTGAGTATCCTTTCCATACTATTGCTAAGCAAACCTCTTTTTTGTTAACCATTGGATAGCCTACCAGTGTCTCTTTTGATTTAAAACCCGAGCCTAAACTGCTGGACTGGCCTGAGTTAGGCCTGGCCCAGAACATCAAGAAACACCCAGCATGAGAAGACATGGAGGAGTTGCAATCTGCAGTGGAGGAGAGACTGTCCAAAGTGCTGAAATGATACATCAGGTGAAGTGTTAAACTCAATGAACTTGGTACTAGGGACATGATGATGAAAAATAAATAAATAACATGGTTCCTGCCTCAAAGGGATTACAGCCTCAGGGGATCTCTACAATCTTTTCTCTGAGAAGCCAGGAATAGAAAGGGAGCAGAAACATGTATAATCTATATATGATTGCTTGCCACCTCATGTAGGGGGTTGGGGAGGGAGGAAAGGAGGGATAGAATTTGGAATTCAAAACTTTAAACAAAAACGTTTATTATTTTTTTAAAGGGGAGAAGAATCCAAGAGAAGAAAAGAATGAGCCATTCCCCTGGCCCAACAAATTGTCCCCAGGCTACACAATGTAGGGGGTAGGAACACCTTGGTGATCAAGCAAATAAATCCAGTCCTCCATGAATTGTTGATAAAAATAACATCACTGAGAGGCAGATCTAAGATAGCACAAGGGAAGGGCCAAATGTAGCCAAACTTGTCACAAACTCCATCAGAAAAAAAAATACAACAAAAAGAAAGAAGATAGATTTAAATATCTATACAAGAACTTAAAATGCAATTCACCATGCATCTATTGTGTGGTAAGCTAGAGATACAAGGATAAAAAAACTCTAAATAGTCCCTGTCTTCAAGGAGTTTGTTGCTGCAATTGTTGTTGGTGATCTTTTGTTATCAAAGAGGACCATGACAGATGTCATGACTTGCACTGAATTGGATTGAAGTGAGGGAGGGCTGTACAAAGTCACCAGTCTCACTCTCTCTCTCTCCAGAGCCATCTGGGTCCAGTGGCAAGACATACATCAGGATGACTGGAGTGACCCCCTCAAGGGGGCCTGAAAGACAAAAAGCTTGTACACATATATAAATCCAAGATAATTTGAGGAAGGAGAGAGAAAGAGCAACTAAGACAATCAAGACAGACTCCCAAGGAGGTTGGACCCAAGTGGAATCTTGAAGCAAGACTAGGCTTCTAAGAAGTAAAAGGTCTGAGGAAATGGAGCATGGTAAGTATGGAGAACCCTTGTACAAAGACCCAGAGGTGGGAGATTGAATGGCACACGGGGAGCAGCAAGTAGGTCAATTTGGAATGTAGACAGCTTGAAGAGGAATGATGTAAAATAAATCTAGAAAGGTTAAATTGCAACCAGGCTGTGAATGGCCTTAAGTACCTAGCTGTATTTTATCCTAGAGGCAATAGAATGCTACTGACAGTTCTAGAACAGGAGAGTGACATGATTAGGCCTGTGCTTTAGGAAGATTTTATTATTTATTATTTCATTTATTTATAATTTTAAATCAATTTTTATTTTAAAATATATACTATTTATCAGCTTAATTAATCTATTATTTGTTTTATTATTTAAAAATTTTGTTATGTGGCAGCTAGGTGGTATAGTGGATAAAGCACCAGCCCTGGGCTCAGGAACTGAGTTCAAATACAGCCTCACACACTTGACACTTACTAGCTGTGTGACCCTGGGCAAGTCACTAAACCCTCATTGCCCCACAAAAAATAAATAAATAAAATAAAAAGCTTGTTATTATACTTAGAAAATCTTAGAGAATCAACTAAAAAACTACTTGAAATTATTAACAACTTTAGCAAAGTTGTAGGATACAAAATAAACCCACACACATCATCAGCATTTCCCTATATTATTGACAAAGTCCAGCAGCAAGAGATAGAAAGAGAAATTCCATTTTAATATAATTGCATAAAATATTTAGGAGTCTACCTGCCAAGACAAACCCAGGAACTATATGAACACAAGTATAAAGCATTTTTCAAACAAATAAAGTCACATCTACACAATTGGGAAAATATCAATTGCTCATTGGTAGGCTGAGCCAATATAATAAAAATGACAATTCTACCTATATTAATCTACTTATTTAGTGCCATACCAATCAAACTATCAAAAATGTTTTCTAGATCTAAAAAAATAATAACAAAATTTATCTGGAAGAACAAAAGCTCAAGGATATCAAGGGAATCAATGAAAAGAAATGTAAAAGAAGGTCATCTAACAGCACTAGATTTTAGATTGTATTACAAAGCAGTAATTATCAAAACAATATGGTACTGGCTGAGAAATAGAGTGGTGGGTCAATGGAATATATTAGGTAAAAATTACATTATAGTAAATGACCATAATAATCTAGTATATGGTAAACCCAAAGATACAAGGTTTTGGAACAAAAACTCATTATTTGACAAAAACTGCTGGGAAAACTGGAAAATGGTATGGCAGAAACTAGATATAAGACCAACTTCTCTCACCATCTAATAAGGTCAAAATGGGTACATGATTTACACATAAAGGGTGATACCATAAGCAAATTAAGAGAGCAAGTCATAGTTTATCTTTTAAATTTATGGATAAAGGAAGAATTTAGGACCAAAGAAGATACAGAAAGCATTACAAAATGTAAAATAGATAATTTTGGTTATATAAAATTTTTAAAGTCTTGTACAAACAAAACCAATGCAACTCAAATTATAAGGAAACTCCAAAACTGGGGGAAACTTTTTGCAACAAGTATCTTTGATAAAGGCCTCATTTCTCAAATACAAGCTATTCTCCAATTGATAAATGGCCAAAGGATATGAACAGGCAGTTTTCAGACAAAGATATCGAAGCTATCCATAGTCACATGAAAAAAATGCTCTAAATCACTATTGATCAGAGAAATGCAAATTAACACAACTCTGAGTTACCACCTCACACCTATCAGAGTGGCTCACATGACAAAAAAGGAAAATGTTGGATGTTGGAGGGGATGTGGGAAAACGAGGACACTAATGCATTGTTGGTGGAGTTGTGAACTGATCCAACCATTCTGGAGAACAATTTGGAACTATGCCCAAAGGGCTATAAAACTGTGACCCAGCAGTACCACTGCTAGGTCTATATCCTCAAGATAGCCCCCCCTCCCAAAAGGAAAAGAACCTATTCGTACAAAAGTATTTCTAGCAGCTCTTTTTGTGATAGTTAAGAATTGGAAATCAAAGGACTACCCATCAATCAGGGGATGGCTAAATGAGCTGTGGTATATGATTGTGATGGAATATTATTGTTCTATAAGAAATGACAAGCAGGACAATGAGAAGCCTGGTGAGAAGTGATGCTTGTTTGCCACTGTCATGGAGGATGTCCAGCACAGAGTCCAAGTGGAAGTGGTATCTAATAGATGCTGAGGTCCTCTAGATGTATGGATATGACAAGGCATTGATTGCACAAGCAATAAAAGAAGAGAGTCTGCTAGACTGAGGTGGTCCTAGAAGAAGAAATTCCCTGTTTTCCATTTCCATTAACCCCACATGAGGTTAATTATTCAATCAATCAATCAACATTTATTAAGCATCTATTATGTGCTCATCACTGGACTAAACACTGAGGATACAAAGAAAGGCAAAAGACAGCTTCTGCCTTCAAGGAGCTTATAATATAATAATAAAGGGGAAATGTGTTCCCAACATAGCGTATGCCCAGAAGGGAGATAGAGTGTGTGAGGAGCAGAGAAAAGATCAGTCTGGTTGGATTGAAGAGTGTGGGAGGGAAAAATAATGTACAGTGGGGCTGAGACAAGTTGAGAAGGATTTTAAAGGCTAGACATAGGAGCTTATAGTTTATCCTAGAGTCAATTATGAACCGTGGGAGTTAATTAGGTAAGAGTCATATGGTCAACTCTGAGCTTATGGAAAATCAGTTTGGCCACAGTATCAAAGATGGACTGGAGGGGAGAGACACAAATTGAGGAAGAAAGACCAATCTACCCATTGCAGTCATCTGGAGGTGAAGTAATGGACCATCTGACCTCAGGTGTTGGCTGTGTGAGTAATGACAAGGGGTCCAGTGAGAAATTCTATAGAGGTAGAAATAGCAATATCTGGCAATTGACTGGATATGGGATGACTGAGGTTGAGATCGGAAGAACAGCAGCACCTAAGACAGAAATAGGGAAGTTTGGGAGAGGAGTGGATTTGAGGGGAAAAGATCTTAGATTTAAGCTCTTTAGCTGGCTCTTGGAGTCAGAAAGACATGAGTTCAAATCCAGCCTCAGATACTTAGTAGCTAGTTGTATGGTCCTGCATAAGTCACTTCTCTCTATTTGCTTCAGTTTTCTCATCTGTAAAATGAGTTGGGGAAGGAAATGGTAAACCATGAATGTGACATGAATGAAATGACTCAACAACTTGTACATCCAGTTTGACACGTTTAATAGGCAGTCAGTGATGTGGGACTGAAGCCCAAGGGAGAGGTTGGACATCTACAGCTGTGAGTCATCTGTCTAGAGGATAATTAAACCCCATTATAGCTCATGATGTATAAAGAGAAAAGAGCCCAGGTTGGAGCCTTAGGAAACTCTCAGTTAGGGAGCATGACATGGATGATGAGTCAGCTGAGAAGGAACAGTCAGGGAGGAGAACTCAGAGAAAATAACGTCATGAAAACTCCCAAAGTCAAGAATATGTAAGAGAGGGTGTTCAAAGCAATGATGGTGATTGTGGATGTTGTTTGTCCCTCCTTCTTGAAGAGGACCATGACATTGGGTGATGTCATGACTTAAACTGAATTGGATCTAAGTGAGGCAGGGCTATGCAAAGTCACCAGCCTCATTCTCTCCTCCTGAGCCATCTGGGTCCAGTAGCAAGATCTACATTGGGACCACTGGAGATGGCCCCAGGTGCAGTGGGAGACCTTGGTCTTTTAAGCTAAGGCCTTTCCAGTTCTCAGTTTGCCTGAGACAAAAACCATTCATCGATTAGGGCTAGGTAAAAAATGAGGCACCTACTCAAAAATACATGAATGAATAAACAAACAGAAATAAATACAAAAATGAACAAACAAATAAATAAGCAAACCTGGAAGGGGAAGACCCTCAGTGTAAATTGCTATTTACACTCACTCTAAGCCATCACGGAGACCAAACAATGTCCAAATAAGGCATGGGCTGGCACCTATTGTTGGCCAATCGATGAGAGCCAGAGGGATTTGGGCTTGAGGCCTGATTCTTAAAGAAATCTAGCCTGTAAACCCCAAGACATCTTTTGAGGTTTCAGCAATCAAAGCTTACATTCCCGTGGGCAGAGCACCATATGGACAGAGGGAGAGAGGGAGGAGGGAAGAGGAGAGGAGAGGGGAGAGGAGGGAAGGGGAGGAAGGAAGGATGGAAGGAAGGAAGGATGGAAAGAAGGAAGGAAGGAAGGAAGGAAGGAAGGAAGGAAGGAAGGAAGGAAGGAAGGAAGGAAGGAAGGAAGGAAGGAAGGAAGGGAGGGAGGTAAGAAGGAAGGAAGGGAGGGAGGGAGGAAAGGAAGGAAGAAAGAAAGGAAGAAAGGAAGGAAAAAAGGAAGGAGGGAAGGAAGGAAGGGAAGGAGGGAGAAAGGAAGGAGAGAAGGAAGGAAGAAGCTTCATTGCCCAACTGGAGCTTGCTAGTTAGGTTCCCAGTGGGATCATTGTTACTCACAGAATGTTGGTTGCTATTCAACCTTCTCTCGAAGAGGACCATGTCATTGGAAGGTGATGTCATGACTTTCAGTGAATTGGATTTAAGTGAGGCAGAGCTGTGCAAAGTCACCAGCCTCACTCTCTCCTCCAGAGCCATCTGGGTCCAGTGACCATATATAACTCAGGATGCCTGGAGATGGCCTCATCAGGGCAATTAAGGTCAAGAAGACTGAGGCGTGAGCATCAATTTGGCAATTAAGACATCACTGGTATTTTTGTAGAGAACAGTTTCCATGAATGGCGAGGTTGCTGAGGAGTGATTTATGGGAAAGGAAGTGATGGCGGTGAATACAGATGAGTTTTCGAGGAGTTTGGCTGAGAAAGGGAAGGGAGCTATTGGGCAAGAGCTTGAGAGGATGTTGAGGTTCAGGGATATGCTGGAGTCAGCTAGACCCAGTGGAACCAGCCAAGAGCAATTGTTCTGTTTTCTGGGTCAGCATTTTACCTCAGAAATCAGCAAATTCTACAAATTAGGGGATGGTTTGTTGTGTTGATTGTCTGGACTTAAGAAAGTGATGGAGGAAACGTTAATGATGTAGATTAAACAGAAAAGTGAGTAAGGGCAGTCTAGTAGGTTGGAGTCCAGTTAGGGATGCTCTGGCCCTGAGGAGGATGCTCTGACCATGGAAAAATAGGGTTGATCAACTTGCTGGGGTCACTTAGAGATTACTTTTTCCTTGGAAAAGCAAAGTAGTTAATTAAGCAGATAGTGGTTGGTCAAACAGATAACAAAGCAGACATGTCTCAGACACCTGGGAAGCTGGGTACCTTGCAATTTACAGCATGAGCTTAGCTGGGAGCCAGTCGTGTTTGCTATGTGATTAGGATCAGGTACTGACAATAATCTCAAGTTAGAAACGTGGAATTCTGGGGGCAGCTAGGTAGCACAGTGGATAGAGCACTGGCCCTGGATTCAAGAGGACCTGAGTTCAAATCCAACCTCAGACACAGTCACTTGACCCTCATTGCCCCGCCCCACCAAAAAAAGAAATGTGGAATTTTTATTATCCATGTATTCCACTTCCCAAATAGCTAGCATCATCGTTCCTCAAACAGCTGTAAGTTTTCAGTCTTAAGTCTCTCCCTCCACTCCCTTCTCACCTCTCTAAAACTATCACCTCCTTTATTCAGAGAGTTGGAATTTAGACTTCTCCTAGCCATTCCTTTATGTGTCAAGTAACAAAAACTTTTATTTAAATTTTGATTGGGTCATGAGTGTGAGCAATTCTTTGAAAGAGGAACATTTTCAGACTCAGTTTCACGATAACAAGTGTGACCACTGTACATTTTCCCCTAAGAGAGCTATTAGTTAAATATTGACCAGCTTACCACTGGGGCTAGTGAAGGTTTTTTAATCATGGGAAAGACAGGGGTATGTTCAAGGCCATAGGAAAGCAATCAACGGATAAGACTGAGATAAAAAATCTTCCCGAGAAGGCAAGAAGGTTTGAGACCATGTGTATATGAAAAGGGTTTGGCCTTGGCAAGGAGAAGGACTATTTCATTATCAGAGTCTAAGGTAAAGAAAGATTGTAAGGGATGAGGTCAAGGGATTTTGAAATCAAGAGGAGGGGAGAAGGGCACATTGGGAAAGACACTGGCAGGCAGGGAGGTGGAGAAAGACTACATAGAAGGTGATAGACGAGCTGAATCTTGGAGGTGAGAAAGGAGTACAAGGGGGACAGATAGTGCTAAGGCATGTGGAGAGGGGAGATGGAATATTTGGCCCGACTGTCACCAGGGGAAGAGACTAATGTGCAAGGAGGCTGAGAAAGTAGGAAAGGGCCAGGTTGTGAAGCACATTAAGTGCCAAGCAGAATAGCATATTTAATCCTAAAGATAGCAGGAAGCTAAAGCAGTTTATTGAGTAAAGGAGTAATATGGTTAGACATGTGTTATCTCATATAAACCTCACAACAACTTTATTAGGTCGGTGCTATTATTTATCCATTTTTCACATAGGTAAATTGAGGCCAAGAAATGCTGAGCAATTTGCCCAGGGTCATGCTTATTAAGTGTTTGAGGCAGGATTTGACTCTGCTTATCTGTTATAAGGGTTTTGTTCATCTCTCTCTCTCTCTCTCTCTCTCTCTCTTTGTGTGTGTGCGTGTGTGTGTGTGTGAGGGGTTGGAGGAGCAGAAGAAGAAAAATAAATGAAAACAATTTGACATATGAGCATTTAATTAATTAAAATTAATTAAATTTTTTTTTTGCGGGGCAATTGGGGTTAAGTGACTTGCCCAGGGTCACACAACTAGTAAGTGTTAAGTGTCTAAGGCCGGATTTGAACTCAGATTCTCCTGAATCCAGGGCCAGTGCTCTATCCACTGCGCCACCTAGCTGCCCCTGAGCATTTAATTTAAATAACTTAAATTTTAAATGTTTATTGACCGAGTGATGGATGAATGAATGAATGAATGAATGAATGAATGAACAGTCCTATCCAAGGTTCTTTTTTTCACCTCCCCCTTTTAAGGGGGGAAGATCCACAAACTTAGATCTAAACCCCATGTGCTTAGATCCACAAACAACGATGAGGTTGGGGGGAAGGAGCTTTTCTTAAATTTTTTTTTTTTGGTGAGGCAATTGGGGTTAAGTGACTTACTCAGGGTCACATAGCTAGTAAGTGTTAAGTGTCTGAGGCCGGATTTGAACTCAGGTCCTCCTGAATCCAGGGCCGGTACTCTATCCACTGAGCCACCTAGCTGCCCCTAGAAGCTTTTCTTAGCAATGGAGTTCTTCATCCTGCTTTAAAGAAGACTCTGCCTGAATGTGGAATTTCAACTTTCTGCCAAGTCAACAAAGGTCCTTTCAGGACTAAGACCTTTTCCCCCATTATATCAGGAGGCTGGGAGTTCAGGCCTTTGAGCACTTGGAGGAAGAATTCTCAAGAGTCTTCAGTGATTAGAATGAAAGCTCCTTGACTTGAGAAACAGTTTCCTTCTTTGATTTGGTAACCTCGAATGCCAGGTAGATAGCAGATGCTTAAAGATTATCGTTTGATTCTCCTTTTTAAAAAAAATCGCTATACTAAACAACCATCATGATAAGGGCCTTGCTGTACTCCTAGAAAGGTCTCTAGTTTATCCCCATCACAGATAATACTGGCTCTTGATTTTAGATAGCTGCTACTTATCATATTAGGGAAAGCAAGGTGGCATAGTAGATAGAGCACTGGCTCTGAAATTGGGAGGACCTAAGTTCAAATCTCACCTCAGACACTTATTAGTGGTGTGACCCTGGACAAACAAGTCACTTAACCCCGATTGCCTTAAACATCCCAGGCTATCTTCAATCATTCTGATGGATCCAGATGGTTCTAGAGGAAAGAGCAAGGTTGGTGACCTTTCACAGCCTTCCCTCACTTAATTCCAATTTAGTGCAAGTCATGACAACACCCTGATGTCATGGTCCTCTTCAAAAACAAAGGACAAAAACAACTTATCATATTAAGGAAAGATCCAGGTGTTCTTGTTTTCTAGAGTTTTGAATGGGAATGAGTGCTATATCTTGTCAAAAGCTTTTTCTGCATCTATTGACATAATCATGTGGATTTTATTGTTATTACAATTAATATGATCTATTATATTGATAGTTTCCCTAATATTGAGCCAACTCTGTATTCCCAGTGTAAATCCAACATGTTCATAGAACATGATCTTTGTGACACGTTTCTGAACTCTCCTTGCTAACATTTTATGTAAATTCTCTGCATCAATATTCATTAGAAATATTGGTTGACTTTTCCCCCTCTAATTCATCTCACTCTAGTTTAGATATCAAGAGTTTATTTGTATCATAGGAGTAATTCAATAGAATCCTTTCTTTCCCTCCTTTTCCAAAGAGCTTATTCAATGTTGGAATTAATTGTTGTTTTGAAATAAATTACCTTGCTATATATAATTTATTTATTTTGCAGGGCAATGAGGGTTAAGTGACTTGCCCAGGGTCACACAGCTAGCAAGTGTATCTGAGGCTGGATTTGAACTCAGGTCCTCCTGAATCCAGGGCTGATGCTTTATCCACTGTGCCACCTAGCTGCCCTCCTTGCTATTATATTAATAACCAATTATTAATTTGGGATCCAGCCTCTTCTCCTTTATTTCATCATTCAAAGCCCAATTGAAGGATATAACTGATTGATAAGATTATCTTAGCCCTCTTAGGGATATGCTCTTCAATCTTGGGCAGGAACCCATCCAAGTAGGAGACCTAATTTCTGTTTAGAGTGTAAACAGAATTCAGTTTGGGAAAGTTTTTACCCCAGGGTAATAAGCCTCTGTCCTTGTAGCCCTCCATTAGTGTTGAGGGTGATGCAACTCGTGAAGGAAAAAACCAACCACATTGTGCAGCAGAGAAAAAAAGAGGGGCATGAAGCGCACAAGTTTGTGGAGTAGCTATTTCCTACTCAGCGTCTTGTTCACCTTATTATTGTAAAGGGCTCCCTGTGCATTCATTGTATATTTTCATTGCTTGCCTTTGAAACTCAATTTTGTGTTGAAATTATACCCCAAAGCATAGGGCAAGTCCTTTGGGCTTTAAGTCCAAGCATGCAAAGTCAGTGATGAGGCTTAGCAAAAAAATTAAAGTTAGATGAAGTTGGTGCCAGAATGTCTACAACTTCTGTCACACCACAAGTTTGGTGTTAACAAATTGAAGATTTGTTATATCTGTTAAAGGGGCAGCTAGATGGTACAGTGAATACTATTAGCCTTGCAGTCAGGAGGACCTGAGCTCAAATCTGTCCTCAGACAATAAGCTGTGTGACCCTGTGCAAGTCATGCCACCCTATTTGCCTCAGTTTCCTCATCTGTAAAATGAATTGGAGAAGGAAATGGCAAACCACTCCATTATCTTTGCCAAGAAAACCCCAAGTGGTGTCACAGAGTTGGCCATAACTGAAAAACAATTAAACCATATCTCATAAAAAGAGGAAAATATTTATGGTACTGTAGATTTCATGTATTATGAAAAGTGGCTATTGCCTGAAATCAATATTTTATTTTGTTTTTAAGATGTTTGCACAGAAGGTCACAGAATTCTAGGAAGTGAATAGCAAGAAAAATGTTTTGCTGTTATCAATTTTATTTTGTGTATTGTATTTTATGGGTTATTACATGGATGCTGTGTTAGAAAAAGTGCCTATTATCAGAATTAACGTTTTGTTATAAAGAATGCATTATGTGGAAAAGTGCATTTTCATCAATCTCCAATGAAAGATTAGTTTTTGATGGTTGCAGGAACTTAACCCTCTATTTCACATAGGTTAAATGTATCAAGTCACACTTTTTTTTTACTTCCACATCATTTTGCAAAAGTTGAGGATTAGGGGCAGCTAGGTGGTACAGTGGATAAAGCAATGGCCCTGGATTCAAGAGTACCTGAGTTCAAATCCAGCCTCAGACACTTGACACTTACTAGCTGTGTGACCCTGAGCAAGTCACTTAACCCCCATTGCCCTGCCAAAAAAAAAAAAGTTGAGGATTGACTGTTCTTATTCTTCTTTGTTTCCCATCCCCTCTTTACAAAGAAGAGGACAGTTAGGCAGACTATGTTCAGCACTAATGCATTAGATTTGATGCAATCCATTTCTGTTCCCCTGCCTCTTTTCTCTCTCCCTCACCCAGAGCTCATCACATTATTCTTACCCTATCTTTCCTCTTAAACACCTTTTTGATCCATCCTCCAAGCTTAGCTTGTTTCACTTATGACTAATTCTCCCTGCATGTACTTCTGTTCCAGCTCCTCCTTCTTTCCAGTTTCCCTGTTGAGTGAAATGTTATCTCTGTATCCAGTTCAGATGAAAGGGAGGTTCAAGTGTCACCTGCTCCCTTTCTTCTTTGTATAGTTTATATAGTCTTCTATTTTCTAATTTCCCCCACCCTTCTCTAACTCACTCCCCCCCCCTTGCCCTCATTCATTTTCCCCTCCCTTTCCTTTATTCTTTTAAGATCATTAAACTACTCTCAGGCCCTCTCTCTAATCCGTATTCTCTGTATGACTCTTGATGATATTAGAGCTCTGAAGGCAGGCTTCTATCATCTCCATTTTATACTTTTCATTTACTTATAATTTGTTGTATCATTTCTTTAGAACCCCATTTGGGGTTTTCTTGGCAAAGATACTGGAGTGGTTTGCCATTTCCATCTCCAGCTTATTTTACAGATGAGGAAACTGAGGCAAACCAGGTTAAGTGATTTGCCCAGGGTCACATAGCTAATAAGCGTCTGAGGCTAGATTTGAACCCAGGTCTTGAGGACTCCAGACCCTGCACTGTATTCACTGTACCATCTAGCTGCCCTTGTAATTGCTTAATCCTATTTACCTTTTTCTTTTGTTTCCTAAGTTTGTATTTTGAAATTTCTACTCAACTCTGTTTTTCCTTTCATTGGGAATATTAGGAAGTCCTCCATTTCATTGAAGGTATTTTCTTTTTCTTTTTTTTTTGCAGGGCAATGGGGGTTAAGTGACTTGCCCAGGGTCACACAGCTAGTAAGTGTCAAGTGTCTGAGGCCGGATTTGAAGTCAGGTACTCCTGAATCCAGGGCCAGTGCTTTATCCACTGCACCACCTAGCCACCCCCCTGAAGGTATTTTCTTATACTTTTTTAGTCTTGTAACTTTGTTTTAGTATTTCTCATTTTCTCATGGAATCACTAACTCCTTTTTAGTCCATCCTATTTTTATTCTTTTTTTCTTTTTCTTTTTTTTTTTTTTGGTGAGGTAATTGGGGCTAAGTGACTTGCCTAGGGTCACACAGCTAGTAATTGTTAAGTGTCTGAAGCCGGATTTGAACTCAGGTCCTCCTGAGTCCAGGGCCGGTGCTCTATCCACTGTGCCACCTAGCTGCCCCAGTCCATTCTGTTTTTAAAGGAGTCTTTTCCTTGGGTAATATTTTTGTACCTTTTGTGCTAAACTGGTAATCCTCTTTCCAAGTCTTTCTTTCATAGCTATTATTTCTTTTTTGGTTCTTTTCTCTAGTGTTCTCTTTTCATTTACAAAATTAGTTTTAGAGACAGCTAGGTGGCACAGAAGATAAAGCACCAGCCCTGGATCCAGGAGGTCCTGAATCAGGAAGTCAAATCCAGTCTCAGACACTTGACACTTACTAGCTATGTAACCCTGAGCAAGTCACTTAACCCTCATTGCCCTGCCCCCCCCAAATAGTTTTAATTCTTGTTTCATTTCTTCTAGGAATTCTGGCTGAACTTGAATGTTGAGGCTTTGCTTTTTAGATGTTTTGTAGTCATTCTCCTTTTCTGGGTTTGTGTCTTGTATGTCCCTGGCACCATAATACCTCTTAATGGTAGATTCTCTTTTTATTTAGTCATTCTTCCAGCTTTATTTCCCAAATTCAAATTTTGCATTCGGGCCAGGTGCTTTGCACTTCTGGAGGGAATGTCTGGGACTTGCTTTGTCCTGTTTTTTATTATCTTGGATCATCTTTCTGCTTTTTCTAGGTACTGAATGGTCTAATTTTAAAGGATCTCAGGGTCAGCTCATGTTGGGGACATGAAAGCTATCAGTGTACCCAAGGTGTTCTGCTCCAGGGTGAAGTCTGATCACTGACTTTCTGGTCTGAGCTTTACAAGCTCCTGACCTGGCTCTGGGTCTGTGGAATATGACTATGGGCTTGACACTAGTAGGAGCTTCATTCTACTGCTGCCGGTCCTGGAAATAGTTAGCAAGCTAGAAGCCTCTACCAATTTAGAAAGAAAAGATTACAGGCTCCTGCTTGGTCTGAGCTCCCTGACCTGTTTAGGCTGCTACAGGCTTCAGATGGAGTTGGAGGCTACATCTGAGACCCTTCTCCATTTTCAGGATCAGAGCCATGGAGCACAGATGCATGACTGCTTAGATAGTGATCTTCTCCTCAGCATCAAGTCTGTGACCCAACTCTAGATTATGAGCAAAGATAACTAATACAAGTGGCTGGTGGCTGGGAAGGGGTACTTTAGCTTGGTCCAAAGACAAAGAAGTGACTGAACAGAGTACAGTCAAGGAAAAGGGAATGGTAATCCAATTTGATGGAACAGAGTCTGCACAAAGGGGAAAGGTGTGAAGTAAAGCTGGTGGGAACCGGCTTCTGAGGAAGATTCTGAAACAACTGCAAGATGTTTGCGTTATATCGTCATGACAAGAAGAAACCACAGGACACTAGGGATGCCAACTTGTCAGCTGCATGGAGGAGAAATTGAAGTCACTAGAAGCAGGAAGACCAGGTAGGAAGCAGGTGCCCTAGTCCAGGCAAGAGGCGATAGGGATGGAAAGTAGGCACTGAGCATAAAAAGTAAGATACACATTCAGGAAATGTGGTGTGGGGAGATTGTTGAACTGACCTGTCGTTCAACTGAGATGACTCTCTTCAATGTTACTGATAATTTCTTAATAGTCAAATCAAGTGGCCTTTTCTCATTCTCATCTTCATCCTCATCCTTCTTGACCTCTCTCTGAAGCATTTTCTGCAACATTGGTTTCCTTTGCCATCCAATGGATAATTTATTTTATGCATCTAAAAACCTTAATTCTGAAAAGAGGTCTATCGGTTTCACTAAAATGCCAAAGGGGTTCATGAACCAAGAAAAGTTTAAGTATGTTATCTCACTTGGTCATTTCATCAGTTCCCATCATTTCAATAATTATTTCTAGATAGACGATTCCCAGATCTGCATATCCAACCCTAGTCTCTCTCCAGTCCCTAATCATTGAGTATTTCACATTTTGAGCTGGATGTCCCAATTATGCCCCAAATTCAACAAAACCCAGATATCCATTTTCTTTCCTTCCAAACCTACCCCTTCTTCTTCTTCTTCTTCTTCTTCTTCTTCTTCTTCTTCTTCTTCTGGTGAGGCAGTTGGGGTTAAGTGACTTGCCTAGGGTCACACAGCTAGTAAGTGTTAAGTGTCTGAGGCCAGATTTGAACTCAGGTCCTCCTGAGTCCAGGGCCGGTGCTCTATCCACTGCACCACCTAGCTGTCCCTCCCCTCTTCTGAATTTCCCTAGTACTATGGGAACATCCTTCCAGTCACTGAGATTCATAACATCACCGACATCCATGACTCCACATATCCAATCAATGGCCAAAGTCTTGCTGTTTCTTTCTGCACAGTGTACCTCACACGTTCCCCCTAGTCTCCACTCATATAGTCACTGCTCAAGTTCATGCCCTTATTGCTTTTCTCCTGTCATGTTGCAATAATTCAATCCAATAAGCATTTACTAAGTTTATATGTTTGTTCCAGGCACTGTGCTGAAGGCTGAGAATATGCATTCTTAAAAAACGAAAGATAGAGTGCTTGCCCTCAAGGAGCTTAAACTTGAATAGGGGGAAAACAATACAGAAAAGGAAGCTGAAAAGGTGGGGGGTGGGTATAAAGGAGTAACCACCAGGGTGAGGGGTCACAATGACTGGTACAGTGGAAACCAACAAATGAAGCAAAGTAGCTGATGGAAAATGGAGAGTTCAGTGCTTCTCCCTCTAACCCTCCAATCACAGTGGACAGACAACTGAAGGAGTGGAGAAGGTATTGAGTATCAAAAGCTGATTTCAGCTGATCAGCTTATCCTGGGCAAGGCATAAATATTTGGAGTGTAGAGTTAAAACGAAGCAGAATCCCTGATGGAAACAGCCTTTTTATTGGTCTACTTCCCTCAAGCTCTCCCCACTGCAACCTACCCTCCACTCAACTTTTCCTAAAACAGAGATGTGACTATATGACTCCCCTCACCAATGCCAACTCATTGTTTGGCTCCTTGTTTTCAACGTGATCAAATTATAAACTCCTTTGTTTGGCATTTTCCCAACATGGCCCCTTTCCTATCTTTCCAGTCTTCTTATATTCTACTCCCTACTGCCCGCATATTCTACAATCCAGCCATATTGGCTTTCTTGCTGTTCCACATCCCCACACATTACAAATGAGGAAACTGAGGCCCATGAAAGTTAAATGATTTGCTCAATGACAGACAATTTGTATCATAGGCAGGATTTGAACCTAGGTCCTTGGACTCCAGCTGCATCACTGTTGCCACTGTGCCACACTGCCTCTGATTCAGTCTCCTCTGCACAGAATACAAATGCTCAGCTATATATGCATCAGTCTCCTGAAGATGGAGACAGTAACTTTCATCTCCATTCTACCCTCTCTCGGGAGGAAGATGCAGGAGGGAGGATGCAGCAGCTCTGACCTCCTGTTTATGAAGGCATTAGAAAAAGCCACACCATGACCTACATTATCTAGCCCCTTCCTTTGTCCGCAGCACCTGTGTGTGCACACCTGGCTAAGCCTGGAAGCTTGGTACTAGGAGTCCCTCCTTGCCCAGCCCAGGGTGGGGCCAATTCTGCCTCCAGGGATGAACTCAATCCCAGGGGCCTCGTGCGGTTCCTAGGGAAACTGGCAAGCACCGTAGCAAGGATCAAGGGCCCAGAAGGGAGAATTCCCAGGCTTCTCCCACCTCAGGAAGGCAGCCTGGGTCTAAAGAGCTGCACCCCTTGGAAACGTAAGTTACAACTGGAAGAGATAGACTTGGGGAGGCATTGGTAGGCCCTCTCTCGCCCCTAGCATTCTGAGCTCCCAGGCTCTAAGTTGTCAGAAAACAGGATCTTTTGGAGAAATTAGGGAATAGGCTCAGCAGACAAGGCATCCTTTGGGGTTCAGTGCCTGGGCCAAAGGCTGTCAGGGGTGGAGCATAGGACTCCAATTCAGAGGGACCTTAGTAGATTACTAGCTAATAGAGATTACTTAGTGTAACGATTGGAATAACGCCACCTGCTGGATACTAACTGTAGAAGAGTTCTGCCCATGAAGCGAAGGTCTTTGAGGGCAAGACCAGGAGTCTTTTCTTCAGGAGTCAGGAAGTGACGCGGACTAGTGGGAGGAGGAAGGAAGAGACTGGCGCTCAGTCTCGCGCTTTTTCCTTTGGACTCTGGTGGAGAGCGGAGCTAGAAATGTGCTCTCCCTTTAATAGATAGGAATCTAGGCCTTTTTCTCTCTCTTTACCAAATTCTTATTCTCCTTAATAAATGCTTAAAAGTTTAACTCTTGCTAAAGCTTATAATTTATTGGCGACCACTCATTAGATATTTTAGACAGTTTAGCTAGAATTTTAGCCCTTAACATTAGTAAACCCCCTCATTTTTCAGAGAAAGAAATGGGGGCCCAGAGATTGGCAGTGGCTTTCCTAAAATCACCCCTTTGTAAGTAGCAGAGGCAAGATTCCAATTCAGCTCCTCTGACTTCATATGCAGCAGACTTCACCACATCACCCTGTACCTCAGGGTTAGGGGTGGCTGCTTGGCGCTGGGGCTGCTGGATGTGAGGGCTCAGGGCTGGAGCAGAGAGCCCAGCTCAGGAGGAAAGGAAGAGGGAGGAGGGACTCTGCATGGGATGAGTGCTTAGTGTTAGGATTAAGAAGCCAGTGTTAGGGACAGAGGCTCAGGGCTAGGGTGGGGAGGGATGAGCGACAAGGATGTCACTCAGTCATCAAGATGGCCAACCCCTTCAGTGCCAGGGTGATCATCAGACTTACCTACCTTCCCTGCAGTAGTGGAATATATGCTGAACCTGGGGTTAGGAAAACCTGAAAATGGAATCCTGACTCAGGTACTCACTGGCTTTGGGACCTTGGTCAGGTCAATTTGCTTATCTCTGCCTCAGTTTCCACATATGCAAAATGAGGATAATAATAGTATTGTGAAGATCAAATGAGATAACATGGAAAGCACTTCATAAACCTTAAAGAACCATATAAATATTAGCTATGGTAATTATTGTCATTGTAGTTGTTATTGTTGCTCCTTAGGACCCCCACACCACCCTGGGTGGAGGTGGTGGTTGACTCTGCAACACTGATTTCCTTTCCCGTGGCTGTTAGGTCAGACCTGTTTCCCTGTAGAGTTGCTCCCCTCACTGGCTTTACCTCCTAGAGGATAGCAGCAAAGATCTGGCAAATTCCTCCCACGCAGGATAAGCTCAGGATTACCCCAGAAAGGACACTCAATTGAAACTGGCTTCATTTGCCATTTCCCCTGGAAATGAGGACCAGCAGGACTCTTGACAAGATTGAGACCAAAGGTCCAATGGACCAAGAAGGGAGAGAAATTGGGGAGGGAGAGGAAAGGGGGGGAGAAGAAAAGCAGTGGGTAAATGAGGGACTGACAGCCCCAAATAAATCTTAGTTTTCCTATCCTTGCAGTGGAACTAATGAGATCAACTCCCCTCTTAATGCATAGCAACAATACTTTAATGTGAAGCTTGGGCTTGGCAGCTGGGTTCCAAAGGATGCTAAGAGTTCATCCAGTCGCCTGCTTCTGTCACAATTGTACTTTAGCAATTATTGAATCTTTTTTTTTTTTTTTAACCAAGGCTGCTTTGGGCTGGGGAGTCGGGGATGCAGGAGAAGGAGCAGGAGCAACAATATGGTTGAGGAGAATTGGTTGAGAGGGACCAGAGAGAGCCACGTTAAAAATAATACAAGCTAAAAATAAATAAATAAATAAATAATAGGGGAAGCTAGGTGGTGCAGTGGATAGAGCGCCGGCCCTGGAGTCAGGAGTGCCTGAGTTCGGATCCAGCCTCAGACACTTGACACTTTCTGGCTGTGTGACCCTGGGCAAGTCACTTGACCCCAATTGCCTCACTAAAAAATAAAAATAAAAATAATACAAGGCAGTTATTCAATTGTTAAGTCCTGGATCGGGTAAGGGTGTAGAATCATAGAGATTGAAACAGCTAAAGAGGCCATCTAGCCTAATTCATATGCATAAATGACACCCCAACAAGAGTAATTGAAGATCTCTGGAGAAGAGGAAGCTGCCACCTTCTGAATCAACCCATTCCACTTTGGGACATCTCTGAGTGTTAGAATTTTCCCTTCTATCAAATCAAGTCTACCTCTCCATGATTTCTCATTGCTCCCACTTTTTTTCTGGGATCAAATAGAACACATCTAATCCCTCATCCATGTGTGAACCCTTCAGCTTTCATATTTCTCTAAGTCTTTTTTTCTTCCCTTTCTCCCCTAAGCATCTTTTGATTGATTCTAGTATGGCATAGCTTCTCATTTTCTCACAGCCCTGGCTACCCTCTCCTTTTTTTTTTTTTTTTTGCGGAGCAATGAGGTTTAAGTGACTTGCCCAAGGTCGCACAGCTAGTAAGTGTCAAGTGTCTGAGGCTAGATTTGAACTCATATCCTCCTCAATCCAGGGCTGGTGTTTTATCCACTGCACCACCTAGCTGCCCCTAGCTGGCTACCCTCTTCTTAACCCTTTCCATGTATTCAAAGTCCTGAAATATATTCCCCAGAATGAAAACTAGTACTCCTAGTATAAACACAGATTTGAGAGAAGACCTCAAGAAATTATCTGATCCAACCCCCAACTGGAAGGCATTGTGAAGATGTAGCAACAGATTCCCCAAGTTCAATAGCTTGCTCAAGATTACAAAGACAATAAATTGGGAAGGGATATTGAGGGGGTACTAGAACCCAGTTTTACAAGGTTCAAAGGAGGGAGGTCATCAGGAAAGGTCATGGGACTTGAGCTGAACCCTGAAAGATGGGTATGTTCTAGGCAGCATGTGGATAATTGAAGAATGGAGAAGTCACTCCAGAAGTGCTAAACAGCATGAGCTGTTGGAATAACTATAACAAGTTCAGGGATCATAGATTGAGAGCTCAAAGGGATCTCAGAGAGCCTTTTGGCTGAACTTCCTCACTATACAGACTAAGTGACCTGCCCGGGGCTGTGAGTGGCAAAGCTACGATTTGACTGGCCATGTTAGAATAGAGGGTTCACTAAGACTGGGAAAGCAGGGGGAGGGGTTTCTGATGAGAAGGGGTCCTTGAATGCTAAAGTAAAGCAGAATCTGGACTTTGCCCCATAGCTGATGAAGGTTCTCAAGTGGGGATCTGAGAAATGTAGAGCAGTGAGTTGGCTGAGAGGGCTGGAGGGGCAACCAGCTTGTTTACTGGCTCCTGTGGGTTGTCTGTCTGTCCTCACAGGGTATAGACAGAAGTGACTTTCCTAAAAGTCAAGAAAGGAGCAGCGAGAGGCCTGAGCTTGGGGCTCCAGCTCAGTGGTTGGGAACATCCAAGCCTGGAGAGTTCTATGTTCCTCAAAGGAACCCAAGAGACACTGGGGTCCCTGGTAATCCAGTGTGAGTGACTTTGGAGGCTCTGAGAAAGAAAAAGGGAATCCTTCCATGAGCCACTTGCACTATGGAATGGCCTCCTGTTTACAGATGAATTTTCTGCCTTCTGCCCTCAACGATCCTGTCCCGGCCACTGGGCAGAACCGTTCTGGTCATAAAATATTTGGGTGTGAAGGGACCATCCCGTGCCAGGCCCTCCCTAAAAGTGAAGCCTAGAGAGGCTTACCCTCGTCCCACAGTGAGGCTCCTGCCTCCCAGGCTCCCCTCTGGAGTCCATTAATGCTGGCATTTTTGCCATTCCTCAAGCACACTCTGCATCTGCACTGGCTGCCCCCCATTCTCGGAGGGCTCTCCTCCTCATCTCAGTCTTCTGGCTTCCTTCAGCCCAAATCCCCCCTACTGCCCTTCCCCCCTGTGAGCACTGTCTATTTATGTAGTACGTATTCATTAGATTATATCTACTAGATTATATCATAATCTCCTCGAGGGCAGGGATTGTTGTTGGTTTTCTTTATAGCCCCAGCATTTAACATGCTGACCAGCACATAGTAGGTGCTTAATAAAAACTCGCTGACTGATTCTTTTTTGAAGGAGCAATTGCTCCCTGTCAGCCCTACTCTGCCACTTCATGTTCCTCACCTCCTTAGCTTTTTTCATCTCCCACCTCCAAACGCTTGCTTGCACAAGTTGGCCATCCCCTAGGGAGGGTCCTCCCTCTTTACTCCCACCCTGCTTCGAAGTTTAGCTCATTGACCACCTGATACAAGTTTTTTTTTCCTTAGCCTCACAGCTTCAATGCTCTCTCTCCCTGAATCATGGTAATAATAATAATAATAATAATAATAATAACATTTGGATATGCAAATATGTAAAAAACTTAAAATATTATTATTCACAACCCTGGGAGGGAGGTGCTATTAATATCCCTATTTGACAGATGAGGGAACTGAGGCAAACAGGGTGAAATGACTTGCCCAGGGTCGCACAGCTAGTGAGTTTCTGAGGCCGGATTTGAACTTATCCACTATGGTGACACCTAGCTGCCCCTCCTCGTCTTTACCCTAGGGAATAACACGTCAATTATTATGTCCCATAGGCAGGTTCCCCATGGCTTCTCCAGAGAACACAGAGACCACCAGCAATAAAGAACTACTTTCCAGAAAGGTAACCTTTCCTGCTTCCCTTGGCTCTAAAGAATTGGGGTTTGAGAAGGAGGACCTAGAAATTAAAAAATAGATGTGAGAATGTCTTCTGAATCTCAACATTCAACGGTAGTTTTATTGGGGTTTTTTGTTAGGGGTGGCCTTAAATCCCCTCCCTCCCAGGTCAGAGTCAAGGCTGGGGACTCACTACTGGGTACTAAAGGTCACGAATCAGGACTGGGAGCTCGGTTCCTGGGTTGGAAGTTGGGGGCCTGGGATGGTGATCTAGGACTGGAGATGGAGATTTAGGCCAAAGGTTAAAGGCTGACTATCAGAGGGGAGGGCTCAGTACCTGCCTTGAGATCTCAGGGATGGGAAAGCAGGGTCTATGTCAGGAGTGGGATCTCAGTTCAGTGTCAGGGAGGAGGGAGGGGGGGGGCATTACATTCCACAGGCCTAGCCAGAAGAGGGAAGGGGCCCGCTTTTCACATCCTTGTTCCTTTGTCCATTCTCTTCAGCTGTCTGGTCCCTGGTCCCTACAGGGATACTGACATAATTTTCCAGCTCATCTTCTCGATTTCTCATCTCATTCCTAAAGCCACAAATGAGGTGGGCCATTCATCGTTAAGCATTTATTAAGTGCCTATTGTATACCAGAAATTATGCTGCATGTTGGGGATACCCTTGTACCTGATTTCACACAGGAAGCTAAATAAGGAGGCCTAGGAAGCCAGTTCTGACTCCCAGGGCTGAGGATTAAGGCTGGGCTGGTCTCCTTCCTCCTGTTTACCCCACAGGTTGAGCCCTCTAAATAGGGTGAGAAGTAATTACCTGGCTCTGGCCAACCCAGCCCAGGGAACCACCCATACAGAGGCCAGGCCAGGAATTTGAGCTTTGCCACCCACCCCCACCTGCTGTTTAGCAACTCAATCTCCTGGGTAAGGCTTTGTCCACAGGAAACCTGAGCTCCCCTCCCAGCTGTGAGAGAAGTAAAGGAGGCCGGCTAATCCCCCCACTGTGGTTAGATAACTAAAGTTGGCTCTGTAGGATGGCTGAGGTGGGAGGGAAGCCTGGGGGAAGGTCAGAGGGAAGGGAGCCTGGCCCACAGGAGCATGGGGAGGGCTTTAGGCTGGCTGCTGCTGGCAAGGGAGGCTGGCAATGGTTGGCAGTTGGCTGGGTTGGGGCTTCACCTATTGGAGAAGTTCTCCATCTGAGGCAGGTGAGGTACAGAACCTTGTGGAGAGAGGAGATGTATGAATGGATGAGTAGATGGATAGATAGAGGGATGGATGGATGGATGGATGGATGGATGGATGGATGGATGGATGGATGGATGGATGGATGGATGGATGGGTGGATGGGTGGGTGGGTGGATGGATGGATAGAGGGATGGATGGATGGGTAGATGGATGGATGGATGGGTGGATGGATGGATGGATGGATGGATGGATGGATGGATGGATAGAGGGATGGATGGATGGGTAGGCAGATGGATGGATGGGTGGATGGATGGATGGATGGATGGATGGATGGATGGATAGAGGGATGGATGGATGGATGGATGGATGGGTAGATGGATGGATAGAGGGATGGATGGATGGATGGATGGATGGATGGATGGATGGGTAGATGGATGAATGGATGGGTGGGTGGATGGATGGATGGGTGGGTAGGTGGGTGGATGGATGGGGTGGCCTCTGGAGGGCCTTCAGTGATGAAATAATTCCCAGACATAAAGGCCAAATCCTCAGCATTGCCCTAGTCCCTGGAACCTCCCACATGGACATGCTCACACCCAGAATTTACACAAACAAGCTCATGCTATGCACATACACACCTACATTTACATGGACCCCTACACACACTCACACACCAATTTGCTGGCACACACATTTCTTGTTGTTCAGTCGTTTTTCAGTCATGTCCAACTCTCCGTGGCCGCATTTGGAGTTTTCTTGGCCATTTCCTTCTCCAGCTCATTTGACAGATGAGGAAACTGAGGCAAACAGGGTGAAGTGACTTGCCCAGGGTCACACAGCTAGGAAGCGTCTGAGGCTGGATTTGTACTAAGAAAGATGAGCCATCCTGACTCCAGGCCCTGCACTCTATCTCCTGGGCCACCTATATACACACATACAGACACAGACACAAGCACACACATTTGTATCAACACACACACACACACACACACACAAACACAGGCACCACTGCTCAGAGTGCCTTCCTCTCTTACACACTCTCACATGCCCCTCTCAATACCCACCTCAGCAGAGCAGGGGGATGAGGAGAAGCTGGTTGGGGAGGCACTGCCCAAGGACTTCTCACCCTGTCCCCAGGAGGCCTGGGTAAAGACTTGTTGCTGGTTCCCATGCTGAGACCAGGAGGTGGGTGGGGTCCCCCTTCTTGGTCCCTTCCTCAGGCCCACTGCCAGGACTCCCCCACCCCCTCCCTTGCTCCCTAAGGAGACGGCTTAACTACATTTGACACCTGCAAGTGATAACAAGTTGTCTGCTTTTCAGGATGGAGGCTGGGCTCAGGCTCAGCTTTCAGCACTTCCCCCTTTTCCTCCTCACTGCTCACCCCCCATGCTGCTCTGTTCCTCACTAAGGGCATCTTAGGGACTTGTCACCCTCTGGTAGAATCTCAGAGCAGCCAGAGACTGATAGAGGGTCATAGATTTTTGAGGTCACCTAGTCCAACCTTCTCACTTTATTATGTAGAAACTGAGTCGTGGAGAGGTTACAAGGTCACACAGGTGGGGATTTGAACCTAGGTCCTCTGATTTCAGATCTCCCCTTCCCACAAACCATCTTGCTTTCCTGATCAACCAGCAGTCAACAAGCACCTTTAATGGGCGCCTACTATGTGCCAGGCATTGTGCATAGTAGGACATAGAGGAAGGCAAATGCCACCCCTATCCTCAAGGAGCTCACATTTTAATGGGCGGGGTGGGGGGGTGGGGGGGCGAAACAACCAAATCACGTAGGGACATACAAGAGATTTGAAGTAGCTATCATCTCTCAGAAGGCACTCAGAGCTGGCGGCCCAAGGGAAGGTCTCCTGCTCAAAGTGAGATTTGAACTGAGGCTCCGGGGAAGCAGAAACCCAGGAGTGGGAGGGGAGGAGGGAGAACCCCCCAGGAAGGAGGTGGATCATAGAGTGTATTGAGGGAAATGTTGGAAAGGTAGGAAGAGGGTGACTTGTGAAGAACTTAAAACGCCCAAACAAAGGACTCAAATGTGATTCTGGAGGTAACGGGTAGCCAGTGGGGTTTACTGAGCAGAGGGATGCCATGGGCAGTCCCACACTTTGGAGATTGATGAAGGATGATGAGGAACAGGGAGAGACTTGGGGCAGGGCCACCCGTGAGAAAGCTGTTTCAATAGACTGGGCAAGAGGGCTGAGAGTCTGAAGCAAGGGGAGCCTGTGTGAGCAGAAAGGACAAGACATATATCAAAAAACGCCGGGGAAGGTAGAAATAACAAGATCTGGCAATGGATGGATCTGGGGGGTGGGTGAGAGGGGAAAATCAAGGATGGTGCACTCTGAGGCTGTGAGTCTGAGTTCTTGGCAGGATGGTGGTGCCCTACACAAGAGAAGAGAAGTCTGGGAGAGAGGGGGGAGGGGTTAGGGAGGAGGGAAGGAAGATCATGAATTTTGCTTGGGCTACATGGAGCTTGAGATGCCGACTGGACATTCATTATGAAGGAAACTCAAAAGGGAACTGGTAATGTGAGGACTTGGCTCAGGAGAGAGACCAGGTCTGGGAATCATCCATGTAGAGGCTGTAATTGAATCCATGAGAACTGATGAGATCAGGTGAGAGAGGAGAGAGAAAAGAGGATCCAGGACAGAGAATTAAGGGGCCCCACTGTTAGTGAGTCTGACATTAACAAACAATCTGCAGAGAGGATTGAGAAGGAACAGTCGGATGGGGAGGAGGACCCTGGTGTCTGATTGACAAATCCAGGAGGAACTAATCTGGGGGGCAAGAGGGGAGGTGCTCAACAGTTTGGGCGTGAGACTCCTAGGGTGGTGAGTCCTTCCCTCCTGGGGGCTGGAGTTCTGGTTTCCATCTGACTCCAGATTACAGGGTCTCCATGGTCTGGGTGTGGGTATGGGTGTGTGCATATGAGTGCCTGCACGAATGTGCACGTGCATGTGCATGAAATCTAAATGGAATGGAGTCTTGAGAACAACAAACAAATAGAAGGATCAAGAGCTTTACTAATGACAGAGAACCACAGGAATGCTCCAGATTTTGTGAAGAAATGGGGAGTGAACTCCGGGTCACATGCCAGTTCACATCCACCCCACTGGAGCTCAGAGAAAGCCTGGATTAACCCTCACACCTACATTTCTGGCTCAAAAAGGGACCTGTTCTCCCTGTTCTTGACTGGCTGAATAATGATAGCCAAGTACCTCAGTTTCCTTGTCTGGCTGAGTGAGATGATCTGTAAGAACTCAAGCATTTGGAGGTTCTTCTGAACTCCTCAGTCCCCAGACCTACCACCTATTTGCTACCCTTGTTCCAAATCATCTTGACCCCCATTTCAGTGGAGGCCCCAAGATGTGATGTAGGTGCCCTTAAGTACCACAGCAAATGCACATTGGGGCTGTAGCTAAGGGTCCAAATGGCCAGAAGTAGGAGTGGGCACAGGGACCCTTGAGCAGCTGTTGGACTCTGTTCCTCTTCTGTATGAGACACATGAATAGAATTCATTCCACAAAAAATGACTGGGTCATTAAGTGCCAAGTACGGTGCCCAGCATTAGGCTTAAGCAGCCACCCTTTCCTATTGCAACAGAGAGCTCCTCCTATTCCTATCTCTAGGATTGGGTGATTCTTTTCACCCCAAGATATTCAGAGCTTCCTCTAAGCCACAATGCTCTCATGATCCTGGACTCCCCATGACCACTTCCCCTTGACTCCTCCAACCCCTACCTGAGGAGATTCTGAGACTTGAATTATGGGTTTTTGTTTGATGGTTTTTTGGTTTTTTGGTTTTTGTGGGTCAATGGGGGTTAAGTGACTTGCCCAGGGTCACACAGCTAGTAAGTGTCAAGTGTCTGAGGCCGGATTTGAACTCAGGTCCTTCTGAATCCAGGGCCGGTGCTTTATCCACTGCGCCACCTCGCTGCCCCTGAGACTTGAATTATGGTGCTTGACAAGGAAATGCTTGTCTTTCCCCTTAACTCTAATTGTGGGTTTTTAGCATGAAGGGCCATTAGGGGAAGTGGGTCCTCCCACCCCCACTAGGTTCAAGATTGTCCCTCCCTCCACTCACGGAGATAGAAATCTATCTGGGAAGATTAGACATATACACTGGAGGGGCCAGGATCTTTAAAGGTCAGGAGGCCTAGGCTATAACTCTGACTGCCTCCCTATGGGACACAGAGCAAGGCCTTTCCCTTCTCTGGGCCTCTCGTGTCCTTCTCTGTAAAACAAAAGTGTTGGTGCAGATGGTGTCAAAGGTCCCTTCCAGCTCTGATATTCCAACTCCTCCCTCCCTCTCTGTCCAGATAGCTTCTCCTTCAAGCTAAGAACCAAGGACACTCCCCCAAGGCTCAGTCTCTGGCCCCTCAACCTCTCTGTTGTCAACTTATCTCTGAACTTTCATCTCGCTCTCAATTCTTCCTACCTCTCCATCTGCCTCCTGGAAATCTTCCTGTGGATAGTCCAGTGTGACATCAAACTCAGCAAGTCCCAAGGCCTCCTCAAGGCCTTTCTCTTAGGATCACAAGGTTATGGCTGGAGGGAACTCAGGATGAAAGAATCACTTAATGAATGAATGAATGATTAGAAAGCATTTATGAAGTTCTTGTTATAGGCCAAGCACTGTGCCAAGTGCTTGGCTTACAAATAAAAAGAGTGAGACAACACTGGCCTTCAAGGAGACAGTGTGAGGTAGTATGTGTCACACACCACACACACATATATGCATTTGTGTGTACATGTACATGTTTAATAAATACTTAGAGGAACATGGAATGAAATGCTGCAAGGCAGTGTGGGAATCAGAATGCCCTCAGATGCCTTCAAATCCTGACCATGCCACTGACTCTCTAGGCAATCTTGTCCGAGTCCTTGCCTTTCTTTCTTTTTTCTTTTTTTGTGAGGCAATGGGGGTTAAGTGACTTGCCCAGGGTCACACAGCCACTTAGTGTTAAGTGTCTGAGACTGGATTCGAACTCAGGTCCTCCTGACTCTAGGGCCCGTGCTCTATCCACTGAGCTACCTAGCTGCCCCCTTGCCTCTCTTTCAACTTCATTTTCCTCATCTGTAAAATGTGGGGCTTCCTTCAGCAATCACATTGGTGGCACCCTCCTTCTGCGCCAGGCACTTGTGCTGGGGTTGGGGGAGAGAGAAGCCCAGACCAAATCGTTTCTCCTGGGGTAACACAACACTCACACGGACAATGACTACAAGCTCCTTTCAGAAGGAAGAGAGCAGCACCAACGGTCAGGGATCAAGACAGGCTTCCTGCAGGAGGCGGGGCTGATGAGCCCTGAAAAATGGTAGGGGAAGATGCTGAAGAGACTGGGGGAGAGAAGCCATTGCAAGCACAGAGATGGCTTGGGTAAAGTTGTGGAGGTGGGGTAGGGAAGGCCAAGGTTGGACGATGGCAGGAGGCCCATTGGGCTGGATCATGAAACTTAGGAAGGGAATCGATGTGAACTAGGGCTGGAAAGGCAAACTGGAATGAGACTGACTGGACATTTTGTGTTCTTCCTTGGAGATAATTGGGAGCCACAGAAGGTTCTTGAGCAAAGGAGTGACATGGTCAGGCCTGTGCTTTAGAGAGATTATTTTAGATGGATTGGAGTGGGGAAGATGCTGGGGGCAGGGAGACCATTAGGAAGCTCTCACAGTAGTCCAGGAGAGAGATGGAGGGCCTGAACAAGGGTGGTGGCTGAGTGAGGGGGGAGGGGGCACAGACTGGAGAGATGTGGGAGTAGAACTGATGACTTGGATATGAGGATGGGGGATGAGGAAGAAGGAAGAATTTGGAATGACTGAGCTTGTGAACTTGGGTGACTGGCATGGTGGTGGGGCCCTCAAAAGAAACATGGAAGTTTGGAGGACAGGGAGGTTTGGTTAGGGGAGAGGGGATGGTGGTGGTGGAGATAAGGGCTCTATGTTGGGAATGTTGAGTTTGAGATGTCTGTGGGACATCCAGTTGGAAATATCCAATAGGCAGTTAGTGATACAGAGCTCAGGAGAAAGATGAGGGCTGAATATGTCGATGAGAGAGTCACCTACGCACAGATCACTGAGAGACACCCCTTCTTTTCCCTTCCCTTCCTTTCTCTCCCTTCCCCCTCCCCTCCCTTTCCTTCCACTCCCCTCCCTCCCCTCCTCTCCCCTTCCCTCCCCTCTTGAGCAGAGGGGAAAGTGAAGGGACAAGAAGTTGGGATCCCAGCTGGCAGGTTGCTGCAATGCTCAGTGGCTTCTCTCTATTCCAACCGAGGGTTGTCCCCTGAGTAGGTCTTGTGCCCATAGGACACTTGGCGTACGCCTGGTTGCAGATGTTGCTGCTGTTTTGTGGAGGTCCTGAGTGGGGCCTGCCTGCTACTGTTGGTGACTGTCCTTATCACCCTACTCAGGTATTTCCTAGGTAAGGAGCACAGCAGGGCCCAATGTGGAGGGGGGGGGCAAGGAAAAGGGGAAGGTGCCTAGTCCTAGAGGCAGAAATGTGGGAAAGGAGCATGATTTGATGGCCCTGAACTTTAGCATGGAGGGTCAATGTTTGGAGATGAGGGCTCGGTGTGGGGGCTGGGGCTCTAGTGTGTGTGGTTGGGGGTCCAGTACCTGGGAGGGCTCTAGGATTCAGAATCAGAGATGTTGGCTCAGTCCCCATGTTGAATGTCCAAGGGAAATGGGATGAGGACTCCAAATGAACGGAAAGAAGAAAGCAGGGCATGAGCAGGTACCCGTTTGGGGAGCCCTGTGGGGGAAGGGCTCAAGATCCCCCCTTGGCTTCCTGGGTCCGGGCTCAGAGGAAAGCAGGGCATGAGCAGGTACCCGTTTGAGGAGCCCTGTGGGGGAAGGGCTCAAGATCCCCCCTTGGCTTCCTGGGTCCGGGCTCAGAGGAAAGCAGGGCATGAGCAGGTACCCGTTTGAGGAGCCCTGTGGGGGAAGGGCTCAAGATCCCCCCTTGGCTTCCTGGGTCCGGGCTCAGAGGAAAGCAGGGCATGAGCAGGTACCCGTTTGGGGAGCCCTATGGGGGAAGGGCTCAAGATCCCCCCTTGGCCTCCCGGGTCCGGGCTCTCTCAGAACAGATCTCTCTCCTTGGCCTCTCTCTTTGACCAAAGCCTTCTGGTTTCCTTCCCAGAGTTTCCTGCTATCATGAGAGGATTTGGCCTTCTCCAAAGTGCCAACGCCACCTCTGTCCCTAGGGAGTCCTGAGCCCAGGAGGGGCCTCCAGGCAGCTCTGGCCTTCTCCACCAGCAGCCTCTCTCCCTCGGCACACAGTGGGATCATGGGAGATCCAGCCACCCCCGACAGAGGCCCCAGTGACTTTGACCAGCCAGCTTCTAGGGACTCTGAGCTCTCTGACACCCTAGGTCCCTGGCCTTCTGCCATTCACTTGGGTCATCAGTCAAGCCTGACGTGTAGAACAATGATGTAGAGAAGAAGCACTGGGCTAGGAGTTTGAGGACCTGCATGGCAGGGAGTATGCTGGGTTTGGAGTCAGAAGGCCCAGCTGTGATTCTTGACTCTGCTAGTTACTGTGTGACCTTGGTAAAGTCATTGCATCTCCTGAGCCTGGTTCCTTCTCTGTAAAATAAAGGGGCCTCTAAGGTCCCTTCAAGCTCTGATTTCCTATGTTCCCAGGTCGCGGCATGAAGGCCAAGCTAAGGAGAGCTGGTGGGTGGAAATCGGAGGGTCTTGAGGGATGCAGCAGGCAGACACCAAGCACTTACTTATTAAGCACCTAGAATGTGCGGGGGACTGTGCTAGGAGTTAGCTCTGGCTTCGAGGACTAATGTTCCACCCATCCTACAAGCCAGCTTGAACTCTAATGATACAGGGAAGTCAGAGTCTCTGGAATAGGGCCCACAACGCTGTGGAGATTCAAGGGACAAGGTCAGAGCAGAGGGCTGCTGGGCATGGGCCAGGCATTTGGGTCCTGTGCTGGCTCCAGTGCCGCGGAGGCCCTTGGGTTTTCCAAGCAAACATTAGGGTCCCTTAAAGTCCTTCTGGACCCGAGGCTGGGGGAGAGGGGGAAGAGGGTAAGCTGGGGTCCTCTGAGATGGCCACACCCAAGCCCTGGCCTTGGTCTGGTATCTTCCCTCCCACCTCCATGTGTCTAACACTGCTCCCCAGCACTGACTCATCCTTCCCTTTTCTCTTTTTTTCCCTCCCCCAATTAGACTCCCTCCTCCCCAACCAGCCCTGCCTCTCTTCAAGGACTTTTGTGTATTGGCAATTCCTCGCAGGTCTGAAAGAGTGTAAGGAGAGGAGTGGGGCTCTCCCAGTGTGGAGGGATCAGTTCTTCAAGCTGGAGGCTCCACAGCCCCCATCGCAGAGAGCCCCTGGTCTGATGGGGGTCTAAACAGCCTCTGCCCTCAGAAGTCTCTGGGCTGGTGGGGGAAGACACTGCCTGGCACAGGGTAGGGGCTTAATAAGTGTTTATTAATTGATTAATGGGGGAAACAGCCTCTGCTCTCAAGGAGCTCCTGGTCTGGCAGGGAAGTTCCTCAAAAAGCCACAACTTGGACAAGAAACATAGAAATGAACACCAATCAACGACGTGTGTGTGCTGCGGGCAGGACTTCTCCAGTTTCTTCCACCGGTGACCCTTTTTGGCCTGAGAAACTGTTACTCTACCCCAGGTATATGGGTATATAAAATAGGTAGACATGAGCTTTTATTGTTGCCAAGTTTCTCGAGACCCCCACATTCAGATGCACGACCCCATATGGGGTCTTGACCCACAGTTTGAGAAGCTTTGGTTCAGGAAATAGGGAGGTACTGAGGGGTGGAGGAAGGGCCAAAGGCCAGTCCCCAAATGATGCCAAGGCCGGACTTTTGGGCAATGGCTTCCCCCTACAGGCCACTGAATGTACTGCATTTTGGAAATAGCCCACACCCCCAGGGCCAGGTGGAAGTCTTCCATTGTTTATGTCATTAGGTTCCATTCATGGCTGTCCTGTCCATTTCCTCAGCACTTTCAGACTCATTTGTATTATTAACAGCAGGTTATTTTATTCTCAACTGGACAGCTTGGACGGACTGGGATCCACCCTGGTGGACATCACGGCTGAGCAGAGCTCCAGGCAGAAAAGCTTCCTCAAATTGGCTTGACTAAACAGTGGCCTCAAACCCGAACATATGCCAGCGTACTCAGAACTTAAACAGAGTAAGGTAGCAGGCTTCTAAAAACGGAAAGGGGGGGGGTCATTCTGCCCTCTTCCTTATATTCTCTGTGAATCTGCTTTTCTGAGAAATCAGTGGCAGTGGTGAAATGAGGCCAAGGCTCAGACACTTGATTTCTAACCTAATGGCTCTGAAGCAGTGGGAAGGGGTGGGGAGGGAAGGTATGTTAGCAAGCTCAAGGTCGTCCACACCTGAACGATTTCTGAAAGCTCCCAGTGGTCAATATGAGGAAAGACAAAAATAGTTAACAGGGTCTGTGGGAGACAAGCACATTCATGCGCTGTTTGGGAGAGCTGTGGGAACTGGCCCGTTTTGGAAAATCTGGAATGATACTAGGCAGATACTTGCAGGTAGTCAAGTACAGAGGGAAAGGCAATAGATGATAGACAGACAGACAGACAAAGATATAGATGGATGGGTGATACGAGAGATAGAGGGATGGAGAGAACAGGATAGATGATCGAGACTGATAGATAAATGACAGGAGAGATAGATGGAAGATAGATAACAGAGATTTATCCACACATGTATCCCCTCCCATATTCATTCAGTGAGCACTTCTGCATCAGCAAAGGAGATGCAAAGTAGGTGAGGTTGAATGGCCAAAGGCAGAATAAATTGTGTTCTATAAATGTGAGAGAATATTATTGAGTCATAATGAGAAATTTGGAGAAGCTTGGGAAGACCTGTCTGAATAGATCTAAGGAAGCAGAGCCAGGAGCACAATGTTATGTCATATCCACAAGAATGTCAAAGAAACCAACGCCGAAAGACTCAGAACTGTGAACCATACAGTGCTTCATCTCGAGGTCAGGAACTGCAGTGAGGGGAGCATCCCTTTGCTTCTTAGCAGACATTTCACAAGTGGCCAAAGGATTCAAATTTGTTTTGTTCCATTCAGTTGCTACAAGGAAGGGTCCTACTAGGGGGAAATGGGCACATGACAAGGATGTATTTTTTTTTTTTGCGGGGCAGTAAGGGTCACACAGCTAGGAAGTGTCAAGTGTCTGAGGTAGGATTTGAACTCAGGTCCTCCTGAATCCAGGGCCGGTGCTCTATCCACTGCGCCATCTAGCTGTCCCAAGGATATATTTTTAAAAGCATCAGTAAAACAAAGAAAAAAGGCTTTATTCCTTTCAACCGAGTCAAATATTTCCTTGTGCTTGCTATATCCAAAGATGCAGTCATGTCTCTCTCAGCTCCCCCTAACTGGTATCACCCTTGGTTATGGGACATGTAATGATTGGAATGATGCCACCTACTGGAGACTGACTATAGGAAAGCTCCACCATGAGGAAAATGCCTCAGAAGGCAAGGCCATGTGGCTTTTCCTTGGCGTCAGGAAGTGATGTTTGCTCATGGGTGCTGTCTATCAAGGCTACCAGCCAATCAACTTGAGGAGCCTCCAATTTTCTGGGAGGAGACAGGAAGGAGGAAGGAGGGCCTGCGCAGAGAGTTCTGTCTCTTTTTGGGTTCCTGACTTGATGGTGGTGGCGGCTGCAAAGGACTTCACAGGAAATTTGAGGAAAGATAGGAATGCCAGGCTGTTGGAATTCTGTTCTCAATCTTTCTCTTTCTCTTTCTATTTTTCAATAAACCCTTAAAAACCTAAACTTGTTTTATCAGTGATTTTAGTCAGTTTCCCCCAAAACTGGGGGAACAGATTAGAATCCACATTTAGAATCTTAAATTACACAGGCATTAAGGGTGAGATGGGGAAGGACAGTGTCAGACAACTCCTTGCTTATTCTTTTTCCCTAGGGGAACCCTGACCCACCCCCAGCCCCAGCAAATATCTTGTTCGGAGAACTGCCCTTTTGCAGGGCTCTGGCCTTTCCTTAAACCTCTGCTCTAGGAGGAAATGGCCCCATACACAACTGCATCCAGGCTAGCTCATGCTAGCATGAGGCAGACCCAGTTGGGTCTTTTGGGGAAGACTGGCCTGTCTCCACCATGGTTAGTGTTGTTGCCTCCATCGGTACAGACGCCAGCCTGATTAGGAATCCAGATGGGGATGACTAGAAACCCATCCCAGCTCACCTGTCTTGAATCAAGTGAGCCCAGGGAACAGAAAGATGTTTTTCCAAGAGCTCCACCCAGAAGTCTATTACACATCCTGGCGGACCAGAACAAGCAAGCAAGCAAGCAAGATGGGAAGGGAAGCCCCTCTCTCCTCTGGCAGATGTCTCAGCTAACAGGGTCCACTGCCAATTTTCAACCCTTAGAAGTTTGTAGTTGCTTCTGTATACCTCCCTCTTCCAAGCCTGGAGGAACTTCCTCTTTCGTTGAGAATAAAGTAACCTACTGTTAATAAGACAAACAAGTCTGAATTAATCAAAGGAAAAGTGCCCTACATTGATCCCTGCTCTTTCCAGTCTTTCCTGAAGATAAAACCGCAGACGGCAAAGCCTCGAGTAAACAGAGAATCATTCCCTTCTTGGGCTGGGGATTTTACTTCTGTCAATGCAATCCTGGTAATGAGCCCTCCCTGAGCCCCTCCAAGCCAGGTTGTGCCCTCTGGCCAGGGTTCAGTGTTCTAGCCCTCCTTCTCAACCAACTAAAAAAGAAACCAAGCGTCAAGCACCTGTGTTGGATCTTTATATTTTTAATAAAAAATAATTAACACAGTACATTGGTCCAAACTCCCAGGGATCATGCTTTACTATAAAATTTCTGTTGACCTAGCTCATTAGCTGTAGGCCAGAAAAGGTTGGGAGAACGTGGTGTGATGGTCTGAGAGATGAAGGGCAAAGGTACACACACACAAGAGCTATTACACAAAACATCAAAGAGAAATGCAAAGAGAAGCAACCAGTGGCCACACAGGAGCTTTAGCCCAGAAGGGACAGGATGCTGTGGTGCCTTCACCCGTGAAGTCTCCTGGTGGACGGGACAAGGACTCAGATGTGGTGAGTCGAGGCTGCTCTCCTCGAGAGGTTGTCATTGCACCTGGACCCTTGACCCCTCCGCGAGCGCTGAGACTGCGCTGTCCCCCAGGATCGGCTGCCCTGGCCCTTGGCAGACTGGAGGCTGTGGCGGGCAGCTCCCCTGGGAAGGGCAGGAGACAGCGGGGTACAAGTTAGAGGAGACAGGAGCAAAGCCCAAGGGGCTCTGTACATAACACTGGCCAGAAGCTGAGTGGTAGGGAGGTGGGGCAGGTGGGCTTCTAGCATCATTGTTTGGCCAGGGTCCCAATCTCTGGGTGTTGTCATGTTGCTGCATCTGAATGACCTGGAGGGTCGGCATGGGGTAAGAGTGATAACTCTGTGTAGGGTAGGATCCTGGGACTGGATTAATCCTAAAATGGGCCAAGAGAAAGAAGTAGTCATTACATTTGACACTGATAAGTACAAATAGCTCCAAAAAGAAAAGGGGATCAAGTCCTTGGGTACTAGTATATATTTAGGCTATAGACATACACATCAATATGCCAGTGCCCAGGGGCTTTTATATATATATATGAATATATAGGTATAGATACAGAGACATATCTATATCTATATAATGTTTTGTGAATGCAGTTTGATGGTCCTTTTCACCGACTACTCCTCATTGCCAAATGTAGAGAACAGGAGGTCTCCATAATGGGAGAGAGGCCCAGAGAAGGTGGTGGCTTCCTCGAGGTCCCATGAATCAGTGGGGGAAGCAGCAACTGGCAGCCAGTCATTGGCTTTAGGTCTGTAACTAAGCTGACCAGCCCCATTACTTCTCAAGGGACAAGGAGAAAGGAATTTGAGAGTTTCTGGAAGCTCGACCTACTCACATGCAGCCAGACTGTCCGGCTGTGGGAAAAGGGGGAATAGGAACAAAAATTCAGCCACAAACCCAAGTGGAGCCGGCCATTTTAAGGGTCTCCTCCCTCCAGGCTCACTCCCAGAGTTAGGAACCAGAAGTATAGTGGACAAGTTTGCTCTGCTCTTCTTCCCCTCCCTGCTCCCACAGGGAGAGGGTCTCATGGCCCACACTGCCAAAGCTTGTTGGGCAATGAGGAATGAGGAGTCCCCGACTCAGCCAGGGTCTTGGAGTCCAGGACCCACTAGCCGGCCATGTGCCCCACGTGGCCCACAGTGATGGGCTTACGGAGCCAAGGGGTATACCCACTTGGCTCTTTTGTCAGGATTTGAAAAAAAAAAAGGCTGCTGCTGGGGAGACAGGAGAAAAATTCTGCACATACTCTAGCCCAGAGAGGATCAGAACAGGGCAGGAAGGCAGTTGTCAGGAAAGCATTCCACTGCCTGTCCCCACTGCTAACCTACTCACCTGCCTCGAAACCCAACCCACTGAAGGGGTGGAGGCCGCTCCAGAGGAAGGCAGACACGTCCCAAACCTCAGCCTGGGTTTTTCCTGCTTCGTCCACCTCAGGATTTGGTTCAGAGTGCACTGGAGCATTTCTGAATCCCCCCCTCTTCTCCCAGGGCTTTCACGAGACTCATCAAAGACTAGGACGTCCTGGCACAGGTTTCCAAAGCCCCCAGTCCCAGAGGTGGACCCCATAGTCCTCATCCATCCCCACTCCCCTTACCCAGAGGCCACACCAACCACACCCGGGAAGGTCAGCTACTTACTTCCTGGTCTGCACAGCTCTTCTTTCAGCTGAAGATCCTGAAACGTAGTTGAGCACCGTGGCCCGCCTCAACAGACTGAAGGGGAACTTCTGATCTAGTTTCAGTGCAACTGACTCGGAGAGATCAAAGTATGAGCAGTAACCAAGCCCATCTGAAGCAGTGGGTTAAGAATAGTGAAAGCATGTGGTGGAGGCCCTAAAATGCTCCCCATCCCAGGAGAAGCACTTGTGCTGGTTTAGTGCTCTCAAGTTTACTGGTCAAGCAGACAGAACTTGGCCAGGTTAGGAGTCAGCAAGACCTGGGGCTTCAAATTCCCCTCGAGCAGTTCTCAAAGACTTAAGTCACCCTGTCGTGCACCTCTGATCATCTTCATGGCACACAATGAAATTACAGATCCTTGGACGTCCTGACTCCTGAGTCTAAAGGAGTGTCTTCCCTCAACAATAACCGGATGAAACTTCTTGGCCCCACTGTGTGCTGGCACAGGGATCCCATGTTAGGGTGTGAAGCTAGGCAGAGGGAGAGGATCAGAGCTATCCCATCCTCTCTAACTCTACTCAGTGTGGCCCGCAATGGATCCCCAACGAGTTGACCCCCTGACCAGATCCTACAACAACTGACATTAGGCAGCAGTGCAAGGGGAGCTGGAAAGTCCCCACTACTTTTCGGAGGGCCCTGAAAGCCTTCTCCTGTCTTTGAGTGGACGTGAACCATCCCAGAATGCATCAGAGCCCACCTCCCCTGGGTGCTGGCCTGGGCTACTCCCTGAACTCTTACCCAGTCAGCAAGCTGCTGCTGCCCAGCTACCATGTTAACGCACTCCCCCCTCAGGTGCCTGTCCCTGACCCAACCCGGGGTTGTATCATCCACCACAACTGGCAAAAAATCCCTTCTCTACAAAATTATTTATGATTGAGGATCATTGCTGGGGCCGTGGGGGAACGAGGGGAGGAGGGGGAATACAGATCAACAGGGCAAACAAGAGAACTGTTGGCTAGCTGAGTGTACAGGAAGAAGGCCTGGGCTAGATGCCCTGAGCTGGGGGACTCTGTGGAGGCCAGGCCCTTCTTGGAACCCGTTTCCTTCTCTAGAAATACGGTTGAATTAGATCGTCTCTGAGGTTCCTTCCACATCTACATCTGTGATCTAACTGGGCTGGAACACAGGACAGGAAGATGTCATGGCCACGCTTCTGCCCATTTGTGAGGGGGTAGGGAGATGTGGGTGAGGGCAAACGCGTGTTGGTGCTAACAGGAAAATTCCAGGGCAGGAGGGAAGAACTCCTGATTCAGAATGTAGCTGGTTCCCCAAGATTTCCCTTGGGCTTCTCTATCACCCTCAAGCATCTTCATTCATTTTACTGGCTTCAACTATTACCTCTGAGTAGATGCTCCCAACTGGTGTCCCTGCATTAATCTCTCTCCTTAAGCTTACAATGCACACCCTTATCTTCCAGATGGACACCTCCCCACCTCGATGTCCCACCAGAACATCCAACTCCACAGGTTCACAACACCCCCCCATCCCCACTTCCCTCACCAGTCTCCTGAGCACCCAGGCCCAGGTTAATTCCTGTCCTACTGATATGCACATTCCAAGTTTTGTAAATCCTTCCTCTCCCAGTCCACTCAATGGCCCCTCACTCAAATCTTCATCCTTCCTCACCTGGTCTATGACAAGTCACCTAACTGGAGTCTCCCTAAACAGTGCAATCTTTTATTATAAATCTGATAATCATTAACACACGTCCGTGTGCAAAGCAAAGAAGCCTGCGTATGCAAACAAGAATCGCTGTTCCACCCAGCTTTTTTAAAGTAAGCTTTACATCTAACATGGCAGTTCCCACAGTGCCCTGCCTGCCAGCATACCTGTTTCCTTCTGTGTAATTTTAAAATGACTTATTGATGGAGAGTAAACTTTCCAGTGATTCTCTCTAATTACTCATCAATCTGCATTAGCTCTTTCCAATTACCTAAGAAATAGTCCTCAAAGGATCAGCATCACAGGCCTTCCCCAAGGGCCGGCAGGCTTTTTTTCTGCTTCATTTGGCTGACTTGCCCCCTCCAGCCAAATCTCATGGCTGATCTGGCACTTGCCTTGACCTTCCCACTTAGACAATCTCCCTCACTTGGCGCCTCCGCCAGCTCTCTTCCCCGTTTCTAGCTGGAGAAATTCTTCAAGGGCTGTCACCTTCTCCGTGTAAGCTTTCTCTGGTCTCTCCTTTCTCAAGTCTCTCAGAATGCCATTTATCTCTCCCATAACCTCTGGACAGGGGCTAGACCTCCGATTTCACTGCAATGGTGTGCTTCCAGATGAAGACTCAGGCTGGCAACATCTCTGCAACTTATCATCTTAGAACACTGGCGAATGACACACCCAGGGTCACACAGTCAGTATATCAGAGGTCTGACTAGACCCAGGACCTGCTAGTTCTAGGTTGGCTATTTATGTCCTAACTTGTATGAAAATGATTTGTGTGCATGTCCCTCCAACTAGATTGTAAATGTATTTGCTTAATTCTAATCTCTCCCAACTCTGAGGGTCAGGGAGAGATGAGCTAGACTAGGATGGGGTAGAGCTACCAGTTGAGTCTGGGGCTGCCTCCATCCAACCCGCTTACAGATAAAAGGCCCCATGTTCCATCAGGCCATAAGAGAGCACACTCTAGTACAAGACGGAAGAGTGGCCGCAAGTATCATGTGCCACCCTCCCTCATCCCACCCGTGTATGTAAACTATCAATCAGTTGGGACTCAGAAGCTAAACAGATCTCCAACCTTTTAGTCTAAGAGCCCCCTTCTGCTCTTAAAAATTACTGAGGATCCCCAAAGAGCTTTGTTTATGTGAATTATACCTACTAATCTTTATCAAATTAGCAATTAAAACGTCTCAGTATTATTATGAAAATAGTTGGCTTTAGGACCCCAAGGGGTCCCCATTTGGACAATGACTGGCCTGGATGGAAGCACTTTTCCTAAGAAGACTTTCTTCTGTAGAGGACAATTAGGGAACAGGAGTGAATGAGCTGGACATGAGGGTTTGGTTATTTCAGTCGGATTCCCCTGAGGGCAATGGCCCATCCAGACCCCAAAGAGAGGCCAATTTAGCCTGTTCTGAGGCTTCCCAGAGGGGAAGGAGGGAGAAGTGGAGGCAGGTGCATACTCTGTCCTTGAATACACAATGAGCTTTGAAGAGCTCCAGTCGGGGGAAAGGCCCTGGAAAAAATGATTACATAGGAGGATCCTCTGGCAGGCAGCCTCACAATCATTCTCTTGCAAATATAACTTCCTCTATCCTTGCAGCCTATAAATAGACCCTTCTCTCCCTCCCTTTCAAAACATTCTCCCTTGACCCCACCACACTTTCAAGCTCTGTCCTTGTGTTCAGTCAAATTCTTAGAAAAAGCTGTTTATACTTGTTGCTTTTTCTTTATTCTTCTCTCATTCACTACCAGACCCTTTGAAATATTGCTCCCACCCTTCACTTGACTCAAACTGCTCCAGCCCAATTTACCAGCCATCTTGTCCCTGGCAAAACCAGGCTTTTCTCAGGCCTCATGACTTCTCTGTAGCCTCTGATACTTTTGACTTTCCTCTCCCTCCTAGACACGCTCCCCTGAACTGCTGGGAAACTACTCTGTCTGAGCAGCTCTTCCTGCCTGCCCACTCCTGCTCTTTCTCGGATCATCATTTGGACCTCAGCCCCTAAGAGTGGGTGCAGAGCAAGGCTTTGTTCCGGGTCCTCCTCTCTCTCATCTCATCAGTTCCCATGGATTCAATTATCATCTCCCTGGAAAAGACTCTCAGCTCTAGACAGCCAGCTCTGCGTAACCATCTGCTTATTAAACACTCCAAACTGCATGATCCAAGAGAGGCTCAAACTCTACATGCCTGAACAGATCTCATTTAAACTTCCCTAGCCTCTGCTGAATGCCACCATCCTTCCAGTGCCCCAGCTTTGGAATCTTTCTCACCTACATCCATCCAGCTATTTGCCAAGTCTGATCCAAATTTCTCATCTGCCCCTTTATTTCCACTCACTCTTCTTACTTGGACCATCTCAATAGGCTACTAATTAACCTCTCTGCATCCAGTCTCTCCCTTCTGCAATTTATATTCTTCATCCTAGGGGACCACAACATACCCCCTCAAATAGCCTCATTTCTTAATCCAAATGGAACTTATGCCTACCACAGCAACCAAGATGGCAGACCACACCTTTGATCTTGCTATGATGCACAAGTGTTTCACATCTATGTTCATGAGCTCTGAATTCCTTTATCTCATGTTGTTAGTCCACTCTTCCCTTTCAACTCTAAGCCCTGTTCTTGGTCCTCACAAGTCCCAGTTCTTCTCAGGCCATCAGACTTGTACTAGTTCCACCTCCTCTTCCCCAATCCCACCCCTGGGTGAACCAGTGTATTGCACAATGTCCTATTGAAGATTTTATCCTGCTAAATAAACCCCAGCATTAGTCCCACCATTGGAGGCTTTTGCTCCTGGTCACTTGCCCCAAGTAACCCAAGCTGGTGAAACAGACCAAACTGTGCTCCTTGGGTCCACCACGTATTGATGCTACACAATTCGAAGCAGGGAATCCCTTTACACTTCCCCAATCGGCTCACTGTCCCCCCACGACAGTGGCTTCTCCAAATCCCTTTATCCCCCCTCAAACCTTCCATTCTCTCAAACCTTCTTTTCAAACCTTCTTTCTCTCAGACATCTCCTTCCACTATCCCGAGTGACCCTTCTCCTTGTCAAGGCCAGCACCCTCATTCTCTGAGGCTTCTCCAGTAGATCTCTATTGGAGAAGTCTCAGAGAATGAGGTCGCTGGCCTTGATGAGGACATCATGCCCCCCTCTCTCACTAACCTCCAATCAATCACTCCCGGTCTGCTGGTTGCTTTCCTATTACCTATAAACATTCTTGAAAAATGCCCCTTTGACCCACCCACCTCCACTATGGGTCTGCATCTCTGCTCCTTTTTGTGGCTACTCTCCTTGCAAAGGCCACCCACGACAGGTGCCTCTACTTCCTTTCCTCTTATTTATTCTCTTCTGATGTCACCGTTCCTTTTTCTACTGTCCCTCATCACTGCTCTTTCCAAAGTCACCAAAGGTCTCGTAATCAAATCCAACGGACTTTTCTCAGTGCTTCGTCTCTACCACCTCGGACAGGGTTAAAGATCCTTTTTTTTTTCCCCCAGGGCAATGAGGGTCAAGTGACTTGCCCAGGGTCACACAGCTGGTAAGTGTCAAGTGTCTGAGGCCAGATTTGAACTCAGGTCCTCCTGAATCCAGGGCCGGTGCTTTATCCACTGCGCCACCCAGCTGTCCCAGTGTTCCTTTTTCTTGACCCTCTCTTCTCTGGAGGCTTCCATGACACCCCTCCTTCCTGATTCTCCTCCCACCTGTCTGACCACTCCTTCTGAGTTTCCTTTCCTGGATCTTTGTCTGCTGGGGCTCTGTCCTGGGCCCTCTATTCTTCTCCCTCTGTATGATTTCATTTGGTGATGGCCTCATCTCCCACAGATTCAACAATTGCTTCTATGCTGATAATTCTCTCATCTAGATCTGGTTCTTAACCTCTCTGCTGACCTCTAGTTTTCTATCTCCAGCTACCAACACTGAATGTCCAGTAGACATCTTAATTAAACTCAACATGTCAAAATTGGAATTTGATGCCTTTTTGCCCAAACCCTTCCCTCTCCCTAACTTTCCCATGAACTCAGGGGTTGTCTTCAGCTCCTCCCTCTCTCGCTGACCCCACATCCATTCATTGTCACGTCCTGTCATTTCTACCGTTTGTTACTTCTCTCACATATGCCCCCTTCTCTCCCTGGAGGTTGCCCTGACCCCAGTGCAGGCTCTCAATCACCTAATACTGCAATGGTCAGCTGGCTAGTCTCCCTGCCTTCAGCCTGTTCCTACTCCAATCCATCCTCGACTCAGTTGTCAAATCGATCTTCCTCAAGGGCAAGCCTGCTCACAGCATCCTCCCAGCCCCAGTCGATTCACGTCAATGGCTCCCTGTTGCCCTCAGGATTGTTTTATCGCTGGTGTTCAGCACAGGGCTTGGCACGCAGTAGGCACGTAATAAATACTGACATGACACTGGCACCAAAGTGATGGGCCTAGAGCACAAGGCTCCCATGACTCCCTACCACCTCCAGTCTCCCTTTCTAGACTGATCGCAAACACATTCTAGGGTCCAGTCCAAATGGGCCCACAGGCATGCCCTCTCTCCTGTCTGTAGGCCTTTGCATGGGTTGACCCCTATCCCAGGAAGGCCCTCCTTACTTGCTGGGCTCCCCTCCTGAAAATCTCAAGCAGCGGCCTTCTCCAAAACGTCCGCTAGTGCCCCTCCCCTAGGAGTTACCTATTTGGGTACCTGCCGTCTCCCCTGATAGAACAGAATCTCCCTGAGAACTGCAGTAGTTTCATTTTTGTCTGTCTTTGGTGCCTAGCACGGGAGGAGATTCATAAATGCTTACTGACTGGGCAGGACGACTCTCCTTAAAAGCTCAAAGGACGCACCCTCATCTGCCTCACATCCTTCCTCTTGGTATCAGTCAGCTTCATCAATCCCCTATAAAGCAGGAAGGAAGAGAGGATAAGGGAGTTACTCCAGGCTGCACCCCAGTATTAATCGGGGAATCCAGCCCACTCTCCACTTACTGCACTGCCCTGCCCACCAAGACTAGCACGTTCCACTTTTCACTAAGCCCCCTTTTTATAAGGATACAAATAAAGCCAATGAAGAGTCCACAGATGTTGCTGAGGAAAGAGGTTTGGGGGATAAACCAGGAGGCAAATAACAGAATCCAAGGTATCACCGAGGCAGACACGGGGACCCCAAAGAACAAAGTTCTTCTCATTCTAGTACGGATGGAGCTGACACCCAACATGGCAAAAGCCACTGGAGTGAAGCCCCTGGGGTCTTCTACCCCTCCAAAGCCAGCCAGAGCCCAGAGGGTTTCCAGGAGAACGAAGAGAAGGGCAGAAAAGAAAGCGAAGACCAGGGTGAAGAAACTGTGGCGCACAGTGCCTACGCTCTTCTCAAAGCTGCCAGCAAAGCGCCAGATGATGACGAGGCCCGAGAGCAAGGAGAGAGGATGCTCATAGACCAGAATGTAGGTTACCAGCCTGTGAACTGAGAAGGCCATTGGTTTAGGGAGACAAGGGTGGGGCTCTCTGGAAGAGGGTGGTCAAGAAGGATAATGAGGAAGCAAACCAAGGGCAATGGCCCAACTGTGAGGAGGACTGAAGGCAGGGGCAGATGGTTCTAAGCCCTCCTCTGTCCTGGACTCAACCAGTCTTTCACCTCCAAGCACCTCCATTCCTCAAGTGAAGCAAACCACATTTTTGGCACAGGGAAGTCTGGGTCTGCCAGGTGCTGACCTACCTCCCAGGGGTATGAGGTTCAATTAATTATGATTGCTTCAGGGGGGACTGAGTGGGTAAGTCACTGTGTGCCAGTCTCCTCAGCTGAGGTTATTCTGACCTCTCCTCACATAGCAACTGTTTAAGGAAGAAAAAAAATGACCATGAAAATGACCAGGTGGCAGCTCTCAAGGCTGGAGAAATACTTAGGAACAATATCAGTGGGGCTACCACGCATCTTCCGGGAGTGCTTGGTCCAGTCTTGCAAATGTCCACTGGCCTTGCTAGGACAAGGATCTATGTAGAGAAGGGATAGCAAATAATGCCCTTCTCAAAAATCCTTAAATCAAACAGGAGCTTAAAATCCACCAAGAATTCCCTATTTCCTACTCCCTCCAACAACCTACAGCCCAGGGGGTGTCTTTAAGTCAACATTTTTGTTTCCTCTAATCAATGGAAGGTGTGAACTGTAAACAGGAGAAGGACAGAATAGCTTTAGCTAGTGCTCTGCACCAGCAGGTGAGGTGGTACTGCCTACCTCTAGTATGAAGTGGACAACAGGTACCTGGACAGGGAGCATGAAGAAGATGGACTCCTACTCATTCAGTCCTTTCAGAGTTGAGGATGGGCAAGAGAATGGAAAGGGCAGAGATGATTTCGTGAGAGACAGGAATGAAGTGGACTTCCTAAGGGGAGACAGGCATGCGGGCGGGGTTGGAGTGGCATGGATGGGCGGAAAGGACTGGGTGAGGGATAAGGGAGGAGTAAGCTAGAGGGAGATGGGTGAAGAGGGCAGGCTCTAATTTCGGTAAGGATGGAGAGGGTGGAGTGGGGCTGGATGTGACGAAGATAAAGGAGGGGGATGGATGAATGGAGAAAGGCACGGGGTGGGCCTAGAGGAAGGATGAGGCAGGAGGATGTGGGAGGGAGCGAACGAGATGGGGGGATGAGTGACAGGGTGGGAGTGGGCAGCCAAGGGGGTCAAGGAGAGCGAGTTCATAGGAAGGGAAGAAGGACGAAGATGAGTGGTTTGGGGTCGGGATGAGGGGATGACGGGGTTGGGGGCGGCCGAAGTGTGGGGGCGTGGATGTGTGGTTGACAGGTGACGGAGGGGCGGGGCTGTCCGAAGGTCGGGATGGGGGAAGGGCGAGGATGGATCGCGATCGCGGGGTGGGGATGTGCGGCTGGAGGGGGGGAGGGGCGTGGATTGTGGTGACAGGTGGGGGAGGGGCAGGGCTCGGAGTTAGGGCGGGGTGCGGGAGTGGGGGAGGGGGTCATGGAACCCCCCCTCCCCCGGGGCGGGGCCCGGCAAGGGGCGACAGCTCTCTCACCTTCCCAGTCTCGCCGCAAGGCCGCAGGCCGCAGGGCTAGGCCCGAGGGGGGCAGCGGCACCTCGGGCTCCCCGGGCGGCGGCGGCGGGGGCGGCAGCAGGAGTCGGGGCGCGGACACGAGCAGGGACAGTAGCGCCGTGAGGAAGGAGGCGGACGGTACCTCGGGGCACCGGCCTCCCCCGGCAGCCGCCCCCGCCGCCACGGCCGCCCCCGCCGCCATTCTCCCCGAGCTCGCGCCGCAACCACTTCCGCCTTCGGCTCCAAGTCCTTCGGTCTGCTTCCGGGCAGCCGGGCCCGTCGCCCAGGCGACCAGGGTGGGGAAGCCACCCTGAAGCCTCGCCCCTTAGGAGCCGGAGCGACGCGCGCTAAGCAGGCTGGGGCGCTTGCGCACGGACCGCTTCTGCGAGCCTTCTCCCAGAGCAGTTTGATGTGCATGCGCACGACTAGGTTGGGGCCTGCCTTGAAGGAACATGGCTGTGTATGCCGAGGCAGCTGGTGCGCCTGCGCGGGGGGTGGGTTGGGTCGGGGTGGGACAGGTTTTCTGCCCAAGGATAAAGAGTCCGAGGAACACCTCCCCTGGGGCGAGCTGCGGGGGGGCTTACCTTGCACGAACTGCGCTTGCGCCTGCCTCCCTCCCGCTACAGACTCAGGGGCTGTCCAGCTGGACAGCGATTTTATGGGGGGGGGGGGGGGGAGAGATGCGCCCTTTGTTCCGTGGAATCCCAGGATCTCAAAGTTGAATGTTATTAATATTAAGAATATTTATTAATTAACACAGAACTTTCCAGGCCACTCATAACAAGACAAGGATCTCTTCTACCGTATACCTGACAAACGGTTATCCAATTAACAAGCATTTATTAAGTGCCTACTGTGTGCCAGGGACCGTGGATGGTAGTAACAAAGAAATCCCTACCCTAAGGGGCTGACTTTCTAATGAGGGAGACAAGTGCATATGAAAATATATACAGTATAAAAATATATACACGTGTGTGTACATATATATGTAGATATGTGTGTGTGTATATAATACATATATAATATACAAAGTCGTTAAATACCAGGTAGTCTGGGAGGGCGGGCTCTAGCAATGGCAGACGGGGAGGGGGAGGTAGAGGAGGAGCAGCAGAAACGGGTCCAGGGATGCATCTTCAAGGAAGAGAGGGATTTCCTGAGGCGCAAGAAAAGAGGGAGCATCAGGACAAAGGCATGGAGCTGGGGGATAGTGTCGTGTTCCAGAACAAAGAGAAGGCCAGTCTGGAAGGAATGAAGAGTGTGAAGTGAGCGTGACATCCGACGATGCTGACAAGATAGGTCGGTACTCCTTCCTGTAGCACTTTAAAAGCCCAATAGAGGAATTCATCTCTTCATTCATTCATTTATTGAGGATTTTTTTTTTATCCTAGAGGCAATAGGGAGTTTACTGAGAAGGAGAATCACAAGGTCAGCTCTGTCCTTAAGGAAAATTATTTTGGTAGCAGAGTTCAGTGGTGAGAGACTCAATCAGAGAAACTAGTTAGGCAACTGTCACAATAATCTAGGTGAGAAGCAATGAGGGTCTCAAAAAGGTGTGCCAGTAGAGTAGAGTAGGGCAGATGTTATGGAGGTCGTGATTGGATACTTGGGGTGGGACAATGAGGAATCCAGAATAATGCCAAGATTATCAACTTGAGACACTGGGAGGAAGGTGGTGTCTTTGACAGAAATAAGATTGTTTGGAAGAGCAGAGGGTTTGGGGAAAAGTTATTGAGTTCAGTTTGAGACTTATGACTTTAATATAACTACAGGACATCCCGCAAATGTCCACTAGATGATCTGAAACTGTAGCTTAGAGAAGAAAAAGGCTGTCTATATGGATAAAGGAATTATCTTCGGAGGGATGACAGTTATACCCAAAGGACCTGATGAAGTTACCAAGGGAGAAAGTATAAAGGGCCTTACCTCACATACAAAAATAAGGTCAAAATTGGTACATGATTTAGACATAAAAGGTGATATGAGAGGCAAGGAATAGTTTACCTCTCAGATCTATGGAGAAGGGAAGAATGTATGACCAAACAAGAGATAGAGAACATTATAAAATGCAAAAACAGATACATTTGATTACATTGAATTAAAAAGGGTTTGCACAAACAAAACCAATGCAACCAAGATTAGAAGGAAAGCAGAAAGTTGGGAAATAATTTTTTTACAGCCAATGCTTCTGATAAGGGCCTCATTTCTAAAATATATAGAGAACAAAATCAAATTTATAAGAATATAAATCATTCACCAATTGAGAAATGGAAAAGGGATATGAAGAGGCAGTTTTCTGATGAAGAAATTAAAACTATCTACAGTCATATGAAAAAATGCTTTAAGTCACTATTGATCAGAAAAATGCAAATTAAAATAACTCTGAGGTTCTACCTCACACATATCAGATTGGCTAATATAACAAAAAAAGGAAAATTATAAATGTTGGAGAAGATGTGAGAAAATTGGAACACTAATACATTACTGGTGTAGTTGTGAACTTCATCATTCTGGAGAGCAATTTGGAACCATGCCCAAAGGACTTTAAAACTGTGCATACCCTTTGACCCAGCAATACTACTACTAGGTCTATATCCCAAAGAGATTATATTTTTATTTTTTATTTTTTGGTGTGAGGCAATTGGGGTTCAGTGACTTGCCCAGGGTCACACAGCTAGTAAGCGTTGAGTGTCTGAGGCTGGATTTGAACTCAGATCCTCCTGAATCCAGGGCCAGTGCTCTATCCACTGCGCCACCTAGCTGCCCCACAAAGAGATTATAAAGAAAGGGGGAAAGGACCCACATGTACAAAAATATTTATAGCAGCTCTTTTTGTGGTGGCAAAAAATTGGAAATTGAGGGGATGCCCATAAATTGGGAAATGACTAAATAGGTTGTGTTATATGAATGTGATGGAATACTATTGTGGTATAAGAAATGATGAGCAAGAAGCAGGTTTCAGAAAAACCTGGAAAGATTTAGTGGACTGATGATGAGCGAAGTGAGCAGAACCAGGAGAACATTGTATACAATAACAACAACAATGTATGATGATCAACTGTGAAAGACTTAGCTCTTCTCAGCAATACAATGATCCAAGACTATTCCAAAACACTTATAATGGAAAATGCTCTCCACATCCAGAGAAAGAGCTATGTAGTCTTAATGCAGATCAAAGTATACTAGTTTCGCTTTATTTGTTGTTGTTATTTTTATCTTTCTTGTGGTTTGATTCTTCTTTTACAACATGACTAAAATGGAACTATGTATAACATGTTTGTGGGTGTATATATAGGTATGTATATATGCATACCTATATATACAAACCTATATATACATATCTATATATACACACACATAAAACATATCAGATTGCTTGCCATCTTGAAGAGGGGGAGGGAAGGGAGAGAGGGAGAAAAATTTGGAACTGAAAATCTTACAAAATTGAATGTTGAAAACAGTTTTTACATGTAATTGGAAAACAAAATAAAATACTATCAAGGAAAAAAAAAGAAAGTAGAGGGAGAAGAGAACAAGACTCAGGACAAACCTTTGGCAAATACCTACAATTAGGAGGCATGATGGGACCCTGACCAAAAGAGACTTAGAAGTAGCTAGATTTTAAGAGGATGTCCAGAGAAAAACTGTCAGCTAGCTCCCTAGGTAATTCACTCTACTTTAGCTAGGTGATATAATGAAGAAATCCCTGGACTTTGAGTTAGGAAGACTTGAGTTCAAATAGGACGTCAGACATCTACCAGACATATGACCTTTGACAAGTCACATAACCTCTGCCTACCATGATTTCCCCATCTGTAAATGGCAATAATAATAGGAGCTACCTTCCAGGGTTGTTGCAAGGATCAAATGAACTAACAACTAACTCCTTTTAATTCTAGTGTCTTCCCTCTGTTAATTATTTCCTATTTGTCATATATGTATATGTATATATACATATATATACACACACACACACATATATATAGCCTGCTTTGTATATATTTTTTGTATATATTTTGTATATATTTTGTATATATTTGTATATATTTGCATATTTTCCCCATTATTTTTCAAGTACCTTGAGGGAAGGGGCTGCTTTATGCCTCTTTTTGTATCTCCAGCACAGTGCCTGGCACAAAGTAAGTGCTTAATAGATGTTTGATTAACGTGTAAAGTGAATTGAAAACCTTAAAGCATTAGATAAATGGCACTACTACCATTACTACTATGATAATACACCTCCAACTGAGTTTTTCCTGACATCAAACCTGTATCTATCATCCATCTATCTATCTATCTATCTATCTATCTATCTATCTATCTATCTATCTATCTATCTATCTATCTATCTACCTACCTACCTACCTATCCATCCATCCATCCTCTCTCTCTCTCTCTCTCTCTCTCTCTCTCTCTCTCTCTCTCTCTCTCTCTCTCTCTCTCACACACACACACACACACACACACACACACACACACACACACACTATGTCTCACCACCAGGGGGCACTGTGTATTAGTGAAGCTGCCTATATATACCTCCTAATCAGGGTCATGGAGGTATCTGATTATTCAACAGAACTCACTGGCTATGCTCTCACTATTAAGCCACAATTCTAAGCATCAGTCCAGAGCAGGAACACATAACCTTTTTTGTGCCATGGACTCTTCTTTGGAGGGATCCATATGATGAAGCCTATGGACCCCTTTTCAGAATCATGTTTTTAAATGCATAAAATAAAATACATAGAATTACAAAGAAAACCAATTACATTGAAATACAGTTATTACCAAAAAAATTTTATGTTCACAGACTCCGGGTTAAGAATCAAGTTAGAGGCATGTGGGAACTAATGAAATTTCTCAGATTATCCCTTTACTCACTGATCATAGAGTAGCTTTAGCACTGCAAGGGACCATCTACTCCACCTCCATTCTTTTTTTTTTTTTTTGGTGGGGCAATGAGGGTTAAGTGACTTGCCCAGGGTCACACAGCTAGTAAGTGTCAAGTGTCTGAGGCCAGATTTGAACTCAGGTTCTCCTGAATCCAGGGCCAGTGCTTTATCCACTGTACCACCTAGATGCTCCCCACCTCCATTCATTTTACAGATGAATAAACTGATAACAATTCAGATTAAATGACTTGCCCAAAGTCACACAGGTAGTAAGTAGCACAAGGATTCAAACCCAGTACCTCTGACTCAGGTACTGAAGTAAAGAATCTGATTACTGTAAGCCACATGACATAGTTGTGCTCTTTTATAGTCATATCTGTCAATACTCAGCTCACAATTAATGGAAGGGCTTTATGTGGGGCTTGGATGAATTTGCCCCAATTCCTGGAAACAAAAATTCTCAGGACTGCAATTTCCCCATCTCTGGAGATTTGAAGATTATTCCCTAATGATAACTGACAGAGATATGCCACATATTTCCACTTTTCAGAAATCCTTTCCATGCTCTATAATGAAAGGGAGTCAGTGGATGATTTGTATTCCCTAGTTCTTCATTTGTAAGGGAAACAAGGAAATTTGCTGTGGCAGCTGCAACGTAGGACCAAGGTTACCAGCTCAGGGCCTTCTTATCGACATCATTGCTAAGGGCTTCCTGGAGGTCTATGGAAGCCTCACTGTGATTTTCTTGGCCCAGACTAACTACTATGGTCATAAAAGAGTGGAGAAATATTATTCATCCCAACCCAGCCAGGAAGGAGGGCTGAGGGATTTCCAGCTGAGATGGAGTACTTTTTTAAAAACAATATTTGGCAATACTTGAAGGACCCTTTCAAATGCCTGGAGTAGTCATGCTTGTGGCTTGATTTCCATAACATCCTAACATTAGCAATGAAGCCTCACAAAGAAACTGTTGCAGCTGAATGATTCCAGCAGATGGCAGCAAGAAGCAAGAGGAACATCAGTGAATAGAGCCACCGCTCAGGCAGAGAAGCATGGTTGGAAAGAAGGTGGAGCCAGCAGCAGTGGGGTTCTGGGAAATGGAAGGGCAAATTGGGCTCCGGTATAGCTCCCAAAAGGCAAGGTGGTCTGAAAAGTCTTCTTTTCCCCACTGGAGTCAGGAGGACCTGAGTTCAAATCCAGCCTCAGACACTTGACACTTGCTAGCTGTGTGACCCTAGTAAGTCACTTAACTCTCATTGCCCCGAAAAAAAAAAACAACAAACAAAGCAAAAAGCAAACAACAACAACAAAAACCCCACCACAAATAAACAAAACAAGTATAGTCAGACAAAATAAATCAATGCATCAGTCAGATCTGAAGATGCTCCTTTTCTGTAGGGAGGGGCCAAGCATACTTACTTACAGATCCTCTTTAAGTCACCATTGGCCCTTGCACTAATCAGAGTTCAGGAGTCATTCAATGTTTTTTTTTGTCTATATTTTCGTTCTCCTGCTTCTGCTTACTTCTCTTTCTATCAGTTCATAGAAGTCTCTGTGACTTCATATTTGCTATTGCTTTTCCTCTAGCTGTCATTAATTGATGAATTTTGTTCCTACAGCACTTTCATTTCCAAAATATCCCTCTCCCACAACCATTGAGTCATCCCTTATAATGAAAGGAGAAAGCAGCTTGGCAAAGTCAATTGACACAGTGACTATGTCTGACAGCATGGGCAATATTCTTTCATTTCTTATGGGACAACTTATGGCATGATTTTCATGCAGAGGAGTCAGGGTGGTGCCCTCCAAGGACCTGGGTTTGAATCTGGGCTCTGCCACTTACTTGCTGTGTGACCTTGGGCAAAACCCTTGACCTCCATTTTGTCCTCTATAAAATAAGGGGGTTGGACTCACTGACTTCTGACTTGTTTCCAGCTCTATAATCCTATGATCTGCCCACATTTGCTCAGCCATTCCCTAACTATTGGACACACTTTCCCATTCCAGTTCTATTCAACTACCAAAAATTGTTTTTGTATAAATAGGACATTACTCTATCTCTGACCTTTTTGGGGCCATATGCCTATTAGAATTATGGCTGAGTCAGAGGGTATTTATAGTTTATTGATTTTTTTCGTACTTAGTATAACTCCAGATTGTTTTCCAGAACTCTTAGATTAATTCACAGCACCAACCACAGTGGTACTGGGAACCTACTTGTCTTTCCGCAGTGTTGCCAACATCTACCATTTTCATCTTTTGCCATCTTCCTCAGTCTCAAGGAAGCAGTGACATATAGTGGATAGACTGCAAGATTTAGTCAGGAATACCAGGAGGTGAATCCTGCCTTGCCTGTGCATCCCCAAGCAAGTCGCTCCATCTCGATAGGGTTCAGCTTCCTCATCTATAAAGTGACCAGGTTGGGCTTGATGACCTTTAAGAGCTCTGCCAACCTGAAATCTTGAATCCTATGATGGGCATGAGGTGAAACTTAGTGTTTCCCCCCATTTCTTTCTTAGTGAAATGTTTCATTTCATTTCTGTGAATTGGGGCATTTAAAAAAATATGGTTATCGATCACTTGGATTTCTTTTTTTGTTTTGTTTTGAAAACTAATTGTTTATATCTTTTGATCACTTTTCTATTGGGGAATGGACCTTGACCTTATATATTTGTATCAGTTCCTTGTATCTATCCAAGATGAGAGGCTTGATGGGTAGAGGACTATGAGGTGGATTTAGAATTAGGAAGACCTAGGTTCAAATCCTACCTCTGATATTTATCAGCTGTGTGAGATTTTGATTACTGTATGCCAATATTATTACTTCCTTTGCAATCTTATTGTTTTATGTTATACATTTAAAAAACTTGGTTTAAGAAGAGGTCTCACTAGACTGCCAAAGAAGTCTATGATACAAAAACAGTTAAGAAGCCTGTGTTAGCCCAAAGGACTTACACCCTTGTAGGTGAATTGGATTTAAGTGAGGGAGGGTTGTGCAGAGTCACCAGCCTCACTCTCTCCTCCAGAGCCATCTGGGTCCAGTGGCGAGAATATATATAAGAACGACTGGGGGGCAGCTAGGTGGCGCAGTGGATAAGGCACTAGCCTTGGATTCAGGAGGACCTGAGTTCAAACCCAGCCTCAGACACTCACTAGCTGTGTGACCCTGGGCAAGTCACTTAAACCCCATTGCCCTAAAAAAACAAAACAAAACAAAACAAAACAAAAAAAAAAAACGACTGGAGATGGCCCTGGATGTTTGAGGCCATCAAGGTTAAATGACTTGACCAGACTCACACACTCTGTGTGTGTGTGTGTGTGTGTGTGTGCATGTATCTGAGATCAGATTAGAACTAAGGTCTTCCTCATTGATTCCAGGCCTGGCACCCTATCCACTGCACCACCTAGCTGCCCATATTTTCATGTATAATGCTATGGAAAAAGTTCATCATTATTATTAGTGATACTGTTACCATTTTTTCTGATAAAAGTATTTTATTATTTTCCAGTTACATGTAGAGATAGTTTTCAACATTTGTTTATATAAGATTTCCAATTTCCAATTTTTCTCCCTCCCTCCCCTCCCTCCCCCCCCTCCCCTAGACAGCAGGTAATCTGATATAGGTTATATATATATATATATATATATATATATATATATATAAACATTAAACATATTTCTGCATTAGTCATGTTAAAAGAGAAGAATTAGAGCAAAAAATGAAAAACCTCAAAAAGGAAAAACAACAGCATCAAAAACAAAAGAAATAGTATGGTTCAATCAGCATCCTTATTCCACAGTTCTTTTTTTTTTTTCCTGGATTTGGAGAGCCTTTTCCATCATGAGTCCTTTGGAACTTTCTTGTACCGTTGTATTGGTGAGAAGAATCTAATCTATCACAGTTGATCAACACATAATGTTGATGATACTGTGTATAATGTTCTTCTGGTTCTTCTCATCTCACTCATCATCAGTTCATGCAAATCCTTCCAGGTTTCTCTAAACTCCTCTTGCTCATCATTTCTTACAGCACAATAGAATTCCGTTACTTTCATATACCACAACTTGTTCAGCCATTCCCCAACTGATGGGCAATCCCTCAACTTCCAATTCCTTGCCATCACAAAAAGAGCAGCTATAAATATTTTTGTACATGTGGATCCTTTTCCCTTTTTGATACTGTTACCATTTTAACCAAGTGAAGAAACCTCCTTCACCACCACCACCTCTCTCCTTTCTTCTCTCCTCTCTTCCTCTCCCCCTTCTCTCTCTCTCTCTCTCTCTCTCTCTCTCTCTCTCTCTCTCTCTCTCACTCCCCCCCTCTCCCCTAAAGGAGATACTTAAATATCTCAGTGGATCTAATCACATTGATGGGAATACTCACAATGCCCTCAAAATTATGTCACCTCTAGTATGGCACATAGCCAGTGCTTAATAAATACTGGCTGAATTAACAAGTGAACACAGAGCACCCTGGGATTTTCTTCCAAAGACAGCAAAGATTGAACAAGCAAGGTGGCACCAAATGTCACTTTCTCCCCCCCCCCCCCCCCCCCCCGGCATTTATTATATTTTGAGTTCTGGGTTGTCTCCCTCCCTCCCAACCCCACATCAGTGTAGTAGATACATACATACATACATACATACATATACATATAAACACACACATATATGATGCTATACATATTTTAGAACATATAGCTTCTTGTCCTTTTACCCTAATCACCTTGAGAAGCAAACTTAACAGTGGTATTGCTGCGTCAAAGGGTTTACAGTTTTAGAACTCTTTGGGCATAATTCTAGATTGGATCAATTCATAATTCTACCAACAGTGTATTAGTGTCCCAACTTTTTCCACATCCCCTCCAACATTTGTCATTTCCCCCTTCTATCATTTCAGCCAATCTGATTGGTGTGAGATGGTATCTCAGAGTTTTAATTTGCATTTCTCTAATCAATAATGATTTAGAGCATTTTTCATTATATATAGCTTTGAGTTCTTTTTCTAAAAACTCCCCATTCATATCCTTTGACCATTTATCAATTGGGGAATTACTGACTCATATTCTTGTAAATTTTACTCCATTTTCTATAATTTTGAGATAGGAGGCCTTTATCCAAGGAACTGGCTATAAATCCCCCTTCCCCCAATTTTCTGCTTTCCTTCTAATCTTGGCCACATTGGTTTTATTTGTATAAAAAAATATAAATTTAATATAATCAACATTATCTATTTTATATCTTATTGCTATCTCTTGTTTATTCGGAAATTCTTCTCTTATCCATAAATCTGGTAAGTAATATGTTCCATGCTCTTCTAATTTGTTTATGAGATCTTCCTTTAAGATTAAGTCATGTATCCATTTTGATCTTATCTTGGTAAACCTAGTTTCTGTCAGACTGCTTTCCAGTTTTCCCAGCATTTTTTTAAACCACATAATGAGAATTTAGATCCTTGCATTTATCAAACATGAGGTTACTATAATCATTTATTACTCTTTATTGTATACCTACTCTATTCTACTGATACACCATTCTATTTCTTGGCCAGAACCAGATAGTTTTGATTTTTTTTGTTTGGTTGGTTGGTTTTTGTTTTTTGCAGGGCAATGAGTGTTAAGTGACTTGCCTAGGGTCACACAGCTAGTAAGTGTCAAGTATCTGAGGTCACATTTGAACCCAGGTCCTCCTGAATCCAGGGCTGGTGCTTTACCCACTGCACCACCTAGCTGCCCCCAGCACCAGACAGTTTTGATAATTACTGCCTTGTAATACAATTTAAGATCTGGTATTGTCAGACTTCCTTTACTTTTTGTTCATTAATTCCTTTAATATTCTTGACCTTTTGCCCTTCCAAATGAATTTTATTATTATTTTTTCTAGCTCAATAAAATAATTTTGGTAGTTTAATTGGGATGACACTGAATAAATAGATTAGTTTAAGTAAAATTGACATTTTTACAATATTGGCTTGGCCCACTTATGAACAAATAGTATTTCTCCAATTATTCAAATCTAATTTTATTTCTATAAAAAGTATTTTTAAAATTATGTTCATATGTTCATTAAATTATGTTCATGTGGGTTTGTTGTGATAGGTATAGATAGTCCCAGACATTTTATATTGTCTATGGTTATTTTAAATGAAATATCTCTTACTATCTCTTCTTGCATGGTTTTGTTGGTGACATGTAGAAATGCTAATGATTTATTTGATAACCTGCTACTTTGCTAAAATTATTAATTATTTTAACTAATTTTTAGTTGAATCTCTAGTATTTTCCACATATCATCATATTGTCTACAAAAAGAGATAGTTTTTATTTCCTTATTGCTGATTCCTTCAATTTATTTTTCTTCTCTTACTGCTATTCCTAGCATTTCTAGTACAATATTGAATAATATTACTGATAATGGGCATCTTTGTTTCGCTCCCAATCTTATTGGGAAGGCCTCTAGCTTATTCCCATTACAGATAATACTGATGGTTTTAGGTAGGTGCTTCTTATCATTTTAAGGAAGAATACATTTATACTCATGCTTTCAAGTGTTTTTCATAGGAATAAATTGAATTGTTAAAAGCTTTTTCTGTATCTATTGACATAATCATAGGATTTTTGTTGCTTTGTAATTAATATAATAAATTATGTTAATGGTTTTCCTTATATTGAACCAGCCCTGCATTCCTGATAAAAAATCCCACTTAGTCACAATGTATAATCTTTGTGATATGTTGCTGTTAGTCTTCTTCTTCTTCTTCTTGCAGGGCAATGAGGGTTAAGTGACTTGCCCAGGGTCACACAGCTAGTAAGTGGCCAAGTGTCTGAGGCCAGATTTGAACTGAGGTCCCCATGAATCCAGGGCCAGTGCTTTATCCACTATGCCACCTAGCTTCCCCCTGCTGTTAGTCTTCTATCTAGTATTTTATTTACAATTTTTGCATTAACATTCATTAGTGGAGATAATATAATTTTTCCCCCTGTTTTTACTCTTCCTGGTTTAGGGATTAACACCATATTTGTTTCATTAAAAGGCGGGATTCTTTCTTTGCTTATTATTCCAAATAATTTAGTTAATATTGGAATTAGTTATCTTTAAATGTTTGGTACAATTCACATGTAAATCCATCTGATCCTGATGTTTTTTCTTAGGAAGATCACTTTTTTATAAGCATTCTTCCATTTTAATTAAATTGTTAAATTTATTGTCATACAATTGGACAAAATAGCTCCTAATAATTGCTTTAATTTTATCTTCATTAGTAGTGCATTTACCCTTTTCATTTTTGATACTAGTGGTTTGGTTTTCTTTCTTTTAGGGATCTCTTTTAGGAGGTGATTGGTCGATTCTTTCAATTTCTATTTTAGCTTCTGCTTCTAGAATATCAGGGCAATTTTCCCTCACAATCTCTTGGAGGATGGTGTCTAAAATCTTGTTTTGGTCATGGTTTTCAGGTAGTCCAATGATTTTCAAATTATCTCTCCTGGATTTATTTTCCAGGTCAGCTGTTTTTCCAAGGAGATATTTCACATTGCCCTTTATTTTTTCATTCAACTGGATTTGCTTTCCCATGTGTTGATTTCTCATAAGGTCACTAGCTTCCATTAGTTCAATCCTAATTCTTAGGCAATTATTTTCATCAGGCAGTTTTTTAATTTCCCTTTCCATTTGGCTTTTCAAACTGTTGACTTTTTCTCATGACTCTGCTGCATTACTCTCATTTCTTTCCATTCTTTCCTCCCTCTCTCTACATCTTCCTTCTATCTCTCCTACTTTCTCTTCAAAGTCCCTTTTGAGAGCTTCCATGGCCTGAGACCAGTTCATATTTTTCTTGGAAGCTTTGGATGTAGGGCCCTGTGGTTGATTTCCTCATCTGAGGTTGTACCTTGATCTTCCTTGTCGCTGAAGAAGCTTTCTATAATTCTGAACTTTCTTTGCTTGCTCATCTTTTACTTGATTTTAAACTCTCCACTTGGCTTCACTCCTGTTCCCAGCTTCAGAGGGTCCCAAGTGTTTTGGTTTGAGGGAGGGCAGGTTTTACTCTTGCCTGGCTTGTTCTCTGGTCCAAAGACAACCTCAAGCCTACTTACTAAACAACCAACCAGCAAAGCTTTCTGTGGTGTGGTTCTTAGCTTCAATGAGCCTGCGCCCCTCCCCCACCTGGACCCGCTGGTACCCCTGCACTTTACCCCCTTGCCAGCCGTTCAGCCCTCTCATCTGACCGCATGCTCAGATCTAGAAGACGCTGGTGCTGTATCCGATTCAGAGGCTCTGTGGTAAATTCCTCTAGCAGCATGTCTGGTGTGTCTGCCTGCATGATCACACAGTTAGACTTTACTCATGGCCCAGCACGGCCCCCTGAAATCTATCTAGAGCTGGAGAATAATCTCAGTCCATATTTTTGTGTTTTTCTACTCCAGAGGTTCTTTTATTGATGTTTTTGGGGTGATTGTATCAGGAGCTCTTTCCTCTGCCATCTTGGCTCCACCCCCCCCCCAGTTTTCTTTCTTTAAAAAAAAAATCCTATTGGGGGCAGCTAGGTGGTGCAGTGGATAGAACACCGGCCATGGATTCAGGAGTACCTGAGTTCAAATCCTTCCTCAGACATTTGACACTTACTGGCTGTGTGACCCCAGGCAAGTCACTTAACCCCAATTGCCTCACCAAAAATAATAATAATAATAATAATAATAATAATAATAATAATAAATCATATTAACCGATGGTTCATTTGTTTTATTTTTCATAAAACCAGTGCCTAGTTTTATTAATTCAATGGTTTTCTTACATTCAATTTTATTTATCTCACTTTTAATTTTCAGGATTTTTAATTTGGCATTTAATTGGGGATTTAAAAAATTTTTCTAGAGTTTAAATTGTATACTCAATTCATAGATTTGCTCTTTCTCTATTTTATTGATGTAAGCATTTAGAAATATAAATTTTCCTTTGATTACCACTTTTGCTGCATCCTGTAGGTATATCTATATTGTTTCATTATTACCATTCTCTTGAATAAAGTTATTTATTGTTTCTATAATTTGTTCTTTCACCCATCATTCTTTAACATTAGGTTATTTAGTTTCCAATTAATTTTTTGGGGGAGAGGACAATAAGGATTAAGTGACTTGCCCAGGGTCACACAGCTAGTAAGTGTCAAGTGTCTGAGACCAGATTTGAACTCCTGAATCCAGGGCCGGTGTTTTATCTACTGCACCACCTAGCTGCCCCCTCCAAGTTAATTTTTAATATGCATTCCCATGGTCCTCTATTAAATGTAATTTTATTGCATTATCATCTGGAAAAGATGCATTTAGTATTTCTGCTCTTTTGCATATTATGCCCTAATATGTGGTCATTTTTTCTTTCTTTTTTTTTTTGTGGGGCAATGGGGGTTAAATGACTTGCCCAGGGTCACACAGCTAGTAAGTGTCAAGTGTCTGAGGCTGGATTTGAACTCAGGTACTCCTGAATCCAGGGCTGGTGCTATATCCACTGTGCCACCTAGCCGCCCCCATGGTCATTTTTTTTTCATACAGGTCCCATGTACAGGTGAGAAAAAGGCATATTCCTTTCACTTTCCATTCAATTCTCTCCAGAGGTCTATCATATCTAGGCTATCTAAGATTCTATCAATCTCCTTGATTCCTTTTCTTATTTATTTATTTTTTGTTAGTTTTATCTAGTTCTGAGAGGGAAAATTTGAAGTCTCCCCACTATTATAGTTTTGCTTTCTATTTCTACCTATATTTCAATTGCTTTTTCCTTTATAAATTTGGATGCTACAGAATTTGGTACATATGTGTTTGGTATATAATTTGCTTCATTATCTATGGTACCTTTTAACATAATGTAATTTCCCTGCTTATCTTTTAATTAAATCTATTTTAACTTTAACTTTGTGATCATGATTGCTACCTCCTTTTTTTTTTACATCAGTTGAAGCAGCCTTTATTTTTACTCCATGTGTATCTTTCATTTTGTTTTTTGTTTTTTGTTTCTTTGGTTTTTGTGGGGCAATGGAGGTTAAGTGACTTGCCCAGGGTCACACAGCTAGTAAGTGTCAAGTGTCTGAGGCCGGATTTGAACTTAGGTACTCCTGAATCCAGGACCAGTGCTTTACCCACTGTGCCACCTAGCAGCCCCCAAGAGTCTCTCATTTTTAAATATGTCTCTTGTAAATAATATATTCTCAGATTCTGGTTTTTGAGCCATTCTGCTATTTGTTTCCATTTTATGAGTTAGTTCATCCCATTCACTTTCTTTTTTTTTTCCATTCACTTCCTTGTTTTTCTTTTTTCTTTTGGTGGGGAAATTGGGGTTAAGTGACTTGCCCAAGGTCACACAGCTAGTAAGTGTCAAGTGTCTGAGGCTGGATTTGAACTCAGGTCTTCCTGACTCCAGGGCCAGTGCTCTATCCACTGCACTGCTTAGCTGCCCCTCCATTCACTTTCAAAGGTGTAATTACTAGTTGTGTATTTCTGTCTATCCTATTTTCCCCCAATGTTTATCTTTCTATCTCTCTTTTTATCCTATCCCTCCTCATAAGTCGAATTTACTTCTGACCACTCTTCCCTAATATGCACACCCTTCTAAGAGTCCCTTCCTAATCCCATCCCCTGTCCCTCCTATTTCTTTGTAAGTCAAGAAGACTTTTATACCCAACTGTTATTCCATCTTTAACCCAGTTTCAATGAGAATAAAGTACCTGCACTGCCCACTCTCTGCCCCATCCATCATCCCCTCCACTTTAAATATTCCTCCATTCCCACATCCTTTGTGTGAAATAATTTGCTCCATTTTACCCCTCCGTACCCAATCTTATTTTTTAGGATCATCCCACCATAATCAACATAACTCCAAGCCTACTATCTATATATACTCTTTTTAACTACCTCAATAATTATAACATTCTTAAGAGTTAACAAATATTATTTTCCCCTATAACACAGTAAACAGTTTAACTTTATTAAATCCCTTATTAGTCTTTCATGATTACCTTCTTATGTTTCTCCTGATTCTTGTTTTTGACAGTCAAATTTTCTGTTCAATTCTGTTCTTTTCCTCAAGAACATCTGAAATCCTTTAATTCATTAAATATCCATTTTACCTTGCATGATTATACTTAGCTTTGCTGATCAGGTTATTCTTGGTTGCAAACCTAGCTCCTTTTCTCTTTGGAATATCTAATTGGGGCTGCTAGATGGCGCAGTGGATAAAGCACTGTCCCTGGAGTCAGGAGTACCTGAGTTCAAATCCAGCCTCAGACACTTGGCACTTACTAGCTGTGTGACTCTGGGCAAGTCATTTAACCCCCATTGCCCCACAGGAAAAAAAAAACCATACTAGTGGAATATCTTATTCAATGTCTCAGTCTTTTAATGTAGGAGCTGCTAAATTTTGTGTTCTACTGCCTGAAGCTCCACAATATTAGAATTGTTTCTTTTTGGTTGCTTTTAACATTTTCTCCTTGACCTGGGAGCTTTGGAACTTAACTATGATTTTCCAGTGGTGGTGGTGGAGGGTGCGGGGTTCAATTTCTACCTTACCTTCCAATTCTAAAACTTCAGGGAAATTTTCCTTATTAATTTCTTAAAGTATAATATCTAGATTCTTTTTGTTTGTTTGTTTTGTGATGCTGCCCCAGGTAGTCCAACTATTGTTACATTATCTCTCCTTGATCTATCTTTACTAAAACATGATTCTTAGAATGTTGTTTCAGATGTGGTTTGACCAGGGCAGAGTAAGCCAGGACTATCACTTCCTTATTCCTAGAAGCAATATCTTTCTTAAAGCAGTCTAAGATTTTATTAGTTGTGTTAGCTGCCATCTCACACTTTTGATTCATATTGAGTTCACAGTCCAAGGAAACCCCATGATGTTTTCCAAATCAACTACTGTCAACTCTCATCTTGTACCTGTGAAGGTAATAATTTTAACCTAAGATTTTCAGGGCAGCTAGGTGGCGCAGTGGATAGAGCACCGGCCCTGGAATCAGGAGTACCTGAGTTCAAATCCAGCCTCAAACACTTAACACTTACTAGCTGTGTGACCCTGGACAAGTCACTTAACCCCAATTGCCTCACTAAAAAAAAACAAAAACAAAAAAAAACCTGTATATGATTTTCAATTTGTCCCTGTGAAATTCCATCTTATTAGATTCAGTCCAATGGTCTGACCTAAAATCTATTTTGATCTTGTCAACTAGTACATTAGCTATTCCCTCCCAGATTCATTTCATCTGCATAATAAAGAAGCAAGCTATCTATGCATTCCTGCAAATCACTGATAAAATTCTTAAATGGAACAGGCCAGGCACAGATCTCCAGGGCCCCCCATGGGAGGGCTCCCTCCAAGTTAACATTTTTTTAAACTACAGTTGTTCTGAAATTTTATTATTTTTTTAGCATTCTTTTTTTTTTTAAATTTTGAGTTCCAAATTCTGTCCCTCTTTTCCATCTGTCCCTCATGCACTGAGAAGGCAAGCAAAATGAGATCAATTCTGTCTATCTGTCTGTCTATCTATCTATCATCTTAGTGCAAAATATATTTTCATATTAACCATAATGCAAAAAAAGCAAGCAAACAAGCTAGAAAATTATACTTCAATTTGCACTAAAAATTCATCATTTCTCTCTCTGGAGGTAGATAGCATTTTTTTAATCATGAGCCATTTGGAATTGTCTCAGATCATCATATTGATCAAGCCAAGTCTTTCACATTTGATCATCATTGCAACATTGCTGTTACTGTGCACAATGATGTCCCAATTCCTCTCACTTCGCTTTTCATCAGTTCATATAGATCTTGCCATGTGTGTTGTTTTTTCTAAAACTACCCTTTGTATCATTTCTTATAGCACAATAGTACTCCATTACAATTATGTGACATAATTTATTCATCCATTCCCTCAATTGAGGAGCATCTATTTCCAATTTTTTGTTACAACAAAAAAGAGATACTATAAATATTTTTGTAAATATTTCCCTTTTCTTTTACCTCTTTGGGGTACAGACTTAATAGTGGTATTGCTGGGTCAAAGGGTATGCACAAATTTTTGCAGGGCATAGTTCCAAATTGTTCTACAGAAAGATCGGACTAGTTCACAACTCCACAGTTTATTAGCGTACCTATTTTTCCTTATCCCCTCCAGCATTTGTCATTTCTGAGTTGTTTTCATTTCCATGTTTCTAATCAATAGTTATTTAGAGCATTTTTTCATATGACTATAGAGAGTTTTGATTAATTCTTCTGAAAATTGTTCATATCCTTTGACAATTTGTCTATTGGGGAATGGCTCTTCTTTTTAAAATTTTGACTCAGCTCTCTATATATTTGAGAAATGAGTCCTTTGTCAGAAAAACTTGATATAAACATTTCATATTTTATATATATATATATATATATACATATATATATATATTACTTCATTGTCTATGGTACTTTTTAGAATAATGTAGTTTCTCTGATTAGCTCTTTTAATTAGGTCTGTTTTTGCTTTTTCTTTGTCTGAGATCATGATTGCTACCCTTGCCTTTTTTTTTTTAACTTCAGGTAAAGCATAATAGAGTCTTCTCTAGTCCCTTATTGTAACCCTGTGTGTGTGTCCTCTGTTTCAAGTGTGTCCTTTGTAAACAACATATTGTTGGATTCTGGTCTCTAGTTCATTCTGCTATCCACTTCTATTTTGTGAATGAACTCATCCTGTTCACATTCACAATTATGATTACTGTGTCTTTCCCTCCATTCTATTTTCTTCTGTTTATCCACACATACACTCCCCCTTATGCTCTCCCTCCTCAAAACTCTGTTTTACTTCTGACCACTGTACCCCCTTAATCCACATCCTTTTTTATCACACATACCCCATATATCTCCTCTCCTTTTCCTAGTTCCTATTAATAATCTTCTATTAATAAGATATATACCTCTACCCAAATGAGTATGTGTATGTGTATGTATGTGTGTGTGTGACCACCCTATTTTCCCTGCCACTATAAAAGTTCTTGCTTGCAAGTCTCTTTTATATGAGAAAATTTCCCCATTCAACCTCTTTCTTTCCTTTTCTCCCAGTGCATCTCTCTTTCTCACCTCTTCATTTTTTTCCTTTAGAGATCATTCCAACATAAACAGTTCACACTCTTGCCCTTTGTCTATGTAAACTCCTTCTAACTGTGCTAATAATGATAAAGTTCTTAACAGTAAAATGTATCATCTTCCCATATAGGAATATAAACATTTTAATCTTATTGAGTCCCCCATGATTTCTCTTTCATTCTTTTTCTTTTTATGCTTCTTTTGGGTCTTGTGTTTGAATGTCAGATTTTCAATTCAGCTCTGTTCTTTTCATCAGAAATGCTTGGAAATCTTCTACTTCATTAAATATCCATTCCTCCTGAAGGATTATACTCAGTTTTCTTGGGTAGGCTATTTTTGGTTATAATTCTAGTTCCTTTGCATTGCAGAATATCATATTTGAAGTCCTCTGCTCCTTTAACTTGGAGGCTGCTAAATCTGTGTGATCCTGACTGTGGCTCCATGATATTTGAATCGTTTCTTTGTGGCTGCTTGCAATATTTTCTCCTTGATCTGGGAGCTCTGGAATTTGGCTATAATGTTCCTGGAAGTTTTTTATTTGGGGATCTTTTTCAGGAGGTGATGGGTAGATTCTTTCAATTTCTCTTTTACCCTCTAAATCTAAGATATTGGGTCAGTTTTCCTTTATAATTTTTTGAAATTGTATGTCTGGGGTATTTTTTTTCTCATGGCTTTCCAGTAGTCCAATAATTCTTAAGTTATTTTTTCTCAATCTATTTTCCAGGTCAGCTGTTTTTTTTCCAGTGAAATATTTCACATTTTATTCTATTTTTTTTTTCATTCTTTTGACTCTGTTTTGCTGTTTTTTAATGCTCCCTTGTGACTGATCACAAGCACTGCTCTCTTCCCTGGAACTGAGACCCAGAAGTGCATATGGGCAATAGAATTGCCAGTCAGCACCAGCTACCAGCAAAAGTCCCCTGTAATCTCTTTCTGACGAGTTGTCTGAGCCCATTACCATTTCCGGGATGAGAACTCTTCATGCTGTTTACTTCCTAAATTGTCCCAAAATGTCTCACCCTGACCGCTTGTTGTTTCCGTTGCTCCAAAATTTGATTTGAGGAGTTATTTTAAAGTTTGTTCAGGGGGAAATATTGGGAGAGTCCAGCTGGGTTACCACCTGTACTGCATCACGTTGACTCCCCCATCCTTCAAGTTAACATTGAGCCATTAATTATTGCTGTTTGAGTCTGGGTATTTGACCATTTCTGAATTAATCTACAGTCATCTAACTTACATACCTCTCTGTTGTCCACAAGAATAGAAACTTTTTCAAATGCTTGGATAAAACCTAAGAAAACTGTTTACAATCTCCTCCTGTTCTATCAGTTAAATTCTGTCAAAAAAGAAATATTTAGTCTAGTACAACCTATTCTTGATGAAACTAGATTGGTTCTTTAGGATCATTGCTTTGTTTTTTAGATACTAATTAATCATCTCATTAATAATGTATTATGCCATTTTCTCAGAAATGGAAATAAAGCTCCCCAGATTATAATTTGCAGACTCTATTCTCTTCTCATTTGGGATGATCAGGACGTGTGCCCTTCTTCAATATCGAAGTACTTTTCTTGTTCCCAATAATCTTTATTTTTAAAAAATTATTGATATCTTTTGTTTTTATGTCACATTCATTCCAAAAAGATCCTTTTCTTCTCCCCTACCATTCCCTAAAACAGAGAATAAAAGGAAGGGGGGGGCAGCTAGGTGGTACAATGGATAGAGCACTGGCCCTGGAGTTAGGAGTACCTAAATTCAAATCCGGCCTCAGACACTTAACACTTACTAGCTGTGTGACCCTGGGCAAGTCACTTAACCCCAATTGCCTCACTAAAAAAAAAAAAAAAAGGAAAGGGGGAGAATTTGTTCAGCAAAATAAACAATATATCAACTATGCCCAAGGTAAAACTTGGCATTGTGAGTGAGATTTTACCCAACCCTTAGATATAAGTGATTTCATTATGGTAATAATCAGTATTTAGCCTATAAGTTGTGATTTAATATGTTTAGGTATTCTTTAGTGATATTCTTTAGTAACTTATACAGATAATAATAGAAGAAGTAAGATAGGTATTTGGAAAGTTTACGTATATGCTATATGTTAGATTGATGCAGATTACACATAATCGAAACCACATAAATGGAAACCATTAGTTTATTCCACTGTGGTTAGGTATCAACCAATGAGCTTAAAGGTCAACTGCTAAAAATAGTTACTCTGGACCAGTCAGAACTTGAGAAAAGTTACCTTTGGAGTTGGAAGGCGTCGATGGATTCGTTGTACATACATTACTTGAGTTGTATAGTATAAATGGTATTTCTGGGAGGGGGTTGTCTAAAAGTAGCATGGTATATAAGCATATAAACCCTGTAGGGATATAAAACCCTGGTGAGCCCCAAGCTTGGGGTCTTTCAGGTCCTACCCCTGACTGGCCAGCTTTATTGTGAGATAGGCCCTCTCTCAGCTTGGAGACTTTGCTGTTTCTTTTCTTCGTCAGACTTAGAAATTTTTTTTTTAAGAAAGACTTTACTAATGCCTTTTTTTTTTTTTGCAGGGCTATGGGGATTAAGTGACTTGCCCAGGGTCACATAGCTAGTAAGTATCAAGTGTCTGAGGTCGGATTTGAACTCAGGTACTCCTGAATCCAGGGCCAGTGCTTTATCCACTGTGCCACCTAGCTACCCCCGGACTTGGAAATTTTTGTGACAGCACACAAGTGGTAGCGCTAAGATTAAAACCCACATCTTCAAACTAAATATTGGGTCCTTCCCCATGTACCACAATGTCAAGCATTCCCGTCTCAAATTGTATATAGCTATCTCTGCATCTCAGAATAGTAGATATTCCAGAGGTGCCACAAAGATGTTGCCCTTGCAGCATGAAGATGGTCCTTATGGGTGTAAACTGGAAAACTCAGCGAACCCTTGTTCTGACAGAATAACAAACTCCATGGCAGCAAGAGGGCTGGCACAAGTGGATGTTCCCTGGCTAGAACAAAAGGAATATGTTTGGCTAGACCACCCCTGCTATCTAAACTGGAGGCTTTCCTGGCCGTGCATGTTGGTAACTTGGAGATTTTTGCCATCATATAGTCCCATTTATAAGAACAAGAGCCATTTCCAGTAGATATTCAAAAGATATGAACAGGCGGTTTCCAAAAGAAGAAATGTAAGCCATTAATGACCATATTAAAAACAACAACAACAATAACAATCTATAAATCACTAATAAGAGAAATGCAAATTAAAGCCATTTTTAGGTTCTACCTCATGATTGGCAGATTGGCAAAAATAACAACAACACAAAAGGAAAATGACAATGTCACAAAGGCTGTGGGAGAACAAGCACACTAATGCATAGTGTTGTGAATTGGTTCTGGAAAGCAATTTGGAACTACACCCCAAATGACAGTAAAGTGTGCCTGCCCACTGGTCCAGAGATACCACAGTTAGTCCACAAAGATACCACAAAGAGATCAAAGGAAGATGGAAAGAACCCACATTGATGAAAATATTTATAGAGCTGGAAACAAAAGTGGGCACCCATCAATTAGGGAATGACTGAGCAAGTTGTGATATATGAATGTAATAGAATATTATTGTGACATAAGAAATGATGGAAGGGATGGATTCAGATAAACCTAGAAAAATTTATCTGAACCGATAACCAAGCATTCTAGAAGTTTAGTGGTCTACCTTGGAAGACCCTCACTGGCAGCCTTCAGGGAATGGCTGAAATCCTGTACTAAGTATCAGATTGGCTCTTAAATTCCCTCTAATTTTCTTGGCTTTGGATTCTCCCTCTGCAACATAAGGATAATAATCCTTGGTGCTTTTGGTTTTGTTTTTTAATGGGAGAGCCAGGAAAATGGCTAATCTTTTTTTGGAGGGAAGAAAACATTACACCATATCTCAAGTAAGCCAATCCAGGGACTCAGCGGCTCAACGGGTGGGGTACCAGCTTGCAATAGGTTCCACAGTTAGGGCAATGCTGTCTCACCTTTGTGAAGCCAGAACCAGATGACTGCACTGTTGTCTCTTCACAGATACAGCCCACTATTCGCTTATCAGTGATGGAAGGGACCAGGTTCAGCTCCTCCGTAGTCCCTGGAGGCTAGCATATTGTAGGGCTCCAAACCATTCCTTGCAGCTGTCCGTAGTCATCTCACTCTCCAAACCAGCAGCTTGCTCTTCATCAGAAGAGGTGCCTCCTCCGCTCACCATGGAATGAGTGGCAGCTCAAGCCATGCCACAGACCCTCAAGGTCTGGACCACCAGCATTCCAGGGCCCCACAGTAACCCTGAAGCCATCACAACTCAATCCTTGGTGTTTTGTGATGAATAGATTTGATAAAATCATTGGAAGAGCTGGGATGGGGCTAAGGGAGGGGATGCCACTAAATTAGAACTATCCAGAAAGTGGAAAGGGCTCCCTTGAGAAAGAGTGGGGTTCCCTTCATGGGCTGGGGGGGAGGTACTCAAGAAAAGGCTGAATGACTATTTGGCCAAATTACAAACTTTAAAATGTAGAAAGAATTGGATTGGGCCAGATGGCTACCAAACTCCTTTCCAACTCTGAAATTCTGTGATTGATTCTGAATTAATGAGCCAAGATGAACAAAACCAGTGTTAAATTTCCTCATTTGGTTCTGTGTGTGTTTGTGTGTGTTTATAGGCAGTTATATAACTATTGTGTGTGGGTCATTTGGGTTAATACTTATTTCTGGGGAAAGGGAGATGGACCAATAATAAAGGACTGTTTTGGACAGGTCATCTACACAGGCTTCCAAAGAAGCTAATGGAATTTGTTTTCTTAGGGAAGTCTGGCATCCAGGAAAAGATGGACTCTGGGAACTGTGCCTGAGCGAGATTAAATCTGGAATACTTTGTTCACTGCTGGACCTCACACTGAAGAGGCATCCAGACCAACTGAAGTGTATCCAGAGGAAGGGGATACACGTGAGTACTGAACTGGGAGTCAGAAAGAGCTAGGTTTGGTTTTTGTTTTTGTTGGTGTTTTTTTTTAGTGAGGCAATTGGGGTTAAGTGACTTGCCCAGGGTCACACAGCTAGTAAGTGTTAAGTGTCTGAGGTTGAATTTGAACTCAGGTACTCCTGAATCCAGGGCCAGTACTCTATCCACTGCGCCACCTAGCTGCCCCAGAAAGAGCTAGGTTTGAACCCCACTTCTAAAAACTTCCTAGCTATTTGATATTGGCAAGTCATAACCCCTCTGAGCCTCCATCCCCATATCTACAAAATACTCATCATAATAGCCTCTCTCATACTAACAGAGATGATACGTCTGTAAACTGCTTCACAAACCTCTGAGCACTCTATAAATGTGAGCTTGTTCTATGTATAGATAAGGGGATGGCCTTTTTTTTTCCACACAAGAAGGAGAGACTGAAGAATTATGGGAAGTGGGAGGCATGAAGGATAAGGAAAGCCCAGGAGTTTTTGAACTCCCCAGCAAGGAAAGAACGTGGTGTGGAAGCACAGCAGGGAGCAGGCTAATTGCAAGCAAAGGGTGGTACTACACTTAAATGAATCTAATAACAATCAGTTGGAGCTCACTGGTCTGCTTAAGGATGATCTGCCTGCCCAGAATGTAAATACCTCATTGGACCAAGTTTCTTCCCACCCCATTCCATCTTCCCTTGGCTATTCTCCTCCTTCTCCTTCTCCTTCTCCTTCTCCTTCTCCTTCTTCTTCTTCTTTTGTGGGGCAATGAGGGTTAAGTGACTTGCCCAGGGTCACACAGCTAGTAAGTGTCAAGTGTCTGAGGCTGGATTTGAACTCAGGTCCTCCTGACTCCAGGGCCGGTGCTCTATCCACTGCGCCACCTAGCTGTCCCCTGGATATCTTCTTAAAAGATGAGTCTAACCATGTCTCTCTCTCTCTCTCTCTCTCTCTCTCTCTCACACACACACACACACACACACACACACACACTTCAATAAACTCCACTGGCTCCCTAATTCCTCTGGATAATAAAATAAGAAATGATATTTGGCTTTTAGAGTCCTTCACAACCTGGGCCCTTCCTACATTATTTCCTGCCTTACAAATTTTCTCTCTTCCACACCCTATATGATTCATGGACACTGGTTTCCTTGCTGTTCCTCAAACACTTCATGGCTTTGCATTGACTGTCCTCATGTTGAGGATTTTCTCCCCTTATCTCAGCCTCCTGGCTTTCCTGGCTTCTTTCAAGCTTCTACTACAATCCCACTTTCTATAGGAAGCCTTTCCTCATCCCTCTTAATGTTGGTGTCTTTCCTCTGTTGATCTCCAATTAACTTGTATAAATCTTGTTTATACCTACTTCTCTGCACGTTCTTTCCCCCATTAGAATGTGAAATCTTCCAAGGCAGAGACTGCTTTCTCTTTCTTTGTACCCCCAGCTCTTAGCACAAGCCTGGAACATAGTAGGTGCTTAATAATTGTTTGCTGCCTTGACTCTACTTCCTCTCTCCCTGCCTCATCACTGCCCTGTGAATTGGCATCATTTACTCTCAACAGTTTCTTATTCTTTGAAAACTTTATTTGTTATTTGTACTTTTATAATGAGTTTTGTCTCCAGATAAAGATGAACCAATTTTATATTGCTCTGAGCTTTTGCTATAGAGGAAAAGACAATGGGTATGGGGGAAGGTTCAGAAAGAACAAAAAGATACTGTGAGACCAACATCCTACTGCCCTGGATTTAACCACCAGTCTCTTTGGGGACATGAAAATAGGGAGAAGCAGGATTTGTATGTCACGTAATAATGGCATTAACAATAATTGTAGCCCAGGCTTCCTGTCTTAGAACTGACATGCCCAGTTTTAACACTGAAGCACCGTGGAGAGGGGCCTTTTGAATATGCCTAGTTTGCCCCCATATTGGTGGGGGAGCCTCCTTTGATTGGCTAACTGCATCTGAGGATTTTTTCTTTAAAAGTTAGGACATTGTGTTACCTGGAAGTATGACCCTTGATAGAAGATTCTTTTCACTGATCGTGTATTGCATTGGGTCCCATTGTTATCTGGCTTAAAACAATGTCTTGAGTGAATGGGATATTGATTGAGAAAGTCAGAGCCTGAAAGGTACCTAAGACCAGGGAGGACAGACACCAGAGCAAGACATCCTGGGCTGCAAAGGGGTTGATCTGAGTGCCCTTAGGAGATGGGGCAAGGTAGGGTGTGAGAAGGGTGCTAGATAAACATTATCTACAAACCATGGCCAAGAATCAACCATGGTACTAGTGAGGTGCCCAGGGCTTTCTCCTGGGTCATAACTTATTTTACCCCCTTTTTGATTTATTATGAACTTAACACTCAGAAGCAGCTAGATGGTACAGTGGATAGAATACTGAGTTTGGACTCAGGAAGGCTCATCTTCATGAGTTCAAATCGGGCTTTAGACACTTATTAGCTATGTGAACCTGGGCACGTCACTTTATTCATTTTGCCTCAGTTATTCAACCCTAAAATGAACTGAAGAAGGAAATAGCAGACCACTCAAGTGTCTTTGCCAAAAGAAAAAAAAAAGGGTCATGAAGAATTGGATATGATGGAAATGACCCAACAACAAAAATAACAACTATCAAAAAACATGAACATTTCAAAATAAGAAGAGAAAAATGGGATTATATCTAAAAGTCTGAACTTCTACCATATACAACTTTTTAAGGTATATGTTCAATTTGACACAATAGTACCACACCTACACTACTGGTCAGAGTTCCTTCTGAACTTCAATTTGCTCTCTTCTGTTTATTTTTAAATGCTTCATTGACACTCTTTGGGGAGATTTTTGCATCACTATCACCACCCCCAAAGTATCTCCTGGCTGAACAAACCCCTCCCTGGTAACAAATAAGTATACTGAACATAATAAAGTTATGCACTGGCTATGTCTGCAAATGTATATCTCATTGGGTACCTCTATTCTATCACCTCTGCAAAGAGACAGAAAGCAGATTCACTAGAGGTCTTCTGGAGTCATGACTGGTCATTGCATCCAGCAGAATTCTTATTCCTAATGGCCACAGATTGACTCAGAAAACCACAAATTAACATTCTATATGTCATATTTTATTTACTTTATTAAACCTTTCTCAATTACATTTTTTGTTTTGTTTTTTGTTTTTGCGGGGCAATGGCGGTTAAGTGACTTGCCCAGGGTCACACAGCTAGTAAGTGTCAAGTCTCTGAGGCCAGATTTGAACTCAGGTACTCCTGAATCCAGGGCTGGTGCTTTATCCGGTGCGCCACCTAGCTGCCCCCTCTCAATTACATTTTAATCTGTGTCTGCCACTAGGCTGAGTTTGACACTTCTGCTTTACTCTATTGTAGTCACTAGATAAATTATCCTCCTGCTTCTGCTCATATGAAGTGTTTGTACTATCAGTTAGTGATTCACTGAAGGGGCCACAGTCCTCAAGAATCGAATGGGGGATTGTGATAAATAATTATTCATAACTGATATCTTGGGGAGATTCAGTAACCTCCCCCTCTTCTTCTCTCTAAGTCTTTCATTTTTTTTTTTTTACTGATAAGATTTGAACTAGCTTCTTGTGGCAGAACACACCCAAGCAGAAGCTATTGTTCTCCACTCAGCTTGGTGGGGTCTATATTTTTTGAACTGGTGACCTTATATAGACATACTCTCCCTATCCAAGTGACCCCCATTCCTTCATTTTATTTTTTTGTTTTGTTTTGTTTTGTTGTTTTGGGTTTTTTAATCATAACTGAGAATGTCCTGTTTATTATAAACAAATTAGCATAGCACACACAACAGGATCCATCTTTAGGTAAATAGACCAAATAGCTGAACACTGTCCAGTAAAATGGTGGTCACTGATGGTCAAAGTAATCCCATAATCAGCGAGATCTGTAGACATAATTTAGCCCAACTTGATGAAGCCTATGTCTTTCACATACTGACGGAAGCACTGGCATCACATGTTCAAACTGTACTTGCAGATCAGGCCATGCCAGTTCGAACACACACGGCATGACCGAGACCCCTGGCCGAATTTGCGAGGGTGGCTCCAATAGAGCTGCTGTTGACCCATGGAACCGCTAGCAGAGACTCAAGATAGAAGGCCATTCCTTCATTTTAACAAAACCTACCTCCAATCACGTCAACCCATTAGATTTGATTGCTATTTGATGGACCACCTACAGTTAGAAGGGTATATAACCTGTGAGTCCATTGTCATTTTTGTCTTTTGCCTGAGAGACAGCTAATGGTCACCTTCTTATTAATAACCTGGTGGCCTCATTAATAAAATGAGTAAGTTACCCAGAAACTATGTCTCTCAAATTTGTAATCTTCACAGTTATGGCAAACCATGAAGGAATACTTTAAAGGAAAGAGACAGGCCTGGCTTAGGGTCTCCCAGGCAACTGCCCTCTCATTCAAATACTCATGGTGAGATCTCTTCACCTAGAGAGGCCTTTCCCTGAGAGACTCTAAGTTGAGATTTTGACTCTTCTCAACCTAAAATTTCTGATTGTAGCCTTTGACCATTTCTGGGTAAGCATATATGTCTCTATATGTCTCTTTTGCTGTTTTAGTGTTTGTATATGGTTTAATGTTTATAGTATAGTAGCATTTTCCCCTAATTTTCACTTTCATAGGGAGGAAATCATTCAAAACTCTATGAGAGGGGCAGCTAGGTGGCACAGTGGATTAAGCACTGGCCCTGGATTCAGGAGTACCTGAGTTCAAATCCGGCCTCAGACACTTGACACTTACTAGCTGTGTGACCTTGGGCAAGTCACTTAACCCCCATTGCCCCACAAAACCAAACCAAACCTCTATGAGAGTATCTCTAAAGCTACAATCCTTGCTTTCATGTTTTGAGGGTACATATAATTTAAGTTGTGTGTGTGAGAGAGAAGAGTAGAGGTAAGCTTACCCATAAGGCAGAAGTGTGTCAAAGTGAATAAAATGAAGTGAGATATTAAAATAGGCCAAGTGAGTAAAGTGAAGTGTGAGATATTAAAGCAAGGGGGGAAAGTAGTTTTAATTTCAACTCTTTGCTTTTGGGGTCACTTTGTCTTTTTTGTCTGTCTGTATGAGGTTTCTAAGACTCATTTAAGTAAAGGAACTGAAAAAAAGGCAGCATAAAACTTCCCAAGGAGTTAGTTTAGAAGGTGAAATCAGAAAAAGGGTTACTCTCAGAGTAAAAACACCATCTTTTTTCTTTGATGGGGCTTTAACCTGCAGCTCCAAGTTGATAAGATCTAAAGCAAGCAGCTGAAGATGGCAAAGGCTGATGAGAGAAAGCTAAGAGAGTTTTTGTCACTTCAAAATTAGATGAATTCAGGTTTAATTAGATCCCAAAGCTCAAGTTTGTAGATTATGTTTAAATTGAATCTGGAGAACTGGCTTTGCCTCCTCAATATAATGGGGCAAGGTGTTTATAACAGCCAAAAAAAATTTTTGTGTGTGTTGCAAGACACATTGATCAGGGCTTTTCTATCATAGCCTTAAAAGTAATCACTTTAGGATTTCAGTGATTTGTTGTAAAAGCTGTTTTTAAAATAAGTAATGTTGGTGAAGGATGTGAGAGAAATACAGCTCTCTTGATTTGTAAATTATGAAGTGTTAACTCTCTCCTGATTCTAAATGGTGAAGAGCAGCAGGACAATGAGGAGGGTGAGTGTGATTTTTTTTTGGTGTGATTTTTAATTTGGAAAACTATATTAAGTAGGCAGTCAAGTCCTTTGTGATCAATTAACTGGATTTTGGAATAAGCCCAAACCCCACTCTTCTGTTTCAACAGGAGCATAAGCCACTGTATGTCTCCTGAAAGTTTTTGTAATTGGGGCATCTAGGTGGCACAGTGGATAAAGCACCGGCTCTGGATTCAGGAGGACCTGAGTTCAAATCTGCCCTCAGACACTTGACACTTACTAGTTGTGTGACCCTGGACAAGTCACTTAACCCTCATTGCCCCACCCCCACCCCAAAAAAGTTTTTGTAATCACTAAAAACATCTTAATGGATTTCTTTCAAGGATTTGTCCCACAAACTTCTTTCTATATTAGGAGAATGAGAGATCTGGAGCTTTCTGATTTCCTACAGAACACCTGAATTTTGTGATAAGCAGATTAATGAAGAGAATCCCGTGGGCTGAAATTAACTCTATAGCTTAGGAAAGCAGGGCTTTAATAAGACATTGTCTTAATAATACTATGTGCCATCTGAGATGTGTTTGAAATGTAAAAGAAATTGAGGTAGTCTTAGTAATATGTTTGAAAGATTTGGAAACAGAAATAAAGGCTTGAAGGAAAATATGGAAGGTAGAAAAGGTTTGGGAACAAATGGGAGGACATGCCTTGCACACAGCAGGTGGGCAGTAGCAAGTCAATGTACTAGCCCTTCCTGCCCATGGATAGTTGTTCTGGGTGCCCTTATGCCATGAGGGTCTAAGAAAGTTTAACTTTGTTTTAAGAAGCATCTTTAAAAATCTTTCAGAAAGATTGAGAATGAAAACTTTGTAGCTTGATTTGAAAGCCAATAGACCAAGTTACAGTGGGCTAGAAAGATTGAGAAATCAAAATGGATTACACCTTGTGCATTAAGCCTCTTTTATTCCATGTGGCAGTTATAGGGGGAAGGAAGCATCTGATAAGAACTGGTTCCTAAGTGGGATAGGATTTGTTATAGTTAAAATGTGTTATATACTACCACTTTTAAAATCTTCTGTAGTAAATTAGCTGGAAATTCCATAATATGAAATGCTCGGAGGGCAGCTAGATGGTGCAGTGGATAGAGCACCAGCCCTGGATTCAGGAGCACCTGAGTTCAAATCCAGCCTCAGACACTTAACACTTACTAACTGTGTGACCCTGGACAAGTCACTTAACCCCAATTGCCTTACTAAAAAAAAAAATATATATATATATATATATATATGAAATGCTTGGAATAAATAATAGCCCTTGTGTAAAATATCATATTAAATAATTGAAATTGGGGCAGCTGGGACAGCTAGATTGTGCAGTGGATGGAGCACAAGCCCTGCAGTCAGGAGTACCTGAGTTCGAATCCTACCTCAGACACTTAACACTTACTAGCTGTGTGACCCTGGGCAAGTCACTTAACTCCAATTGCCTCACTAAAAAATTTTAAAAAATTAAAAACAAAAAGAAAAGAAAAGAAATTGGGGCAGCTAGGTGGCGCAGTGGATAGAGCACTGGCCCTGGATTCAGGAGGACCTGAGTTTGAATCTGGCCTCAGACACTTGACACTAGCTATGTGACCCAGGGCAAGTCACTTAATCCCAATTGCCTCACCAAAAACAAAAAACAAACAAAAAAAACCAAACAAATAATTTAAATTATAAATTAAGGTTCTGTATGATAACATTTGGAATATACATCCAGGTTCAACTGAATTTATTCTAGTCTCATTTTAAGTGAAATTTATTATTATTATACTATATCAGGAAATTTGTTAGCTGTGTGGTTTTAAGTCAAGCTATCCCAGTTATGTGATTTGTAATCTGTATAAAGATAATGCCAAAGATTAATGTGATAATTTAGTGTATTAGAGATATTGTTAGGATGTGAATTCTTCTTCAGTTCTTTTGAGTTTTGGATTTAAATTTGTTATAGTTATGGATTTGATGTGAATAATTAATCAGCAGATTAGCAACTGAGTTAGAGTGTCAGTATTTTAAGATTTCAGGATCTAGTTCTAAGCTTAAGTTAAGTTAAAGTGCAGTGATTTGACTTCAGTTCAGAACTAAAAATTGTAAAGAAAAAGATTTATTTTTGTTTTGGAAAAGATTTTTGGAAATCAGTCTGTGCCCAGCTTTGGTGTAGGAGTAGGGTTAGATCATGTGATTAATCATTGTCCACCCAGCTTTCAGGATGAATCAGGAAGACCTTATTCAATCTAATACTACATAAATATTGTATATGGTAAAGATATTGGATAATGTAATTTGTGATTTGTGATGTAATTATGTAAAATCTTAAATGTTTCCATATACTGTTCAACTGTCTAATTATTATTCTTTTAATATGTAAATAAATAACTATAACAACTATAACAATAACAACCACAACCATAACCATAACTATAAAACACTAGTAAATAATTAGCGACTTTGTGAAACCTCTGGAAGTTTCTGCCAAGGTAAACTGGCCACACCCTGGAAGCATTAAATCAAATTCCTTAGGTCTCTTTGCCTGGGTCAGAAAAGTTTTTAAAAAGTGGCAGGTCAACTTAGTCTTTAGATATTTTAGCCCAGTACATTTTAAACTAATGTAATGATAGCAAGAGTGATTTAAATAAAACTTTCTACATATTTCCTAGTATATGCCAGCTTGGAATTCACAGGGTGATGGGAATTGGAAGCTGAATGCTTAAGGCTCCCCCTTATCAGGAAAGTCTCAAAGACAGGTAAAGGAAGCAGGGAATTGACAATTGCTCCAGCTCTTTAAGGAAGTAGAAAACAAGGTTATAGCGTGCTGGGAATTGTCACCCCATCTCTTTTAGAGAAAGAAGGCAAAATGAAATATATTAATTTATTAATAATAATCATTTTCTTTTAAAGTGCTAAAAGTATTGAACCTTAGATATTAAAATGTTACCACTGGCAATTATAAATCTAGATTTGATCTGAGTTAAGTGAAAATCTGCCCTAAAGGAAATAAGAATAAGGTCTAAAAGTGCTCTCCTATCAGGAAGCTATTAGGTCATTCTATCAGTCCTACGGACCACATGTTGGTACGATCCTGAAGTACTGTAGTTAAGCAGTTATAAACTTCCAAGTTTTGTCTATATTTAAGAGGAAGTTCACCTAAAATTATTTGGCTGTTGCTGGTGAGAATTATGAGATTTGGAGTTATTGTTTTGTTTTGTTATCTTTAGAATTTTATTTTCCCCCAATTACATGTAATAACAAATTTAACATCCATTGAAAATACTTTACGTTCCAAATTCTCTCTCTTCCTCCCTCCCCACTCCCCTTTAATAAAACAAGCAATTCAATATGTTATACATCATAAATCCTTGAGAGTTGTCTTGGATCATTGTATTGCTGAGAATAGCCAAGTCATTCAAAGCTGATCACCTTACAATGTTGCTGTTACTTTGTACACAGTACATTCCACCTCACATCAGCTCATGTAAGTCTTTTCAGGTTTTTCTGAGAGCATCCTGCTCATCAGTTCTTAAAGCCTAATAGTGTTCCACCGTAATCCCACCCCACAATTTGTTCAACCATTCCCCCATTGATGGGCATCTTCTCAATTTCTAATTCTTTGCCACGAGAAAAGAGCTGCTATAAATACTTTTTGTACACATAGATCCTTTTCCTTTTTGTTCCTTATCTCTTTTTGGAGGAGTGTTGTTTTAATAAAGTATTTACATAGGGTTTCTTTTTTTTTTTTTTTTGCGGGGCAATGAGGGTTAAGTGACTTGCTCAGGGTCACACAGCTAGTAAATGTCAAGTGTCTGAGGCTGGATTTGAACTCAGGTTCTCCTGAATCCAGGGCCAGTGCTTTATCCACTGTACCACCTAGCTGCCCCCACCAATTTTCCTTTTAAAAATACCCATGTAGGGACAGCTAGGTGGTGCAGTGGATAAAGTACTGGCCCTGAATTCAGGAGGACCTGAGTTCAAATCCAGCCTCTGACACTTACTAGCTGTGTGACCTTGGGCAAGTCACTTAACCCTCATTGTCCCGAGAGAGAAAAAAAAAAAGGAAAATTGGTAATTATAAAAAGAAAAGACCTTGTAAAATTTCACTTGAAAATCTACAAGTATTCTTAGGACCATCAAGTCATAAATTCTTATCAGCCCCGTGCAAGCCTTTCACAAAATCAGGGTGTAATTTTCAAACTTCATTTAAGGATATATTTATATGAATGTTAATCTGGAGGTTTTCAGCAATTGGCCAGTGTAGTTTGTCTAGGTGTTTAATTCACTACCTATGTGGGATTCCAGAATGTAAGTATTTTCTTGGTTTACTGATTTTCCTCCCCATTGCAAATACCTTTTGATGAGAGGGAGATGGTACTTAGGGATTCGGTAATGATTAGGAATTTGTTTTGTTACAGCACTCTGGAATTTGTTTATGATACTCAAAGATATTTTCTACCAACTTGATCTTGACAAATTCCAATTTTTACTTTAAGGTTTACTTTAAGAGATATATGTCATTCTGGTTTCCAACTAATTTACCATTTATTCCTTTTAATGTAATAACAGATTTTAAGCTGTATTTAAGAAAGGGAAATACTTTTAGAAAGAAACATTTAAGTTTAAAAAATCTTTTGTAAAAAAAAAAAACCTTGTGTATATGTTTGAGTAAAAGATTTTTTATGTGATTTTTAGAAAGCTTACTAAATTTTATCTGCAAGCTAATTTATTGCAATAATTTGATACTGATAATTATGTTTAAACTTCCTGTGATTCGTGAGACTTTATTGTCTGAAGGGAAAACTTTTCTGGGACCCTGAAAATTCTTTTTTTGAATGATTCTTAGGTTTTTCATGTCTTCAGAGTGTCCTCTTTAAGACTCATCAGCAGGGGCAGCTAGATGGCGCAGTAGATAGAGCACCGGCCCTGGAGTCAGGAGTACCTGAGTTCAAATCCGGCCTCAGACACTTAACACTTACTAGCTGTGTGACCCTGGGCAAGTCACTTAACCCCAATTGCCTCGCTAAAAAACAAAAACAAAAAAGACTCGTCAGCAGCTCAACAATATCTGACATATCTGTCTCTGGGAATAAGGTAGGGAAGTTATATTGGGTAATGTTGGACATTCCCATACTAGAAAATCTGTCCACCTTTTATCAGGGTAGACAAAATTAAAACTTGCCATTGCAATACTGAATCTATTAATTATTGATGTTTCCATTGTTTAAAGGGATTCTGAGAATAGTAGTCTGTATTTATGTCCATTCAAACATGGTTAATAACTGAACATTTTACTATGTACTGTTATATGAAACATTGTCTAATCTGTATGCAATTTGGGATTGTACTATTTACACATCACAAGTCTTTTGTTTGCATTAAGCATTTTACAGCAAAATCATTTATACAATGTTGAATTTAGGGAGGAAATTCTACTTAGCATGAATACTAGTTATATCAAGATGTTATTTTTCTATGATGTGGTAAAATATGAAAGTTTTTAACAGTCGGTTAGGATAACTGAAAGACGCCAGTTTTTCAAGGACCACCCTTTTGGGGAGGAGATGAACAGTCCGCCTGCTGCGCATGTCAGACTGCCTGCCGGGTTTTTTGACTTCCGGGGTGGAGAGAACGAGGGTAGGCCTTTTTGCCTGCTTGGCGGGACTCCTGGCGGCGCGGCACAGACGGTCTCCCTCACTCCAAAGGTGGCCTTTTTGGTTTGGTGAGTTTTTATAAGAAATATAGACTAAGCCTAGATTTAAGACGATTTCTACTGTATTTCTACTTTCCTATCCTTCTAATCAACAACACCTTATATACAATAAAGGCTCTATCTAGAAAACCAGAAGCTTCTTCCATTTACTAGTCTGGGAGATAAATTAAGGGAAAAGTTAAGTAGGGGAGATTTATGATCTAATATCCAATTTTAAATTTCACAATGACAAGTGTCTTACTGTTACCAATGTGAGATTATAGGCAATGCTTGTTATCTAGGCTATGTGATTCTTGAGGGCTGGACCCATCTGAAGCTCTGATTATTGGAATTTGCTATTTAAAACCTTATGGAACTGTTAACTGATATTATTCTGAGTCTGATCATCAAAGAATGCTATTGAGCCAGTGAATCAATGATGCCAGCAACCTTATGGGGCTTTATGTACATAAACTTTAGGTGGAGTTATCATGGAAAGCGTTGGGAGAATAACTATTGGCATGGGCTGAGGTAGGATTCTCTTAACTCAATTTCCCCAATATGGCACGTGGAATGGAAAATATCCCACCTGACTGACTTTAAGCCTGGCTCGATGCAATTGGTCATATACATAACTTTTTGTTTGTGTGTGAGGCAATTGGGTTTAAATGACTTGCCCAGGGTCACACAGCTAGTAAGTGTCAAGTGTCTGAGGTCAAATTTGAACTCAGGTCCTCCTGAATCCAGGGCTGGTGCTCTATCCACTGTACCACCTCACTGCCCCCATATACATAACTTTTGCTTAGAATTGACATAAAGTTAAGGAAGCATTATTCCCTTACTGTATGATTATGTCCCTAGTCTTGTTAGATGATCAGTATGAATACAATTTTAAATCCCTATCTTATAGACTAGTACTGGAGCACATATGAGTTACTATCATAAGATGCAGGCCAAGAGTTATGGTCCTTTCTATAGTCTAAACAGCTAACAATTATGTGTTTAGCCTTGACATCTGTTACTAGCTATATGTTTCTGTGTAAGATAAAGTCCTTTAATTTCTCATTATGTTATGGGGATAATTAATTAATGCAAAAACTTGTGAAACTAGGATACTTTTTTGTTATTTAATTAACATCATAATTGTCTCAGTTCTGTGTTAAAGAGAGGAATTCCAACACAATTACTTATCTTAGAAAAAGAATGACTAATCTTGTCTTCAAGAAACAGCCACTTTTGTTAGGAGTTATTTGTTTGAATGTGGCTAGAGATTGAAAATGTTTCACTATAAACAACTTACTCAGTATGCACTGTTGTAAAATTAATGACTCAATGTATTTTTCTGTATCATCCCTGAATGTTTTGCCACAAGTGAAGTTAACCAGGCAACTTTTATATGAATTTGTTTTGTATTGGAGTCCATCTTCTTGAATCTCATCCTCCTAATGGAGGAATTGAATAATGCCAAGTATAAAAATTTGGTTCTAATTTTCTGTTTGTATCTGAACAACCTAAAATCACAAAAGCCTCTACTCCAAAAGGTTCCAAATTAAATTCTAAATTCCACAGTGAACTGACTTTCATTATCCGACCTGGTTATTGGCAAAGTAATTTAAATCTGTGTTAAGACCAATTTTGTAGGTGATTTTTAACAGAGGAAAAGAATCCCTATAAGTGACCTGAGTCTAAGAAGACAGTCAGCTGAAAACTGCTTTTGCGATCACACCTGGACCAGAGAGCTGCATCAGATGGTGTCCCAAGAATCAGATAGCTTTATGAGATGAGACTTCTGAGACTTGAATGGACATTTTTTTCACTATTTACTTTTTTCCTTTGCATACTTTATTTGTAAGGTCTACTTATAAAAGGGGGCTGCCCCCTTTGATTTTTGTCCATGCATCACCCAATTTCTCCCCTTTTTCTCCTCACATTGTTACTCATAATAAGCCCCATAGTTAAGAACCATTGATGAAGTGTTTGTACTATCAGTGATTCACTGAGGAGTCTACACTCCTCAAGGATCAAATGGGGGATTATGAGAAATAATTATTAATAACTGATATCTTGGGGAGATTCAGAGCCCCCTCTTCTCTCTAAGTCCTTCAGGATTTTTTACTAATAAGATTTGGACTAACTTTCTTGCACCAGAACACACCAAGGTGGGGTCAACATTCTTTGAATTGATGACCTGATGTAGACATACTTTCCCCATCCAAGTGACCCTCAGTCCTTCATTTTAATATAGCCTACCTCCAATCATGTCAACCAATTCGATTTGACTGCTATTTGGTTTTGATTGCCATCTACCTACAGTTAAAAGAGTATATAAGCTGTGAGGCCACTGCCTTTTCTGTCTTTGGTCTGGGAGAGATGACCAATAACCATTCTCTTGTTAATAACCTGTTAGCCTTATTAATAAAATTATTAAATTACTTAGAAACTATGTCTTTCACATTTCTAATTGTCACAATACCCCAGTTCAGTCATTCCACAACTTATGGGTAACTACTTTCTTCCCTATTCTTTGCTATAATAAAAAAAAAATGCTGCTATAAATATTTTTTCACATGCTAGTCCTTTTCCTCTTTGGTGAAAAGGGTATGCAGAATTTAGTAACTTTGTGGGGAGGGGAACTAGAGTTCTAAATTGCCTTCTAGAATGACTAGACTGATTCACAGCTCTACCAACAATGCATTAATTAAACCATGCCTGTTTTCTCACAGCCCCTCCAACATATCATTTTCCTTTTTTTTTATCATCTTTGCTAATCTGATGATCACCATAGGATGACAGAGCCTTAGAAGACCTTAGGGATAATTTAGCCCACCTCCAACTCATTCTTCAGATGAAGAAACTGAGGCACAAAGAGGATGTGTGACTTGCAGATATTAATAATAACAACTGTGATGAAATAATGGGATTTAGCAGATACTCAAAGACCCACCTGGAGATTAATCTATACTGATTGAATCAAGTGAGAGTGATTGACTGCTGATTAAGCCTACTTCAAGTTAATTGGATTGAATCACACCTGGCTATCCCTTAAGAAGGTATTGTTCTCAGAAACTAGACTGTGAACTCAACTTGAGAACGCCTTCAAAGTCAATGGATTTGGATGACAGCCAACCAATCACCTTGAAGCAGGGTGTAAGGACCGCCTCTGTTCCAGAACTATAAAAAAGCTTCCACAAACAGCTTGCTAGGGTGTTCCTGATTAAAACAGGCTCGTGGAGGAGGACTTCAGGAAGAACCCAACCAGGCTGGAACTCTAGGCTAGACTAGAGCTGAAGCTTCTGATTTAAGGCGACCACAATTTAGATTTTAAACATCACACAACAAAAATTGCATTGATATAGTATTTTAAGGGTTGCAAAGTGCTTTACACTTATTATCTCATTTGATGCTTACAACAACCCTGAAAGATAATTCCTATTATTATCTCCATTTTATGGATAAGAAAACTGAGGCAAACAGTTTAAACTGACTTGCCCAAGGTCACATAGCTAATAGTATCTGATGTCAAATTTGACCTCAGGTCTTCCTGACTCTAGGCACAGTGCTCTATCCAGTGTATCATCTACCTTCCGGATGGGATGGGGACCTAGATCTCTGATTTCCAAGCCAGTGTTCTTTCCACACTTTTCATAAAACCTTGTAGGCAAAGAGTTTTACCTCCCCCCACCCAACACTCCCCCTGGCTGATCTTATCCCTTTTCCAGAGGTATAACTAGGACATCTGCCAGCCATGGTAAATTCCATGTCTGGAGGTAGGGTGGAGGAATGGGTGTGGGTATGTGTGTATGTGCCTGTGGAGAGATCTCTGATATATGTCAGGACACCAACCTGAGGCAGGGCAGGGGTGTGTGTGTTCTGAAGAGCACTGTGGTAATAAAGCAGTACCCTGGAACAAAGCCCCTTTTGCCCTGCCCTAGTTATAGCTCTCTCTGTCTCTTCCTGAGAGGGCAGGCCTCTGCCTTCCTATTGCCTGAATTGGTAGAATATTCCAGAGTTCTCCTTAACCAGACTCAGTCCTCCAGTTTTCAGAGTCCCCTAAACTAAGCCTAGCCCAAGGAGACAGCCAGAAGGAACTCAGGATTTGGACTCAAAAGACCTAGATTTGAATCTTAGCTCTACAACTTATTGCCTATGTGACCTTTGGTAAACCACCTCATTTCTTTTTGCCAGTTTCCTCAAGTGTAGAGAGAAGGGGTTGGGCTCATTGGCCTCCAAGGTCCCTTCTGGCTCTCTGATTCTATGAACCATTAAATTCATGTCCCATAGGTTTTCAGCCCCTCCCCAATGTGTGGGCACCCACTATATGTTCAGTTTTCTACCACAAAAACGGACCACAAAGGGATATGTGCCCAACAACTTCATTTTATAGAGGAGAAAGCCGAGGCCCAAACAAAGGAAATAGCTGCCCAGATGTCACATGTTATATTACTTAGCAGCAGAGATTGGATGTGAATTTCTGGATTTCTCCCACTCCAAATGCAGCCCCCTTTCAAGTCCACAGTGATGGGGCAGCTAGGTGGCTCAGTGGATAGAGCACCGGCCCTGGAGTCAAGAGGACCCAAGTTCAAATCAGGCCTCAGACACTTAACACTTACTAGCTGTGAGACCCTGGGCAAGTCACTTAACCCCAACTGCCTCACCAAAAAAAAAAAGAGAGAATCAAGTCAACAGTGATGAGGCTGTGACTTGTCCTCTGGATGAGCCCAGGGTTTCATTGGGGAGATGTGATTTACACCCACAAAAAACCTTAGACTCCTTGGTTTCCTTTAAAGCTCAGCTGTACTGTTTTCTTCAGCATGAGATCCTTCTTGATCTCTTCAGACACCCAGGTTGCCCATGCTCTTCACACCAACCTTACCTTGTATCTCTCATATGCTCTTCACTCCAAGGTTACCTTGTACCTCTCGTATGCCTTCTGTAGATTCAAGGGTATACATATGTCAGCTGCCAATTTAGAACTTTAGCTTCCTGAGGATAATGATTGTTTGTCTTTGTATCCCTTGTAATTGGCAGGCAGCTAGGTGGCACCACAGTGGATAGAGTGATGACTTTGGGTTTTTTTTGGTTTTTTGGTGAGGCAGTTGGGGTTAAGTGACTTGCCTAGGGTCTCACAGCTAACAAGTGTCAAGTGTCTGAGGCCAGATTTGAACTCAGGCCCTCCTGAATCCAGGGCCGATGCTCTATCCACTGTGCCACCTAGCTGCCCCTAGAGTGATGACTTTGGAGTCAGAAAGACCTGAGTTCAAATCCAGCCTCAGACACTTGCTAGGTGTATGACCCTGGGTAAGTCATTTAACTCTGTTTGCTTCAGTTTCCTCATCTGTCAAATGAGCTGGAGAAGGAAATGGCAAACTACCATGGTATCTTAGCCAAGAAAACCCTAAATGGACAAAGAATCAAACACAATTGATATGACTCAACAACAACAACCACCACCACCACCACCAGTGTCTAGCACAGAGTAGGTGCTTTAAAAAGAGCTTTTCGATGTATTATTTGACTCACCAGTCAGTCAACAACAATGGGCTAATTCAGCAGCCTCTTTTCCCTTTCCTTTGGTCATAAGTAGTGATAGGATGGGCAGCTAGATGGTAAAGCGAATGGGACTGGACTTAAAATCCAGAAGGTCCAAGTTAAAATCCTACATCAGGTGCCTACTGTCTGACCCTGGGCAAGTTACTTAAACTTTTTTAGCCTCAGTTTCCTCATTTATGGGGATGATAATACCACCTTCATAGAGTTGTCATGAGGATCATGAGATAACATCTAAAGTGCCTTACAATCCTTAAAGTGCCTATGAATGCTAGCTATTGGTACTATAGGATCAGGAATCTAGAGCTGGAAGGACCTTGGAAGCTCAAGTCACTTATTTGTCAGATGAGAAAACTGAGACTCAGAAAGGTCTGTGGGGACCAATTTTTAATTGGGGAGTGCTAGCTAAGCGGCTTGCCGAAATATTGGGGCAAGGAAGGAGACCGGCAGCCTCCCTCAAAACAGAACAAGATTTATTTTAACAAGAGCAAACTTTAAAAAAAAACACGAAGAGGATCAGTAGGATCAAGGGAAAGGAAATAAAATGGGGAAAGGGAAATTATAATACCTGAAAAAATACCACGGCCCAGGAATCAGCTGAAAATACGGAACAGAACGCCTGTCGCTTTCCAGCTTCCACCTAGAATGCCCGATTCTCCTCCCCCAAACCTAGAAACACCCCACACAGTCCCAGCCAATGGGACAGCCGCTCTGACCGTCACATGACTGCCTTCACTAGGCTTCCAATCATATAATTTTGCCAGGCCCATGTAGGCGTCGGCGAGTGGTGATGACATAAGGTGCCAGAGCCCTGGCAACGGCTACAACCAGTGGGTGGAGCACCGTGTGGTTTGCGGAGCCTGAGGCCAGTGTGCGTCCGAGGCATAAAAACCTCAAATAAATTAATTCTTTACAGGTTATAATATGACTTAAGATCATAGATTTATGGCTAGAAGGGGCCTCTTGGCCAAACCCTCTCATTTGACAGATAAGGAAACTGAGGTCTAGCCACCTGCCCAGGGTTAGCAAATAGCAGACTTAGAACTCAAAGCCAGGTCCCCTGAACCCAACTTCATCCCTCTTTCCAACAAACCATGATTCAAAGGTATCACAGCTGGGACCACACAGGTTTGAAGGCCAACAACATTTATTATAATAGCATGAAGTTACAACTCCCATCAAAGAAGGACGACCTCCCAGGCATGAAGCCAAGAACTCTTCAGGCCTCTTTGGGGCCGCTGGGCTACTAGGCAGGAAGCAGGGTTGCCAAACCCTTCAGTTCCTGGGTGTGTGTGTGTGGGGAGTTCAAGCAGGGACCTTCTGGGATTTCAGGGAAGCAACATATGTCTGAGTCCATTTTGCTGTGGGATCAGCACAGACTTTCTGTCCTTTTTTGGTGATGAATCTGTAAAGGAAAAAAACCCAATCTACTGACTATCTTTCCATCATGAGGATAACACCAGCTTTGTCATTTACAAAATGCTTTCCTCATCACAACCCTTTAGTGTCCTGTCCTGGACTTGGAGACAGGACAAGCTCCAGAGTCAGTGGTCCTGGGTTTAAATGCTGCTCTGCCTCTAATGTCTACTCCCCATGTGACCTTGGTCATCTCTTAACCTCCCAGGACCTCAGTGTCCACATCTGTAAAATAAAAGGGTTAGACTAAATGACTTCTTGAGTTACCTTCCATATCTAGAGCTATGATTCTATAATCCTAAATCATTTATGTTTCCCTCTGTAAAATGAACAGAGTGGACTGGTTGACCTCTGATGTCTCTTCCAGCTCTAGATTGATGATCTATTACTTCACTGCCATAGAACAGTACTCCTACCCATCCTATCTCATCCCCAGCCTTCCTGGAACACATTCAGGTTGCATACAGTCTAACCCTAAATCCAAAGGAAAAATAGATCCCTATGATCTTCCTATGGGACAACTAGGTGGTGCAGTGGAGAGAACATTGGGCTTGAAATCAGAAAGACCTGAGTTCAAATCTGGTCTCAGGCACTTACCAGCTATGTGACCCTGGAAAAGTCACTTAACCCTATTTGCTTCAGTTCCTCAACTATAAAATGGGGACACACTGGAGAAGGAAATGGCAAAGTACTCCAGTATCTTTGCCAAGAAAACCCCATGGACAAGTCCATGGGGTCATGAAGAGTCAGACATGACTGAAAAACAACAACAAAAACAACATGACCCTCCTAGAAACAGCTAGACCAGGCTACATCACAGCAGAAGAGGCTAGACCAGGCTACATCACAGCAGAAGAGGCTAGACCACGCTACATCACAGCAGAAGAGGCTAGACCACGCTACATCATAGCGGAAGAGGTTAGACCAGGCTAGACCATCTCTACACTTAGGGAAATTAAGTGACTTAGAATCCCCATTTTACAGATAATAGAGGAACAAAGAGGGAAAGGGACTTGTCCACTGTCTCACAGCTAATATATTTTGGAGGTGGGATAGGAATGGATGAGTCTATCAATCAGTCAGTCATAGCAAGGCTATCAATGCTAAAGGCCATGCTCCCTGCCTGATCATAAGGTTGCCTTGTCTCTGGTGTCTCTGAGCCCTTGTCCCCATTCTCCAGGCTAGAAGGAATACTCACATGACAGCAGGCAGCGAGCAGCTGCTCTTGGTTAGTTCATAGCTCTGCACAAGCTTCCTGGAGATGGGCCTCGGGCTGAATTTCTCACAGCAGTATCTGGCAATGTCAGTGCCTCCTAAAAAGCAAGACAGAGAGACTCTGGAGATGTCCCGTCCCCTCACCCCCTGCCCTACCATCCAGCCCCAAGAGAAAAAAAAGGCACTTTTCAGGGGGCAGCTAGGGGAGCAGCCTTACGTGTGGCGCCCAGACTGTGGAGCAGAGGACATAAGCCCAGAGGACACAGAAAACTATCCTAGAGGCCTTCATGATTCTTCTGTGCATCTTCAAACACCACTCAGCTCAACAATGGTTCTGAGATGGAGGTGAACTCGTTTGCTTATTAAGGAAGAGGCTCCCTGAAGAGATTTCCTGAGAATTTTGTGGTTGGAAAAAATATCAGGAAATTCACTTTCTAGGCTAAGCTAGAGGATTTCACCTTGGCATGTGTGAGCAGCCAACAGCCAGAGGGGTGCACCAGTCAAGAGGAGTGAGTGATAAGCCGGAAAAGGGCAAAATGCCAGAGGGAATGCAAGTAGTGGGAACAAGAAGCACATTGCCTCAGGGGCCGATGCTCTGTGTCTTCCCAGTAGTGTCCAATGCCCAAGCCAAGGGACTTTTGGAAGATCATTTCAACTTCTGGGGAAGCAAATGGGGGAGTCATCAGTGATTTTTACTCAAAGCAGTTGCCCCAGCCTTGCTGGATTGTTTTCTAAAGCTTAGCTTTTTACATTTGGGATAGAATGATAGACTGCGAGTCCTGAAGACCCATGTTCTAGATTCTGACACTTAGATTCTGCCTGGGCAGATCCCTTAACCCATCTGAGCCTCTGTAAAATGCAATCTCTGAGGGCCCTCCCCAAAATACGAAATAGGTAGTGTTCTTGAGCAGAGAAATGACCTGTGCAACCCTGAGCAGGTCATTTCCCCTCTGTTTGCCTCAGTTTCTTCATCTACAAAATGAGGATAATAATAGTATCTACACTCCAGGCTTGTTGTGAGGATCAAATGAGATAATAATTGTAAAATACTTAGCACAGTGCCTGGCATATGGGTGCTAGATAAATATTAGCTATTAAATGGGTATATAAAAGATATACACAAAGTCAATGGCAGGTAACTTTAGAGGGGAAGGCACTAGCAGCTCAGACCAATTTGTGCCCCAAATCTCAATCAATGGGTAGAGCACTGGCCCTGGAGTCAGGAGGACCTGAGTTCAAAGCCAGCCTCAGACACTTAACACTTACTAGCTGTGTGACCCTGGGCAAGTCACTTAACCCCAATTGCCTCACTAAAAAAAAAAATCTCAATCAAGACTTTACCAGAGTCTCTCTTCTCAGTAGGGCACTCTATTTGAGAAACTAAATTAATATAGGAGAATTCTGAGTGGACATATCGAATAAGAGCAAGGGTAAGTATGATGAGTCAGAAAGACTTATTTTCATGAGTTCAAATCCAGCCTCAGACACTTATTAGCTGTGTGGCTCTTAACAAGTCACTTAACCATGTTTGCCTCAGTTTCCTCATCTATAAAATGAGCTGGAGAAGGAAATGGTAAACCTCTCCAGTATCTCTGCCGAGAAAATCCCAAATGGAGCCATGAAAAGTCAGACACAGCTGAAATGATTCAACAACAACAACAACAACAAAGTATTATCCAGCCAATCATGTATTCCTATGGGCCAGGGTCTTTTTTTATGGGTGAATGTAGAGGGACAGTTGAGATAATATAAAGAAGCAACTCAGCAGAAAGAGGACTAGGTATGGAATCAAGAAGACCTGGGTTCAAATCTCTCCAGACTCTTACTAGTTTGTGTCATTCTGAGCAAGTCACTTAGCCTCTACCTGTCTCAGTTTCCTCATCTGTAAAATGCCCTCCCTGGGGACTTGATTTTTTTAATGCCTTATTTTTAGGCTCTTTTTTACACTACTCTTACTTTTCAAATCCCGCTCCCCTAGAAAACTCTCTTGTAATAGAGAAAAGTAGTTAAGCAAGAGACTACATCTGATGGTACATGCAATATTCCATTAAACCCCCATCTTCCTACAGAAAGGAGGCAAGCGTATTTTATTATCAATCCCCTGAATCCAAAGAGTGGTCACTGCATTTAATGAGTATTGATGTCATTTAATGTTGCTTTCACTTACATTATTGTGGTCACATGTGGTCACATTGTTCTCTTACCTCTGTTTTCTTGGCTATGTATCAGTTCACATAAACCTTCCAATGTTTCCATGAATCCTTCATATTTGTCATTTTTTACTTCACAAAAATATCCCCATGAGTTAGAGAATGGCAGTTTGTTCTACCACTCTACAACAATGGGCATTGAATTCCAATTTTGGCCAATACAAAAACTGGAACTGTGAATATTTTAAGGTAAGTGGCCATTTTCTTGTGGTCTTTAACCTCCTTTGGCCCAGTAGCGGGCTTGCTAGGCCAAAGGATGTGGGCATTTCAGGCACTTTTCTCACATAATTAAAAACTGTCTTCCATAGCAGTTGGACGATTCACAGATTCACCAGCAGTATACCAGAATTCTTATCCTCCCCATAGTTTCTGGGACCCCTCTTACTCAGCCAGTGTTGGGGACTGGCTTCAATCTCCCCTTTTTGAAAAAGACTCACATGTACAAAAACATTTATAGCAGTTTTCTTTGTGGTGGCAAAGAATCAGAAATCAAGGGAATGCCCATCAATTGGGGAGTGACTGAACAAGTTGTGATATATGAGTGTAATGGAATACTATGGTTCTGTAAGAAATGATGAGCAGGGGGCAGGTAGGTGGCACAGTGGATAAAGCACTGGCCTTGGATTCAGGAGGACCTGAGTTCAAATCAAGTGTCTGCACTTGACAGCTGTGTGACCCTGGGCAAGTCACTTAACTCTCATTGCCCTAAAAAAAAGAAAGAAAGAAAGAAATGATGAGCAGGCAAATTTCAGAAAAACCTAGAAAAGTCTTAAGTGAACTGATGCTGAGTGAAGTGAGCAGAACCAGGAAAACATTGTACACAGTAACAGGAACCTTGTGTGATGATCAACTGTGATAGACTTAGCTCTTCTCAGCAATACAATGATCCAAGACAATTCCAAAGGACTCATAATGGAAAATGTTCTCCACATCCCAGAAAAAAGAACTGTGGATTCTGAAGGCAGATCAAACCATACTATTTCTACTTTTGTTTTGGGTTTGTTTTTTTTAAGTTTTTCCCTTGTGTTCTGAATCTTCTTTCACAATATGACTAATGTAGAAATCTGTTTGATGTGATTGTATGTATATAACCTATATCAGACTGCTTGCTGTCTTGGGGAGTGGGCAGGGAAGGAAGGAAGGGAGAAAAATTTGGAATTAAAAATCTTATGAAAACAAATGTCAAAAACTATCTTTACACGTAACTGGAAAATAATAAAATACTTTTATGATTTAAAAAATCTCCCCTTTTTTCAGCAATCTATTAAAAATCTATAACCCTCTGAAATATCTGAGCTACATCAACACTTACTCTATGGGTATAAAATTAAATGTAAAATGGGAGGCAGCTAGGTGGCCCAGTGGATAGAGCACCAGCCCTGGATTCAGGAGGACCTGAGTTCAAATCTGGCCTCAAACACTTGACACTAACTAGCTGTGTGACCTTGGGCAAGTCACTTAACCCTCATTTGCCTCATTGCAAAAAAAAAATTTAATGTAAAATAGATGATCTCCTTGTCTCCAGGTTGAGATATGAAACCATTAGGAACCAGGTCCCCAAAGGCAGATTAGGAAGACATGTGAGCCTCAGCTCCACTGCGTGGACCCTTAAACCTTAGTTTCTCCACCTCTACTCAGCCCCACCTTCATACAGACTAGGAAAGCAACAGCCTCCCACCCAGGCCCTAGCACCTCAGAACCAGCTATACAGGCGAGCTATACCAGAGGCTAACTCCTTCTCACCCTCCCAGAAGCCACTTCTTTACAAAATTAACAACTTTCTGAGACTGAGAGCAAGAATGAATCATTTTAATGTCGTGCTTTAAGCACTATAAAGTGCTATACAAAATGAGTGCAACATGACTTTCAGAGGTAATGAAAGGTCATGAAGAAGGAAGCTACTCACATAACATTAGCGAACACCTCTAGGGTTACTTGAACTTTGCCAAATATTTTCCACTTATTATTTCACTTGTTCCTCACAACAACCCTTCCAGGTAAGAGCTATTATTATTAGCCTCATGTTATAGATAAGGAAACTGAGGCTCAGAAAGATGACTTGGCCTGCCCAGGGTCACACAGCTTGGGAGTGTCTGAGGCATGATTTGAACTCAGGTCTTCCTGACTTTTGAGTCCTGCACCTTCACCCACTCCACGGACTAGCTGCAAAGGGAGCCCTTTGGCAAATCCCCTTGAAAAAATGAACAGCCCCCTCTTCTCTGAGCTGGGAAGATCAGGCTTTCTGATTATCTATCAGAAAGCTTCTTTTGAAAATATGCCTGTGGACATTCTTCCTACCCCATCCCAACCAAAGTTCAGATTATTTCATTCAACAGCCATTTATTAAACAGTCATTCAGTAAAAGGCACTGGGTTGGAGTTGTAGATACAAAGATGGAAGGAGATAGAGGCCTTGACCTCAATGGGCTTACATTCTAGGCAAAGGATAAGATAAATACACAAATAACTATAATATAAGTTATAATACAAGAAGTTCACAGAAGTTAAGCCCCTCCCTCCGTAAATACCATAACTCCAAATTGTCCTGACTTCCCACCTTCAGTTTCCTCGTCTGTCAATTGAGGCAGTTAGACAAGGTTACCCCTAGCTCTGTTCTAGGCTTTTGATCCTGCCTCTGACACTTACTAGCTGTGTGACTGCAGGGAAGTCACTTCATCCCTCTCTGCCTCAGTTTCTTCATCCATAAAATGAGGGTCCCTTGTCACTGTAATGATGCCATGATCCCTGAGGGGATAGCTTTTCAGGTCCCCCAACTCCAAACTCAAGGTAGCCACTAAACAGAGCTGCCCCAGGTAAGGATCACTTAGGGTGTGGCCCAAGATCTTAGATGGAACATCTCTCCCTGATAACATCTGACTACTGCTCCAGGTACAACAATAACCCAGTGTCTTGCACATTTCTTTTATATCCAGCTACATCTTGGGAGTGGGGCCACCCAGTGTGGAAACTCCCTCCACTGATGCAGGTGGCAACTCATTTGTCTTAGAGAATTGTGTGGGGGTACTTAGAGCAACCCACCAAGGGTCCCTGTCAGTATATGTCAGGGGTAGGACCTGAACCCAGGTCTTCCTGACTAAGTTTGGTCCTATATGCACTGGGCCATATTTTCCTCTCACTCTGCCCATGGTATCATGAAATCAACCAGGTCAATCAACAATATTTGTAATTATTCTTTGCCAGGTTCTGAGCCAGGTGCCTAAAATGAAACAATCCATGCTTCCAGAAAAAGAGCTTCGGAATGGGGCTTACAGAGTATCTCTATAAGTCTCTGTGTCAAGAGGGGAAATGGTTTCACCCTCCCAATGGGTGTGAGCAGCAACCAAGGCATCGCTTCCCAGTGAAACAATCTCCCCTCCTCCTCCCCCGACACCCCCCCCCCCCAGCTCAGGACTGGCCCTGTTGACCACAGAGCTGAGGGTTAGGATGGAAAGAAACAGTCCATGGGGACAGAATACTTGGCAAAGTAGAAAAAGCAGTTTATGTACATCATCTCATTTGGTAACGAGCATAGGACATTAGCACTGGAAAAGGGCCTAGAGTCAACCAATCAGGCCATCACTGGCAGCAGAGGCCCTGGTCTGAATCCCGGCTCTGCCCATTCTATGACCTTGGCTGAGTCTCTGGGCCTCTTGTTTCCTTCTTTATAAAATGAAGGGGAGGGAGGATGTACTCAGTGGCCTCCAAGGTGCTTCTAACCCTAAAGCTGTGATTCCATTGATTTTACAGAGGAGGAGGAGGAGGGGACGTCACCTAGAGAGCAAAAAGGACTTGCTCAGGGTCACATGGGCAGTAAATGGGACTCCGAGAGCCTGGGATGTACAAAGTACACCCTGATGATGGTCCAGCTGAGAGAGAAGGAAGAAAGACCACCTTCTCCACCACCCATTCCAACCCCCAGGCAACTGGCTGGTAGAAGCCACCCCCATCTTAGTGATTCAAGGTGGTGCTGTTGGAAGATGGCTTCCTGAGGGTTTTTTTCAAGGCCTTTGGCACAAACCCCAGGGACAGCTTGGCTTTCTTAGCATCTATTATCTTCATTCGATCCTTGACCCACTGCTTTGTGGGATCAGCACAGACTTGTCGGTTTCCTCTGATGGTAAAGCTGGAGGGGAAGAAACAAAAGATGATCAGAGTAGAAGGGAACTTGGGGATCCTCAAAATTGAGCCACCTCATTTCATAAAAGAAAAAGCCTGGAGGAAAGAGAAAGAAAAGAGAAAAAAAAGGAGAGAAAGAAAGAGAAGAAGGAAGGAGGGAAGGAAGGAAAGGGGAGAGGAAGGAAGAGAAAATCACATAAAGGATTAATATCTTGGGGAATATATGATAAATATGGAGAAAGGGGACTTGATCAAGAAATGAACCAGAATGGAAGCCCAAACTATTATCAATATGATTCTGGTAATTATGATATCCTCAAAATGCTAACCTTGGATAGAGGGGAGCACTCAGCACCTGTGGGACAAGAGGGAGGGAGGAAGAGATGAGGGTGGAGGATGCAAAGAGGAGAATGAGTGAAGAAGGGGAGGGGACTAACTCCTTGGCCTACACAATCTCAAGGGGACTGCCCCTGACCACCACACTTAACCCAGATTATAATGGAACACTTAGAATGTAATAGAAAATAATTGCACCATAAAAAAAGATACACAGAATGAAATCTGGAGCAATTCAGAGGAAGTGGTATATAGTAAGAAACAGTTCATAAACTCATTGTCCATGAAGAGTTTATAAACAAGAAGACAGCTACAAAAACTCACAGGAAACAGATGGGAAAGAAGCTCAGGATCCAAGATCTGCTATGGACTTTTGAGTTCATTGAGTCTATTTTACAAATAAGAGAAGCTGGCATAGAGAATTAGGTGACTTGCCCAAGGTCACACAGCTAGTAAGTAACTGGGGTAGAATTCAAACCCAGACCTTCCGGACTTAAGTCTAGCACTCTGTCCTTTACAACACAGATTTCCTAGTTTTGTCCATCACTCACTAACTGTGGGACTCAAAGCATGTCCCTTGCCCTTTCTGGGCTCAATGTTCTCTGTTAAAGGAAGGGGTTTAAATAAATTCCCTCTAAGCTTCCTTCCAGGTTTAGGAATCTACAACCAATTCTTTCTCACTGGGAGTAGCAGGAATGACAGAATCACTTAGGGCAGGAGCCCCTTGGCTCCATGGTCTAGTTTTCTGGGGTTGTGTAAGCAACTCTGGGGCAGAAGAAGTCACCATATGCCTGCTATCCCCAGTCAAGAGACCCAATTCATCAGTCAACATTTACTAAATGTGTACTGTTATAACAGGCCCTGTGCTGGGCAATGACAATAACAAGTGACTTTGGATCACTCTCTTGAGTCCTTCCTTGGGTCACCCTCTATCCAAGGTTAGCATTTGGAGGATACCATAATTATCAGAATCATATTGATAATACTTTGGGCTTCCATTCTGGTTCATTTCTTGATCCAATCCCCTTTCTCCATATTTATCAACCCTCTTTTGCCTCAGTTTCTTCAACTGTGAAAGTGGGATAATAATAGCCCCTCCCTCCCAGGGTTGTTGTGAGTATCAAATGAGATATTTGTAAAGTGCTTAGCCCAGTGCCTGGCCCATAATAGGCACCATCTAATTGCTAGTTATTATTGTTATTAAATGAGTGAAACAGTTCTTGCCTTCAAGGAGTTTACATTCTAATGGGAGAATCGAACACATTTAGAGGCAAGTAAGTACAGAATACATACAAAATAATTTAGGTATGAGGGGTGCATTTTTGGCATAGTAGACAGCCTGTGACATGACATGAAAGATTATATGGAGGGGCAGCTAGGTGGCACAGTGGATAGAGCACTGGCTCTGGATTCAGGAGGAACTAAGTTCAAATCCGGCCTCAGACACTTAACACTTACTAGCTGTGTGACCCTGGGCAAGTCACTTAACCCCAATTGCCTCACCAAAAAGAAAGAAAGAAAGAAAGAAAGAAAGAAAGAAAGAAAGAAAGAAAGAAAGAAAGAAAGAAAGAAAGAAAGAAAGAAAGAAAGAAAGAAAGAAAGAAAAGGAAGGAAGGAAAGGAAGGAAAGGAAGGAAAGGAAGGAAAGGAAGGAAAGGAAGGAAGAAAGAAAGAAAGAAAGAAAGAAAGAAAGAAAGAAAGAAAGAAAGAAAGAAAGAAAGAAAGAAAGAAAGAAAGAAAGAAAGAAAGAAAGAAAGAAAGAAAGAAAGAAAGAAAGAAAGAAAAGAAAAGAAAAAAAGATTATATGGAGGAAACCTTCAGAGGGACACTTGGACTGAATACATTTGGTGGCTGTGTGGAAGAGGAGTTGAAGAGAAGAGAGATTGAAGACCTCCTTGGGAGGCTCAGAGGCCTTTGAAGGCCTGAACCAAGATGATGATCCAATGAATATTGAGAACAGGATAGGTGGGAGAGATGTTGGGGAGGGACAATCAAGACCAGGCAATGAGTTGATTAGTTACAGGGTCCAGGAGAGTAAAGGAAGAGGAGAGGTAAGAATGACTCCTAGGTCCAGGGCTCAAGTACTCACATCACTCCAGGCATGGAACAGGCACTCCGGTTGGTTACTTGGTAGCTGCTCACTATGCTTGCGGGGATCGCCTTCTGTATGTAGTTCACACAACAAGATGAGGGAAGGACGGCAGCTCCTGCAAGATAGAATGAGAGGGTTTCCTTTCCTTTCTTTCTCTGTCTGCTATAGGGGAGTTTTGGTGCTTAGACCCATGGCTAGGACTTTAATTGAATTCAGCAAGAAGCATTCATTAAGCACCTACTGGTTAAGGGTCACTGGAAATACAAAAATTAAATGAGATACTGCCATTTCCCCTTGGAAGCCTACATTCCAGTGTCAGGGTGAGACATGACACTACAGAACTGAGCCCCCACCCTTGGCCCCTACAACTAGGTAGCACAGTTAGGTGAGGTGGTAGATAGAGCACTGGACCTGGAGCCAGTAAGACCTGAGTTCAAATCTGACCTTATACAGTTAATAGCGGGTAATTTAATTTCTGCCTCAGTTTCTTTGACTGTAAAATGGGAATAATAATAGCACCTACTTCACAGAGTTGTTGTGAGGATCAAATGAGATAATGATGGCAAAATGCTTAGCACAGTGTGGGTGCCTAATAAATGCTTATTTCCCTTCTTCCTCCCTTCCTTCCTACAATTTAGTTCCCATCTCAAATGAAGAAAAAAGAAAGGTTTCTAGGTTTAGAGTCAGGGAACCCAGTTATAATCCTGATTCTGCCACCTTGGGCAAGTCATTTCACTTCTTCAAGTCTCAGTTTCCTCATCTGTAAAATAATGATGGGGATGGACCTCTAAATGTGCTTCCAGGTCTAGGTCATGAACTTGTTTTCAGGACAACCTGAGTTCCAATTCTTCCTAAGAAATTTACTATGTGACCATGGATGAAGTCATTTCACCTGTTTGCCTCAGTTTTCTCATTTGGATGCCTTCAGGAAACTGCAAAACTCTTTTAACACTAGAAGGACCAGGCACATTCATTGACACAGACTTTTTTTTTAAAATAATTTTGCTGTAATTTGCCATAATTTATCTTCTCCGTGCAAAGATACATTAAATGCAAATAATTACAAGCAGATCTTATAATTTTGCTTTGAAATACAAATTTTTACCCTGTTGCTTTTTTTATGGAAAGAAAAAAATGTTACAGCATGGTCCTTCAGGATACTTTTGAATTGCAGTCCTTCTCCAAAGAGCCCAAGCTACTTATGAAAGTAAAAGCCCATCTTTGACAAACCAACATTCTCCCTGACTTGCTGGATGGCAGCAAGACCTGGAATGCAATAGAAGAGAATGGAGTGGTGCACCGTGGGTGTGGATCAACTAAGGCTTGGAGCAAACAACCTGTTAGACCCAGAATTTCACAGGAAGAGGCTGATCTAATGGAGACAACAACAGAATCCTTCTCAGGGGGTTGTTGTGAGGACTGAAAAAGATAATGCCTGGACTGTGCCTTGCAAATCTTAAGGTGCATGTCAACAGCTTTCTTGATTAGTAGATAGTAGTAGTAATAACACCCAAGCCTATACGCTTCCTTCTCTTCTCTCCTTTCCCTCCATGAGTCCATTTGATTTCCTTTAAGGAATCACAGGATATCAGAATGGAAGGAACCTTAGAGACCCCCTAGTCCAACCCTCTCATTTTACAGATGAGAAAATCAAAGTTCTGGTTGGGTTGGGGATTCATTCAAGGTAGAGAACAAGGTAACAATGAACTACAACTGGAGCCCAGGGCTCCTGACTCCAAATCCAGTTGCTTTTTCCCACTGCCCAGGTGTAGCAGGGATGCGTTGTGATGGCCTCACCCTGCTCACCTGCACTTAGCCTTTCAATCCTGGCCCTTACTGCCCCTCTCCACTCCCAATCTCTAATACTTGGCCATTCCACTCAACTCCCCAGATCCCATCCCAAGCACTCTGAGTCTATCTCACTCCTTGTCCCTGGGCTCTTTGCCTCAGGAAGCAGAAGTAACACTTCCTAGACCTTCAACACAGGATGGGGAGGAGAGAGGGAAGGCAAGTAGAAGGAATTCAATCTTACCTGCTGCAAAGGCAGTCGGACAACAGATAACCATGAGTAAGAGGTGAAGGAAAATCATCATGGAAGCCTTCATGATCTTGTCAGGGGAGAAGATATGGAGAACTGGACCTAGGGATTTTTAGAAATAGTTAAGTACTTGTAAAAAAGTTAAAACAGAAAACCAAAGCAGATAGGAGAACCCTAGGGAAGAGCTTGCTTCTGTTCCTCTGATTCCTTATCGGCTTCCCCACGCCTTTTATAGTTCTCCAATAAAGAGGAAATATCCTTTCTTGTGAATTAAAGAATGCACAAGTGTTTTGCCACTCAAGAAAAGGGAAGTTGGAGGTGGGGCTGAGTCAAAGGGTTTATTTTGGGGGACACTGAAAAAGGGCTGATCCAGGAGACTCTAAAGTTCATTCTTTCCATCATCATCATCATCAGGGGGGTGTTCCTTGGCAGGATTTTCTCTTGCAGAGTTGGACTGGCTCCAGTTGATTAATCCATTGAAACCAAGCATGAAGAAACTCAGCTCCACCCTTTCTTCTTGTATTTCTGGCAGACACCTACTGGACAGCCTTAATTAAATCAAATTGGCTTGGGAAAGAGTCATAGGTTCATAAGTCTAGAGCTAGAAGTCAGCTTAGAGGTCCAATAAAACAACTTGCATTGTCAGGTGAGGGAAACTGAGGCCTGGGGAGGTTGCCCATGGTTACACAGGTATTAGTGGAGGGGCAGAGATTAAGCTCTGGTTCCTTTTCCAAATCCAGAGCTCTTTCCACTGTACCAGACAGTGGCCTCGATGACCAACTGAAGGAACCTCAGTTAAGCAACTGGTAAATCTTCCTACTCCAGAGAGTAGAGATACTTGGACCAGGTGCCAGGAGACACATATCCTAATCTGGCCTCTGCCATCAACTGACCTGGATGACCTTAAACAGGTCACTTCCCTTCTCTAGGTCTCAGATACCTTTTCTCTTTACTGAGTCCATTAAATGAGGGCATTGCAATAATTGAGACAGAGCTAGATGGGGGGGGGGCGGTGCTGGTTAAAACTCTGACATAGGAACACAATGGAATGTAACCAAGTTCCAAGGAATGATAGAGATGAGCAACTCGGAGAAATCCGACGAGGCTCTTGAGAAAGGACGCTGAGAAGAAAGCAGAGCCATGCAAGGCTGACCGCAACAATCTAAACCAACCAGAGAATGACAGAGATGAACATCTCAGAGGAACACGGAGAGACTCTTGGGAAAGGAAGCTGAGGGGAGAGAGCAGAGCCAAAAGGGCAATACGCAATAGCCAGCCAGAGCAGCATAACTGAAGCCAGTACTGGGCGGGGCCGGGTGGGGGGTGGGGGGTGGGGGGTGGGGGGTGGGAACGACAGAACTTCATCAATTACCATGGATATTGTTCATATGAAGCTGTCAAGGAGAGAGCTCACAGCCCTCCTTTTCTGTTAATGATCCAAAAACTAAGTGTTTCCAGGAATGTACTTTTTTTTTGGGGGGGGGGAGAAGGTTGCTGGGAAATTTGTTGTATCAACACACTATGCATTGATACTTTTACAAAAATGTTTTTGTGAGAATTTGAAAAATAAAATCATTCAAGAAGGTTGGGGCTATGGGATCCTTAATGTGTGATTCTGAAGTTCTTTGAAATGCCTCCTCCATGACCAGCCCTAGGCTATGGAAAGAGCAGAGGCTCTGACTGTGTGACCTTGGGCAAGTCTCTAAACTTCCCTTCATGAGTCTCCATTTCTTCCTCTGTTAAAGAAAAGGGCTGCATTAAATGACCTCTAAGGCCCCTTCCAACTCTAGACCTATGAAGTACACAGGGCTAGACTTAGTAAACAGGGTTCGTTCTTTCTTTCTTTCTCTTTCTTTCTTTCTTTCTTTCCTTTTTTTTTTTTGGCGAGGCAATTAGGGTTAAGTGACTTGCCCAGGGTCACACAGCTAGTCAAGTATCTGAAGCTGGATTTGAACTCAGGTACTCCTGAATCCAGGGCCAGTGCTCTATCCACTGTGCCATCTAGCTGCCCCAACAGGGTTCTTTCTTAATGGCTTCACAGTAGGCACTGAGACAGCATTTCCCTCACTTGTTATGGTCCCTAGGTGCTGTTCTCTCCTCTCCCCTAAACAGAAAGTGCAGAGTGTGGGGTCTGCGACCCACCCAGTGAGACAAGGCGAGAAACAGAGTCTAATCAAGCATGTCAGGGTTAGTGTCCAGAGAAGCACATTGGCTGGATAGGAGGACACAGGCAGAAAGACAGTTTAGGTCTTGGTATAGGCAGCCCTATGTAGTGGATAGAGTGCTAGACTAAAGGTCAAAAGGACCTGAGTTCATATCCTACTCTTGATGTATACCAGCTGAGCAAGCCACCTGATCTCTCTCAACCTCAATTTCCTCATCAGTGAAATGGAATAATAATAGTGCCTGGCTCCCAGGGTTGTTGAGAGGATCCAATGAGGTAATAAATCATAAAATGCCTCCCAAACTTTAAGGTGCTATACAAATGTCAACGATGGTTATTATTTTTTAAATAAATTTTATCACTATCTCTTGGGCTGAAAATGCTGCAAAATTATAATGAGTAAGTTTGGCCCCAAAGAAGAGATAGAAGAAAGTCACCCCCCTCCTCTTATTTCTTTGCAGGGTAGTGGGGGAAGGGGGGAAAAAACTATGGGTGTTCAACACTGCACATAATGACAGAATTTGGGGGATGGTGTTGGTTAGTTCTTATCTTTAAAAATTCTTCAGTATAAGGTATGGCCTTGGGCTAAGAGGGGAGGGGTATACATTTGGAAGCATAGTTGATGGTGATATGACTAATTATCAGGAACCTGGAAGATTTGAATCATAATCTTGGGTTTTGTTTTTGGTTTTATATTTTGATATTTACTAGATGTGTTACTGTGGGTAAGTCATTGAACCTCTCTCACCTTCAGTTTCTTCATCTGTAAAATGGAGGTAATAATAGCACCTCATAGGGTTGTTGCGTGGATCAAGTGAGATAACACATATAAAGTATAAACCTTAAAGTATTGTGTAAATGCTAGTTCTTACTACTAAAAATCTAAAACACATGGTCTGGTCAGACCATGGTCATCGTGGTCAAAGTGGGCAGTAATAGCTGAAATCTAAACCCAGAGAGAGGAAACAGATAGCCTGACCAGGGTGAGGATCTACTCACTACACCATCCTCCCTCTCCTTTGAAGGGTTGGGATCAGTCAACAATGAGAGGTTGGAGGCTGGGGAGGTGGATGAAGGAGGAAAAGAAAGAGGAGAAAGAATGAGGTAGAGAAGGAAGAGAACTGGGACATCTGGTGTGAAAGAAAGAGCCTTGGAATAACATCGGGAGGACCTGTGCAGTTTTAAATAGCCCCCTAAGTTTTGCATGCTGTTGAGGTAGGTACCTGAGGTGTTATTATTTCTATTTTATAGATAAGAAAACTGAGGCTTATGGGAATAATGTAACTGACCCACAGTCACAGAGCCCACCAGATGTCTTATGGGACTCCAAGTGCCAATTTCTCTCCACTAGATATGGAAGACATCTCTCCCCCACTCACTTTCTTCATCTGTAAAGCAAGGGGATTGGATTAGTTGATTTGTAGAGGTATTTCCATCTCTGAAGAGAATGTGAGGAAGGATGAAAGAGAGGATTTGGGGACGGGGTGGCAGCAGTGGGAGAAAAGTGAGGGAAGGATTCTGGGAGAGAGGACGCTGCAGCCGGGGAAAGAGCTGGGATCTCCCTTGGGAGCTGGGAGCTGGCCAGCCTCTTTGTGCACCACAAATAAGTCTAAAGAGGGATCACCCTTGCTCCGCTTCACCCTGGAGGGCAGAACCAGGAGATGCAAAGAGGCAAATGTAAGTTTGACATGTGGGTGGAAATCTCTCTCCCTTCACTAGTGGTTTGCCCTTCACAGAAGGCTTCAAGTACGGACCGGATGACTTCCTGGTCGGGGATATTATGGTGGGGATTCTTTACTGGATATAACTTGGACTTGGTGACCACTGACATCCCTTCCAACACTGACACTCCATGATTCTGCTTCATGGAGAGGAGTTTGAAATATTTTGGCTCTTAAGCTCCATGCCCAGCCCTGAACCTCCCCATCTCCAGCACTGAGCCCTAGGCCCCAGCAATGAGTCTCCATCCCTGACACTCCACCCTTATCCCTTCCCCTGCTCTTGACCATCCACCTCCGTCACTGAAAGAATCAACCTTCGTAAGCAGCACCAAGATCCTCTCCCTAACACTGAGCCCCCATTGATGGCGATGAGGCTCCCTGCTCGACCCTGAGCGTTTAGGACCCTATCCCTAGCACGACTTCTTAGTAAGAAGCCAACCCCTAACACTCAGCCTCCAGCCTCAACACTGAGTCCTTATGCTCAGCTCTGTGGAAATTTCCATAGAGTCGTTGAGGATTCAAGGGAAATTCTGACCTTTTTTCAAAGGTCCTTCCCCTCTGCCCCCTCATTTAACCTTCCTTCAGAGAAGTTTTGCTCTCTATCATGTATATTGGTGTGGGTGAGGGAGGGTTCACCTCATGCTTGCTGACTCATAGTCTGAACCTCTGCACTGACCTAGTATTCATTTATCCAGAGCCTGGCCAGAAACACTTCCCTTCCATCTTAATAAAGAAACAACTGAGAGCAGACAAGGAGGAAAGGAAGGTGAAGTGAAAGCTGCCCTATATTTCATACAAGGACCATGGGTCTTTGTGGTCATTTAACTAGTCATGTGACCTTGGGTGAGTCATTGCATCCTACACCCCAGGAGTAGGGGGAGAGGGTTGAACCTGATGGTTGCCAAACCTTCCACATCTAGCTCTGTGGACAGATGGTCTCATGAAGGTGTGACCCGGGTAACCTTGGCAAGGGCCTAAGTGCAGGGGAGGTGGGTCTGGAGCTAAGGTTGGGGGTTTCAAAAACAAGGTTAATGGGGCAGCTAGGTGGCACAGTGGATAAAGCATCGGCCCTGGATTTAGGAAAACCTGAGTTCAAATCTGGCCTCAGATACTTGACACTTACTAGCTGTGTGACCCTGGGCAAGTCACTTAACCCCAACTGCCTCACAAAAACAAACAAACAAGGTTAGTGATTTCTTCCTGCTCCTTGGTGGCAGACATTTCTAAATGTGATCCCCTAAGGTCCCTGTCCTTTTGCCAGGGTAAAAGTAAAATAACTGGAGGCAGCTAGGTGGCACAGTGGATAAAGCACTGGCCCTGGATTCAGGAGGACCTGAGTTCAAATCTGGCCTCAGTCACTTGACACTTACTAGCTGTGTGACCCTGGGCAAGTCACTTAACCCTCATTGCCCCACTCTGCCAAAAAAAAGTCAAATAACCATGAAGAATCAATTTTGTTTGTCTATTAGCAAAACAGTAGCTTGAAAAACAAGGGGGGAAGGGAGGAAGGGATGGACCTCATCCAAAAATCTCTCCTCTACCTGCCTGTCCCTGTGCCTGAAATCACACCACTAGAGCTTAAATTCAAAGGATCACAGATCTAGAATTGGAATCTTAGAGACCACTTGCTTCATTTTATAAGATTAAATGACTTGCCCAAGAATTCCAGTCCTTTGACTCAAGAGCCCATGTGCTTCCTTCCTATTGTGTATGCCTTGAAGTGTTTTTCTGTCTGCCCGAGTCCTGTCTGGAAATGGAAATGACTGGGGGGGGGGACACTTTAATGGGGTCCATAACAGCATCGGAGAACAAGGCCATATGAATATGAGACTTAGGTACCTAATTTTTTAGGGGGGAGAGATGGTGGCAGTGTGAAAAAATGTTACACATATTTCAAAATTATATATCCATGGATAGTTTGTCCTTCCTGATAGAATGGAAGTTCTTTGAGGATGAAGACTGCCTTCTTTTTTACTTTGTATCTCCTGCTGTTCTGTCACATGGGGGGTGGGGATGGAGCTGCTGTTCACCCTCATTTCTGATCCTTAATAAATACTGGATTGATGGATTCATGGATTAATTCTCTATCTGATCATAATTGCTCCATGGGCATGCCAGTGGGTGACACCTCCCCCCCCCATTCCTGGAGCTGCAGCTTCTCTTGGTTCACCCCTCCCCTGTCAAGCACAAAGCTGAGAGCTGGGCATAGCCTAGGAGCATCCAGGGCAGGGCAAGAAGCATCAGTGAAGGGGGGGGCAACATGCTTCTCTTGCATGTCCTCCAGTCCTTGCACCTTAAAGCTCTCTGCTCTGTGCAGGGGAGAAGAAGCCCTGGTCATGCAGAACCCCTTCTCCCTCCTCACCCAGGGCCTGGAGCCCTCATGTGCCCAGTGTGGGTCCCCACCAAGGCTGGCCCTTCTCTAGGAAGTGGCCCTGGCCACAAGATCCTCCCCGCCCTCCCTGCCAAAACATATATTCCCCGGAGCCCCAGCTCCTCTCCCCTGTCTCCAGAGCGTCCAGAGCACCCTTCCAAGGGTTCCCGCATCAGTCAGTATTACTAACACGGGCACTGGCTTGGCCACTGGTTTAAAGAACTCCCAGTGAGAAATTCCCTGCGCTGATGTAGTCAGGCACTTGCTCTGTTATATACTGCCATCCGGAAGGACTGAAGACTTGCCAAGGGTCACAGAGCCAGGATATCTCACAGGCAGGGCTTGAACCCAGGTCTTACTCACGCCAAAGAAAGCCTTATGTCCATGAGATACTAGCTAATAATGATATACTGCAACCTATAGCAACAACCGTTACTGTTATTAAATTTCATTGATTGTGTTTATTCCTATCTCACCTTCATTTCTGAAGATATCATCCTCCATCCCCTACCCAAGGAGCCTTTGCTCTTTTTTATAAATAAAAATGTTTATTACTTTAAAAAAAAGAAAGACTTGAAAAAAAGAAATAATTGCACCTCTATAAAGATAAGGAAACTGAGGCCTAGACAAGGAAAGTGACTTAACCAAGGCCAAAAGGTTAGTTAATAGTGGCAGAGTTTGGTTTAGAAACTAGGTGTCTTCATTTTTCCTCCTCTTCCTCACATGTTCTTTGAGTACTTGCTTTGCACAAGGCACTATGGGAGAATCCCAAGACATGTGCCATGTTGTCCCTGGCCTCCAGGGATTTACATTCTAGTTGGAAGATGAGCATAAGAGAGAAAATGTTAATCCAAGGTAGCATATGTCCCCACGTGTTAGAGGCATCCAAGAATAAGGAGCCTGGGTTACATTTCTAAGGGGGTTTAGCACCCGTTCCAGAACTCAAGACCTCAAGAAACCTGAGAAATATACATGGATAGGTGGCCCAGGGTTTCTTTAACTGCAAAAACACCGTCATCTCTACACTAGCTAGATTGTGAGAGAAAACATAAAAACAAGACTTCAGATTAAGGAGTTGTCCAAAAAACAATGTGTTTCAGTCTGTTTTCAGATACCATCAGTTCTTTCTCTGCAGAGGGATTGCAATTTTCCTAAGTCCTTCAGAGTTATACGGAATCATTGCCTTGCTGAAAATAACCACGTGCTTCCCAGCAGATCATCTTACACTATTGCTGTTATTTTGTACACAGTACATCTCTCTCTGCCTCAGTTCATGTGGGTCTTTCCAGGTTTTTCTGATAGCATCCTGTTCATCGTAACTTTTATGTAGTACCTTAAACGTGATAAAGAGTTTTCTTCACAATAGCCCAGCAGAGCAGGTACCATACATTTTGCCATTGCAGTCAATCATCATAACTATTTCCCTCCATCCTATTCCCTTCCCATGATATTGACTCTATTTTCTATCTTATTTTGCCCTATTCTTCCTCAAAAGTGTTTTGCTACTGACTGCCCCCTCTCCCGCTCTGCCCTCCCTTCTTTCACCCTTCCCTCCTTATCCTCTTCCCTTCCTACTTTTCTGTAGGGTTAAATAGATTACTCCTCCCAATTGGGTGTGTATGTTATTCCTTCCTTGAGCCCACTCTGATGAGGTTAAGGTCTTTGAGCTAATTCTGTTTTCTTAGATTTTTCTTCCTCCCTCCTTCTTCAATTGTCCCTATGAAATCAAGCAATTCAATATATGTCATACATGTACTGTTATGCAGAACTTCACCTTCCTCAAAAGTGTTTTGCTTTTTACAGCTCCCTCCCCCAAACTTCCCTTCACTCCTTCCCCTCTTCTCCCACCCCCCATCTCCTTCCCCACTCACTTTTCCACAAGGCAAAAATACATTACCATACCCACTTGAGTATGTATGTTATTCCCTCTTTGAGCCAATTCTGATGATAGTAAGGTTCACTCACTGCCCTATTCCTTCCCCCTCTTCCCCTCCCCATCATAAGCTTTTTTCTTGTTTCCTTCATGTGAGTTACCTCTCTCCAGTCCACCTCTCCCCTTCCCCCTCCCCCAGTCTACTCCTCCTACCCCTCAACCCTATTTTAAAGATGTCATCATAGGGCAGCTAGGTGGTACAGTGGATAGAGCACTGGCCCTGGATTCAGGAGGACCTGAGTTCAAATCTGGCCTCAGACACTTAACACTTACTAGTTATGTGACCCTGGGCAAGTCACTTAACCCCAATTGCCTCACCAAAAAAACAAAAAACAAAAAACAAAGATGTCATCATGGGTTAGCTAGGTGGCACAGTGGACAAAGCACCAGCCCTGGACCCAGGAGGCCCCGAGCCCAAATCCAGTTCCAGACATAAGTTACCCCACCCTGTTTGCCCCACAAAGAACAAGGATAAACAAAAAAAATAAATGCTCTGACCTCAACATGGGACCACCCTCAATGCCTCTCAGGATTTCTTCCTGGTTCCTCACTGGGGAGGGACAGCCAAATTCCTCCCTAGGTCCTGCTGACACCTGTGCACTTTTCCCCTGGTCAGCCATTCAGCCCTCTCACCAGACCACAAGCTCAGTTCCAGAAGGCGCTGGTGCAGCAGCTGATTTGGAGGCTCGGTGTTAAGTTCCTCTGGTGCGATGTATCTGGGGTCTCTGTAGGTGTGATTGTGGGGTTGAACTTTACCAGTAGCTCAGCATGGCCCCCTTTAATCTGTCTATGGCTGGAAAATAATCTCAGCCCATATTTTTGTGGGTTTTTCTGCTCCAGGGGTTCTTTTATTGCTGTTTTGGGGGTAATTGTATCAGATGCTCTGTGCATTTTGCCTTTGCTTCTAATACTTTTTTTTTTTGGCAGGGTAATGAGGGTCAAGTGACTTGCCCAGGGTCACACAGCTAGTAAGTGTCAAGTGTCCAAGGCCAGATTTGAACTCAGGTCCTCCTGAATCCAGGACTGGCGCTTTATCCACTACATCACCTAGCTGCCCCTCTAATATAATTTTTTAAAAATTAATCATATCGATGCCCACTCCCATACTGGGCAGCTAGGGGGTGCCATAGTGCACAGAGCACTGGGCCTGAAGTCAGCAAGACTCATCTTCCTGAGTTCAAATCTGGTCTCAGACTACTTATCTGTGTGACCCCGGGCAAGTCACTTTACCCTGTTTCCTTAAGTTTCCTCATCTGTAAATTGAGCTGGAGAAGGAAATGGCAAACCACTCCAGTCTCTTTGCCAAGAAAACCCCAAATGGGGTCACAGAGAGTTGGACATGACTGAAATGACTGAACAACAACAAGAACTCAGGCTGCCAAATGGAAATAGAGGAAATCATGCAATAATCCTGACTAGGTTCTCTATGTTAGCCAAACTCCACTGGCTCCTTGCTGTAAGCAGGCAGTCTGCCTATTACCTCCTGAATTGATTCCCTGTTCTATTCATTGCAGTGACCATTCCAAACCTTCTCTCCTCATGTCTCTCAAACCTCTTCCTCCCCCCTTCACCCTTTTATCAAGTTGCCTTTTACTTTACCAAGGAAATAGCCAATCAGTCATTTGCTGTGTGCTCCCACTTCTTCCCTTCTTTATAGTTCAAAACCATTTGACATTGTGGGGTGAAGAAGGGCGAAGGGGGCAAGCATTTATTAAGTACCTACCACGTGCCAGGCTCTATGTCAAGTGCTTTACAAAGACTCATCTCTTCTCTTTTCCTCCAATTTCTGATTACTGCTATCCCCAGTGCTTCATATATTGATTGATAAGGAGGTGGCCCTTCTCAATAAACCCAACCCTTCTCCATGTACCCTTGATCCCATTTCCTACCATCTTCTGCAGAAGATTGTCCTCACAGTTATCTCTCTAGTCTGATCCCTCCTTGCCTTGATCCATAAATACACCCTCAGTGGATTCTGCTATCCCTTCAAGCTGTCACACTATATGGCCCTTTTCCTTCTCAGCCAAACTTCTAGAAAAAAACTATTTCCACTTGCTGCCTTCACTTCCTTTCGTCTTACTTCCCAACTCTTTACCATCTGGCTTCTGACTTTACTCAACTGAAACTGCAGAGTAACCAAAGATCTCAAAATTGCCAAATCTAGTGACCTTTTTTCAGTCCTTATCTTGACCCCAACTTCTCTGCTATGTTTGACACTGTTAACTAGGATATTCTCCAGGAGACTCTCCTCTCCTAGTTTTAGTGAAAGTGTCCTTTTGGGAGCAGCTAGGTGGGACAGTGGATGAAGCACTGGCCCTGGATTCAGGAGGACCTGAGTTCAAATCTGGCCTCAGACACTTGACACTTACTAGCTGTGTGACCCTGGGCAAGTCACTTAACCCTCATTGCCCCGCCCCCCCCCAAAAAAAGAAAGTGTCCTTTCTCATCTCTCCTCCTACCTAAATGACTGCTCCCTCCTGGTCTTCTTTGTTGGATCATCTTCCACTTCATGCTCCCTAACTGTGGGTAATCTTCAAGGTTTTGCTCTGGGACTTCTTTTCTTCTCTCTCTTGATAACCTCATCAGCTTTCATGGTTGGACTATTGTCTCTATGCTAATGACTCCCACATCTTTCTGTACAGCCTCACACTCATCTTCTCTAAGAAACCCTTCCTAATCCCCCCAATTAATTTGTATGCACTTAGCTGATCTCCCCTGCCCCCCTCACCGCAGAAGCTTACAAGGTTTTTGAGGTCAAGGACTGGTTCTTTTTTCATCTTTCTATTACTAGTAATTAGCACAGCACCTAGCAAATAGGAGTCACTTCATAAATGTGTGTGGATTTTATCTGGATTGTAGAATTGTGAAGGTGGATAATGTGTCTAGAAAGATAAGTTGGGGCCAGCTTGGGAAGGGGTGGGGTCAGATTTGTCTCTAAAGGCAACAGCAGGGGGCAGTTAGGTGGCACAGTGGATAAAACACCAGCCCTGGATTCAGGAGGACCTGAGTTCAAATCCAGCCTCAGACATTTGACACTTACTAGCTGTGTGACCCTGGGCAAGTCACTCAACCCTCATTGCCCCACCAAAAAAAAATTTTAAATTAAAATTTTTTTAAAAACTATAGTGCTTGGGGCAGCTAGATGGTGCAGTGGATAGAGCACCGGCCCTGGAGTCAGGAGTACCTGAGTTCAAATCCGGCCTCAGACACTTAATACTTACTAGCTGTGTGACCCTGGGCAAGTCACTTAACCCCAATTGCCTCACTAAAAAAAAAAACAAAACAAACAAACAAAAAAAACTATAGTGCTCACTACACACTGGCTACTATGCTAAGTGCTTTACAACATTATCTCATTTGTGGGGGGCAGGTACAATTATTATCCCCATTTTACAGTTGAGGAAACTGAGACAGATAAAGGGTAAATGACTTTCCCATGGTTACACAGCCAGTAAGTATCAGATGCTGGATTCAAACTCAGGTTTTCTGACTCTAGGACTGGCAGTCTCTCTGCTGTGCTACCTAGCTGCCTAGGAAGATATACTATCTTCTGTCGGACTGCTTTCTCCATATTCATGCTTCTGTGCTTGTGACAGCTGACAAAGCTCTAAGGAATACTTTCTAGATCATTCATACTTAGGTTTCTGCACTTAATGAAATTACCAAAAATCTTGTAAGAATAGGGGATTGGTGGGGAGGGGGGGTGAGTGAGGAAATTAAACTCTCAATTCCACCAAATGTAAACTCTAAGGATAATTTCTTATAATGTGAAAACACATTTTTACCCAACTTGTCAAATATTAGGTAAAACTTTCATGTCTTTCCTTGAAACAAAAACTTTCTATTGAAATGGAATTTTTTTTAAAAAATCATAGTCACTAAAATGGGTAACTTCCTCCATAAGTGCTATTCCCATGTAAGTTAGGGAGATATATATCCTAAGGAAGTCACTGACAAAAAGAAAGCCTCCATGTAAAACAAAATATTTACAGCAGTTCTTTTTTATGAGAGCAAAGGATGGGGGAGGGATGCGGGAAGAAATTATAAACATGATGAAGGTCAGGTAGGATGGATTTACATCAACTGATTCCAAGTCAAGTAAGGAATGCAGGGAAAAGGATATACACAATGACTACAAAAGGGTAAAAGGGAAGACCGACTGTCAAACCATCAAAACCAAATGTTGTAAAACTATAAAGAACAACCTTGACCACAAAGAAGCAATATGAGAAAGCATACTCCCTCCCCTCCTCCAGCTCCTCCTTTGCAGAGATCAAGTTCCAGTAGGTGTGGGAGATTGCTTAGGTCAGATCATTCTGTTGTTTTGATTAATTTTGTTGATTTTTTTTTTCCTTCTTCTTCCTCTTTAAAAAAAATCCTTTATTATACAGGATCACTCTCTGGGGAGGAAGGGGAAGGGATATGGGGGAAATCTAGGAAATGTAAAAACAAAAGATATCAATAAGAATCTATTTTTTAAAATAAATAAAGAGGGGTTATTATACTTTCAAAGGTTGAGAATCACTGATCTAGATGAAGCCCCTTATTGTAAAGATAGGGAAACAGAAACCCAAAGCAGGGAAGTAACTTCTTATTATTATTATTCTCTTTTTGCAATAAAGAAACCAAGGCAGTGAGAGGTTAAGTGACTTGGACACACAGCTACTAATTGTCTGAAGCAGGATTTAAACTCAAGTCTTCTTAAGGTAGCTAGGTGGCACAATGGATAGAGTGTCCAGCCTAGAGTCAGACTCATCTTTCTAAATTCAAATCTGGGGGCAGCTAGTTGGCGCAGTGGATAGAGCACCAGCCCTGGAGTCAGGAGAACCTGAGTTCAAATCTGGCCTCAGAAACTTAACACTTACTAGCTGTGTGACCCTGGGCAAGTCATTTAACCCCAATTGCATCACTAAAAAAAAAATTCTAAATTCAAATCTGACCTCAGATGCTTATCAAGGTGTGACCCCGGGCAAGTCACTTCACCCTGCTTGCCTCAGTTTCCTCATCTGTCAAGTGAGCTGGAGAAGGAAATAGCAAACCACTCCAGTATCTCTGCCAAGAAAACCCCAAATGGGGTCATGAAAAGTCAGACAAAACCGAAACAACTGAATTTCTCGACTCCAAAAGTCCAGCAGCACTCTGTGTTCACTTAACCCTCCTCTGGGTTTCAACTTCTTGAACTGTAAAATAATGGAGTTGAACTGAAAGGTCTCTAATGGCCCCTTCTAGATCTAAAACTATGATCCTAGGAAAGGTAAAATTGAATTACTTAAATTCTGAGGGCAGCCTCAGTTTCCTCATCTATAAAAGATGGGATTGAACTGGATGGCTTCTAACATCCCTTTGAGCATTAAATCTATGATCCTCAGATCCTATGATGTCCTGGGGGGGCAGGGAAGGATAGGGAGATACCTCTTCCATTTGGGGGCCACTGTCAGCAAAGGTTTCCTTTACAATAAACTTAGGTCTACTCTCTGACATTTAGCCATCAATCATCAAGTGTTTATTAAGTGCCTCACCAAGCAGACAGGTCAAATCCATCCACCATGAGCTTGTCATAGCCTTTTGAGTACTTGAAGCCAGCTATCCTATCCACCACCCAGCCCTACATCTTGCTTCTCTAGGTTCAGCATTCCCATTTTCTTTGGCAAATCCTTGGAGGGCCCAGTATTCCATCCTTTTACCATTCTGGGCACTGTCCTTTGGATTCCAGTTCATCAAAGACTATCTAAAAAACATGATGCCTAGACCTTAATGCTAAATTTCCCATGGATTCTTTTTTTTTTTTTTGCAGGGCAGTGGGGGTTAAGTGACTTGCCCAGGGTCACACAGCTAGTAAGTGTCATCTGAGGTCGGATTTGAACTCAGGTCTTCCTGAATCCAAGACCAGTGCTTTATTGACTGTGCTACCTAGCTGCCCCCCTTCCCATGGATTCTAACCAATGTTCCCCCACTTCATCATTTTGAAGTGAGATGGCCTCAGGGCACAGCTACTCCCACCCCAAGCAAAGCCCATAGTCAAGGGCACCTCACAGTGAAGAAGGAAACCAAGGCACACTTACCTCCAGGTGACAAAGCACAGCTAGTTTGCAGTTGAATCAAATGTTTTGATATGGAGTATCCAATATTGGGTTGATGGAAAGAGTGGAAGGGGGTGTGACTAGGCTCAGAGGGTGGGGGAATAAAGAGGAATGGGACAGAGGGAGTGACAGCATTTTACAAGCTCTGACACCCAGAGAGGAGGAAGAACTTGGAATGTGTGTTGGGGGGGAGGTAGGGGTGAAGGTTCCATTTTCTGTATACTTTTCCTGACCCCAGGCTTCTAGACTAGCTCACTAATGTCATTGTCATAATACCAACCTCATCAGAAAAATCACGGATATCAGATTAAAGGGCAAGGTTCGAAGGGAGGACTCAAAGAACCCGCTACCAGATCAGAGGTCCATTGAATGATTCCTGATACAGACACTAATTCCTGGATCTTTCAGGCATTTCTCATTTTAAAAAATCACCTCAATATGAGATTAGCACTTGTCCTACATGATGGGGCAAGGGTCAGAGGGAGCGCCTAATTACTTGGTTGTAGAGTAGAACGATCTTTGTTCTCTACCTAACTACTGAACTTGGCTGAGACAGAGGTTTGGAAAGACAGAATTTTGCTGAATGAGTCTGAGTGTGGGCTAAGAAAACCATCCCCACTCAAGTCAATTAAACTAGTATATTCTATCTATCTATCTATCTATCTATCTATCTATCTATCTATCTATCTATCTATCTATGTGTCTGTCTATTTATCTATCTGTCTAGGTGTCTATCTGTGTGTCTATCTATCATATATATGTTTGTGTGTATGTATAATACCTAGCTTCATATAGCCCCTGCTATCCAAACCTGCATTCCTAACATTCTTGAGACTACTGACAATGCCACCTCAGCAACAAATGGAAAGGTGTTTTCAGGGACCCAGCTGTGACTATCCTTGGTACTTCATCATTTGTGCCTATACCTTTTGGTGATTGATATGCCCTAAGATGTCCAACAATTTTCAGTACAGTTGATTGCATAAGGCTCTGTCTAGGCACACACATGCAACATTGAGGAGATCAAGGAAAACCACCCCATCTACCAGGCTTCCCACATGATTGCCATGTGGTTATTTCCACTAACTCTCCTCCTGTAAACACATTTATTGCATACAGACTGGGGCCACTTTGGAAATACCTGCCCAGAAGCTGAAGCTAGCTCTGCTTTTGTGAACTGTTAGCAGACAGCCTCAGAGTAAAAGGTGGCTGGTGCCTTCCTCAGGGCAATATTGTTATTATTGACAATAATATTGTTATTACCAATATTGTCGTTACTGACAATAGCAAAAAAAAGTCTTTCCTGGGCCCATAGATTAATTACTATGTCATCTTGATTATGGGAACATTTAGGATTGTCAAATGAAAGGTCTTTATGAGGCTAACCTAGAAGTCACAGTGTTAGGGCTGCCCATTAGAGCTCACATTTATATACATAGCACCCGTGGGCACTCCCTACGCAAACTTGCAGGCTGGATCCCCAGTGATGGCTACTCTGTGGGTCTAGACCTACTAGAACATAGAATTTGGAGACACAAAGATCTGAATTCGAATACTGCCTCTGACCTTCACCATGGGGCTATCATTATTACTATAGCTATGTAAGAAAATAATGGGCCTTGCCAACACCCAAAGGCCCCAGATTGATTGGATTGAGTGGATTGACTGAGATTGACTGACTTCGCTGATTAACTTACTTAAAGTTAATTCAATTGAAACCACACCTGCCTGGGGGCAGCCAGGTGGCGCAGTGGATAGAGCACCGGCCCTGGAGTCAGGAGTACCTGAGTTCAAATCCAGCTTCAGACACTTAACACTTACTAGCTGTGTGACCCTGGGCAAGTCACTTAACCCCAGTTGCCTCACTTAAAAAAAAAACAAAACCATACCTGCCTGGCCCTCAAGAGGGTATTGTTCTCAGAATGTGTGGACTCTGACCTCAACATGGGACCATCCTCAAGTCCAGTGAACCAATGGATTTGGGTGATGCTGGCCAATTAGCTTGAAGCCTGGTGGAAGTACCTCCTCTCCTTGGGAGACAGAGGAAGCTTTCTCTCTCAGTTTGTGGCTTGAACAGGCTGGTGGTGGAGAAACTGAGGACACTGGGCTAGATATACTTTTTCTTGGCTTTCTGACCCAGGTGTTCTCTTTTTCACTAATAAATGCTTAATGCCCCAAAACTGGTGCTAAAGCTTCTAATTTATCTAATTTATAAGCAAACCCTAGCTAGTTTTCCCTACACTTGGGACAGGAATAAGGCAACCACACATTAAATTTTAAACATCACAGCTAAAACCAGAACTCACAAGCCTCCCACTAATGCATTGCCTCAAATAGTCATCCAAATAATATGATTAGTTCAAAACAAAAACATTTAATGAAATGGAATAAGAAGAAAAAGGAGTAATAAAGCATTTCACCCATAAACTCAAGGTACACACTACCACCCACATTATCAGTGGGGAAAGTAGACACATGTAGAGAACTTACATAGAAAGGCAATATATAGAAAAGATGGGTAGCCAGGGCCAACTGCTGCCTCCAACAGTCTTGCCAATCATGCTTCTTTTCCTGGTCTTTTATGTCCTGCTGCTTAGAAGCCACTCACTAGAGTCAGAACCATGGCCAGAGGCTGCTAGTGACAGACCCTCTGTGTGCTGGGTCATAGAGCAGTTCTCTGCTTCTGGCTTCGGCTCAGGTCCTTAGCTATTTCTTCTTCTTCTTCTTCTTCTTCTTCTTCTTCTTCTTCTTCTTCTTCTTCTTCTTCTTCTTCTTCTTCTTCTTCTTCTTCTTCTTCTTCGGCAATGGAGGTTAAGTGACTTGCCCAGGGTCACACAGCTAGTAAGTGTCAAGTGTCTCAAGCCAGATTTGAACTCAGGTCCTCCTGAATCCAGGGCCGGTGCTCTATCCACTGTGCCACCTAGCTGCCCCCAGCTATTGCTTCTTTATAGGCAGAATGAGTTCTGCTTTAGGTCAAAAGCCAGAAGACTGTTGATTGTTGTTGTTTTTAAATAGCTCTTTTAGAAAAGCAATCATCTCAACTAAAAGCCATTTTGGGGGATAAAGGAAAAACTGCTGCTGCTGCTGGTGCTACTGCTGCTGCTGCTGGTGGTAATGATGATGTTGTTTTTTTTTTAACCTTGTTCTCTTTCTAATCTCAGCCTCTCCTCTACAGGAGGAGATAGTCTCCACCTTGGGTCAGGTACCCAACTCTTTAGAAGAAAAAGCAGACTCACTCTAACTGATTCACTAGTCCCCTCAGGCTCTTGCCTGTCTTCATTCTTATTCCAACCTGCTGATTGGAGGCTTGGCTCTCTGTCAGACACCTCACACTAGCTTATGATGAACATTACCTAAAGCCTCCTTATTTTCATCTCTGAAGTTTAGACATCTGGTCATCTTTGGTATACAAACTATTGACCCAGGAACTGCTAGTCATCTCCAGCATTCAGGGCTCCTTAGTTCTCCAACTCCAAACCTCTTCCATTCTCCAGTGTAGAGTGGATAAGGAAAAGGCACAGAAATGAACTAAACCCAGAGATCAATCTCTTATCCCTGCCTGGCCATCATCTGGTCTTTTAAGGCTTTACACACACAATCGACAAAATCCTCTAATCTCCCATTTGATTTTTCTGGGCCCCCAGGGTACATATAATATAACTAGACTTTTTTTTGGTGGGGCAATGGGGGTTAAGTGACTTGCTCAGGGTCACACAGCTAGTAAGTGTCAAGTGTTTGAGGCCGGATTTGAACTCAGGTCTTCCTGAATCCAGAGTGCTTTATCCACTTCACCACCTAGCTGCCCCCATGACTAGACATTTTATTATAAAATTATAAATAGCAACAGAGTGGAAAGGTCAGATCCTAGCTCTGTTTATGTAATAGCTGTGTGACCTTAGATAAACCACTTCCCTCTGTGAACCTGAGCTTCCTCTAAAAAAGGGGGATTCAATAAGTGTTTCATAATTGCTAACATTTATATAGTACTTACCATGTGCTAGGCATTGTGCCAAGTGCTTTACAATTATCATCTCATTTTACCCTCATAACAAGCCTGGGAGGTAGGTGCTATTATTATCTCCATTTTACAAATGAGGAAACTGAGGCAAACAGGTTAAATGACTTGCCCAGGGTCACATAACTAGTAAGTAGCAGTGGCTAAGTTGAACTCAGGTCTCTTACTCTAGTCCCAATGATACCCAAGGAGCACAATGATGAATAGCATGGAATGAAGAGCACTTAAATGAAGTAAGAGCACTTCTGTTCAAATTCTAGATGAGGCACTTACTTCCTGGGCAATATCAGGAAAGACACTTCACCTCTCAATTTCCTCATCTATAAAATGATGGAATTGGGCTAAATGACCTCTAAATGACTTTCCAACTACCCATGTGTGGTCCCATTAGCCTACTTGTGCCAGGAATCATATTTGTGCCTAGACATTCAAAGACAAAAATTAAATATTCTTTGCCATCAAGGAGCTCACATTCTTTTTTAAATTATCTTATTTATATTGATAGGTTTTGTTTTTATATCACATTGTGGGGACCAAATTTTAATTGGGGAGTGTTAGCTAAGCGGCTCGCAGCAATATTGGGGCAAGGAAGGAGACTGGCAGCCTCCCTCAAAACAGAACAGGATTTATTTAACAAGAACGAACTTTAAAAAACACAAACAGGATCAGTAGGATCAAGGGAAAGGAAATAAAATGGGGAAAGGGAAATTATACAACTGGAACAAAACAACTGTCCAGGAATCAGTTGATAATACGCAGCAGCATCCTGTCCCCTTCCAGCTTCAAGCTAGAATGGCGAATCTCCTCCCTCCTTCCCATCAGACACCAGGCTGATCACACACAGCCCCCAGCCAATTGGCAGGCCGCTCTGACAGTCACATGACTGCCCTCACTAGGTTTCCAATCATTATAATTTTGCCAAGCCCATGTAGGCATCCACGAGTGGTGATGACGAGGTACCAGAGCCATGGCGGTTACAACCAGTGGGTAGAGCACCGTGCCGTTTGCTGAGCCCCAGAGGCCAGTGTGTGCGCCAAGGTTTTTTTTTTTATTATTATTATTCTAGCCAAAAGATGGGGTCAGAAAAACCTCAAATAACAATTAATTCTTTACAACATTCATTTCCGAATGTATACATTTTAAAAGAAAGACAAAATTAGGTCAGTAAAAGTAATCAATGCATCACCTGGATCTGACAGCTTATGAATAATAGCATTTGATTTTTTTTCTTCTTTCAGTTTATATAATTATTTAAAATTTTTAAATCTTATTCTCATTGATACCTTTTGTTCTTTTATCACCTTCATTTTTAAATAGAGCCCTCCCCCTTCCCTATTCAGCAAACCACTCATCATAACAAAAAGTGTGTGTGTGTGTGTGTGTGTGTGTGTGTGTGTGTGTGTGTGTGTGTGTGTGTAAGAGAGACAGAGAGAGGGAGAGGAGAGACAGAGACAGGCAGAGAGAGGGAGAGAAGGAGAGACAGACAGACAGACAGACAAAACAAAACCAACCCACAGATCAAATCTAACAGTGCATGAAATATTCCATATCCCTAATCCCCCACCTCCACAAAGATGCAAGGGACCCACCTTTTCTCACTTCCTCCCCTGGGTTGAGCTTGTTCTTTATCATCACATAACATTCAGCTTAGTTTTATTGTTATTTTTGTTGACATTGTTATAATCCTTGTGTATCTTGTTTTCTTGTTCCTGCTTTGTTCACTTTGTATCAATTAAGGTGTCTTCCTATGTTTCTCTGGATGTAGCGTGTTCATCCTTTCTTACAGTAGTCTTTCATGGCATTCATGTGTCACATTTGTTTAGCCATGGTTGCTCTAGTTGCTGTATATATACTATGCTTCTGTTTCTTAGCTACTACAAAAAGTCCTATTACAACTATTTGGGTGAGACCCTTCTTTCCATCTTTGACCCCTTTGGGGTAGATGTCTACAGTAGGATTTCTGGGTCAAAAGTCACTTTTCTGGCATAATTCCAGATAACCTTCCAAAATGGTTGTATCAATTAATAATTCCACCAACAATGTATTAAAGTGCTTGTCTTCAGGGAGTGCCTCCAACATGAGCTATTTCCATTTGTTTTGACCTTTGCCAATCTTCTGGGTGTGAGGCACAATTTCAGTGCTGTTCTGATCAAGAGAAAGAAATGAAGTGACTGAGAGAGAAAATTGGGCATGGAGGATGCATCTCTTTATTTGTCCTCCTAACAGGTTAGGGCTTAAGGTCCTAGGAATCTGGAGTACGAGGTAAGGACAGAGCATTAAAGTAGGGAGGATGAGATGATTAGAGAGCCCCCCTCCCATCTCTCCCTTATAACACTGACTTCCTTTCTTGCTCCTCCAGTTTCTCTGGGAGGGAGGGAAGGCCAAAGGTCAGTTGAGTTCCATCGAGTTACACAGTGTTATTTTAGCTGGCTAGAACTGTCCCAAACTCCTGCAAGTTATAGATAGAATCTATGGCAAAGGAAGAAAAAAATGAGTTCCCATTCTCTTCTTTACTTCTCTTTTTATTTATAAATAAAAATGACAGCTTGTGTTTATGTCATGCTTTAAGATTTGCAAAGCTCAGGGCCAGCTAGGTAGCCCAGTGGATAAAGCACCGGTCCTGGATTCAGGAGGACCTGAGTTGAAATCCAGCCTCAGACACTTGACATTTACTAGCTGTGTGACCCTGGGCAAGTCACTTAACCCTCATTGGCCCACTAAAAAAAAAAAAAGATTTGCAAAGCTCTGTATCTCCATTATCTAATATCACCTTCACAACCACCCTGTGAAATATAGGTGCTTTTATTATCCTCATTTTACAGATGAGGAAACTGAGGCAAACAGGTTAAGTGACTTGCCTAAGGCACACAGCTAGTAAGTGTCTGAGGCTATGTTTGAACTCATATCTTCCTGACTCCAGGTCCAACACTGCACTACCTAGCACCTGGGGAAAAAAGTGAAACAATTCAGAATCAGGAGAAAAAAAATGAAGAAAGGTATCATTGCACAATCCTATTGTGAGAATGGGGATGATGAGAGACAAAAACACTATCCCTGAGTCTTTGCTCTTCATAAGGATAAGGCAAGCAGAAAAGTCCAAGGAATCTGTATAGATACTTCAGATATCCCTAGGTGCACTTTGATCCAATGTCTAGCCATTCAAGGAGAGAAAAAGTTAAGTTATACCCTACCAGGAAATACATCCCAGGAACTACACCTCTGCTACTAGTCCATCCATGCATGCTATAGACGTCATCTCTGAGAAAGGACAGTCAAGATCTAAAGCAGTTGTCTATTTCCTACTTTGGAGTCCAGATTAATTTTTTTTTTTTTGCAAGGCAATCAAGGTTAAGTGACTTGCCCAGGGTCACACAGTTAGTGTCAAGTGTCTGAGGCCAAATTTGAACTCAGGTCCTCCTGACTGAAGGGCTAGTGTTCTATATACTGCACCATCTAGCGGCCCCTGGGCCCAGATTCTTTGTGTGTGTGTGTGTGTGTGTGTGTGTGTGTGTGTGTGTGTGTGTGTGTTTTTAGTGAGGCAATTGGGGTTAAGTGACTTGCCCAGGGTCATACAGCTAGTAAGTGTTAAGTGTCTGAGGCCGGATTTGAACCCAGGTCCTCCTGACTCCAGGGCCAGTGCTTTATCCACTGCACCACCTAGCTGCCCCATGGGCCCAGATTCTTAAAGCTGGCTTTGTGGAGTCTGTCAAAATCATCGACAACTTTACTTCTGCTATAAGAGTTCATTTCATGGCTGTGCAGCTGGACAAAAGCAGACTTCTATCTCCTAAATCCAGGCTCAACTTGGCTTCAGCCGTCAGTTAATTGCTTTGCCAATCTGACTATATTGGAAGATAAGTCTTTCCCTCTTTGCCAGTCAGTTGGTGTTGGACCAAAGTAAAACTTAAGGAGACTGATCTAGGGATATACACCATGTTTGCGTCTAGAATTACATCCTCAAAAAGTCTGTGCACAGCCTCAGCAGCAACTGCATTCTCAGTTTAAAAGCATGAAAGAAATTTAACAGGAAGGGAAGATGTGGAAACTTGGGGTACAAGAAGGACAGCTGGCAATATATGGTGAGGGGCATCTGGTATGTAGAGGGAGAAGAAAAGAGGGTGGGTGGGAGGGAAGAAGGGAGAGAAGAAGGAGGGAGAGGGAGGGAGGAAGAAAGGGAAAGAAGAAGGAAGGTAAGAATGGAGAGAGGGAAAGGGAGAGGGAGAGGGAGACGGGGAGAGAGAGAGAGAGAGAGAGAGAGAGAGAGAGAGAGAGAGAGAGAGAGAGAGAGAGAGAGAGAGAGAGAGAGAGATTGTCAGGCATGGTCAAATGTGACCTCAGACACCTACTAGTTGTGTGAACCTGGGCAAGTTGCTTAACCCTGTTTGCCTCAGTTTCCTCATCTGTGAAATGAGCTGGAGAAGAGAATGGCGAACCACTCCACCAGTATCTTTGCCAAGAAAACCCCAGATGGGGTCTTGAAGAATTGGACATGAATGAAACAACTAGACAGACAAAACGATTTTGTTCATATCTATACGAATCTATGTCATTTTGCCCACTTGGCAGAATACAAGCCTGAGAGCAGGTAACCCTTCCATTTTGTCTTTGGATCCTCTGTGATTAGCATGGTGTTTGGCACATAGTAGGTGTGCTTAATAAATACTTCTAGGTTGATTGATTAGTTGATTGAATGTTGGGGCCAGCCACTAAATTACAAAGGGTTTCAGAAAGAGGGGCTAGTGAGTAAGGAGAAGCATCAGTTATATATAACTTTGTTAAGAAATTTAGCAGTCAGGGGCAGCTAGGTGGGACAGTGGATAAAGCACCGGCTCTGGATTCAGGAGGACCTGAGTTCAAATTTGACCTCAGACACTTGACATTTACCAGCTGTGTGACCCCGGCCAAGTCATTTAACCCTAATTGCCTCACCAAAAAAGAAAAAAGAAAAGAAAAAAAAGAAACTTAGCAGTCAGGGGCAGCTAGGTAGCACAGTGGATAAAGCACCAGCTCTGGATTTAGGAGGACCTGAGTTCAAATCTGGCTTCAGACACTTGACACTTACTAGCTGTGTGACCCTGAGCAAGTCACTTAACCCTCATTGCCCCCCCCAAAGAAACTTAGCAGGAAAAAAAAAAAGGAAAAAAAAGAAATCCCATGCAATTAGAAAAAAATTAAACTCTATTAAATTTCTTCAAAAGAAACTTAGCAGGGCAGCCAGGTGGCACAGTGGATAGAGCACCGGCCCTGGAGTCAGGAGTACCTGAGTTCAAATCCGGCCTCAGACACTTAACACTTACTAGCTGTGTGACCCTGGGCAAGTCACTTAACCCCAATTGCCTAACTAAAATTAAAAAAAAAAGAAACTTAGCAGTGAAAAGGAGAATGAAGACGGCACAGGAGCTGGGTCCAGGGAAGCCTTTTAGGACGTTGTTAATAAGAGATGAGTAAGAGCTGGTGGAGAAGCCCCAGAGGAAGGGGCTAACTGCTGGAGAAGGGTCCAGGAAGAGATGGGGGAAGGAAGGGATCAGGAGGGAGCTAGGCACTGTGCCTGGCACATAGGAGATGTTTCATAAATAACTGATGACTGACTGAGACAGGGCGTTGATAAGAGGATGCTAATCATTGTGCTCAATGCTCAGAGGAGACGGTACATGTCAAGTGCTTTGCCAACCTTAGATCAAGAGACAGATGGAAGCTATTATGGAAGATGAAGTGTGATGGAGTTTAGCACAGCTGAGGTTGGGTGAAGATTAGCAGAGCCACACAGGGAGAGAAGTTAACAAAACACCATTGAAACCCCCAAGGGGAGAAGAACAGATGCCAACAAGGAATAGTCTCAGTGTGTGGCTCCCATTGCCCCCAGATCCCTGCAGAGGGTAGCATGTAATGGGGGTGCAGGTGGGGCTTTTGGATGTGGAACCAGGTAGTGATTTTCCCATTCTGGTAGAAGACCCAGAGTTCCTCAGCCTTCAAATTTACATAGAGTTTTTGTTGTTGTTGTTGTTGTTGTTTGTTTGTTTTTGGTGAGGCAATTGGGGTTAAGTGACTTGCCCAGGGTCACACAGCTAGTAAGTGTTAAGTGTCTGAGGCCGAATTTGAACTCAGGTCCTCCTGAATCCAGGGTTGGTGCTCTATCCACTGCGCCACCTAGCTGCCCCTTACATAGAGTTTTAGACAAAGAGGCAGCTGGCACCAAAAAGACACTGTCATCCACAAGGGAAGAGGGTAGAAGGGGCAGGGACAATGTAATGAAATTTCTTCCCCCTAAACTGCCTAATAAGGAACGAGGAATGAGGGGCAGAAAAGTAAGGAACTTAACTCCGTGTCAGTCGTGCCAGAGACTGGGGTTGGAGGAGGGGCAGGGTTAGCACCTAGTCTCTGGATTTGTTAGTCTTTGCATACTTTTATCATGGGGGGCTGGGACCATACCAGCGAAAATGGTTTTCCCTCTTTCTTTCCTTCCCTCCTTCTTTCCCTCTTTCTCTCCTTCCCTCCCTCCTTCCTTCCTTCCTTCTCTCCCTCCCTCCTTCCTTCTTTCCCTCCCCCTCCCTTCCCTTCTTTCCTTCCTTCTTTCCTTCCTTCCCTCCCTCCTTTCTTCCTTTCTTCTTTCCCTCCTTCCTTCCCTCCTTCCTTCTTTCCCTCCCTTCTCCCTTCTCTTCCTTCCTTCCTTCTTTCTATCATTCCCTGGGAAACTCCAGACCCCCTACCCTTTTCTGACTAGCAGTTTGTAATCATACCCTAACCCCAAGGTAAACTCCTGGGAATCTCTGCTGTGATCAGCAGTTTCCAGCTGCCCCTGTTCCCAAATAGAGATGGCTCCAAGGATACTTCTGCAACACCCCTCCCCCTTCCTGAAGTTCAGCTAGTCTGTTGAATAACTACCCTACAGGTGACCCTGGCTTGCAAAGAGTATAGTTAGCAGCCTGCCTCTGTTAGCTAGAAGTAACTCAAGCCTGTGGTTTTTCTTGTGGTTTGGCTAAGAAGGTGCTAAAACCCTACAGTAAATAAGTTGTGACCTACCCACTGTTCCATCTATTTACCTAGATACCCCTCCTGACTGTATATAAATTCTGTTTGTAACTCCCCTCACTGAACTTCCCTGTCTGAGTAAGACAAGGCTTTGTTCTGGATTGTAATTCTTTGACCCTCAACAAATGCCTTTATTTATTGACTACCTATTGATGTGATTTTTTTATACAGGTTTGAAACTTCCCTCCATCCTCCCTTCCTTCCTCCTTCCTTCAGTTATGCCCCTGCCTACCATCTCATCTCTAAATTGTTTTCCTCTGGTCCCAGAATGCTGAATCAGCAGAGACTGGGAGAGTGGTTTCAAATGATCCCAATACATGAGTGTGCGATTGCCCCTCTCTTCTCACCAGGAGTCTTGGGGAGCTCTTGATTTGCAACTAGGCAGAAGTCTTGGAATAGGATAAAGGAGGATGAGTTCTACATACCACCACGTGTATAGCTAGCTTCTTGTCTTCCACTAACCTGGATATTCTGTGCTTCCATGAGAGAGAGGAGAGCAAGCATCATGTGACTAACCACATGAGAAAATGTGGACCATCTCTGGCTAGAAGCCACAGTGCCATGGAAGACAATGGGGACTTGGAGCCTTGAGGAGAAAATATCCAGGGCAGCCAAGACTGCTTGTGATCACAAATACCATTTGGCTGGTGATCTGGGAAGAAGCTGACTTCCCTCACTGTCTCCCCCATTTCCCCTTGCTTCTTTCTAGTCTGTAATGCTGAGACAGAACATGGATACCCCCTTCCTTCCTCTCTTTCACATGAACAGTGGGAGAATTTAGTCAGAAGTTCTCTAGAGACACCAAAAAGATGTGGTAGAACAATGGGAAGAGGTTTAGGAAATAGCTGACTCAAATGAGACCATTGGATCTATTTTTTCCCATTTTTCCCCATGTACTGTAAACCATGTGACTGTAGCTTAATAGATATCTGAATCTGTGACTCCTCTGGTTGGCTTTTTTTTGGGGGGGGGAGGAGCTGAGCAATGAGGGTTAAGTGACTTGCCCAGGGTCACACAGCTAGTAAGTGTCAAGTGTCTGAGGCTGGGTTTGAACTCAGGTCCTTCTGAATCCAGGGCTGGTGTTTTATCCACAGCGCCACCTAGCTGCCCCCCTGGTTGGCTTTTAAAGCCCTTCACAACCTGGCGCCTTCCCACCTTCCAGTCTCCTTACACTTTACCCCATCCTCCTTCCCTAACATGTGCTCTACAATCCAGCCACACTCACCTTCTTGCCATCACCCTCATGCACCACTCCATCTTCTGACTGTACATTTTCACTTGATGTGCTCCCTACCTGGAATGTTCTCCCTTCCAGTCTCCACTTCCAGGTTTTCCTGGCTCCCTTCCAGTCTCAGCTCAGATCCTACCATGAGCAAGAGACTTCCTGCCTCCCCCTAGGCAGGGTCCCTCAATGCTGGAGCTTTCCCATTGAGATTGCCTCCAATTTTCCTTGTATAGATCTTACAGGCACCTTGTGTTTGCATACTATCTCCCCCATTGGAATAGGTGCTCCTGGTGGGCAGGAATTATTTTTGCCTTTCTTTACTGTTTAGTACACATTACACATTTAACAAATGCTTGTTGGTTTGACAAATTGGGGTGGGCTTTTTTTTCACTGAGGCTGGTTCTCATGGGATGGAAGAGTAGAGTAGGCTTATTTCTCAACTTCCATGGACCTCTGTTTTCTCACCTGTAAGATGAGAAGATTGGAATAAATGACCTCTTTGGACCTAAAATTCTATGAGTTAAGCCTGTGACCTTGGGCTTGGAACCTTATTTCGGTTTTAAGATGAAATCCTTCTCAGCTGACCTCACTCATGTGACACACCACGTCTAACAAAGGGGAGAGCCATGAGCTCATTTTGAGTGGGCTCTGCCTTTGCCATATGCAGTGCATTCCTTTCCTATCTGCTGGCAAGGCAGGAACTAATTAGCTGTTTCCTAGAAATCAGAAACCTCAGTAGAATTCAATATGCGGTATGGCTCTACCAGATGGGAGAACAAGAGTCATAATCGGATGGAGGCTTTGGGAGTCTACTCAGAGGCTAGAATAGAGTGCTTTCCTCCATATTAGTAAAAACACTATTGTCCCCATTTTATAGATGAAGCAATCAGAGAGAGCAGCTGATTTGCTGAGTTACACTCCCAGGAAGCAGTGAATATTCAAACTCAGATCCAATAAATCAAGTTATCTCTAACTGATTATCTATCAGGTCCCCAGTCCTGAGCTAGGGTGCTGTCATGTAGCCATAGCGGAATGGTAAGTCCATTGGGCCCATTATCAGGGGGGTGATGGATTAAAACCATCCTCTGCAACTTTGCAGGTAGTATGACACTGCGGAAAGATTTGGGGTTCAAATGCCACCTCTGATACTACCTGAGTAAGGCAGCCCCAGTTCCTTCTGTAAAATGAGAGTATTGGTCCAGACCAGGGCTTCTTAAACTTTTGCCACTCACAACCTCTTTTTGCCCAATAAATTTTTACACAACCCCAAGTAATATAGGTGTATAAGATAGGTATGTGTAACTCTTTACTGTTGCCAAATTTTTCATGACCCTCATATTCAGTTATAGGACCCCATATGGGGTCACAACCCACAGTTTAAGGAGCTATGGTCTAGGCTGCTTCTGAGTTCAGCAAATGGAATAGTTTTGAATACTGTGGATAAGTTCATTTACTTTGGCAGTACACTTTGATAATGAGGATTGATGAATACATTACCAGAGCTAGTTCAGGGTCTGGGAAACTCTGAAGGAAAGTGTGGGAGAGAATTGGAATTAAACTGACTACCAAATGAAAGGTCTACAGAGCCATTGTGCTGATCTCATTGTTGGATGCCTGTGAAACCTGGAGAGTCTACCAGCATCATGCCTGGAAATTGAGTCACATCCATCTGAATTGTCTTAGAAAGGATCACCTGGCAGGATAAGGTACTGGACTCTGAGATCCTTTCTTGAGCCAAACTGCCAAGCATTCAAACTCTATTGCAGAAAGTACAACCCTGATAGGCTGGCCATGTTGTTCAAATGCCAAATGGACACTTACCTAAAAGACTGTTTTATGGAGAACTCACAGAAGGCAACCACTCACATGGTGGTCAGAAAAAGCAATATAAGGACTCTCTCCAAGTCTCTCTGAAGAACTTTGGAGATGACTGTGTAACATGAGAGATAATGGCACAGGACCACCTAGCATGATGTGCCCATGTCAAAGAAGGTGCTGAGCTCTATGAGAAAATTAGAATTACATTTACTCAAAAGAAATGTGAAACACAAATCTAGAGACATCTCCAACCCCAAAGTTCATATGGACTATTTGAGGTAGAGCCTTATCAACCACAGTCAGACACACTGGAACTGGACTCCAACCATTTATCAATTGGGGAATGGCTCTTTTTTTTTAAATTAATAAAGTATTTTATTTTTTTCCATTACATGTAAAGATAGTTCTCAACCTTTGTTTATACAAGCTTTACAATTTCAGATTTTTCTCCCTCCCTCCCCCCTCCCCTAGACAGCAGGCAATCTGATATAGGTGTTATATATATATATATATATATATATATATATACACATAATAACATTAATCCTATTTCTGCATTAGTCATATTATAAGAGAAAAAAATCAGAGCAATGATGGAAAACCTCAAAATAGAAAAAAACCAACAGCATCAAAAACAAAAGAAATGGTATGGTTCATTTAGCATCTATACTCCGCAGTTCTTTTTTTTTTTTCCCCTGGATTTGGAGATCCTTTTCCATCACAAGTTCCCTGGAACTCTTCTGTGACATTGCATTGGTGAGAAGAATATAGTCCATCACAGTAGGTCAACACTCAATGTTGATGATACTGTGTACAATGTTCTTCTAGTTCTGCTCATCTCACTCATCATCAGCCCACGCAAGACCCTCCAGGTTTCTCTGAACTCCTCCTGCTCATCGTTTCTTATAGCACAATAGTATTCCATTGTATTCATATACCACAACTTGTCCAGGGGGAATGGCTCTTTTAAAATAAATTTGGGGGACAGCTAGGTGGTGCAGTGGATAAAGCTGTGTGACCCTGGGCAAGTCACTTCACCCATATTGCCCTGGGAAAAAAGTGGGGATTAAATCTCAGATCTTCCTGACTCCAAGTCCAGCATTCGAATCCATCAGCCAACCAGCAAATATTTACTGAGCACCTACAATAGGGCCTTCCCTCTAAGACAACCTCCAATTTATCCTATTTATGCATCATTTGTACATATTATTTGCATCCTGTGTCCCGAACTAGATTATGAGCTGCTAGAGAGCAGGGACTGCTTGGTGCCTTTCTTTGTATTGCAGTTCCTGGCACACAGTAGGCCTTTAGTAAATAACTATTTACTTGACTGGACTTTCCAGGTACTATGTTCCCCTTCTATCCACCTAACTGGCCACTACTACAATTTAGGCCGTCATTATTATTTACCTGGACTCTTAAATAGCTTCTTACTGATGACTCTCCTCCCCAATACATCCTCCACACACATGCCAAAATAATCTTCCTAAGACATGACCATGTCATTCTCCTGCTCACACATCTTTTATAGCTCCCTCTTGCCTCTAAAATAAGACCAATCTTCAGCCTTCCAAATCAATCTCCAGTCTGCCTTTCTATACTTATTTCATTTACTCTGTTTCCTTATCCTCCCAGATGCTAGTGCCTCCCTTTTGGATACTGCCTTGATTTTATTTTGCATATACTTTGTTTATTTTGAGGGGTGGAATGGTGGTAGTCTGGCAACCCCTGACATACTATAGCTAGAACATGCCCCATGGTGCACATGTGAAGCTGAGATGAGCTCCCCTGGCCACTGGTGAAACAACTGTACTTACTGTGGCTCATTTCTGAAGGACACAGCAACCCCTTGGGCCCTGTTAGGGTGGTAAGGGAGGGGAATTCATCAAATGAGGATGAGCTCCTGAGTCAGGAAGAATTGCCCACTCGGTGAATTCTTTTTTTTTTTTTTTTTTAGTGAGGCAATTGGGGTTAAGTGACTTGCCCAGGGTCACACAGCTAGTAAGTGTTAAGTGTCTGGGGCCAGATCTGAACTCAGGTGCTCCTGAATCCGGGCCGGTGCTCTACCCACTGCACCACCCAGCTGCCCCGCCACTCGGTGAATTTTAAAGGGAGACAAGACTTCTACGCTCACTCTCTCCCTTTTCCCATAAGCTGAGCACAGGGTGGCTCGGTGTTTCTCTCTCTGGGATCATCAGTGGAGGAGGAGTCCTTCTGTCCACTCCAGCACCAGTGGAGCCTATTCACTATGGAGCATCTCTGCTCCCCGGGATGAGGCTAAGATTTGATAAAGAGGTAAAAGATGAAACAGTAGCCAATAACTCCCATCACACTGTTCTGGGAAATTGATACTTCAACGTATGAAATCTTTTAGAGGATTGCTAAACATCATTTCACCTCCATCTAGACACTGCACTGTCAAAAAACAATTCCTCAAGGTTCCTATTTTCTGGCCATCTTGGATTCCTCCCCTCAGCAAGGGTATTGCTGCAGAAAACTCTGGCTGGCTGTTAGCTCCCAACTCCTCCCACTCTTGGGGTTGCCTCTCAGACTGGACACGCCCTTCTCAAGTTCCCTGTTTGCTCATCCAGGCTCCAGAAAAGAAACACAAAACAAAGGCGATCAGGCCAGGGGTTCCCAACTCAAGCTCACCTTGATGAAAAAATGCTCTAGCTACCTTGTGAGAGTAGCTGTCATAGATGCTGGTCCTATGCCACCTCATTTCCTCACAGAAAAGTCCAAGAGAAAAGGGGGGAGAAAAGGGGAGAGAGGGAGAGGGAGAAAGGGACAAAGAGGGAGAGAGAGAGACAGAAATAGAGAGACAGAAAGGTAAAGAGACAGAGAGTTGTCTCTACTTTTAAAGTCTACTGAAATAATGCATAATCCTATTTTCCTGTTCTACTGTGTGTGCTCAAATAACCACTTTGGTGGCATTTGCTAAGTTCAGAATAAAAGTAAAGTAACATAAATAATGTCTACTGAAGAGGAAGCTCTTCATGACTCAAGAGACAAATCTCTGTGTTGATCTCTCTCTCCCCCTACCACCTTCATAGAGAGCATGAAATCGCAGCTTCATCTCAATGCACCAAGTCCTTCTTCACTAAGCCCAATCACATACAGCCCATTGGAGTGGTCAGGGAAGCCCAAAGCTCCATGTGTGGGCCATGGGTCTGCACACTGGGACTTTCACAATTGCGCCCTACTATACCCATACGTCATTTCCCCCAAAGGAAGCTGAGCTCCTTGAGAGCAGGAATTGTTTTACTTTGTCTCCTCATCCTTCCTAGTGCCCAGCACAGTGCCTGGCACACAGTAGCTACTTAAAAATTCTTGTTCAGAGGGCAGCGAGGTGGCTCAGTGGATGAAGCACCTCTCCTGGATCCAGGAGGACCTGAGTTCAAATCTGACCTCAGCCACTTGACACTCACTAGCTGTGTGACCCTGGGCAAGTCACTTAACCCTCATTGCCCTGCAAAAAATAAAATGTTTGTTCACTGGCTGATTCACTCACTCAATGTTCCTGCCAAACTGGATAGCTGGTATTCTATTTCTAATCTCCGCTGATTATCATCCAGTCTTGGAATGCACTCCCTCCTCACCTCTGCATCTTAGAATCGTTACCTCTTTTTAAGGCTCAGCTTAGGTACCCTCTTTTCTGCACAGGCTTCCACTTTTCTTCCCCCCCCCCCCACCAACTCATAGTTATTAATGCTCTCTCCCTTGTTATATTACCCTTTATTTGCTTACACGATAGTTGCTATATCCAATTAGTAGGACAAAAGCTCTTTGACAGTAGAGATTATGTTATATCTTGCATTCTGCCCATCCCTGAGAAACTCCTGGGCCCCTACTCTGTTCTGACTAGAAATTTATAATCATCACCTAACCCCAAGGTAAACTCCTAGAAATCTCTGCTGTGATCAGCAGTTTCCAACTACCCCTGTCCCAGGACAGAGGTAGCTCCAAGGACACTTCTGCAACCCCTCCCTAACTTCAGTTCAACTATTCTGTTGATTCTACAGGTGACCCTGACAAGGGCACAGTTAACAGCCTGCCTCTGTTAGCTAGAAGCAGCCTAACCCATCCTGTGGTTTTTCCAGAAAGGTACTAATATCCTACAATAAGTAACTTGTGACCCACCTGCTGTTTCTTTTATCTACTAATAATTATTTGATAAAATTCCCTTACCTTTCCAGAGAAACTGTATAAAAACCTAGCCTAACAAATCAAAGGTTCCTTAAGGTAACAAACCTGGCTGATATGCAAATAATTAGTCATTCCTTTGAACAATAGAAGAACAAACCAAGTAGTCTTCTCTTAAGTCTTCTGGAGACAACACTGTCTGCTGTCTACACTCCCCAACATCCCTGAGCCACTTGGGGGGTTACATGGATCTTCTTATCTACAAAGATTCCTAGAGACTTCCTGCTTCACATCCACATTGTTTGTTTTTAAGGAGTAAGCTATTGGACTGATTTCTATTGTGCAAATGGAAGTTAGAGCATCCTGTTGTAAACCCAGGAAGCAGAAAGTTAATCAATCCTGACCTGGCTGATGCAGGGACTGCACAACCTCCCTTTCCAACTGCCTAAATAATATTCTCTTCCACATCACATTACAAGCTCTTGAGAGATTTCCCATGCAATTACATGTCACCAAGTTGCTGAGAAGAATAAAAATGGGTGCTTAGGTGCTTGTCTTTATAACTGGGACTCACTCTGCTTATGTTTTTCTGTTTAACACTACCTAACCACCCCTCCTGAGTGTATTTGTTTGTAACTCCCCTCATTGAACTTCCTTGTCTGAATAAGACAGGGCATTGTTCTAGATTGCAATTCTTTGACTCTCAATAAACATTCTACTTTATTTATTGTCGATTTGATCTTTATACAGGCTTAACAATCCCAAAGCATCCTGCCCCCATGGGACTGAAATTTTCACACTTCCTTTAACTGGATAGCCCCAAGGTCAGTGATGTTGGTTAAGTACTCACTCTATGTCCTATTTTGTCCTTGCTAAAGGAGTGATCTTTCCTCTTTGTTTTTTGGTTTTTGGTGAGGCAATTTGGGTTAAGTGACTTGCCCAGGGTCACACAGCTAGTAAGTGTCAAGTGTCTGAGGCTGGATTTGAACTCAGGTTCTCCTGAATCCAGGGCTGGTGCTTTATCCACTGTGCCACCTAGCTGCCCCCCTCTTTGTGAATATGATGATCACTTCTGAAGGAAATCTACCTTGTCATTGTATTCCCAATGTCAAGTATAGTGCTTTCTACAGAGTAGGTGTTCAATATTTGTGTTCAATATTTGAGCACCACATTATCACCACCACCACCACCATCATCTGTCAATGGCAACATGAATTTATTAAGCACTTATTTTGTTCCAAGCATTGTGCTAATCACTGGGGAATATGAAGAAAGGTAAACACAGTCCCTGCCCTCAAGGAGCTTACACTGTAATGAGGAAAACAACATGCAAGCAATATATGCATACAAGAAAAATATAGCAGGGCAGCTAGGTGGCAAAGTGGATAAAGCACCAGCCCAGGATTCAGAAGAACCTGAGTTCAAATCCAGCCTCAGACACTTGATACTGACTAGCTGTGTGACCCTGGGCAAGTCACTTAACCCTCAGTGCCTCACTAAAAAAAAGAAAAGAAAAATATAGGGTAAATAGAAGGTAACCTCAGAGGGAAGCCATTAACACTGGGGTGGGGTGGAAAAGGCCTCCTCTAGAAGGTTGGTTTGAGATGAGCAAAGAGAATATTCCCTAGTATTAGGGATAGCCAGTGAAAAGACATGGATTGAAAGATAGAGTGTTGTGTTTCAGGGAGAACAAGAAGGTCAGTGCCATTAGATCATAGAATATACAGGTTGCAAAGGTAGGAAGGGAGGGACCAGGTTGTAAAGGACTTTAAAAGCCAATAGAGTATTTATATTCAATCTTTGAAGTAAGAGGGAGCCACTAGAGTTTATTGAGCAGGGGTTTCCCATGGTCAGACCTGTGCTTGTGACCAAAGCTTCTTGAACTGTGGGTCACAATCTCATATAGGGTCATGTAACTGAATGTGAAGGTTGTAAAAAAAATTGGCAACAGAAAAAGGTTATGTATACCTATTTTATATACTGGGGGCCACATACAAGTTTCTTGGGAGAAAAGGGGTCAGGAGTGGAAAAAGTTTAACAAGCCCTGATCTAAATGTCGTGATGACACTTTAATCCCTTTTGCCTCAGATTAATTGAAGGTTTCCAATCCCCAGTGATTTGGGGGAGGGAGGCTGTTGCTGGAAAATGATACTTGGAATTCTAGTGAACTGAAGAAAGCTGTGGTGTGCTGTTTTCTGAAATCTGGCCAACCCCAGTCTATGCCAACATGCCTTATCTTCTAGAGAAACAGACCTTGCTCATTTCCAAGTCAGAGTCCTCCGACCACAAATTCCTCTTGTCTTCCTTCTTTGTACATTTTCCTCAGGCTCCTCCCCAAAGGCGAAAGCATCCTGCCCTCACAGGACGAAATTTTCCCACTTCCTCTAATTGTATAGCCTCAAGGTCAGGACTGTGGTAAACCCTAACTCTGCTGACCACTCAGCCACGTGCCCTCTTTTTCTCGCTAAGGGGTGATATTTCCTCTTTGTGGATATGATGCTTACCTCTGATGGAAATAATGTTGTGGGAAAGTCAAGGAGACCCTTTCTGGATTTTTGTGGCATCCCAGGAAACAGCTGCAATCAGATGGGTGAGAATGTTGGTGCCCCCTCGTCATATGCCCCCAACCAAATGCTGCTTGTGTAGCAGGCATTTCTACTGAGCATAGTCATTTGATGGCATCTGTTCTCTTGCATGTGTAGGAAAGGTGAACAAAACCATCTGATTACGTCAGGCTTGCAGATTGAGAGCTAGAAGGAACCTGAAAGACCACTGAGTTTAGGCGCCCCTCCATTTTATAAATGAAGACACTGAAGCCTAGAGAGGTTAAGTGATTTGCCCAAGGTCACACAAGAAGAGTCAGAGGTGGGACTTGAACCTAGGTTCTCTGACTCTAATGCCATTGTCCTCTCCACTACATCACAGAGAAGGGGCCAGGAGATCTTTTCAATTATTATTATGTTTTTTTATAGAAAGCTTGCACCTTGGTGACACTATCACTGTCCAGAGTACGGTTTTTAGCTTTGCCCGTTTAAAATTTGGTTGTATTGGTTCCCACTAAAGTAATAGGATGATATATTTTGAGCTATAAGGAACCTTAGAAACCATCAAGTCCAATCCTTCATTTTACAGATGAGGAAACCGAGTCATAGGTTAAGTCACTTGCCCAGGGTAACGCATCTACTGAGAAGCAATAGTTGATAAAGCATTGATCCTGGAGCCCCAAAGAGCCCAGTTCAAGCTCTGCCACCAGTGCATATAGACTGTGTGGCCCTGGGCAAGACACTTAACATCTCAGTGCTCCAGACACCTTTCTAAGACTACATGTGGTAAAGAAGAGACTGATCTTCATTGGGAGAAGGTATTTCCTCACTTGGGAGCACCCTACATCATGAGTCCAGTCCCTATGCTGAACTTCTATGTACTATTTGTTGTTTACTCATTTCAGTCATGTCCAATTCTTCACAACCCCATTTAGGGTTTTCTTGGCAGACATATTAGCATGGTTTGCCATTCCCTTCTCTATCTCATTTTACAGATGAGGAAACTGAGGCAAACAGGGTTAAGGGACTTGCCTAGGGTTACACGTATAGGAAACGTCTGAGGTCAAATTTGAACTCAGGTCTTCCTGACTCCAGGTGCATTGTTCTTCCTATAATATCAATCATGCTGCCTTTCTGGGTTAAATAATTCTGAAAGCTGACTCATATTGACCAGTGGGGGGAAAAGGACTTTCCAATGACCAAAATACTCCCACCTATCTGAAAAAGCATCGTTCCCCTGAAAAGGCTTCATAAGTGCTTACCAAGCTCCTTTTCTCAGTTCCCCATTTTCCAAATGTCTTCTCACTCACTAGAATCTCCTATTAGTCCAATTTCCTCATGACCAATTCATTGGTTCATAGATACTGAACTGGCAGGGCTTTTGAAATTGCCTCATGCAGTCTTATCATTTTAAAGAGAAGGAAATTGAGAAACAGAGAGAAACTGACTTACCCAAAGTCACCCAGGAAGAGCTGAGATTCATTCAAACCTAGGTCCTCTGACCTAGCTCTATGTTTAGAGTGCCACATTCAGATTGGAAGTTGATGGCTTGATGGCTTGATTCCCACATGAATTGGATTTAAGTGAGACAGAAGTGCACAGTTGTCAGTCTTCCAGTCATTGAAGTCTAGTGGCAGGACAAAAGTCAAGCTGACTGGTGATGGTCTGGAATGCAGTGGGTGACTGTGACATCTTCAATGTCTGACCAAGCTCTAAGTGTTCCACAGCGCCTGTTTCAGCTACCTGCATGCCCATTGGAACAAATTGTTCTCATCCACGTGTTCCACCAGAGGAAGTTTTCTCATGCTTTAGGGTGATATCCCCCTAACTCATGGACAGGTGTGAGGTGCCTCAGTTATCCTCAACCTGCCTAAGCCTGTCTGCTGAGATGGTTGACTGGGCTGCAGCTACTATCCATGCTACAACTTCTTGGAGCCACAGGTGAGAGAGAGTTGGGTGAAAGATGGACACCAAAGGTGGATGAGCAGCCCTGAAAAGGGTTTAGCGAGCCCTCATATCAGAAATGCTAGTCCCAGGGGCAGTTAGGTGTCGCAGTGGATAGAGCACTGGCCCTGGAGTCAAGAACACCTGAGTTCAAGTCTGGCCTCAGACACTTGACACTTACTAGCTGTGTGACCTTGGGCAAGTCACTTAACCCCAATTGCCTCACCAAAAAAAAAAAAAAGAAAGAAAGAAAGAAAGAAAAGAAAAAGAAATACTAGTCCTCCTGGAACACCCCATATGGTATATGAATGTGATGGAATGGTATTGTGCTATAAAAATTACGAAGGGGAAAAACTTGGGAAGACTTATATAATGTATATTAATTGATGCAAAGTGAAGTGAGCAGAACCAGGAGAACATTGTACACAGTGATAGCAATAAGGTAATGATGATCAACTATGAAAGATTTAGTAATTAATCAATACAATGATTCATCACACCTCCAAAGGACTCATGATATAAAATGTAATCCCCCTCCAGATAGAGAACTGGTGGACTCACAGTGAAGATTGAAGTATATATTTCTTTCTTTCTTTTGCTTTTTTTCTCTTAAATTTTTTATTCATTTTGAACTTAAAGACAGATAGACAAAAAAAGAATTTCCAAGTACCCAGCGCAATACAAAAAGAGAATTAAATATAAAACAATGAATTTCCATTTCAAATTCTTTATTTTGGGGGGAAACCATTTAATAAATACTATATATCATTTTCAAGACTATTCTACTTTTCTGTGATTTCTTCTAAGTTTTCTTTTGTTCTTTGCTGTGAACTTTTCATTTTTTTCTCCCTTCTTCCCCACCCTGCCCTAGAGAAGATTATCATTAGACACAAATATGTGAAAATATGCAAAAGCATACTAAACATATTTCTATTTATCAGTTCTTTCTCTGGATATGGATAGCATCTTCCTTCATAGGTCCTTTGCAGTTGATTTGAGTATTTATAATACTCAAAATGACTTAGTTGTTCAAAGTTGTTCTTAGAACTAGAACACTACTGTTACTGTGTACAACATTCTCTTGGTTTTGATCATTTCACTCTTCATTATTTCATGCAAGACTTTAAATGTTTTTTTCTAAAATCAACCAGCTCATCATTTCTTATAGCATAGTAGTATTCCATCACAATCATATACCACAACTCATTTAGCCAGTCCTCAATTGAAGGGCATCCCTTTAATTTCCAGTTCTTTGCCACCACAAAGTGAACTGCTATAAATATTTTAGAATATATAAGTTATTTTCCTTTTTCCTTAATCACCTTTGGAAACAGATCTAATAGTGGTATTGCTGGGTCAAAGAGTATAAGCAAGTTAATAACTCTTTGGGCATAATTCCAGATTGTTCTCCAAAGTAGTTGGATCAGTTCACAGTTCTACCAACAGTGAATTAGTTTCCCAATTTTTCACATCCCCTCCAAAATTTGTCACTTTACCTTTCTATCATTTTAGATTGGTTTAAGATGATATCTCTAAGTTGTTTTCATTTACATTTCTCTAATCAAAAGTGATTTAGCATATTTTATACGACTACATATAGTTCTGATTTCTTCATTGAAAAACTGCCTGTTCATATCCTTTGACCATTTATCAATTGGGAAATGATTCACATTCTTATACATTTAACAAAGTTTTTCATATATTTGAGATATGAGACCTTTATCTGAGAAATTGTCCATAATTTTTTCTCCCAATTTTAAAGTTTTTAATGCCCTATTATATGGTCAATTTTTGCAAAGGTTCCATGTACCATGAGAAAAAGGTATATTCCTTTCCATTTCCATTCTGTTCTCTCCAGATTTCTATTATATCTAGCTTATCTAAGATTCAATTCACCTCCTTAACTTCTTTCTTATTTATTTTTTGGCTAGATTTATTTAATTCTGAGAGGGGAAGATTAAAGTCCCCTACTATTACATTATTACTATTTCCACCTGTAATTCATTTAAATTTTCCTTTAAAAATTTAGATGTGCTCTAAATCATTATTGATTAGAGAAGTGCAAATTAAAAGAACTCTGAGGTACCACCTCACACCTATTAGATTGGCTAATATGACAAAAAAGGAAAATAATAAATGTTGGAGAAGCTGTGGAAAAATTGGAACACTAATGCAGTGGAGTTGTGAACTGATGCAACCATTCTTTAGAGCAATTTGGAACTATGTCCAAAAGGATATAAAATTGTGCATACCCTTTGACCCAACAATACCACTATTAGGTCTTCATCCCAAAGAGATCATAAAAAGGGAAAAGGATCCACATGTACAAAAGTATTTATAGCTGCTCTTTTTGTGGTGGCAAAGAATTGGAAATTGAAGGGATGCCCATCAATTGAGGAATGGCTAAACAAGTTGTGGTATATGAATGTAGCGGAATACTATTGTGCTGTAAGAAACAATGAGCAGCCCTCTTTCCCTGTCGCCGCTGAATCGAGCGGGAGGCGGAGGCTCCCGGGTGTTTTCAAGATTTAGCTTCACCCGTGAACCGCTGCCATGGCCGAGGAAGGCATTGCTGCTGGAGGTGTAATGGACGTTAACACCGCTCTACAAGAAGTGCTGAAGACCGCACTCATCCACGATGGCCTAGCTTGTGGAATTCGTGAAGCCGCCAAAGCCTTGGACAAACGCCAAGCCCATCTTTGTGTTCTTGCTTCCAACTGTGATGAACCTATGTATGTAAAATTGGTTGAAGCCCTGTGTGCTGAGCACCAAATTAACTTGATTAAGGTTGATGACAACAAGAAGCTGGGTGAGTGGGTAGGCCTCTGTAAAATTGACAGAGAGGGGAAGCCCCGCAAAGTGGTTGGCTGCAGTTGCGTTGTTGTTAAAGACTATGGCAAGGAATCTCAGGCCAAAGATGTCATCGAAGAATATTTTAAATGCAAGAAATGAGTAAATAAAAGCCTTGGTCTGGAAAAAAAAAAAAAAAAGAAACAATGAGCAGCCAGATTTCAGAGAAATCTGGAAGGACTTACATGAACTGATGATGAGTGAGATGAGCAGAACCAGGTGAACATTGTACACAGTATCAACAACATTGTGTGTTGATCAACTGTGATAGACTTGACTCTTCTCAGCAATACAATGGTTAAAGATAGTTCCAAAGGATTCATGAAGGAAAATGCTCTCCAAATCCAGGAAAAAAAGAACTATGGAATCTAGATGCAGATTGAACCATACTATTTCTATTGTTTTTGTTTTTTGAGGTTTTTCCTTTTTGCTCTGATTCTTCTTGCACAGCATGACTAATGCAGAAATATGTTTAATGTGATTGTACATATATAAACTATATCAGATTGCTTGCTGTCTTGGGGAGGGGGGAGGGAAGGGAAGGAGGGAGAAAAATTTGAAACTAAAAATTTTATAAAAACAAATGTTGAAAACTATCTCCAAAAATAACTGGAAAATAATAATAATATATATGTGTATATATATGTATATATATGTGTGTGTGTATATATGTATATATATGTGTGTGTATATATGTATATATGTGTGTGTATATATATGTATATATGTGTGTGTATACATATATACGTATATATGTGTGTGTGTGTATATATATGTGTATATATATATATATATATATATATAAAAGAAACTATGAGCAGGCAGATTTCAGAGAAACCTGGAAGGACTTACATGGACTGATGCTGATGAGCAGAACCAGGAAAACATTGTACAAAGAGACTGGACTGTGTCTTTCAAGAAATTATCAAGAAAAACTGCCTTAACATCCTAGAACCAGAGGGTAAAATAGTAATTGAAAGAATATACCAATTATCTCTTGAAAGAGATTCCAAAATGAAAACTCCAAGGAATATTTTAGCCAAATTCCAGAACTGTTGGGTCAAAGGGGGGAAAAAAACAACTGCAAGCAGCCAGAAAGAAACAAATTAGATATTGAAGAGTCACAATTAGGATTACACAGGAATTAGCAGCTTCTACATTAAAGGACTTGTGGGCTTGGAATATGGTATTCCATAAGGAAAAGGAACTTGGATTACAACCAAGAATAAAATACCCAGAAAAATTGATCATAATCTTTCAGGTGAAAAAATGGATATTCAATGAAATAAGGGACTTTCAAACATTCTTGATGAAAAGACCAGAGTTAATCAGGAAATTTAATTTTCAAATAAAAGACTCAAGAGAAGCATAAAAAGGTAAACAAGAAAGAAATAACATAAGTCACTCAATAAGGTAAAATTGTTTACATTCCTGTTGTTGTTGTTTGTCCTTCCTTCTCAAAGAGAACCATGATATCAGGAGGTGAACATCACTGACGTTTCAGGTAGTCCAGTCATTCTTAAATTATCTCTTCTGGGTCAGGTAATAGGTACTATATAAATTTTATCTATGACAGTTATTGTAATAATCAACCTCATAGGTTTATTGTAAGGAAATCTCTCTTTAAAGTACTATATAAATTGATGAGTAGGATACTATCAGAAAGATCTGGAAGGACCTGCATAAACTAAAGCAAAGGGAAATGTACTATATACAAAATAACAGCAATATTGTGAGATGATCTGTGAATGACTTGGTTATTTTCAGCAATGCAATGATCCAAGACAACTCTGAAGGTCTTATGAAAAATGCATTCTATCTACAGAGAGAGAACTGATGGTATCTGAATACAGATTAAAGCATAATTTTTTTTTGTTAGTTCCTTTATATGGAGTTTTTTTTTGTCTGTTTTCTTTCACAACCTGGCTAATGTGGAAATGTTTTGCATGACTACTCATGTATAGCTTATATTGAATTGCTTGAATTCTTGGGGGTGGGGTGGGGAGGGAAGGAGGAAGAGAATTTGGATTACAAAGTTTTTTTAAAAATTAATGTCAAGGGGCAGCTAGGTGGCACAGTGGATAGAGTACTGGCCCTGGAATCAGGAGTACCTGAGTTCAAATCCAGCCTCAGACACTTAATACTTACTAGCTGTGTGACCCTAGGAAAGTCACTTAACCCCAATTGCCTCACCAAAAAAAAAATTAATATCTAAATTTGTATTTTACATGTAATTTAGGAAAATAAAATTCTAAATATGAAGAAGAAGAAGAAGAAGAAGAAGAAGAAGAAGAAGAAGAAGAAGAAGAAGAAAGAAGAAGAAAAAGAAGAAGAAGAAAGGAGTCTTGTCCTCAGGATTTGGGTGGTCCGGGGGATTAGGGCCTGAGCCACTGCCATTGCTTTCTTATTGCCTAAAGCATGGAGAGGGACATGGAGAGAAGCTGTGTTTCTGACTCAGCCTTGTTGTTATAGAAAATGTGGAGGTGGGAGGGGTTAGCATTCATTTGTACTAGTAATGATATCCTTTTTAATCTCTTATTGAAAATAAATTTATTTTGGGGGGTAGGGCAATGAGGGTTAAGTGACTTGCCTAGGGTCACAACAACTAGTAAGTGTCAAGTGTCTGAGGTCAAATTTGAACTCAGGTCCTCCTGAATCCAGGGCCAGTGCTCTACTCACTGCACCACCTAGCTGCCCCCCTATTTCTTGACTTTTAAAGTTTACCTCTGCTCCTGGGAACAGGGAGCAAAGTCCCCAAGCTTCTTGTACCAGGGGTCATATTGTGGTCATTGACTTTCTTTTTTTTTTTTTTTTTGCAGGGCAATGAGGGTTAAGTGACTTGCCCGGGGTCACACAACTAGTAAGTGTCAAGTGTCCGAGGCCGCATTTGAACTCAGGTACTCCTGAATCCAGGGCCGGTGCTTTATCCACTTCGCCACCTAGCTGCCCCAAGGTCATTGACTTTCTATGGTGGGACCTCCAAACTGGTCAGGCCTGACCACTATCCTGCTGTGTCAGGGATAGAGGCCTCATAGCTGACCCACTGTATCACTGGCCTGTTGAGCTGAGACCCTGGTTGCTAATTTGTGCTAGGGGTAGGGGCTTCTCATTGTCTTTCCCAAACATGGCCTGCCCTGGTGTGGGAAACAAATTGTGAGAAACCCCATTTAAAAATTTCTGGGACTAGGTGTTGAGAAGTATCAAAGGCCTTTATTTATACATTTGAATGTGAATGGGCCAGCTCCCTAATAGAAATGGTGACTAGCACAGGACTCTTTTATCTCTTAATGGCCTGGCAAGACACTGGCTCCAAACACTAGCCAACTGGAATGCAGTATAGTCAAAGGGACAGCCCTCTAAACTCCTCCCCCACGTGACCAGCCCTAGGTCTCTCTCCTCATGTGATCCTGATTGCTGGGGAGGGGGAGGAAAGGAGCCATTATTAAGCACCCTTCTCCCAGCTGAAATTCACCTCCCAGACATTCCCCAGACAACTTCAATCAGCTTTTGAGGGAGGCCCATATTTTTCTCACAATCCCTCCTCTTTGTTTTTGACCATTGGGCCCCCCTCAGTCCTCTGCTAACATCATATTTGTGGTTTTAGTAACACACACCACCCCCCAGTATCCAGTTCGCAATTTCATTATGAATCTCAGATGTAGCTATGCTCTCCTTTTGCCCAAGTAAAGCAGACCTTTCCTGGAGTCTTTCTAAGTTATCTAGGCTAGAAAATTGTTTCACCTCATCTTTTGTGTGTTCTGTTGGTCCAGAATTCATTTTGAGGCATAATTAAAGTTGTTTTGAGGGAATTTATTGCCTTTTCTCCCCATCTTGGCTCTGCCTCCAATAACATTCTTGTGAGAAATGGGTAGTTGTCTCCTCTCAATGTGGATATAACAGTCAGTCATACTCCCCTGACCTGTTTGTAGAACAAAGTGATATGCTGGGAAATGGGGTACGGGGTTGGGTATCGGATGGGGTTCTTAGGAATTCTTCTTTAAAGAATTACACCCTCTTGCACACAAAAAGTAGTTAGAATAAGGTGGTAGTTTATTTAGGAGCAAGGGAAGGGAAGGGTGGGGGGAGGGAAACCATGAAAGAAATCCTTGGACTTTTCATGGGGAGATTGGCATTAGGGTTAGGGTTAGCACATGGCTCAGAGGTACCAAATCTCCTCGAACAGGAGACTGGAAGGTGCTTTTATAGAGGATTGATGGGGGTGGACCATCTGCCTGTGAAAAGTTCCTGTAGTGAGAGAGGACCATCCCCCACTGGTGGTAGCTGGGGGAATTGGGTGAGGGGTGGCTACAGATCCCTCTTCAGAACAAAGGCCAGCAAAGGCCGAAGCCACACCCAAATTTATCTCCCCAGGGTAAGGGAGACCAGAATGAAGGGTAGGAATCCCAAGCTAGCTCAGTCCGATTTGGTTCAGCTTATCTCTCTAGGCGTTATCTGTCCTCTGGTTTAGTTTCTCAAGGAGAAGCTTCCTTGATGTGCCCCAGAGAACTTCTGGGGTGCTCTGCACCCCATGACAAAAGGTCTCAGAGCCCCTCCTCCCCCTCAGGTTAGCAAGGTTACATGGTTCAAGGAGCCCTGGTCTCAATTAGGTCCTCTCCAGAGTTCTGTCCATATAAGGAAGTATAAGGTCCATTCCTGAGTTATGCCCATACAAGGAAGAGGGGTGGGAATACTGCGTTCCAATTAGCTAGTTTTTGCTCGTAGATTGTAACCCCGACCAGTGATGAAAAAGGGGAAGGTCCATTCGCGTTAGGGACTAGGGTATAAAACAGGGCCTGCCAGCCCCCTTTCTGGGCACCCACTAGCTGCACACTAGGGTGCCTCCTTCTCATGAGAAGAAAATAAAGCCTTTGTCACCTCGCTGCTGAGTTCCTGAGAATTATTGAGAAGAGGATGAATTTTTCCCTCACAATTGGAGGCCCCAGCGAGATGTGAGGAGCTGCGGGGCCCTCTGGGTTCCAGCACTCCTAAAGCCCTTCACCAGCGATGGTCGGAACCGGAACCGGAACCGGAACCGGAGCCGGAGCTGGAGCTGGAGCCGGAGCTGGAGCCCGGAGGGGGCCACCCCCAACTCCTGAGTCCTAGGAACTCAGCAGAGACGTCGCAAACACAGGGTTGGAGCAGGCTCACCAAGGGGGTAAGAATTTATCAAAACAGGGATTGCCGTGGGGAGGAAGGAAAGGCCAGCGCTCTGGGTTGTTAGGCTCATGGTCAGGAGTCACTGCTATCAGTCTTTTGCAGGGGTATTGGGTGAATTTATGAATGAAAGCTTACCTCCCAGATTGTAAGGATAGAGCAAAATGTTATTGGGGTTTAGTATAATACAGATAACATTTTCCCTTATAAGCCACAAACAGTTTGACCTTATTAAGTCCCTATAATTGATCTTTAATGCTTCACTTATTTTTCTCTTGGATCTTATATGTCAAATTTTCCACTGAGTTCTGGTTTTTTGTCACAAATACCTGAAAGTCTTTCAATTCATTAAATGTCCTTTTATTCATTCAGAATTATACTCAGTTTTGCTGGGTAAATTATTCTTGGTTGCAAACTCAGCTCTTTTTGTTCTTTGAAACATTCCAATCCCTTCCGTCTTTTGAGGAAGAAGCTGCTAGATCTTGTGTTATACTGATTGTAGCTCCACTGTATTTAAACTCTTTTTTCCCCCATTGCTTATAGTACTTTCTCTCCAACCTGGGAGCTTTGAAACTTGGCTATGATGTTCCTGTGAGTTTTCATCATGGGATTTTTTTCAATTGGTGATGGATGGATCTTATCTTCCATTTTACCCTTTTGTTCTAGAACTTAAGGGCAATTTTCCTTAATGATTTCTTCTAATATCATATCTACATTCTTTTTAAATTATAACTTTCAGGTAGTCCAACATTTCTTTTAATCTCTCTCTTCGATCTGTTCCCTGGATCAGTTCTTTTCTTTTCTGTTTGTTTCTTGTTGTTTGTTTGTTTGTTTGGGGTTTTTTTGGTGAGGCAATTGGGGTTAAGTGACTTGCCCAAGATTACACAGCTAGTAAGTGTCAAGTGTCTGAGGCCAGATTTGAACTCAGGTACTCCTGACTCCAGGGCCAGCGCTCTACCCACTGCGCCACCTAGCTGCCCCGATCAGTTCTTTTTCTAATGAGATGTTTCACATTCTCTTCAATTTTTTCATTCTTTTGGTTTTCTTTTATTATTTCTTGTGGTCTTATAATGTCATTAGCTTCTCCTTGCTAAATTCTAGTTTTCAAGAAGTTATTTTCTTCCTTAAGTTTTTGGATCTCTTTTTTCAATTGGTCAATTTTTTTTTTCATAATTTTCTTCATTTGGGTTTGGGGGCAGCTAGGTGGTGCAGTGGAAAAAGCATTTGCCCTGAATTCAGGAGTACCTGAGTTCAAATCTGGCCTCAGACACTTGACATTTACTAGCTGTGTGACCCTAGGCAAGTCACTTAACCCTTGTTTCCCCAGAAAAACAAAACAAAACATAATTTTCTTCATTTTCTTGGATTGTTTTTATTTTTTTCCTTTCTCCTTAACCTCTCTTATTTGATCTTTAGAATCCCTTTTAAGTTCTTTCAAGAACTCTTTGGGTTTGTGACCATTTTATATTTTCCTTTGAAGCAGTGGCTTTTAAAACTCCACTATCTTCTTTGGAGTATGAACCCAGATATTCTCTATCACCATAGTAGCTATCTATAGTCAGATTCTTTCTCTTTTGCTTATTTATTCATTGCTTTTCTTTACTAGCATTATTATACTCAGGTTCCAGTCCTGAGGTATAGGGGTTGGTGCCTTAGGCTTTAAGATTTTGTTTGTTTGTTTGTTCTTACTGTTGTTTTCTAAGCACTGTCTGGGGGCCTGACCTCAGGCACTCCTCTCTGCCCCAGAGCCACAGCTATGGCCCCCAGCTACACTGTCAATGCAAACAGTATTGTTCCATTTGGACCCTTCCACAGCTACAGGCTTCTGGCCTGGACCCAAAACCAGGGACTCCACTCTCCTGCAAATGCCCACAGCCAGCAGGGTCCCCACCCCTCTACGATCACATTCACCCAGTGTGTGTTCATTCACTCCTCCTTACCCAGAGCCACAGCCCAGGACAATGACTGCTTAGTAGAGTTGGGCTTGGCATTTTTCAACAGCTGAGGGTCCTTCAATCTTACTCTTCTTAGCTATCCACAGACAGCAAGGAGGCACAATAGATAGAGCACTAGCCCTGGAGTCAGGAGAACCTGAGTTCAAATTTGACCTCAGACACTTGATATTACTAGCTGTGTGATACTGGGCAAGTCACTTAACCCCATTTCCTCAAAAACATCAGGGGCCATCTCTAGTCATCCTGATGTAGATCTTGCCACTGGACCCAGATGGCTCTGGAGGAGAGAGTGAGGCTGGTGACTTTGCACAGCCCTCCCTCACTTCAATCCAATTCACTTCAAGTCATGACATCATCTCCTGATGTCATAGTCCTCTTCAAGAAGGAAGGACAAAGAACAACTTATCTATCCAACCCTCAAAGCACTGATGAGGTGAAAGTTCCTGAAACTGAGGCTGCCTACCCAGGTGCTCCCAGAATTTGTTTGCTTATTCAGCAGAGTCTGCGTGGAAGTATTTGCCCTTCAATTAGGCAAAGTGTATGGGGGGGGGGGCTTTCCTAAGGTTCTACCAGGTTGTCTTAGGAGGACAATTGTTTTAACCCACTTTTACTTACGTCTATCACTTACAATTCACTTTGAGATGATGTTCTCTTGTTTGTCGGAGAAATTCAGAGAGCCTGGTATCTCCTGTCTTGTTCTGCCATCTTCCCTTAATTTATTTTTCTTGATTTTTTTTTTGAAACATGGCTAATACAGAAATGTTTTGCATGACTATGTATAATGAATGAATGCCATATTTCTTGCCATGGAGGAGAAGAAATGGAAGGGAAGGAGAGAATGTGGAACTAAAAAGAAAAAGAGAAGTTAAATAAAAACCCAACATTTTAACTAGTCAAAGCTTAGGATAGATTATTTTGGGGACAATTTTCTCAGGTGGCTAATTCCATCCATTTATTTTTTTAATTTCTATTAGTAGAACCTGTTATTTTCAGAATCAGAAACATAATCCTTTTGCTAACTTTCATCTCTTAGGTCTGGGCTGACTTGATCTTCGGATCCATATTTCATTCTATAATGTGTGACATCCTATAGTAAGCTGTGCCAAGTTTTGGATGGTACCAATATGTGAACAAAATGTTCCTAAACCTCAAGCTAGATGCATTTTTTTTTCTTTTGGTGGGAAAGTGAGGGTTAAGTGACTTGCCCAGAGTCACACAGCTAGTAAGTGTCAAGTGTCTGAGGCCATATTTGAACTCAGGTACTCCTGAATCCAGGGCTGGTGCTTTATCTAGTGCACCACCTAGCTGCCCTCATAGCTAGATGTTTTAACTTTTTTTTTCACCTAGTAGTAGAGAGGATTGTGCTGAAACATCCCCAACTCTCAATATTCACTTTACTAATTATTATTATTATAATGGGGAGGTAGCATGTGTTTTCATTGATGTAAGTAGCTCACACATAACCTCCTATCAGGAGAAAGAAACTCTGTTCTTAACTCCCCAGACTTCTTTTTCCATCCTGTCCTGCAGCCTTCTCATGTTGGAAGATTTCCCCCTTCCCCTGTGGTCCTTTCCTCTAGTTGGTCAGTTCCCTTTCCCTCTACCCCATACCCCCCACCACAATCTCCATCTTCAGGAAGGGCCCAGGCCATTCATATTCACACCCTCTTTGCTCTCTGAGCTTCCCTTCTGGCTCTCTAGACTTATTTCTCCACCAGGCTTCTCCTCCCCCTCCCACCACCCCCACTTTTCAGATTCCTTTTATGCATTGTCCTCCTCCCCCATTAGAATGTAAGCTCCTTGAGGCAGCTAGGTGGTGCAGTGGATAAAGCACCACCTCTGGATTCAGGAGTACCTGAGTTCAAATCTGGCCTCAGACACTTGACACTTACTAGCTGTGTGACCCTGGGTAAGTCACTTAATCCCCATTGCCCTGCAAAAAAAAAAAAAAAAAAAAAAGAATGTAAGCTCCTTGAGGGCAGAGAAAAAGTAAAGCAATTCCGGTTCTCAGGGAGCATAATTCTGCATCTCCCACCACTGCACTTTTGCACTAGCCATTCCTCATTTCTGGAATTCCTTCCTTCCTTGTCTCCTCACCTTATAGAGGTAGAAATCACCTCTCTTTAAGGCCTTCTCTTCCTTCAAGACTCAGCCCAAGCACCACCTGAAACATGAGGTCCTTCCTGGTCCTCTCAATTACCAGGGCCCTCCCTCTCAAGCTACCTTGTATTTATTTATGTTTGTTCTCTTCATGCTTACTCTACATGTACTTATGTATGTATAGGATGTCTCCCAATTAGAGTTTAAGCTCCTAGAGAGTAGGGGTTGTTTCATTCTTTGTCTTTGCATCCCTCCCTAGCTCACAACACTGTGGTAAAAAGTTTTTTTAACGGTCGGTTAGTGAATATGGAAAGATGCCAGTTTTTAAAGGACCACCCTTTCGGGGAGGAGACCGAGGCCATACACGGGCTACGCACGTCAGCCCGGCTGTTAAGCACTCCATTCCGGGGTGCGAGCTTAAAAGGCAAGGAGAGAACAGAAGTAGGATCTCTTGCCTGCTCTCCTGGTCTGATGACTGGCGAGACACACAGACAGACTCGGACTGGAGTTGGATGCGGCCCGGCTCACCGTTAGCAGCACGTGCTTGACTCGGCTCTCTCTCTCCCCACAAAGGTGGCCTTGGGCTTTTGGTGAGTTTTATACGGAATATAGACTAAGCTTAGACTTAAGAGTATTTGTTTTGTATTTCTACTTTCCTATCCCTCTAATCAACATCACCTGGTAACTACCACACAATAAAAGCTCTAACTAGAGACCAGAAGTTTCTTCCATTTACTAGTCTGGGAGATAAATTAAGGGAAAGGTTAAAGAGGGGAAATTAATGCTCTAGTAACCAATTTTAAATCTCACAACACTGCCTGGAACAGTTATTGCTTGTCCTTCATTCTTGAAGAGGACCATGACATTGGGGGGATGATGTCATAACTAGCAAGTGAGTTGGATTTAAGTGAGGCAGGGCTGTGCAAAGGTCACCAGCCTTACTCTCTCCTCCAGAACAATGTGGGTCCAGTGGCAAAATACAGATCAGAATGACTGAAAATGGCCCCAAGATGCAGTAGGAGACTTTGGCCTTTTTCAGCTAAGGTCTTTCCCAGGTTTCAGCCCTGCCTCACTTAAATCTAACTCACTTGAAAATTATGGCATCACCTTCCTGTTTGGGCCAGAAACCCTGAGGGTCCTCCTCTCCCATATTGATTTTTTGTTTTGTTTTTGACTAGATGAAAGAGGCCATTCTTTGCCTTATTTCTTACCTAGCCTTAATCCCTGAATGGGTGTTGCTTAACACATAGTAGGGTATTAATAAATACTTATGGGGGCAGCTAGGTGGCGAAGTAGATAAAGCACTGGCCCTGGATTCAGGAGGACCTGAGTTCAAATCCAGCCTCAGACACTTGACACTTACTAGCTGTGTGACCCTGGGCAAGTCACTTAACCCCCATTGCCCTGCAAAAAAAAAAAAGGCAAAAAAAAAATACTTATGATTATTGAATCTAACACTATATGTCTAATGTGGGCCTTGAACCCATGGCCTCCTGACTCTGAGACTATCTCCTTAGCCATTATGCTGCCTCTCCACTGTTGGTTGTTATTGTTGTTGTCGTTGAGTCATTTCAGTCATATCTGACTCTTCATGGCCCAATTTGGGGTTTTCTTGGCAAAGATACTGGAGTGCTTTGTCATTTCCTTTTTAATTTCACAGATGAGGAAACTGAGGCAAACAGGGTGAAGTGACACAACTAGTATAAGTGTCTAAGGCAGATCTGAACTCAGATAGATGAGTCTATCTGACCCCAGGCCCAGTACTCAATGCATTATGGCCCCACCGTGGTGCAGTGCATAGAAAGCTGGCCTCAGAGTTAGAAAGACCTGGGTTCAAGCAGAGACTGATTGGTTTTTGCCTTTCTTTAAATCCCTGGTGCTTTGCACAGTGTTAAACTCAAGTATATACTGGTCATGACTCAGCTGACTCTGCGTGTGTGTGTGTGTGTGTGTGTGTGTGTGTTGTTGTTGTATTTGTTGTTATTCCACACTTGTGATTTCATTGGTCTAAGAAAATCCCCAGTGTGTAAATATTCTCCACCAACATAACTGGAGGCAATTCCTCTACATGTTCTTAGGGAAATGGTCTGGGATCATTTTGTTAAATGGCTAAGTGGCTAAATGACTTGACAAGGTTATGGCAGCCAGTAGGTATATGTCAGAGTTAGGTGTGTTTTGTTTTGTTTTGTTTTGCTTTGCTTTGTTTTGTTTTGTGGGGCAATGGGGGTTAAGTGACTTGCCCAGGGTCACACAGCTAGTAAGTGTCAAGTGTCTGAATCCAGATTTGAACTCAGGTCCTCCTGAATCCAGGGTCAGTGCTTTATCCAGAGAGTTAGTTCTTTATCACAGGTTTGGGGGATCCTGAGGTTAGCCATGACACCAGTGAAAAAATAAACATGTTTTGCAAAATGCCTAGACACCAAATCCCTAAGGACTATTTGGAGTATAAATCTTTTTACTTTGACCCCCCAGGGAATGTTCTGAGTACTTTTGCCAAACAAATTCCCAGGGATTCATTTTTGCTTAAGTATGAATTTTCTCTTGGTCTAACACTATTATAATCAAAGCCACTTGCAAAACAGCTGGCCAGGGTGAGGGATGCAGGCAAGGGTTGAGGAACAAGAACACAGCAGCCTCATTTGTGCAGGTGGCTCCAGCTGTCCCCAGCATCTTAAAGTGGGGTGCTTTAAGGAGAAATTCCCAATATGGGGACACTGGCCAATCCTAAAAGCTGAAACTGAAGGGGAAATAATGAATAATGATTAATTAAGGATCTTGGAATGAACAGGATGCTGAAATTTGGAACAGCCAAAAGCCACAGAAGAATAAGCATGTTAGAAACTAAAAGGAAGTTTTGAAGATAGAATGCAGGAAAGGGACCTTAATACTTAGAATGTTTGAGCTGGAAGGATCCTTATAACAAAGGGTGATGAGAAGTAGAAAGGTCCTTAGAATACAGAATGTTAGGACATACAACAAAATGGTAGAGCAAGAAGGGACCTTATGACATAGACTATAATAGCTGGAAGGACCATTGGAATTTAGCATGTTAAATCTGGAAGAGATTTTAGCTGTCCTCAACTCCATGCCCCTCATTTTACAGATGAGGAAACAAGCCAAAAAAGGGAGAAGTGACTTGACTAGGGTCACCCTACTAAGAGTCCAGGTCTCCTTCCTGATTCAATCCAGTGTTCTCTGGAAGAGAAAAGACTTGGGGAAGCCATGATAGCCAATTTAAAATATGAGGGCTAAAGGGCTGTCATGTGGAAAAACAACTAGACCCATTTGGCTCCCAAGGAAGCAGTGGGTGAAAGTTGATGAGAAGCACATTGGTTTAATGGAGAGGAATAGCAATTACAGCTGTCCTAAAGTATAACTGGCCACATTGGGGGCAGGTGGGTGGTGCAGTGGATAGAGCACTGACCCTGGAGTCAGGAGGACCTGAGTCCAAATCTGACCTTAGACACTTGACACTTATTAGCTGTAGAGCCCTGTGAAAGTCATTTAACCTGATTGCCTCAGATATTTGGGGCCATCTCCAATTGTCCTAAAGTATATCTTGCCACTGCACCCAGATGGCTTTGGAGGAGAAAGTGAGGCTGGTGACCTTGCACAGTCCTCCCTCACTTCAATCCAATTCATTGCAAGTCATGACATCACCTCCTGATGTCATGGTCCTCTTTAAGAAGGAAGGACAAACAACAACAACAACTGACCACCTTAAGAGGTGGGTAATCTCTTCCAGTAGGGATCTTCAAATAGAGGTTAGGGGCAGCTAGATGACTCAGTGGATAGAGCACCGGCCCTGGAGTCAAGAGTACCTGAGTTCAAATCCAGCCTCACTTACTAGCTGTGTGACCCTGGGCAAGTCACTTAACCCCAATTGCCTCACTAAAAAAAAAAAAAAATTAGAGGTTAGAGGACCACTCGTTGGGAGCATTGGAAATGGGATTCCCATTAAATCTGGGATCATGACAGCCCCTAAGGTTTCTACCAGTTCTGAGATCCTGTGCTTTGGCTATCTCCAAGGTAGAGTCTTTAGTTTCTGTCCCAATCTTGTAAGAAACCATTCTGTCCAACCACAGCTGACATTTGTTGGGTTCTTAGCCCCCTTTTAGGAACTAATAGATGGGTGTCCTGGTCACCTGGCCCATTTCCAAGAACCCTGATATCTCTGGGTTTCTTGCCAATAGTAGCAAGTCCCTTATAAGCATGGCCTCAACCAAAGGTAATTCTGGTGTAGGGAAGGAAATCCAGCTGTGATTGCTGCTTCAGGAAGTGCCTGTTTTCACTTCTCCTTTCCTGGCCATGTCTGAAGCATTCATATTTGCTGAATAAACAGGATCTTGTAGCTTTATGATCTCCTAAAGTTGGTGGGGAATTTCTAAAAGAAAAGAGATGGTTTCAAGAGGAAGGCCTAAGAGAAGGACTCTGTTCTTTCTCTGTCCAAAATGAATTGAATGAATGAAAAAGCATTTAAGTGTTATGCTCCACACTAGGCACTATGCTAATGCTCAGGATATGAAGACAAAAAACAAGATAGACCTTCTCAAGGGGCTTACAATATAGTAAAGAAAGACAGTATATAGAGTAAATTAAAGCAATAATTAGGAGTTATGTTGTTCAACCATATACTAATAAATTTGACAATCTAAATGAAATGGATGAATATTTACAAAATTATAAAATGCCCAGATTAACAGAAGAGGAAATAAAATGCTTATATAAGCCCATTTTAGGAAAAAGAATTGAACAAGCCACTAATGAGGGGCATTTTAGCCAGGGAAGTGCTCACCATGTCAGGATCTAGCCACTTGCCATAGACTCTAGACCTTTGAGAGAATAGAAAGAATCACTGCTCACAATTTCAGTGCAACCCCAATGAGCAGAGAGCCTCAGGGTCAAGATCAACATTATAGTTAGTTTAGAAAAGTTCATTTTTGTTACCTTCTCTTTTCCTTCTTAGTCACACTCATCTCTCAGGAGCCAATAGCTTCAGCCCCACCACCATCTTCCCTCAAGAGTCAGTGTGGCATTGTGCTATAAGAAATGACAAGCAGGAAATTGAGGGGAGGCCCATCAATTGGGGAATGGCTGAACAAGTTGTGGTATATGAATGTAATGGAATACTATTGTGCTGTAAGAAACAATGAGCAGCCAGATTTCAGAGAAACCTGGAAGGACTTACATGAACTGATGATGAGTGAGATGAGCAGAACCAGGAGAACATTATACACAGTATCAACAACATTGTGTGTTGATCAACTGTGATAGACTTGACTCTTCTCAGCAATACAATGGTCCAAGATAGTTCCAAAGGACTCATGATAGAAAATGCTCTCCAAATCCAGAAAAAAAGAACTATGGAATCTAGATGCAGATCAAACCATACTATTTCTATTTTTTTGTTTGTTTTTCTTGTTTGAGGTTTTTCCTTTTTGCTCTGATTCTTCTTGCACAGCATGACTAATGCAGGGATATGTTTGATGTGATTGTACATATATAACCTATATCAGATTGTTTGCTGTCTTGGGGAAGGGGGAGGGAGCAGAGGGAGGGAGAAAAATTGAAACTAGAAATCTTATAAAAACAAATGTTGAAAACTATCTCTACATGTAACTGGAAAATAATAAAATACTTTTATGGAAAAAAAGAAATGACAAGCAGAAAGGCCTGGAAAGACTTGTATGAACTGATGTATAATGAAGAGAGTAGAACCAAGAGAACATTGTGTATAGAGACATCAGTATTGTTTGATGAAGAACTGTGAATGACTTAACTATTCTTGACAGTACAATGATCCAATACAATCCTAAAGAACTAACAATGAAACATACTATCCACCGCCAAAGAAAGAACTGATATTGATGGAACACAGACTGAAGCATGCTATTTTTCACTTTCATTTTTTCTTTTATTCAAGTTTTTTATACAAAATTACTAATATGGTAATGGTTTACATAATTGTACGTGTATAACCTATATCTGATTGCTTGCCGCCTCGGGAAGGGGAAAAGGAAGGGAGGGAAGGAGGGATAAAAATTGAAATCCCAAACTATAAATAAAAATGTCTATTACTTTAAAAAAAAAAAAGATTCAATGTGGTCTAGGGGATCAAGTGCTGGATTTGGCATCAGGAGGACCTGAGTTTGAATCCTATTTCAGATGCTTACTGTGTGACCCTGAGTAAGTCATCTAACTAACTTTTCCCAGCTTCTGTTTCCTCCTCTATAAAACTGGGATAATCATAACACTTCACATAATTATTCTGGGGGATCAAAGTGTTTAATATATGTGTGAGATTTAAAATTGGATATTAGATCATAAATCTCCCCTACTTAACCCTTCCCTTAATTTATCTCCCAGACTAGTATTGTCTGTGTCTGAGATGATAAGTTTCCATATTTCATAAATCTCATATTAATTTCACCAAAGACAGTATGATGGTAAAAATGCATGTTATGCTGCATAACTGATGATGTACTTGTAATATATATAATAATTCCAAACCATACCCACAATGTACATAGTCACAATGACATGTAAATGATATATGAATGTAAATGACTGATAATATTAGACATTATTACATAATCTTTTAGCAAGTAAACACATTATCTTATACATGAATTCTCTATCTAGTATGACAGTAACAGATACTTAAAGTGATAAACAATTTCATCAAAAAGAAATGAGTCAATATTCAATATGTCCATTGATAAATCAAGCAATAGGTTTTAAACATAATACCATAAACAGACTCATTAAACTCATGGTTCAAAAAACAAACAAACAAAAAAAACAGTTTACCTGCAGAAGGAAAAGCTTGTTAAGGTTAAAGTATTTAAGCAGTCAGAATTTGGGGTATGCCACATTGTTTCAACTGGTTCTCCAATTCTGTGCATGTCAAAGTGGCAGGGGTTTCTGAATTGTCATTAATTTTTCTAATGCTATCATAATGTTCTTTATGGTAGAAAATGTGGAGTTCTGTAGCATCAGTTTTGTCTGTGCCACTGATTTTCAATAAAGGCTGATTTAATTGATGAACCACAACATTCAGCTGATGCTGCTTAGCAAATGCTACAATTGTATCATTTCCTCCCCACTTTCCAAATTTCTTTAATTCATCAACATATTCTTCAAAAGGGGAGTCATTTACTATAAAAGACTCAAACTCTTGTCTATGGTTAATCATATAAGAAGCAGCTTCTTGGAGTGGTAAGATGTCATCAGGAGGAAGCTGGATTCTGGTCTGGAAAGCTGGATTCTTCTTCTTTAACTGAATTGCTGGATTTTTTACTAAACCTTAGCATAGCGTTGTCAATGATCAAATTTAGTACATTCCATTACATTCCCTCCTTTATATAATAGAGAGTTGAGGTAGTTATGCAATCTATAACACTTCTTACCACCATGTGTCTGGATCAAAGCCAAATTTAGTAACGTGTTTATGTCACCTGAAAATGTTATGGAAAGGTTATCATACCACATCTCATGGTTTCGAGACATCCAGTAGGCCATAGGTGGATGGATTCTGACTATGCCATCAGACTTAGTGAAAGAAAAGAAAACTTTTAGAAGGGAGAGAGGAAGAAACTGGACTGTGTCCAGCAATTGTGGTCTATATAGTTGCCATCATAAGCAAACCATAGACTTACATGTACCTGTCTCTCCTCCTGTTGTACATATATTCTCTACATATGTAAAGAGATCTTTAAAACAAAGCACCGTAAAATGTTAACTGCTATTTATTATTGTTGTTGTTGTTGTTGTTGTTATTGTTATTATTAAAATATACTTTAGTTACACTGGGGAAGTTGTAGCTCAAAGAAAAAGAGGCAAATCATTTTTTTTCCTGCAGCGTGAAGTTTAGGTCATTGGGTCATTCATATAAAGGGTTTAACTTAAACAATTTCTGATTACAAATTACATACTTCCACAATTCTGCTCTGAGATGAGGCAGAGTAATAAAAGTCCCTCCTCCCTTATAGGGAAATGCAATTATGTTGCAACCTGGGTTTTGATTCTAAAGCATTTTGCATAAGATTCGCCTAATTGGTGGAAAGAATCATGATGCAACATGGTGTCCTTGTGTGAGGAGTCAAGTTGGTGTGAGAACTTTGGAGAGGAGAGATGTTCCTCATTTGGGATGAGCTCCCACATGGAAGGTGTGTGTGTTTATATAGGATACGTGTATGTCCATAAGGGTTGTCTGGATGCAGCTCACAGGGAGAATATGTAGCTCTGGAAACCTGACCACTCCTCTCCAAGGGAGGCTTTGATTCTTGACTGGAGAAGAGTAGGAGGAGGCAGCCATGAGGTTGGTTGTTCTGTTTTCCTCAGAAAGGGGGTACCAGAACATAATTATATACACACTCCTTTCAATACTGCTGGTCTAGAAGCATGATTTTTAGGTTTCAGCTTCTTTTGCTGGTCACTATATTTTCTTTTCTTTTTCTTTTTTTTTTTTTGAGGCAATTGGGGTTAAGTGACTTGCACAGGGTCACACAGCTACTAAGTGTCAAGTGTCTGAGGTCGGATTTGAACTCAGGTCCTCCTGAATCCAGGGCCGGTACTCTATCCACTGCGCCACCTAGCTGCCCCGGTCACTATATTTTAAAGGTGGAGGGTAACCAAAGGCTATATACCCCAAGCCTGGTTCCTTCCCACCAAATGCTAGCTACACAAAAGACCATAGAAACAGTGATTAGTAAGACAGTGAATTATACACAGAAATCAGAGAAGTTTGAATATATCAGTAAACACCCAAGAGTCCACGAGCTCTTTAGGTGGGAGCAAAATGAGATCTTGCGCAATGAAGAGAAAGATTCTAATCTCATCAAGCAATCCCTAAAGTCTTTAGGAAGGCAAACTAGAAATCAAGGGCATGGTTTGTTTGTTTTGGTGAGGCAAGTGACTTGCCCAAGGTCACACAGCTAGTGTCAAGTGTCTGAAGCAGGATTTGAACTCATGTCCTCCTGAATCCAGGGCCAGTGCTTTATCCACTGTGCCACCTAGCTGCCCCTAGGACATGTTTTTTAAAAACATTTTTATTTAAAGTTTTAAATTCCAAATTCTGTTCTTCCTTCCCTCCTTCCCCTCCCTCCAACCTAAGGTGATAAGCAATCAGATATTGGTTATACATGTGCAATTATGTCAAACATTACCATGTTAGTCATTTTGCATAAGAAAACTTGAATCAAAGAAAAATTAAAGAAAGTAAAAAATCGCCTGCTTCAGTCTGTGTTCAATCAATATCAGTTCTTTCTTTGGAGGTGGATAGTATGCTTTATCATTAGTCCTTTGGGATTGTCTTGGATCATTGTATTGCCAAGAATGGTTAAGTCATTCACAATTCTTCATCAAACAATATTGCTATCACTGTGCACAGTGTTCTCCTGGTTGTACTCAGTTCACTACACATCAGTTCATAGAAGTCTTTCCAGGCCTTTCTGAGATCATCCTGCTTGTCATTTCTTATAGCACAATAATATTCCACCACAATCATATACCACACTTTATTTAGCCATTCCCCAGTTGATGGGCATTCCTTTGATTTCTAATTCTTAGCCACCATAAAAAGAGCTGCTATATTTTTGTACAAATAGATCTCTTTCTACTAGCTGTGTGACCCTGGGCAAGTCACTTAACCCCAATTGCCTCACCAAAAAAAAAAAAAAAAAAGAAGAAGGGACAAATAGATCTCTTTCTCTTTTGGGGGTTATCTTTGGGATATAAACCTAGTACTGGTAATTCTGGATCAAAGTGGTATATGCCCTTTGGTATAGTTCTAAATTGCTCTCCAGAATGGTTGGATCAGTTCACAACTCCACCAACAGTGGATTAATGTCCCAGTTTTCCCACATCCCCTCCAACATCCAACATTTTCCTTTTAAGGATATGTTGGGGAGCCAGTTTTAACCATGTGTGACTGCCTTCTTCAGTCTGTCTTTCTTTATTCAAATGTCTGAAGTCCATCCCCAAAAGAGTTTGGAATCACATGTGTCTCTCTGTTTCCCAAAGCAGGAATAAAGACTATGTCTTCTTTTCAGAGCTCTCATATAAGCTTCACTTTTTACATCCACTCTACCTTTGGCCAGAATTTTTTCCACCAATTAGAAGAGTTTTACACAAAATGTCCCAGGCTTGAAATTGAGGTAGTAGTAGGCCTCCATCAGTCGTGGACAACCATGGATCAGAGCCTTGAAGAGCCACAGGTCACAGTGTGGCTGTACTGGAGTGTCCTCTCCAGAGTACTGGCCTGGGCGGATCAATATGGAAAACAAGCTGTTGCCCATGCAACAGGTTTTCCATCTCTGTGAAATAAGTATGTGTCTATCATATAGGAGGTTTGGGGTTTTTTTTTAAAGCTATTGTCTGAGGAGACTTATGCCCTCCATGGTCTCTACCCTTACAAATGTGAACATTCTTGGCATTGGAAAAGAGAAGAAGGAAAGGAGGACTGGAAAAGAGAGAGAGTGATACTTCTCAGCCATCACTCACCATCTCAGTCATCATTCACCTACATTTCAACCATCTTCACCTTCACCAGAAATTTGGAATCTACCCATGGATGGCCCAGCTCTGATAAATGAGCTTTTGCTCCATGCTGCCTGTGCCCAAGCCTCCCTAACTTCCCCCGTATCCAATGATCTCTTCACCATGGCCCCAAAAGAATACCTTTCTCCCCTACTTCTTTCACCTCGCTGTCCAGCTCCCCTTTATACATTGTCTTCCCCCATTAGAACACAAACTTCTTGAGGTCAGGAACTGTCTTGCTTGCTTGTATTCATATCCCCAGCACTAAGTAGAGTTTCTGGATCACACTGAGCATTTAATAAATGCTTTATCTAGTTATCTCTCAAATCTGGGTCCAATTTCTTACTTTTTGGTATGGTTTTTTTGTGGGTTTTTTGTTTTGTTTTTTGCAGGGCAATGAGGGTTAAGTGACTTGCCCAAAGTCACACAGCTAGTAAGTATCAAGTGTCTGAGGCTGGATTTGAACTCAGGTCCTCCTGAATGAATCCAGGGCCGGAGCTTTATTCACTATGCCACCTAGCTGTCCCAAATCTTACTTTTTAATATTACAATCAATACAGAGAAGCTTCACCATGTAGTTCAGTATATAAAGTAACTACATCAATACCCAGTTTTATCATAATCTGCACCAAAACCCAAAAATTCAGATTCAAAAGTAGTAAAATTCTTTGCGTCCTGTAGAGTCAAGAATTTTGTTCTTCCAAATCTCAGTAACAAGAGTTCTTCCTTCTTTCCTTCCTTCTTTCTTTCTTTCTTTTTCTTTCTTCTTCCTTCCTTTCTTCCTTCTTTCCTTCCTTCCTTCCTTCCTTCCTTCCTTCCTTCCTTCCTTCCTTCCTTCCTTCCTTCCTTCCCATTTTCTTGTCTTTTCTCCTGATTAGCCAGATAATGGGGAAAGGATGAAAATAAAAAACTAACTGATTAAATACTATATATTTTGGTAATTGCTTTCCTGACTCCCATTTTATCTGGGGATCTGTCCTCATTTCATTTAACTGGTCTCCCTGCCTGAAGTCTTTTCCTTCTCTAATACATCCTCCACATAGCTGACAAAATAGTTTTCTTTTTTGTTTGTTTTGGGTTTTTTGTTTTTTCGTGAGGCAGTTGGGGTTAAGTGATTTGCCCAGGGTCACACAGCTAGTAAGTGTTGTGTCTGAGGTCAGATTTCGAACTCAGGTCCTCCTGACTCCAGGGCCAGTGCTCTATCCACTGCACCACCTAGCTGTCCCGCAAAATAGTTTTCTTAAAGTGCAAATCTGACTATGTCACTCTCCTACGTGGTGAACTCCAAGGGTTTCCAATTATCATACCCTGAATCGAATAGAAACTCTATTTGGCATTTAAATTCCTCACAACTCCCTTTTCTATACCATTATACTTGCTAGACTCATTACACATGACACCCCTTCCTGCTCTCCACAGTCCAATAAAACTGGCCTCACACATGATTCTCCAAATGCCATCTCTGGGCCTTTGCCTAAAATGTCTAGAATGGTCTCCCTCCTCACCTCTTCCTCTTAGAATCATTGCTTTACTTAAAAACTGCCCAATTACTACCTTCTACCTGAAGCCTTTCCTGAATTCTCCCAGCTGCTAGTGCCACCCACCTACCCACCCCCAAATATACTCAGTATTCATTTTGTATATAGTTTTGTACACGTCTCCCCAGGGACTAACAGACTATTTTTCAGAGAACTCACAAAAGGCAAACGCTCACATGGAGATCAGAAGAAGTAATATAAAGACACTTGCAAAGTCTTTCTGAAGAACTTTAGAATTGATTTGTGACATGGGAGACATTAGCAAAGGGCTGCCCAGCACAGGGAGCTCACATCGAAGAAGGTGCTATGCTTTTTGAGTGAAGCACAATTGCAGTAGCTCAAAAGAAACATGAGATGCATGAATCTAGAGCCATCTCCACTCCAAATGTTCATGTGGACTATTTGTGCCCAATCTGTGGTACAGCCTTCCAAGCTTGTATTCGCCTCATCACCCACATTCAGACACACTGTACCCTGACTCCAACATACCGATGTCATTTTGGTCCTCTTCAAGAATGGAGGACAACAACCATGTTGTCTCCCCAGATAAAATGTACGTTCCCTGCAGACATTGGCTATTTTATTTTGGGCCTATAACTCAGTACCAAGGACAGTGCTTAAGGGTTAAATGACATTAACAAACAGGTGATAACAAAGCATTTATACCAAACACATAGTCTCATATAAACAGAAACTTAACACAATGGTTATCTAACTTTTGGGGGAGCCATGCCAGGTCACAAAACTTGGATTTTTCTTATGACTTTAAGATTATTTTTAACTTTTCACATTCTCAGCACTAAATTAAGAATTGTTTGGGTGATTCTACCACTGAAATATTTAAGTCTGGTCTTAAAGAACTGTGAAATGTGTTTTCTTCTTTATCAACTGTTTCAGGTTGGCTACTTCATGTCAGGTAATTTGGGGTCCTTCCCAGGTTTTGCAGGAGTCACATGGGAGGAAAGGGGGCTTTAGGAAGTGAGATATTTGTTACTGACCCATCCTCAATACCTCCACTGTCTTTTCTATTTCACAAATTGCCAGGAAAATACCCCATCCCCAAGGCATTTAGCACTTTGGGGCTATAGAGTTTTGTGACCTGGGCACCTTCAATCCAGATCACAGCTAGTACAGAAAACAGAATTACTTCACCCCACATCGAAGACACAAATAAATAATAATAATAATAAAAATAATAGCTAACATGTATATAGAGCTTACTATGTACCAGGCACTGTGATAAGCTATTTATAATTATCTCATTTGATCCTCACAATGGTGGGAGGTCATAGCTATTATTATCATCCCCATTTTACAAATGGGAAAACTGAGGATCTGAGAGGCTGAATGATTTACTTGCAGTCCTATGGCTAAGAAGTGTCTTAGGTAATATTTGAACTCAGGTCTTCCTGGATCCACATCCAGTACTGAAAATCTTTTCCTATGAAACCAACTCCTAGCTGGTGGTAAAATTGAATGGGATGTCTTATATTTAGCACAATCAGACCACAAAATGTTATGACCAACAAGACCCTGTCTATCCCCTTGATCTTTTGGTTGTCTACCTTAAAGAATATCAACAAATTCATGTGACAACAAGCATTTATTAAGCCCCAACTCCATCCTAGGGAGTGTTTAGGCACTGGAGAGACTTTTTAAAACTGAAACAATCCCTGCCCTCAGGAAGCTTTCATTCCCCAGGAAAAAAGACTATATACATATATATATATATATATATATATATATATATATATATATATATACAGAATAAATATGTCACAGAGGGTTTAAAGAGTATTGTTATTTTTTTTTTGGTTTGGGTTTGTGGGGGGGCAATGAAGGTTAAGTGACTTGCCCAAGGTCACACAGCTAGTAAGTGTCAAGTGTCTGAGGCCAGATTTGAACTCAGGTCCTCCTGAATCCAGGGCCGGTGCTTTATGCACTGTGCCACCTAGCTGCCCTAAAGAGTATTTTTATAAACCTGCATCAAGATATGACAAAGTTTTTTGGGTTTGGGGGTTTTTTTTATATAATGAAGTTTTTAAATCAGTTTGAGAGCATTATAGACTCTTAGCCTTTGAATCAAGACAACTGACACCAGACAAGAAACATCTCATGATTATCTGTTGCTGTTTATCCTTTGTTCTCAAAGAGGACCAATGACATCATAAGAAAGAATCAGTCTCACCCCTTGGGCCTCTGTTTTTTAAAAAGCAAACCATCCAGTAGTGTGAGAGGGGAGGCAAATAAGGTACAGAGCATCTGTGGACAGAGATCTCTATGGAAAAGGGAAGAGAATATTTACTCTCTCCACCCCCTCCCCAACAGTGGTATCTCGCTGTGGACTTACTCACCCAGAGGGAAACACCCTATCCTGAAGTTGGAGGGTGATTTCAAAAGAGTTTGAGGTTTCATTGAGGGAGCAGAGTCACACACTCCAGATGGATGCAGATACAGAGACAGTTACCCAAAGAACAAAACAAATTGAAGGAGTGTTATCCTTGAAAGCAGAGTAGAAAGATAGCGATGGTAGGCCCCGAAGCTCTGGAGTTGGGAGATATCTTCACAAGTAGTGATAGTAGTAGGCCTCCACCAGTCACGGATGACCATGGATCAGCACCTTGAAGAGCCACAGGCCACAGTGTGGCTGTTCAGACCAACACAGGAGCCGCAGCTCCAGAGTGACTTAAAACTGGTAACTGCTGCATCCTGTGTTGTATTTACCCCATGAAGAGTAGCTGGAGTGTTTTCTCCAGGGCGCTGGCCTGGGCAGATCAATATGGAAAACAAGCTGTTGCCCATGCAGCAGGTTTTCCCTCTCCGCGACATTGGTGGATCCAAAAGAGAGGCAGAGCCAATACAGTTGGGCACCAATGCCACCACATGAGTTGCCAGAGGGATGTGATGTCCAACATCCAACTGCCTAAGGGACTCCGACTCCTGATTTTAACTCAGGGTTAACTCTGGAATCCTTTCCCATATATGGGTATAGCCACAAGGCAGTGGAGGTTTAAAATCAGGGTTTCCTTCCCCTAGGTGGGTTGCCTGCTAAGGCTAACGAGCCCCACCTGCCCAAAGCGACTGGTTTTAAGATGCCAGTGACTCGCCTTCACCCCTTCTGCCCCACGAGAAGGCCAGGAGTTGGGCTTTGGTTGTCAGAGGCTATTTGAGACACATGCTATTGGAGCATTTTATAGAGAGTGGGAGCTTATCCCTACTCCCACCCCGGCATGACAAACATTTGTTCCGGATATCTGTGTCTCAATACAATTGTACTGTAAATTTGTATATAATCTCTCTCCACAGAGGCTATTTTTATGTGTGGAGCAGTGCACCTTAAATTTCTGTGGGGGGAGTTCCGCTTTGTAGCTAATATCCTTATTCTTCTCTCTTAATAAATGTCTTTGCTAAGAGCTAATTATATCTATTGGTTAACTGTTAATAAGAAGTACAGTGGTAGGGGCTCTTGAACTATATTAGTAGGAGTATAGGCCCACAGGTTATATTTAGATTCAGAATGAATGAAACATACAATTTTAGATATAGATGGTGTGGGATTTGTTTTGCTTTACTAGGCATATTGTTGCAAAAAATTTCTTTTTTATTTTAAATGGGGGGATAGGGAAAAGAGAAAATAAAGACTTATTAATTAAAAAGGAATATTATTAGAAAAAGAAAAACATAGTCAAGGTACATGCAGTTCTCATTTTTCTTTAGATCACATCACATATGTCTTTTCTTTCTGTATTTCCTTGTATATTTCAGTTTTATCATTTTTAGGACACCAGTCACTTAATAAACATTTATTAAGCACCTACTATGTGTCAGGTATTGTACTAAGCACTTAGGATACAAATATAGAAGAAAAAAGAGACAGTCCTTGCCTTCAAGGAGCTTGAAATCTAGTGGGGGAAAACAACATACAAAAGGAGATGGGAAGTGAGAAGGGAGGCCAAGGAAGGTGCTGGATACAAGGGCATGGTGGGAAAGCCAGAGGAGTAACATACCATCATTTAGTCAGCTGTTCCTCAATTGCTCAACATTTAAGTTATATCCTCATTTTTGCTAAGACAAATGGAACAACCATGTATATTTTTATAAAGAAAGTTCATTTTCCCTTTTTATGATTTGTTTGGGTAATTCCCTTTGCAATGGAATTTCTCAGTCTAAAGATGTATTAGTTTTATGACTCATTGCATACCTCCATATTAGTAGGCATGCTTAGAAAATAAGTTCAGGGCTTTCTTCCTTTCCTTCTTCAGACACTATATAGCACTTTAAAATATACTTCTCTTATCCCATTATCTCATGTGATTTCATAGAATGAAAGTTTAGGATCCTTCAAAGGGCAATAGAGAGGCACCTATTACATATGGGTCAGCTGAAACATATTACCAACTAAGTATTATGCAAAAGAAATGGCAAAAAGAGCATCATCAGAGAGATAGGAATCACAGAATGATAGGATTTAAGAGTTGGAAAGGACATGAGCTGTCATCTAGTCCAGCCCACACCTGAAAAAAAATCCATTCAATAACATACCCAACAAATGTCCGTCCAATTTCTACTTGGAGAACTACAAGGAGGAGGATGACTCTCTCCAGGTAGCCACTTCCACTTTGGGACAGCTGATTGTGGGGGGGCATTTCCCCAACACTGAGCCTAAATCTGCCTCATTATAACTTTCAGCCATAATTTCTAAACAAGTCTAATTCCTACATGGCAGCCTTCAAACACTTGTGTAGCAACCCCTCTAGGATGACTTTTCCCACCCCATTTACACAAGCAGGTTGGGTCCCCAAGGCAGTGGACTGCTGCCTTTCAGGTTTCTAGAGGCAACGCTGAGGTGTTTCTAGTACTGTTGCTCATGAGATGGGTGCTCCTCAGTGAGATCAACCAGTTGACAAAGGGATGTTTGCCAAGAATTTAAATGGCAAACCACTCTAGTATCTTTGTCAAGAAAACCCCAGTGAGGTCATGGAGAGTCAGATATGACTGAAACTACAACAAAAGTTTACCAAGAAAGAATACAAGAATAGAAGTTTCAAAAATGTACCCCAAACCAAGAACTCACTCTCTCCTCTGCTCACTCTTGATCCCTGGTGAGAGTTGTCTTAATTAATAGCACTATGGTAGGTAGGTAGGTACACATGTAAGGAATATGTGGGGCCAAGAGGTAGCCCATAGCTCCTGGTTCTAAAAGTCTTTTTTCCCCTTCACAGAGTCATGTACCAGTGATGAGATGGAGTCACTCTCTCATTCAACTGGACTGACTCCTTTTGGGGCTTGGGGCTTTGGCTAACAGAAAAGAGGAAGGGATGGGAACAAGCATTTATTAGGCACTTACTATGTGCTAGGCACTGTGCTAAGTGCCTTACACATATTATCCCACTAGACTAGACTTTTTTGCTAGACTGAGTCAAATGGATTACTTACACAGTTACAGTGACTCATGAAGCAACTCATCAGTGGCTTCAGACCACTGTTGCTACTGGATCTGGTCATCTTTGCTATTGACTCCAGGGGGCAAGGGGACCAGTAATAACATTTCCAGACTCATAAAGTCATAACCTGCTCATTTCTAAATCCTGATACTCATTTGGTCAACATCTGGAAAGAGAAAACACACAAAGAGACAACAGAAAGAGGCTCCACCTGCCCATGGACAGATGGTAGACAGATGAGAAAAGACTGCCATCATTCCTCCCAGTCCCACCCACTACCTTCCAGTTACCCACAGCAATTCTTGCTTCACTAGCTGTCTAGAAAGGAAAAAAAAAAACACAAAAAAGGGTTGAGGGAGGAGCATTCTGATCATTTTGTATGCTGGCTTCTGCTCCTATTCAGTCAGCAGCCCTTCTGGGTCTGAAGCCAATGGAAAAGCTTATCTCCACCACATATTTGCCCTCTTAAGTCATCATGGTCAGAACCTGGCTCCTCAAATTTCCACATGTTGGATTGAAAAGAACAAGAAATGTCTGCATATACTCCAAGGACTGGGCCTTTAGCAACCCAGCCCTACACTATTCTTGAAGGCAACTATGTCCTGCCTGATCCTTCTCTCTTTCAGACTGAATATCCCTACTTCCTTCAACTGCTTCTTTTTTTTTTTTTTTTTTTTGGTGAGGCAGCTGGGGTTAAGTGACTTGCCCAGGGTCACACAGCTAGTAAGTGTCAAGTGTCTGAGGTCGGATTTGAACTCAGGTCCTCCTGACTCCAGGGCTGGTGCTCTATCCACTGTGCTACCTAGCTGCCCCCTTCAACTGCTTCTTATGTGATGGAATCACACCCTCCTTGTTGTCCTTTTCTGGAGGGGCAGCTACGTGGCTCAGAGCACTGGCCCTGGAGTCAGGAGGATCTGAATTCAAATCTGACCTCAGACACTTGACACTACTAGCTGTGTGATCCTGAGCAAGTCATTTAACCTTGATTGCCTCAAACATCCAGGGCCACCTCCAGTCATCCTGATGTATATCTTGCCTCTGGACCCAGATGGTTCTGGAGAGAGAGTGAGGCTGGTGACCTTGCACAGCCTTGCCTCACTTAAATCCAGCTCATTTGCAAGTCATGATATCACCTCCCAATGTCATGGTCCTCTTCAAGAAGGAAGGACAAAACCAACAACAACAACATGTGATGAAATCACACCCATCCCCATCCCTTTTTTTGCCCTTTTCTGGATGCTTTCCACCTTATTAAATTGTGACAGCCAGAACTGGGCCCAATATTCCACATATCTTCTGACTAGAGCAGAGTAGATACAGACTCTGGGGGCAACTGGGTGGTGCAGTGGATAGAGCACCGGCCCTGGAGTCAGGAGGACCTGAGTTCAAATGCAGCCTCAGTAACTTGACCCTTACCAGCTGTGTGACACTGGGCAAGTCACTTAATCCCAATTGCCTCACCAAAAAAAAAAAAAAAAAAAAAAGATAGGGACTCTGAATTCCTTCTCCCAGGAAGCCATGCTTCTTTTAATGAAGCTCAAGATGGCTTTTTTGGCTGCCATATCACCTTCCTGATTCAAATTGAGCCTGTGGTCTTCTATTACCCCCAGATCTTTTTCAGACAAATTGCCATCTAACCACATCTCACTTCAGCTATATTGGCAAAGTTGATTTCTCAGAGCAAAGTGTACCTATTGAATTTCACCTTCTTAGACTCAGCCCAGTGGTCCAGTCTATCAAAAATCTTTTTGGACTCTTACCATGTGCCATGGGACCCATCCAGCATGTAATATATGTCCTTTTCCAGATCATTGAAAAAAATGTCAAACAGTCCAAGCCAGGGACATATAGGGAGCTGACACTGAAATTTTGCTAAGATACAAAATCTTGGGACCATAATATACTATTGTTTTGATCTTTGATAATAGAGATAGTTTTCTGAATTGTCAAGAAGTCAATAGTAGAAAAGAGTGTGTGCTGCAATCTGAGAACTGCTAAAGGTGAATGTCTTTGCCTGGGAAAAGTTTTGGGGATGACTTTAGCCTGGCCTAAGGTAGGATACTCATGACTCTATTTCCCCTTTGAACTATTTCCTTTGTGAAAAAGAAATTTTCTCATCTGGTTAATCCTGAGCCTTGCTTTTGATGCCCTGGGATTGCATCACTGGCTGTCAGATATGACTCATGCCTGGAATCAAACAGAGCTAAAGGAGCTTTTTTTCCTTGTTATGATATATGACATTGTTATAATTGTGCCCCTCTTTTTCATTGTATGGCAAATTTCTATAAACAAGAAGTTTTGTAAGTACAATACAAAATCTATTAAATAATAGATTGATACTGGAACGTGTCTGAGTTATTATGCTAGGATACAAGTATGAACATTTTACAATTTTAATCTGTATTTGTGGTCAAATTATAATATAGGAATGACATCCTCCTAAGGGGGAAATGATTATACAAAGTAATAAGACAAAGTTGTAATGTGAAAATTTTTCTAAGTAAATAGAATAGTCAATTTTGAGAAAGCAATAGGATTAGACTGTTCTCTATGTACTATATACAGATGGGAAAAAACAAAAAGAAAGAAAGAACTATATACAAATGTATATGATTGACTTCCAAATTTATCTGTCATGGAAATTTAGAGCAGCTAGCTAGCACTAGCCTTGGAGTCAGGAGGACCTGAGTTCAAATCTCACTTCAGACACTTACTAGCTGTATGACCCTGGGTAAGTCACTTAACTCTGATTGCCTCAAACATCCTAGGGCCATCTCCAGTCTTCCTGATGTATATCTTGCCACTGGACCTAGATGGCTCTAGAGGAGAGAGTGAGGTTGGTGATCTTGCACAGCCCTCCCTCACTTAAATCCAAGTCAGTGCAAGCTATCCTCTTCTAGAATGAAGGACAAACAATAACATCATGGAAATGCAGGCTTTAAGTATGCTTTAGTAATAGGTTCTCAAAATTGGGTAAAGGATTTTACACATAATTGTATTTTTATAATGATGAAGGAAGTGAAATGATTTTCCCATTTTTAAAGCATCTGTCTCAATATTAAAGGGCAGCAGAGTTCATTTTACAGTTAGAGCTTCATAAATGCTTAAAGATTCTTAGATCAGGTACAGGATTTAGGTAAAGATAGAAACAGCAAATGGGCTATATAAACTGAAATTCTCTGAAGTTTCAAGTTTGGAGCACCAAATTTACTAAATTGTATTGTCTCGTTACTTGCAGAATTATCTAGAACCCTCTAGATTTGGAAGCAGAAGAAAGCCCCTTCAGAGCTGTCCTGAGAATAAAATCTTTTGTCCAAGAAAAGATATCTAGGGACCAGATAACTACACGAGACATCTGGGACTCATGTGCTGTTTAAATGGTTATTAAGAATGGGTTACTAGGATACAAGGAGATGATGTTAGTTAACATTGGTGATAATTATTGTATTGCTTTGGTTTTTTTGTTTCAAAATGTTTATGTTAACATTTTCTTGGTTACCTTGGTGACATATAAATTTCCCTTCTTAAATCTAGTCCATTGTGAGCCCTTGTGACATTAATGTGACCTGATGTAATGTAATCATGATAATGTAATGTAACCATGAATTTATGGAAAATGTTATTGAATTGTTTGAACCTAGTTCTGCATGGCTGGGAAACTAGACCATCTCTATGTACTGTTTGGAGACCTTTAACCAAGGACCTATGTTATGCTGACCAGAAACTCAAATTCCCTCACTTTGAAATTAAACATCTGTTTGATTCCTGACTCTCCTGTCTCTAGCCTGCTCTGTTCAACTCTGGCCATCCACAGGTTAGAGACTGGTTCAGTCCAGTTGATAACTTTCTTTCTTTTTTTGTTTGTTTTTTCGGTTTTTTGGGGTTTTTTTTAGTGAGGCAATTGGGGTTAAGTGACTTGCCCAAGGTCACACAGCTAGTCAGTGTTAAGTGTCTGAGGCCAGATTTGAACTCAGGTCCTCCTGATTCCATGGCTGGTGCTCTATCCACTGCACCACCTAGCTTCCCCAGGTGCATTCCTTCTTACTGAGAATTTTTTTTTTAATTTTGCAGGCAATGGGGATTAAGTGACTTGCCCAGGGTCACACAGCTAGTGAGTGTTAAGTGTCTGAGGCCGGATTTGAACTCAGGTACTCCTGACTCCAGGGCCGGTGTTCTATCCACTGCACCATCTAGCTGCCCCCGATAACTTTCTTTCATCCTCAGTTTCCTCATCTGTAAAATGGGGGTGAGGGTAGGGAGAGTTGGGTGATAGCATCTAAGGTCCTAATGTTCAAAGCCTAAATCAAGGATTCTTTCATCCTATAGGAAGTTGCTCCTTTCTTTCCCATATGTCAGTGATCTGTCCTTATCCACAAAATTACTTTGGACTACAAGCTTATAGAGTGACAGCTGAGTGGCACTTCAGTAGATAGAGTGCCCTGAGTTGAGTCAAGAAGACTCACGTCCCTGAGTTCAAAACCAGCCTTAGAGACTTACTGGCTATATAACCCTAAGCAAGCCATTTAACCCTGTTTGCCTCAGTTTCTTCATTTGTTAAATGATCTGGAAAAGGAAATGGAAAATCCATTACTCCAGTATCTTTGCCAAGAAAACCCCAAATGGGGTCTTGAAGAGTCAGACACAACTGAAATGACTGGACAACAATGACTCACAGGCTGCCAAACAAACATGGACAAAATCATGCAGTAATGCTGACTAGGTTCTCTATATAAGTTAAACTCAACTGACTCCTCACTGTAACCAGGCTATCTGCCTACAACTCCTTAACAGGTTCCCTATTCCATTCATTGTAGTGACTGACCAACAATAAATATATACTTGGTAGTTACTTATATAAGAACAACAACAACAATAATAATAGCTAGCATTTATATAGCACTTTAAGGTTTGCAAAGCATTGTCTCATTTTATCCTCAGTACAACCCTAGAAGGTAAGTGCTATTACATCCAAACTTTATAGATGAAGAAACTGAGCCAGACAGAAGTTAAGTGACTTACTCAGGGTCACGTAGCTAGTTAAGTATCTGAAGCTGGATTTGAACTCAGGTCTCCTTGATTCCAGGTCACTATACTTGCTAGATCCCCAGAAGAATAGAAATTCTTTGAGAATAGAGACTGTTTCCTATTTGTCCAGTGCCCAGCACAATGTCCTATACAATATCATGAATACTTCATAATCTTTGCTGAGTTGAATCGAATTGTTTGGGTGTTTTACTGTTTGTCTTTATAATTAATTTCATTTCCCCTCTACTCAAAAAAAAAAAAATAAGCACACTTTTTGAAAACAAATGATGGTCATTTAAAGATCAAGATGACTTTAAACACTTCTTGGAGAAAGGGCCTGAATTCAAAAGATTTTGGTAGGAAACAGACAAGAAAACAAGAATGAATGGCCTCCAGCTTGAGAAAATAACAGGAGTTTTGGCAACACAATTGGAAACAGTCTGTGAAATAAGTAAATCGATATCTCAAACAAAAACCACTCTCCAGCTGTAACTAATTAGTTGTTTACATCCATTCTTGTAAGTAAGTACCCAATCAACTTAAGAGTGGGCAGGAAAATAACTGAGTCACTAATCATAAAGAAACAGATGCAGGCAAGACAAAAAGGAAATGGAATGACAAAAATATTAGGAAAATGTAAATAATGTAAAAGATGTGGAGAGAGAGAGAAGGGAGGAGAGAGAGAAAAAGGAGGAAGGAAGGAAAGGAAGAAGAAAGGGAGGAAGGGAAGGAAATGCCCTACACAATGTATCCTACACAATATCATGAATACTTCATAATGTTTGCTGAGTTGAATTGAATTGTTTGGATATTGGAGAGAAGAGGAAAGGAGAGGAAAAGGGAAGGAAGGAAAGAAAGAAGGAAGGGAAGGAGGGAGGGAGATATAGAAAAAAAGAAAGAAGAGAGGCAGTAGACTATTCTTTCTTTCTTTCTTTCTTTCTTTCTTTCTTTCTTTCTTTCTTTCTTTCTTTCTTTCTTTCTTTCTTTCTTTCTTTCTTTCTTTCTTTCTGTTGAGGCAATTGGGGTTAAGTGACTTGCCCAGGGTCACACAGCTAGTAAGTTTCAAGTGTCTGAAGCTGGATTTGAACTCAGGTCCTCCTGACTCCAGGGCTGGTGCTCTATCCACTGCGCCACCTAGCTGCCCCTAGACTACTTTTTAAGCTGAGGATATATGGAATACATTTGGATCATAGATTTGAAGCTGAAAGGGTCCTCAGAGACCATCTAGTCCAATTCTCCTCATTTTACAGTTGAGGAAACTGAGACCCAAGAAGTTGAAGTGACTTGCCCAAAGTCACACAGGTAGCAAGTACAAAAGGTAAGATTTGAACGTGGTTCCTCAGACTCCAGAGCCCGATCACTTTCCACTGTACCATGCTGCCTCCAGTGAGATGACCACAATTAATAGTATAAAATAGCAGGGTTTTGCTTATTTTTTTTTAAAGTTTGGTAATTAGCAGAACAAGAAAGTATTCATTTCACTTTGATGAACCAATTACTCAAAGAATGGTAGAAGCCAAATCAAATCCAACAATTTTCATTTAAATGCAAATGAAATATTCCAGCAAATCGGAAAAAAGGGTTCAGGAATCAATCAACAATAGATAAAGAAGCTTATATTAAGTACCAGGAATTGTGCTAGGCTAGAAGGAGAGACTGGGGCCAGATTGTGAAGGGCTTTAAAAGCTCAACAGAGGAAGGAGCCTTTAAGAAGCTCATCCCTCGTTGACGGATCCACTTGAGATTTAAAACTAGTTGGCACAGTGGATAGAGCACCAGACTTAGAGTCAGGAAGACCAGAATTCAAATATAACCTCAGATACCCTGGGCAAGTCACTTAACCCTCTTTGTCTCCATTTCCTCATCTGTGAAATGAGCTGGAGAAGGACATGGCAAACCACCCCAGTATCTTTTGTTTTGTTTTGTTGGGGGGGGGGGGTTGGTGAAGCAATTGGGGTTAAGTGACTTGCCCAGGGTCACACAGCTAGTAAGTGTCAAGTGTCTGAGGCCGGATTTGAACTCAGGTCCTCCTGACTCCAGGGCCGGTGCTCTATCCACTGCGCCACCTAGCTGCCCCCCCCCCAGTATCTTTTCAAAGAAAATCCCAAATGGGGTCACAAAGAGTCAGACATGACTGAAAATGACTGAGCAACAAATAACATGAAGATTTGGCAGCCGTGTTTTATAGAGAGAAGTCATAATTTAAAGATGGAACTAGCTTAGTGGAAACAGTTGCAGCAAATAGAAGCTAATAGATGGAGAACATCTATTAATTGTGGGTAACGGATATCAGAAAGCTTATGGGTTGTTTCGTGTAGGCAGATGGGCTCATAATGGTATGGTCAGATGACGGTTGAGTATACAATGTCTAATGAGAGTCAGTGGCATCAGTAGTGAGAGGAAGTTTGGAAGGCCTGGGAGCCATGAAGCAGCTGCACCCCAGATACTGGGTCTTGGGTCTCCTCTTCTGTCCTTGAGAACAATAAAGGACGTGTCTACTTCCTCTTCCATATGACCACACTTCCATAGTTTAAGCTATCTATCATATCCTACCATGTTGGTACTAGATCCAAAGGATTCCTGTTGGCATCCCAGTGAAGATCCAATGAAACATCTTCATGGTTAATTTGCTAGGATAGGCTTTATTGAAAGATGCAGGGTGGAAGAGATATTGGTATTCTGTAGAAAGCAGTGGCAGTTGCTTTCCCTAGATTTTTCTAAATTGGTCAAGGGATATGAGAATTGGTGCTTGAAATCCAGGTTCCACACATTTGGACTTTTGTCAGAACACAGGGCTTCTTAACAAGAGCTCCATATATAAAAATATATTTCTTGATAACTATGTATCAACATAATTCAGTTATTTTGTCATCATTTATAAACCTTGTTTTGAGAAGGGGTTCATAGGTCTCCCTAGACTGCCTAAGAAGTCCACGACCCAGAAAAGGTTAAGGGTCTTAACCCTGTGTTCTTAAGGGCCTACTTGTGAGTGGAATTGTGGTTTGGTAGACCAAGGCCAAGAATCTCTTGGGAAGAGAACTTGGCTTGATTGTAGTTCAGTCCAAGTGGTGTTGATTTGCACTGAGTGTTTTCTCCCAGCTGCAGGAAGGACAGGGATGATGTGTGTACAAGTCCGGAGGCTGTGATGGCTCCCAGCCTGCCCCTATATCCACAAAATCTGGTGACATTGTCTTTCTTCAACTAAAAGCACTGACTTCTCCAAGTGATTTTCATGTACAATGAGTAAGAAACTTCACCATTATCATTAGGAATGCTGTTACCATTGCAATGAACTGGAGAAACCTCTTCCATAAGTGTTTCCTTTTCTCTCTTCATCTCTGTCTCTCTCTATCTCTGTCTCAGTCTCTGTTTCTGTCTTTCTCCCTCTCCCTCTATCTCTGTCTCTGTCTCTGTCTCGACTGATACTCTCTGACTTTCTGTCTCTCATTTATCTGCCCCGCATCTCTGTCTCTGTCTCTGTCTCTGTCTCTGTCTCTGTCTCCATCTCTGTCTTTCTCTCACTGTCTCTCCTCTCTCTGTGTTACTATCTCTGTCTCAGACTGATACTCTCACTTTGTCTCCTTCCCATCTCTGTCTGTCTGTCTGTCTGTCTGTCTCTGTCTGTCTGCGTCTGTGTATGTGTATCTCTGTCTCTGACCCTGTTTCTCTCTCTGTTTCTGACACACACACACACACTCACACTCACACACTCACACACTCCCCCAATCTCCTAGATTTAAATACCAAGGTTATAGGCTATACTATTTAATTAACAATGTAACAAAGACATAAATAATTATTTATGACTTTCCAGCTGTGAGAACAATCACAGCCAAAGTCACCTTTGACCATAACTACCACAGCTGACTTCTCAATTCTGGAAACAGCCCCACCATTCAGTTCTCTCAGGAAACTGTCCCAAGTCTCTCAAGAGTTCTCTTTGGGATGTTTTGCTACTAACTAGGAGTTAAAGATGGTTCTTGTGGGAAAGAGATACATTTCATCCTCTTGCTTTGTGGATCTTACTTTTCAGTCATGACAAATAATTCTGTCTCTTCAAAGACTTATCACAGGATAACAATGAAACAGTTGCTCCAAGATTCTATTGCCTCTTTTTAAAAAATAAAATAAAATAAAATTTTATTAATGTCTTTTGGTTTTTATACCATGATAATTATCCCCAGTACCCCTTCTCCTCCTTCTTCCAGAGATCCATCTCATATAACAAATAGTATTTTTTGAAAAAAGAAAAGAAAAAGAGAAGGGGAAAAAAATCACACAATTAATAGATACATTTTAAAAGTTTGCAAGTATATTCAATGTGCAACATCTGTGATCCTCACACCTCCATAAAAGGGTGGTCTAGGGGTGTCTTCTTTATCTATTTATTGCCTCTTAGAGATACAGGAGTGATATCTAAAGTCTCTGCTGGAGAGACAATCGAAGCTGAGGTTACATAACTTGATTTCTAGACTTAATCTTCCTCTTTTCCTCCTCAGAATGCACTCCCTTTTTTAAAGTACATTTCCAAGAATTGAGCATGGTAGTAAAGATTTCACCAACCATGGCAAAGGACAGTATGACTGTCACTTCCCTTGACTGGGCATGATATAGCTATTAGGCAATATCAAGACTGAGCCTGCATTAGCTTTCCCACTCAAGTATGAGATTGGCTCCTGCTGAATTTGTGGTCACCTAACCTTCCAAAGGTCTTTTCCTAAGAACTGCTACCAAGCCATATCTTCCTGGAATTTTATGAGAATGATTCTCTTTATTTTTTTTTATTAAGAATTTATTTTCCCCTGTGTGGCCCTGGGCAAGTCACTTAACCCCAATTGCCTCACCCCCCCCCCAAAAAAAAGAATTTATTTTCCCCAATTACATGTAAAAACAATTTTAACATCCATTTTTAAAACTTGGTGCCCCAAATTCTCTTCCTTTCTCCTTTGCCCCCCCCTTAAGAAGGCAAGCTACTCAATATAAGTTATACATATGTGGTCATGCAAAACATTTGCATACTAGGTTGTGAAAGAAAACCAAAAAAAAACCTTAAGAAAAATAAACTTTAATATGGGAATTTTTCCATGACCACTCATGTATAACTTATTTTGAATTGCTTGAGTTCTTGTGAGTGGGGGGAGGGTGGGAATGGAGGGAGGAAGAGAAGTTGGAATACAAAGTTTTAAAAAATTGATGTTAAAATTTGTTTTTACATATATTTTGGAAAATAAATTCTATTCAAAAGTTTAAAAAAGTATTTTTCATTCTATATTCAGACACCATCCGTTCTTTCTCTTGAAATGGATCACATTTTTTAACATAAGTCCTTCGGAGTTGTCTTGGATCATTGTATTGCTGAGAATAGCCAAGTCATTCCCAGCTGATCATCTTACAATTTGCTGTTACTTTGTATACAGTATATTTCACTTTGCATAAGCTCATGTAAGTCTTTCCAAGTTTTTCTGAGAGCATCTCATTGTTTTTTATTTTTTATTTTTTTAAAGTGAGGCAATTGGGGTTAAGTGACTTGCCCAGGGTCACACAGCTAGTAAGTGTTAAGTGTCTGAGGCCGGATTTGAACTCAAGTACTCTTGACTTCAGGGCTGGTGCTCTATCCACTGCGCCACCTATATGCTCCTTCATTGTTTTTTTATAGCACAGCAATGTTCCATCATAATCACATCCCACAATTTGTTCAGCCATTCCCCAACTGATGGGCAGGAATGATTCTCTTTAAACACACACACACACACACACACACACACCTAATTGTTGGACATTTATATCAGTATATGTTATTTTTTTTTACTTTTTCCTTTGACTTACTGTTCCAGGAGGTAACTTTCAAGATAACAGAATTTCAAGAGTTGTAAGGGACCATTGGGTACCAACCTCTGCCCCAGTAGGAATCTCTTCTATAAGACTCCCAACAAGTGTCCATCTGTATTTTCCTTGGGGACTTCTGGTAAGGTAGAACTCATTCCCTGCCAAGTCAGGCCTTTCCACCTTGGTAAAATTTTAATTATTACATGGAAAATGTTCCAGATATTGAACCAAAATAGGCTTCTTTGTAACTCCTTCCCATTGTTTTATGTATCGCCCTTAAGATGAACAAGCTGTAGCTTGTCTAATCCCTCTTCCAAATACTTCAAGGCAGCTATCAAACCCACTCACATAGGCCTTCAACCCCAAAGATAGTCTTCTCTAATTGAAATGTTTCCAATTCTTTTAAAGAGACTCATGTGACTTAGATGGTCTCTATACTTTCCACCATCCTAGACATCTTCCTTTAGCTTATCAGCGTTTGGTCTATTGTGTGGTACCCAGAACTGGACACCATTCTCCACTCTTCTTTCCCTCTGGATGTCATCCTCTTATCACCATGGTTTAAGATAATGTTAGGTTTGACTAATACTGAGTCATATTGACCCATATTTTACTCCTATTGAGTTTGCAGTCAACTAAAAAATTCCCAAAGATTTACATGAATTTGTCCTGTCTTCCTTCTCCTCTACTTATCCCCAAGCATAGGATTTTCATTTATCCTTCACAAGTATTATCTTATTACAAGATCATAGACTCAGAGCTGAGAGGAACTTTAGAAGCCAACCAATCTAAGTTCTTCATTTTACAGATGAGGGAACTGAGGGCTAGAGAGATGAAGCGGCTTTCTCCCAAGGCCATATAGCCAGTATCAGAGCCTGAACCCAGGTCCTCTCATCTCGTGCTCTTTCTGCTGCATGCAAACGACATGAGCTAAATTTACTTAGAAGGATGACAGTCATGCTTTAAAACTTCAACATTAAATTAAACATTTTGCAAGCATCCAGGAGGGAACCCTTCACACACCAAGGAAAATAATAAAAAATCACAAGATATGGGGGGAAATTAGAATGTGGTATTACAAAAAGCAAAGGAAATCTATTTAACCTATTCTGCAACTTTGAGCTTAGTCCTTAATGAAAACAATCTTAAGGTGAAAGGTCTAGATCTGGAAGGGACTTTAGAAGGAAGGGGGAAGAGAAGAAGCATTTGTCAAGCACTTAATATGGGCCAGGTGTGGCGCTAAGCTCTTCACAAATATTGATCCTCACAACAACCCTAGGAGGTAGGTGCTATTGTTATCCCCATCTTACAACTGAGAAAACAGAGGTTAAGGGATTTGCCCAAGATCAGACAGCTAGTAAGGGTCTGAGGTTTCATTTGAACTCAGGACTTCCTGACTTCAGCCCATTACTCTATCCACTACATCACCTAGCTGAAGGGGTTACCTAATCATCCTCATTTTACACTTGAGGAAACTGAGGTTAACAGAGGTTAAATGACATGCCCAAGGCAACAAGGTCTCAGAGATAGGTCACAAGTCTCAGAGATAGAATTTGAACCCAGACCCTCTGACTCCAGGACCAATGCCTTTTCTATTGTGCCACACTGCCTCCCTTGCTTGATTAGCCCATTATTCCAAGCAGTTACAGAGTTGTGGGTTTTTTTGGGGGGGGGATTCTTAAACTGCCGTCCAATATATAAGCTATCTCTATAAGCTTCATATTATCTTCAAATCCAGTCAGTGCACCAACTATGCATTCATGCAAATCACTGATAAAATTTTAAACAGGACTAGTTCAAAGATAATGCCCTGGGATACTCCCAGTAGGGACCTTCTCCATTAATCATCATTAGTGTTTGAACTCAATTACCTGTACATTGCATACACACACACACACACACACACACACACACCATTTCCTTAGTCCTGGGTTCACTCTTTCTTTGTTCTCCTAAGCAGTCATTTTGCTGGCATCAACATATTCATCTGACCTATAAGTTTTTCTGGAGAGTTCTGTCTTGCCAGTTGATCTCGAAACTCCTTTCAACCTTAAAAAAATCTTCACTAGCATTGCCTTCTCCAAGCCCAAGGAATCTCATCTTATGAACAGATTTGAAATATTCTCTCCTTCCCCCCTCTTCCACCCACCAAGAAGCCAAGAAATATGATATTAATTCATTATACATAGTCATGCAAAACATTTCCACATTAGCCACATTTTTTTAAAGCAAAAAAACTAAAGGAAAAAAAATATGCTTCAATCTGCACTGAGTCCACCAATTCTCTATCTAGAGGTAGCCATTGTCAGTCATCCTGATTTTTGTCTTCTCCAGAAGAGAGAGTGAAACTGATGACTTTGTACAATTCTGCCTCACTTAAATCCCATTCATATGCAAGTCAAAACATCACCCTTGGGGGCAGCTAGGTGGCACAGTGGATAAAGCACTGGCCCTGGACTCAGGAGGACCTAAATTCAAATCTGGCCTCAGACACTTGACACTTACTAGCTGTGTGACCCTGGGCAAGTCACTTAACCCCCATCACACCGGGAAAAAAAATTTTAGAAACCCATCACCCTATAATGTCATTTGGTTCTCTTCAAAAATGAAGGACAGGGGCAGCTAGGTGGCACAGTGGATAGAGCATTGACCCTGGATTCAGGAGGACCTGAGTTCAAATCCGACCTCAGACACTTAACACTTACTAGCTGTGTGACCCTGGGCAAGTCACTTAACCCCAATTGCCCCGAAGAAGAAGAAGAAGAAGAAGAAGAAGAAGAAGAAGAAGAAGAAGAAGAAGAAGAAGAAGAAGAAGAAGAAGAAGAAGAAGAAGGACAAACAACAATTTGTCTATGAAATTGCCTGTGAGATTTTGCAAGCATTTAAAGGAAATGGAAATATTTGTCCTGGAAAGAGGATGACTCTGGAGGGATATGATAGATGTCTTCACACACTAAAAAGACTGCCATGTGTAGGAGGTATTAAATTTAGCCCCAGAGGGGGGAACCAGGAACAATGGGTAGAAGTTGCCATGGGGAATTTAGGTTTGGTATTTAGAACAAAAACAAAAAAGACAAGAATCTTCCAACCTTGAGAGCTGTCCAAAAGTGAAATGGGCTGCCTAAAGAGGTGGCTGATTCCCACTCCAGTGAGGTCTCTGAGCAGAGGCTGGAGGACTTCTTGTCAGGTGTGTCAGAGAAGGGATTCCTTTCAGGTGTAGATCAGTCTAGATGGAGGAAAGATCTCTTCTGATTCTCAGATTCTGTGATGCGTGAGTAGCATTTCATTCCAATTACCATAAAGTTCTCTTTTGCCTACTCTGACTGATCTCATGTCCACAAGGCTAAGAAAGCATTTGACAGTTCCTTCTGTCAACATATTTTTTAAAATACACTGTGAGGGGCAGCTGGGTGGCTCAGTGGATAGAGCAGCAGCCCTGGAGTCAGGAGTACCTGGGTTCAAATCCGGCCTCAGACACTTAACACTTACTAGCTGTGTGACCCTGGGCAAGTCACTTAACCCCAATTGCCTCACTAAAAAAAAAAATACACTGTGAAGACATACATACAAAATGAGCGTGCATATCGCTTGTCAAGTGACACTGTAAGTTTTTTAAATAATTTTTAAGTTTTGGGGTTTTTTAACCAATATATTGAGCAATATATTGTATTATATAATTATTGTATTATATAATAACAATATATTGTGCAGGGGATAGCGTCCCCAGTCTGCAGTCAGAAAGACTCGTCTTCCTGAGTTCAAAATCTGGCCTCAGACACTTACTAGCTGTGTGACCCTGGGCAAGTCACTTAACTCTGTTTGACTCAGTTTGTTCATCTGTCAAAAGAGCTGGAATAGAAAATGGAAAAACACTCCAGTTTCTCCACCAAGAAAAACACAAATGGCTGAGTGAAGTGAACAGAACCAAGAGAACATTGTACACAGTAACAGAAATATTGTGCTATGATCAACTGGGATAGACTTAGTTCTTCTCAGCAATCCAAGATGATTCCAAAAGACTCATGATGGAAAATGTTCTCCACATCCAGAGAAATAACTATGGAGTCTGAATTTTTCACTTTGTAGGGGGAGGGGTGTTGCTGTTTGTTGTGTGGTTTTTTCTTTCTTGTGGTTTTTCCCTTTTGTTCTGATTTGTCTTTCACAATATGACCAACATGGGAATGTGTTTAACATTATTCTACATGTATAACCTCTATCAGATTAATTGCTGTCTTAGGGAGGGGAGAGGGAAGGAAAGGAGGGAGAAAAAATTGGAACTCAAAATCTTACAAAAATGAGTGTTAAAGACTGTCTTTACATGTAATTGGGAACAAATTAAATGCTATTAAGAGAGAAAAAAGGAACAGCCTAAATTGGGTCATGAAGAATTGAATACTACTTAAATGACTGAACAACAGCAAATGTAGTCATCAGTTTTGTCTTTGTAGTTACCAGGAAGGCACGCTATCACTTCTAAATTAATTTAGTATAAATTACAATTAAGAGGCAGTCTTGCCTCTTAGACAAGAACTAATCTTGGAGCCAGGAAGATCTGGTTCAAGTCTTGCCCCTTATACATACTGGCTGTTTGGCTATGGACAAATCATTCCACTTCTCAGTGTCACAAGCAATTCTCTAAGACAATAAGGTGCAGAAAAAGTACCTACAATGGGAGAGGTAGCTTCCTTATCTACCAAGACAGAGAAATCCCTCTGTTAATGGAAGCCCAGGGCTGTTCCCTAGTTTTTATAATACTTCAGTGATCCCTAGCCTAGAAAATTCTAGAAAATGCACCAAAGGTTTGTACACCCAAAGAGCTTATAAAACTGTGTATACCCTTTGAGCCAGTAATGCCACTTCTAGGTCTATCTCCCAAAGAGATTTTTTTTTTAAAGAAAGAGGACCCATGTGTACAAAAATGTTTCTAGAAACTTCTTGTGCTGGCAAAGGGCTGGAAGTTGAGGGGATTCCCATCAATTGGGGGAATGGCTGAACAAGTTGTGGTATATGATTGTAATGGAATACTGTTGTGCTGTAAGAAATAATGGGAAGGATGCTTTCAGAAAAACCTAGAAAGTCTTGCATGAACTGATGCAAAGTAAAGTGAAGTAGAACCAAGAAAACATTGTACACAGTAACAGCATTATTATATGAAGATCAACCATAAATGACTTAGTTATTCTCAGCAATACAATGATCCACGACAATTCTGAAGGACCCAATGAAAAATGCTGTCCACCTCTAGAGAAAGAACTGATGGTGTCTGAATATGGAGCACAGGATACTGTTTTTCACTTTCTTTGCTTTTAGGGGGTGGTTTTTATTTTGGGAGGGTCTTTCATAACTTGGCTAATATGGAAATATGTTTTACATGACTGCACATGTATAGCCAATATCAAATTGCTTGCCTTATCAATGAAGGGGGAGAGAAGGAAGGGGGAGAGAGAATTTGAAACTCAAAAATTTTTAAATGAATGTCAAAAATTGTTTTACATGTACTTGGGAAAAATAAAAGATTTTCTAAAAGAAAAAAAAAGAAAATGGGGGACATCTAGGTGGTGCAGTGGAAAAAGCACCAGCCCTGGATTCAGGAGGACCTGAGTTCAAATCCAGCCTCAGATACCCTGGGCTAGTCACTTAACCCTCATTGCCCTGCAAAAAAAGAAAAGAAAAAAGAAAATGTATCAAAGGTGATTTGCTGGCTTTGGACTTTGATGAAACTGATTTCAGGAACAATTATATCAAAGATATAGTAAATAGGACTTTATTTTTTTTTTTAAATCAAGGAGGAGGAAGAGTGTGAAGAAAAAATGTTGGGGCAATTTTTTAAAAAGGCATAAAAAGTGGGGCAGCTAGGTGGCACGGTGGATAAAGCACTGGCCTTGGATTCAGGAGGACCTGAGTTCAAATCCAGCCTCAGACACTTGACACTAACTGTGTGACCCTGGGCAAGTCATTTAACCCCAATTTCCTCACCAAAAAAAAAAAATTTTTTTAAGGCATAAAAAGGGTCAAGGAAAAGATGTTGTCCCAGTGTAGCATTGTCAAGAGCCACAGATGCAGGTCCCAGGCAGAGTTCCATGCTCCAGTTCTAAACATAGGGTCTTTACTGAAGGGTGGAAGGTTGATTCGAAACATTCCTATAGTCACAAAGCAGTGCATACCTACACATAGAGAGTTACACATATATACACATGGACACAACACATATATGCACACACACATAAATGCATGCATCCACATACACACACACACACACACACACACACACACACACTCAAAACTACCTATCACATGATGTACTTGGAAGATGAACTATCAGGAGCAACAAGTCCTGGCTCATCCCAGAGAGTCTTCTCTTTTTCCTTTTGGGATTCTCTTTCCTAAATCAACAATTTGCTTTCCAATGAATATACTCTGTCTCAGAGGTCCAAAAGAAGGGAATCATTCTAGACCTGGCAGACTATCATTTTTCTAACTAACAGCAAGAAAACTCCCCAACACCTGATGAAACAGATGAGTCAGAGTTACTAGAAGTCAAGGATGGTCCCCCATTTCATACCACTCAACCCCAGCATATGGAAAGGGACAAATATAAAATGAGAAAATAAGGGATAGGCCAGAAAAGAAATAGAAAGAAGTAGAAGAGAGGACACCAGCAAAGTTATTTTAGTACCACTTGTTCAACTTAACATACACTTTTTTTTTTTTAGTGAGGCAATTGGGGTTAAGTGACTTGCCCAGGGTCACACAGCTAGTAAGTGTTAAGTGTCTGAGGCCAGATTTGAACTCAGGTACTCCTGACTCCAGGGCCGGTGCTCTAACCACTACGCCACCTAGCTGCCCCCCTAACATACACTTTTAAAAAACAAAACATAATAGAAGTTCCCAGGTTCATTTACAACACTATTTTTTGGGTTTTTTTCTTTATGTTTATGTTAAATGTTTATGGATGATCATAAAGTTGGTAATTTGTTGTTCAGTCATTTTCAGTCATGTCCGACTCTTCATGACCCCATTTAGGGTTTTCTTGATAAAGATACTGGAGTGGTTTGCCATTTCCTTCTCCAGCTCATTTGACAGATGAGGAAACTGAGGCAAACAGGGTTAAGTGACTTACTTAGGGTTATATAGCTAGTAAGTGTCTGAGGCCAGTTTTGAACTCAGGAAGGTGAGTCTTTCTTTCTTTCTTTTTTCTTTTTTTTTTTTTTGGTGAGGCAATTGGGGTTAAGTGACTTGCCCAGGGTCACACAGCTAGTATGTGTCAAGTGTCTGAGGTCAGATTTGAACTCAGGTCCTTCTGAATCCAGGGCCGGTGCTCTATCCATTGTACCACCTAGCTGCCCCAAGATGAGTCTTTCTAACTCCAGATTGGTTACTCTATCCACTGTGCCACCCAGCTGCCCCTAAGTTCAAAATAAGAACTTTAAAATATATGTGTGTACTGTGTGTACACACTTACATATATACACATGTGTGTATATACACATACACACATAAGAGTTAATGCAATCTCATTCAGAAATGTCCTCCAAAAAAAAGGGACTCTTTAAAATGAGGAATTAAGAAGAAGGGGAGAGCCTCTAAATCTCCCCAAGGTATTGGTTTTTGTTGTTGTTGTTGTTGTTGTTGTTGTTTTTGGTGAAGCAATTGAGGTTAAGTGACTTGCCCAGGGTCACACAGCTAGTAATTGTTAAGTGTCTGAGGTCGGATTTGAACTCAGGTCCTCCTGAATCCAGGGCTGGTGCTCTATCCACTGTGCCACCTAGCTGCCCCAAGATATTGGTTATTAATGATCATTTCTCACAGAAGAGAGGAACCTCTCAGTACAGAGACCAATCAGAGTCTACTGGAATACAACAGTTGTTCTGGATTAAGCCGATATCTACAAGCAGAGAGAAGGGGTAAGATGCAAGCAAAGTTCTGGAGGGGAAGATTCCAAATCTGGCAACTGAAAGGATATGTGGGACAAGGAAGAAGGCGGAGGGGTCAAAGGTGACCCTGAGATTACAAATCCTGGAAAAAGTAGCATTTCCAACAGAAGTTCAAAAGAAAAGTGGTTTGATGGGAAGGAGAATTAGTTTAGTTTAGGACATGTTGAACTTAAGCAATCTCTAGGGCATCCCATTGGAAATATTCAACAGGCCGTTGGTGATGTGGGCTGAAGAGACTAGAGCTAGATAGAAAGATATGTGTGACTCATCAGCAGAGAATTGATAACTGAACCCATCAGAGTAGATAAGGTCACTTAGAGAAGGCAAAAAGAGGAAAGAAGAGGACCAAGAAGTTTATGTGATTCATGATGGGAATTTTTTAAAAAATTGTTATTGTCAGTTGTCCAAGAGACTATCTATAAAGCATGTTGTAACTTTTTATATAATATTTTTGGTTTTCTCCCAATTATGTTAAAATTTTTGTTTGTTTGGGGGGAGGTTGTTAAAATATTTTTTAGCATTTTTTTCAGGTTTTGAGTTCCAAATTCCTCACAGGCAGGGGAATATTTCTACTCCTACCTCCTGCTATGTTCCTGTGGGTTCCAGCTCAGCCCCTTCCCAGAATTGATGCCGAGTGTTTTTGCAACTCTTTCTGACCTGATTTTACATCAAAGATAATGGAAGGATCTCAGAGAAATCCAATTCTCCTTCAGCTGCTCCTTAAGAAGTCAAAATCGTAGCCACCATGACGTGAAAGCCACTTGAATCCTTTCTTGCTGTTCTGTCTAATGTCATAAGAAGTTCTGCAAAATAGTGTCTCAATCCCTGCTTTTTGTAATGGTGCTTGGGCTAGATGGTGGCCAGTTCTCTAAAACATAATGGGACTTCTGGAAGATCCTTTGATTTTTTCCTTAATGTTTAATGTGAACCAGATGGATACCAGATGTTAGTAGCTTGTAAAATCTTGGGCTTCCATATCCTCCGTCAAATTACATTTCGGATTAAACTGTCATATTGAGCTTCCCTGAGGCTATTGTCCTTAGCACCATAGATTTGGAACCAACAAGTGCATTAGGGATCATTTAGTCCAAACTTCTCTTTTTGCAAGTGAGGAAACTGAGGCCCAGAGATAGGAAGAAGGGGTAGAAAACCATAGGCTCACATTCAGAAAGGGCTCAGAGGCCATCTAATTCAACCCTCCCTTTTATGAATGAGTAAACTAAGGTTAAGAGAGGTTCACTCATTGACCCACAGTGTATTAGAGCTAGTGTATTAAGCCAAGTTCTCTGCCAGGTTAAGCAACTTGCTCAAAGTCATACAGTTAGGAAGTAGGAGAGCTGGGATCCGAACCCTAGACCTCAAACTCCAGGGCCAGAACTCTTTTCATTACACCACACTGCCTCAGCTGGTGTTTTAGCGGATAGTGTACCTGGCCTGGAGTCAGGAAGTCTAGAGTCATCTTCATAAGTTCAAATACAGCTTGAGACACTTACTACCTATATGACCCTGGACAAGTCACTTAACCCTGTTTGCCTCAGTTTCCTCATCTGTAAAAAAAAAAAAAGAAAGCTGGAGAAGAAAATTGCAAAGTACTCTGTTATCTTTACAAAGAAAAACCCAAATTAGGGTCACAGAGAGTTAGATACGACTGAATCAACTGAACAAGTAGACATCAATTGGCAGCTAGGTGGTGCAGTGGATAGAGCGCTGGGCCTGAAGTCAGGAAGACCTGAGTTCAAATATGGCCTCGGATACTTACTAGCTGTGACCCTGGGCAAGCCACTCAACCCTGTTTGCCTCAGTTTCCTCATCTGTAAAAATCAAGCTGGAAAAAAAGGGCAAACCACTCCAGTACCTCTGCCAAAAACAAAACAAAACAAAACAAAACAAAAAAACCAACTGTGGCATGGAGAGTCAGACAAAACTGAAACCACGGAATACCAAAAACATCCTGTGCTGAGTCATTCTGTCAGGTCCAGATCTTCAGGAACACTTTGGGGTGAGAGCCAGTTATTATCTCATGGTCCCCCACAAAAGCTCAGTGATACCAGGATCCAGGAGCCCTTTGGGTTTACAACGTTTCATGATAACCCTAGAAGTAAATCAAATGAAATACTGATAGGAATTGAAGGAAGCCAGAGTTTAAGTGACTTACCCAAGGTCACACAGAGATTAACCGGCAGGGTTGGGATGTGAACTCAGGTCCTCTGATTCCAAACCCAGTGTCCTTTGAGCTGTGCTATGCAGCTTCGAAGGGAACATTTCAGGGGATTCTGACCATTACTACTAGGTCTCTCTTCTTTCAAGAGATGAGATTGTCTCCTGGGTTTATTTGAATCCTCCATTAAGCTTTCTGGTTAATTCTGTCACCTTGGGGGGGGCAGTCCTTTGTCCCCTACTTAGAAGACGAGAAGGAACATCTCAGAAGAAGTTCTGCCCACTTCATCCACTTCAATGTATCACCCAGACACAGTCTCCCCTCCACTCCGATTCTATTCTCCCAGCCTCAGGGGCATAGGAAGTGAGCATATACAACCTTCAGGAGAGACATGCATGTTTGGAAGAGGAAGGAAAGAGGCAGAGGCAGAAACAGAGAAAAAAAAGGAGACAGAGACAGGAAAAGAGAGGGGGAAGAGGAAAGGGGGAGGAAGAGATAGAGAGAGAGAAAGAAAGAGACAGAGAGAGAGACAGAGACAGAAAGAGGGAAAGACGGGGGAGGGGGCAGTTGGGAATCCAAATACAAGGAGGCATTAAGCTGAATGCCATAGTCTTCTATTTCCACTCTATTCATCCTTTTACTGGGTTTCCACAGAGTTGACTACAGTTCCATCATTCAAATTTCTATCTGCCATCTGCAAATTCTGTTCCTACTTTCCAACTGTTCTATACCTAATAAAAATAAAATAATGATCACTGCCATTGATATTAAGACTGGAAGAACACTTTACAACTCACATTTGATCCTCACAACAGCCCTGTGAAGTAGGTGCTATTATTCACAAATTTTGAAGAACTGAGGCCTAAGGAGGCTAGGAGACTTGCTCAAGTTCATGCAGTCAGTAGGGCAAGATTTGAATTCATGTCTTCCTGATTCCAAGTCCAGCTCTCTAGCCAGTGTTCCATCCCACTGACACCTCACTGCCATATCATCTCTGTGCTATGGTTGGAGCTTGGAGGCAATAGAAGATCAATGGCCAGCCCGTGTAATGCCTTTCTCACTAGTACAGCCACAAACACTCTTCACCTTTGATGGGGGCAGCTAGGTGGCACAGTGGATAAAGCACCAGCCCTGGATTCAGGGGGAACTGAGTTCAAATCCGGCCTCAGGAACTTGATACTTACTAGCTGTGTGACCCTGGACAAGTCACTTAACCTTCATTGCCCTAAAAAAAAAAATTTGAAAACAAAAAAATTGAAAAATCCCAAATACTCTTCACCTTTGAGTGTGTTCCCTGGTTTGAGAAAATCATAGGATCATAGACTTAGAGATAAAAGGTGCCTCATGGGTCCAAGCCCAAACCACCTATTTTAGAGATGAGAAAACTGAGGCCCAAATAATAAAGTGACTTGCCCAAAGTCTCACAGGCAGTAAGTGGCAGAATCAGGATTTGAACCCAGGACTTCAAGTCCAAATTCTCAGCACTAACACTGCTCATTCAAGTACAAGCCTCATGTGCAGGGGGGATGGTAGGGACAGACCTATGCTATAATGTCATTTGGGGGGTATTATGAAGAATTATAATATAGATTTCAAGTCCATTAATTGTGCCAGTGGTGCTTGATGTTTTTGCCAAAGCCAGGACTTACTCTGGTTGCCCATGAAGCTGCTTTCTGCATGGTAGGAGCCATGTAACCAATCTGCCATCTTTCTCCTAGGCTTTGTTCTCCCCTCACAGGATTGTTCTGCCTCTAGTAGATGGGTAGGGTCTCATAATCTGGCGGGTGGAGCTTTCAGCTACTCTGATTGCCTGTGCTCCTCTTCAGGGCCCAAATGTGCTCCAAGTCCCATCCTTGTGGCCACTGGCTTTCTATGGGTACCTTGCCAAGGCTGGAGGTGATAGTGATAATGGCAAACTCTGCCCTCCTCTGGTCACTAGCTCTGCTTCATTGTCCTTGGGCATTGTCTGAAGCTAGTCTTTCCCTATGGGCAGAATTTTGAGTCACAACCAGCCTCAGAAAGTATTGGGATCTGGGGCAGCTAGGTGGTGCAGTGGATAGAGCACCAGCCCTGGATTCAGCAGGATCTGAATTCAAATCCGGCCTCAGACACTTAACACTTACTAGCTGTGTGACCATGGGCAAGTCACTTAATCCCAATTGCCTCACACACACACAAAAAAAAATAGAAATTATTGGGATACCCAATCATTGAGTCCTTTCCAAAGCTGTTGACTCCATCCAGGTGAAGGACCAAGCTGCCAGTTGTCCTTTTGCCCACTTTGTTCCTTTTCATGAGTCTGTGGGCTACTGCCTAAAGGGACTGTGGGAACTCTAAGGGTTATAGGTTCTAGGAGGGTGCTCCTGGTCTCATATGAGCTGAGATAATGTTCTGATTCCACATGTACAGCAGTGAGCACAACCCGCTGGGAACACTTGACTCAGTCCTTTATCAAGAATTGTCCCTCAAGCACTTCAACAGTATTTCAGGCACTAGAGACATGAGCACAAAGAAGGAAGTAGTCCTTGCCCTCAAAGGAAATGGCATCGTACAGTGGAAAGATTGACAGATGTAGAATTAAAGGACTTGGGTTCAAAGCCGGGCTCTTCCGATTGACTTCTGTGTGACCTTGCACGAGGCACTTGACTTTTTGTGGTTTCACTTGTAAAATGTGGGGTGACCTGGATGGTCCCTTCTGGCCCTAGATGTATGATCCTGTAAACTGACCGTCTGTGTGTCTTCACCCACCTGGGCCTCAGTTTACTCATCTGTAATATAAGAATTGGTTTGGGGGGGCAGCTAGGTGGCACAGTAGATAAAGCACCAGCCCTGGATTCAGGAGGACAAGAGATCAAATCCAGCCTCAACACTCAACAATTACTAGCTGTGTGACCCTAGGCAAGTCACTTAACCCCAATTGCCTCACCAAAAAAAAAAAATTGGTTTGGGGACCCCGACTATGGCTAAGATTAGAAAGCCTTAGGCCCTCAGGGTTTTTCTCTGTGTGAGCCTGGCTGGAGCTGCCCCTCCCCCTCCATTTCAGCTGCAGAAGCCCCTTGGGCCTCAGAGCCAGGCTAAACTTCTTGGACTAAAATTCCAGGCGGGATATGGTGGGGCACAGGCCCCAGGGAGTGTAGCAGGGCTCCCTGGAGCCCTGGGTGTGGTATGCACGAATCCCTATAGCCCCCCCCCATGGCCCTAGGACTGCCAACCAATTAACTTGGTGTGTGGGGGTGCTTGGCCCCGGGTTCCCAAGAGAGAGGCCTTTTATGTATGGGGAAGTTAGATGGTAGTGGGAGGGAAGAAGAAAAAAGCAGCAGTTGCAGGGGAGCTGAGAAGAAAAGAGGCTACTGTTGAGAAAAGAAGAAGGGTTTCCAGTGAGTTGAATGACGGCGGCTTTCAGTTAGTGGAGGACATAATGAAGTAGTGAGAAGGGATTGGAGGAAGATATAGAGCAGAGGAGAGGGCCAGACGAAAGGGGTCAGTAGGAGAGCAGAGGGGAGCAATGGAGTGGCCGAGAGTTCATGGCAGCAGGCGTGCAGGGAGATAGGAAGTGGCAGAGTCCGTATACCAAAGTTCAAAGGTCATGTTTCTTGCTTTTCTAAGTTTATATCTAAGTTTATGCCATATCAATAAACCCTGGTTTTGTTGTTAAATTGAAAGAGGCTTTTTCTTATCGGTCTGGGAGAAACAGTTGGGGAGGGGCAGGCCCTCACAGATTAGCCCCTTACATGAATCTGGGGGATTTTTTAAACCCCCAGGAAGATAGGAGTTTAAAGTCTGGCTTAAGCAGCTAAAAGCCTACAGATAGACAGCTAGCAGCAGTCAGAAGCCAAGCTGGCTATAGAAACTTTCAGATAGCCAGCCAGCTATAGTTCTATAGTTTTCAGTTATAATAATTTTTTCAGTAAAAATGAGGGGGTTAGATTAGATGTCTTCTAAGGCCCCTTGCCACTCTAAAGCAATGATCCCAAGAAACTTACATCCAAGTGGGGGAGACAAGATGAACCTATATAATAAGTATATATATGAGCAGCTAGGTGGCACTGTGGATAAAGCACCAGCCCTGGATTCAGGAGGACCTGAGTTCAGATCCGACCTCAGACACTTGACACTTACTAGCTGTGTGACCCTGGGCAAGTCACTTAACCTTCACTGCCCCACAGAAAAACCCCAATAAGTATATATAGAAAAATGTATAAAGTAAAAGATAATTTGGAAGAGAAAGACACTTAATTTAGATAGTAGGAGGGTTAAAATAACAAAGGCACCATGAAGAAAGCAACCCTTGAGCTCTGAGGAAGCTAGGGATGCTAATGTGATGCAATGGATAGAGAGACAGATGTAGAGTCAGGAAAACTTGAGTTCAAATCCAGCCTCAGATACTTCCTAGCTGTGTGACCCTGGACAAGTCATTTAACCCCATTTGCCTCAGTTTTCCTAATCTGTAAAATGAGCTAGAGAAAGAAATGGCAAACCATTCCTGCATACCTGCCAAGAAAACCCCAAATGGGTCCATAAAGAGTCAGACATGAATGGAAAATGACTGAACAACAAAGGAATGCTAAGGAGCACAGATGAGTACATTCCAGTGGTGGGGCACAGCCTATGCAAAGACTTAGAGGTTGGAAATAGAGAATCCTGTGTGAGGAAGACAAAGAAGGCCAACTTATCTGTACATGGAGAGCATGAAGAGGACTAGTATGTGCTGAGACTGCAAAGAAGGATGGGACCAGGGGGCAGCTAGGTGGTACTGTAGATAAAGCACTGGCCCTGGATTCAAATCCAGCCTCAGACACTTGACACTTACTAGCTGTGTGACCCTGGGCAAGTCATTTAACCCTCATTGCCCAGCAAAAGAAGAAGAAGAAGGAGAAGGAGAAGGAGAAGGAGAAGGAGAAGGAGAAGGAGAAGGAGAAGGAGAAGGAGAAGAAGGAGAAGAAGAAGGAGGAGGAAGAGGAGGAGGAGGAGGATGGGACCAGGTTGTGAAGGGCATTTTGTATTTGATCCTATAGATAATAGGGATATTTTCTCAGTTAATAAGCATTTAATAAGCTCCTACTATGTGCCAAGAACCATGTTAAGTGCTGGGAATACAAAGGTAAAATACAGTCCCTGATCTCAAGGGGCTCACAATCTAATTTGGGGGCAGCAATATGCAAATAATTATGTTACTGCCTTAACTGTGAGTCTGGTACCCTCATCAGTGAACCTACATACTTCCTTTTCTTTTTCTTTTTTTTTTTTTTGGTGAGGCAATTGGGGTTAAGTGACTTGCCCAGGGTCACACAGCTAGTAAGTGTTAAGTGTCTGAGGCTGAATTTGAACTCAGGTCCTCCTGACTCCAGGGTCGGTGCTCTATCCACTGCGCCATCTAGCTGCCCCCCTTCCTTTTCTTTTGCATTGAAGTCATCAGAGAGCATCCCTGTCCCTCACAGCCTGGATCATGAGCACAGAGGGGCCCTAGGAAGCCCAGCTACCTCTCCATGCTGGTGGGAGATTCCACTGGAGCCTGGTTTGCCCCTATCCTATGTGCATCATTTCCATGCTACTCCTTCCCATCTCACAGAAGGTCAGGCATGAGCAAAGAAAGACCCTAGATCTTAGGATTTCATCCCTGTTTGAGGTCAGCCTCTCTGTCTCTATCAGCACTTATCAGTCTTTGGCCAGCTGCTTGTCAAATTCTAGTAGTCTTCAAAAGTCAGATATTTAGCCCCAAAGCCTAAGGGTCTTAATCCCTTAACTCCCATTTGTGGTTGACCACAGGCTCCAGGGAGCTTCAAAAGCTACTCGTGCTCCAAACCATCAGTCAGATGACTTTGCAGGATCCTGATGGCCCTGAGATACCAGCTGGACCTTAGTCTGGGCATTTGGAAATGCTTCCAGCTGTGTGAATCTCCAGTCAAACTCAGCCTCTCCTAGTTAGTCTCCTTGTATATGGTTGTGAACAGAACACTCTAGTGGGGAAATAACCTGCTTCCAATTCCTAAAAGGTTGCACTAGTTTTATTTTAATGTATCGTAGTTTGACTGATAATCTTTTGTTTTCATATCACTCTTGTGAAAGCATTTCTGGCACACACACACCCTCCCCCGCCCCCACCCCCGCAACTGCAATTCCCTCTAAGGGACATATTGCAAAATAATAAACATTTAGAACTGTACTCCAAAATTCTTGGTTCCACCTGAATAGAAAACCTTCTAAGCACTTAATCAGTGCTTTCCACTCTCTCTCTTTTTTCCTCTTAAAAATATCTATTTTTTATTTCAATTAACAAGTATTTATTAGCATACAGTAAGTGCTTAATGAATGTTCGTTGACTTGATTTGTTCTTTTTCTCTTCTTCTCATTTCCATCATGGAAAAAAAAAAAGAAGAAAAGGGTGGCAGCTAGGTGGTGCAGTGGATAAAGCACCAGCCCTGGATTCAGGAGAACCTGAGTTCAAATCCGACCTCCGATACTTGACACTTACTAGCTGTGTGACCCTGAACAAGTCATTTAACCCTCATCGCCCCGCAAAAAAAAAAAGAAAGAAAAAAGAAAAATTAAAACAAAAGTCCTGTAACAATTATGCATTGCCAAGCAAAACAAATTCTTACACTGGCCATGTCCAAAAAATGTCCAACTCATTCTATATTTTGAATCCATCATGTCTCTGCCAGGAGGTAATTGCTCCTCTGGAATTGTGGTTCCCCGTCCTTTGACAAGATTGAGAGAATGATCTGATGAAGAAAGGAAAGAAGTCCTTGATTAATTCAGTTAATAAAAACATCTTTTATTTACCCTTTGGTCAGGCCAACAGAAGAATCCTCAGAAGGAGTGGCTAAAGCAGGATTGAATAATTTTAGGGAAATGATTCTCCAGGAGCAGCCAACAGTTAAGTGCTGTTTGATATTTCAAGACTCTTACTTAGTCTCTGTCCCTGTTTGAGCTAAACTGTGGAATTTGTCTTTGTTCTTGAACCCTATAAATTGTAATACCAAAAAAGATATACAATGGCAATTTGTGTCCCTTTGGATTTTCTCTCAGCAAAGCTCCTTGGAACCAGAATTACTTAATTAATGCATTTGTTTTGGGCAAATTTGTGCCTAATACAGATTTTTTTCTTTCACATTTTCATTTCCAAATACATCCCTAATTCAGAGAGCACAAAAAGAATAAGAGCAGGGAAAGAGAACTCCAATGAAGAGGAGGTGCATTTTCTCATCTCATCTTTGGGGGTGAAGCTTGAGCATTAAAATTACAGAGAATCAGGTTTCAGCCTTTTGACCATTAATTGCAAGAACATTGTTTCAGCCACGTATGTTGTTTTCCTAGTTCTTCCTTTGTCTACATCAGTCCATATGAGTTTTCCCATACTTCTCTGAATTCTTCACAATCATCTTTTCCTGTAGCCCGGTAATATTCTAGTACATTCATGTGCCACATGTTGTTTAGCCCTTTCCCAGTCAATGGGAATCTACTTTGTTTCCAGTTCTTTGTTACTTAGTGTGAAAGAGCTATGGTGAATATTTTGGTGAATATGTGGACCCTGTATCTTTGATATTGTTGGGATGCATGCCCAGCAGAAGGTCATTGGTTTTTTGATTTTTGTTTGGTTTGGGGTTTTTTTTGTGAGGCAATTGGGGTTAAGTGACTTGCCCAGGGTCACACAGCTAGTAAGTGTCAAGAGTCTGAGGCCGGATTTGAACTCAGATCCTCCTGATTCCAGGGTTGGTACTCTATCCACTGAGCCACCTAGCTACCCCCGGGCCATTGGTTTTTAAAGACAAGGTCCACAAGTTTGAAAACTTCTTTCTTGGAGATTAAAGAGATGAACCTCAGTCATTTCTCCTTCATTGGGTATTTCCTTTGTCCACCCCCCCCATTCCCCAAAATGTCCTGGAACTTGATTGAGCAGGGCAGGGTATTTTGTCTAGAGTAACTGCCTATTCTCATTCTTCTAGAGTCTGATGCGGCCTTGCAAGGGCTCCCCATATGGCCTCAGGGGCTAACCACCTACACAAACATATCATCAATGTGATGGCCTAGTTGTGTTCCTGGATTTTTTCCTAGGTCCTGCCTATACTACATATGATCGGTAGGAATGAAGGTAAACTATTACCCTTCTCATGGGAAATGGCACTAGTTCAACAATGACAATGACAATGACAATAAATAACAGCTAAGATAACACAGCTTTTAGATCTTCAAAACTTTCTGCATATATTCTCTCATTGAATCCTCACAACAACCCTGTGAAGTAGGGTCATTATTATCCCCATTTTCTAGATGAGGAAACTGAGTCTGAGAGAAGTGAAGTGACTTGCCCAAGCTCACATAATCAATAAAGATCAGGGGCAGCTTCCCCTTCCTACCAGTCCAGTACTCTATCCATCACCCCAGATTGCTTATTCATGACCAGCTAGCAGGGAAAAGATAATGTTGGCCAGATCGGTGACTCCAGGCCAGTCTCCCAGGGGCCTTAGAGATATTTGTATGAGCATAGTAAGGTCATTTCATAGATTACAACATTGTTAGGTTCATATATATTGTCCCTCAATATGGCTTTTTTGGTACAAATAATTGGGTCCAGAATTAAACAGGAGGAGGAAAGAATTTATTTCTCCTAAAAGTCAAAGCCCATCTTTTGGGGGGGGCAGGGCAATGAGGGTTAAGTGACTTGCCCAGGGTCACACAGCTAGTAAGTGTCAAGTGTCTGAGGCTGTATTTGAATCCAGGTCCTCCTGAATCCGGGGTTAGTGCTTTATCCACTGCACCACCTAGCTGCCCCAAAAGCCCATCTTTTTTTTTTTTTTTTAAGTGAGGCAATTGGGGTTAAGTGACTTGCCCAGGGTCACACAACTAGTAAGTGTTAAGTGTCTGAGGCCGGATTTGAACTCAGGTACTCCTGACTCCAGGGCCGGTGCTCTATTCACTACACCATCTAACTGCCCCAAAAGCCCATCTTTTTAATGCCTGAATAACTGAGGAACATATACTTCAAAAGATGAAAAAATATACAAACTTACTCCCCCAAACATGTGGGAGGCATAATCTTCCTCCTGGCCCTGCATCACCTCAGTCTTTGGAAAGGGGATCAGGTTTGCAGCTTAGTTAGATTCCCATAAAACACAGTCCCAGTGTCAAGCCCAAAATTCACCTTGGGCTCAAGTCCCAGGCACCCTGGCTTTTCAGGGTTTCCATGCAGGGTTGACTGACTGCATGACCCTGCCCACAATCTTGACTCCAAGGTTGCCACGGCTCCAACTGCCAGGTCCCACGGGGATCATCTCTAGCAACTGAAACTGAAGACAAACAGAAACAACACCCCCAGACCCATTTCTCAGAGTTGGGATAAAAGAGAGGTATCGGGGAAGGGAAAGTCCCTCCCTTCTCACTAATTCAGTTCACCAGTGTGTCCGCACTAGGCAAAGAGTCTCTGAAAGAATGCAACTGGGGCAGCTAGTTGGCGCAGTGGATAGAGCACCGGCCCTGGAGTCAGGAGTTCAAATCCGGCCTCAGACACAACATGCACTAGCTGTGTGACCCTGGGCAAGTCACTTAACCCCAATTGCCTCACTAAAAAAAAAAAAAAGAATGCAACTGAGAAGATAGTAGAAGAGAGAGCGAGGAAATGGCTTAGTCTTGAGTCACAGGAGGTTACCCACCCCACACCCATGGTAGGAGACTCAGCTAGATCAATTGGACACACTCAAAACTTGCCCAGAGAACCCTGGGTTACACCTGTATCCTACCAGTAACTATAAGATATGGACACGACACGACAATCTGCAAAGAGTGAAAAATCAGTTATCACACAGAAAGTGATGGAAAGGATGCCAAGGCAGGTGTGAGCAGGCTGCAACCTCTGACTAATAAGAAGCTCCAAAAAGAAGAGGAAAAGATGTCATCAGGGAAATGCATGCTGTAAAAAGATGACATCATGTAAACGAGGAGGAGGGATGATGCCAAGTGGAAAGTCCAAGTGCAGGTCCCTCCTCAATTCCAGGAGAAGAAAGGAAGGCTGCCAGCAAGTTGGGTGGAACCATTGTATTGAACTATGGGAAGATATAGAAAAGAGCTATACAAGTGAGGCACACGCAGATGGGTGGTGACCTTCATCATTGGAGAGAACATCCAAATGGATGAGATCACAGCCCCATTAGAATATTTGCAGTCATGTCAGATCTGGCCCCCGGTATTCTTTCTCATGTCTCCAGTCCCCAGAGACGTTCCTTCCAGGCCAAGCGGGTAAGTTGTTCTCTGATAGTTGGTAATTCTCTCTCCCACTTCTAGTAAACCTTCCATAGCAGCCCAAATGATTTCATCCCCACTGGAGAACTTTTAAATTCTTGCTACATACCTTGTGCTAAGAGACTGGCAGTTTTTAAGAATTCCAGTTGGCTTTTCCAACTAACTTAGGCATTGTCATCATCCCAAACTCACCACGTGCCCAATACAATGATTATATATTCTAGTTGTGGACTGACTACAACTTCATGTAGGAAGAGGTACATTTGCCCAACTCTCACGTTAACAAGGATCATACTTACTAGTGTCTGAATCCAGATTTGAATTCATGTCTTCCGGACTCTAGGCCCACTGCACCACCTAGCTCCCCTAAATTATAATACTTGCTTATCATTAGTTGCATTTAAAGTGCATTTGCACAGATAGGAGAAATTATAGTAAATTATAATGTCTTTTTAATATTTTTAAAAATTCTTTTATCTTTTGAGACAACTAATGTGCGTGGTGCTTCTGGTGTTAAATGAATTATTCACCCAAGGTCCCACAGGTAGGAAGCACCATGGGATCCCAGATCTAGATCTAAAACATACCGTATAGTGCATTGAGTCCTTTCATTTTACAGTGGTGGAAACTGAGGCTCAGAGAAGATAATTCACAACTTGCCCAAAGATCAAACAGTAAATAGCAGAGCCAGGATTTGAATCCAAATGCAGTACTCTACTGTCCAAAACAAATGCCATTTTCCCACATTAGTGATCCCCTGACCACTTATAGGAATAGCTATCACTTAAGGTTCCCTGGTATTTTAGTCACCCCCGACCCAGGGTCTAATAGCCCCACAAAGTACACAGTTCTCTCTGTCCAATCTCTACCCAGACAGGAACCTGGCACTTCCAGTCCCCACTCCCTCCTACTTATCGATAAAGTCTCAAAGTCCCCCTGAGGGATCAAGTGTTTGGGGCAGTTGGTCTCTAGATAAAGGACTAGCCACCCCTTCTTATAATCTGATCACCTTTGATACCACCTGAGGGCCAACTCTTTCCCCGGGGTTTAAACCAATACAGGTTGGGATACCTGGTTTAGGCAGGTAGGGCCCCTGACTTTCCTCCCATCCCCTGCAGCTGCCTTTCTATCAGTTCCACCATTAGAAACCCTATGGATCTAAAAGTCACAGATGTCATTTTAACCAAGTTGGGGGGGAGGGGAAGGGAGGTACAAATGCTTTCTTTAAATCTCATCCATGTTCCTGAAACAAAGTCAGCTCAGCTGGAGCATCTCCTGCTGTCATCCCCTATCCTCCTAACCATGCGATAATAAAAATTATTGATAATAGGTATGATAATAGTTAGCATTTCTATAGCACCTACTATGTCCCAGGCACTGTGTTAAGCACTTTACAAATATTAACTCATTAGATTCTCATAACAACCTTGCCAGGTAGGTGCTAATATTATTCCTATTTTGCAGATGCGAAAACTGAGGCAGACAGAGGTTAAGTGACTTGCCCAAGGTCACACATCTACCTAGAGGGATCCCCACACCTCCATCCCCTCTCTGGTCTTCAGTAATTTGGCTACTCACAGGTTTCCTCAAGATTGTCTCCTACTAATTCAGAGGATTGTGGGTTCATTGCTTTAGAACAGGTGGGACTCCCGAGGTCATTGAGTCCAACCCCTTCATTTTACATTGAGGAAACTGAGGCCCAGGGAGATGAATTCACTTTTTGATGCCTTCATTTTATGTTTTTTACCTAGGTTCCATGAACTATTAAAAAATATATTTTGCAGGGCAGCTAGATGGTGCAGTGGATAGAGCACCGGCCCTGGAGTCAGGAGTACCTGAGTTCAAATCTGGCCTCAGACACTTAACACTTACTAGCTGTGTGATGCTGGGCAAGTCACTTAACCCCTATTGCTTCACTAAAAATATATATATATATATATATATATATATATATATATATATATATATATATATATATATATATATATATATATATTGCTACCTCTGTTTCATCATAATTCATTTCCTTTGTAATCCTCTGTATTCTATATGTATATTTAAAATATCATTCTGAGAAGGGGTCCATAGGTTTCAGTAGATTTTGGGGGGACAGTAGGGCAATGATGGTTAAGTGACTTACACAGGGTCACACAGCTAGTAAGTATCAAGTGTCTGAGGTCAAATTTGAAATCGGGTTCAAATCCAGGGCTAGCACTCTATCCACTGCACCACCTAGCTGTCCCCAGTTCAAAGGTTTCATCAGACTGCTCAGGAGGTCTCTGACACAAAGAATTTCTACTTTAAAGCCTTTTTAATCAGATAGTTCAAAATTAAATACATTCCTTCCAGCCTACATTAGACAATATCTTTTCCTGGCATGAAATCCTCATTTGAGTATCATCTGCCATTCCCTCAGGCCTAAAGAGCTGGACAAATGCAAATAATTACTTGATGCCTTCTCTCCTACCCTTGGGCTCCAGTTCTTTTGTTTGGGACTTTCCAGTTTGAAGAAAATAGGAATCAGACAGTTCTGCCCTCTCTTGGTCAGCTGGTAACATTACACATTTTTGCCCAAACTCTGGGGCTGAGTTTCCCATTCTTTCCTTCATCTTCTTCTGATCATTTAAGGTGCTCTTCTTTAAAAGTCTTTAGCATATTCTGCAAACATTTCAGGCAATGAATCTTTGTCCGAAGGACATCCCAGGGATGTCTTCACAGCTTGCAAAGAGGTCTCCCCAACAATTCAGGCCACCTCCAAGATGACTAGCCACTGAAATTCAAGGGATGTATGTTCTTTCCAGAAGAACTACTATTTCCTCTGTGGCATAGAAAAACAAGCTACAAAAGAGTTTGACCTTTATGTAGTTTTCTTTTCATGTGCATTGTGTCCCCTGAACTTCCATATAAAAGTGCAGCAAGGATAATAGAAAAGATGTCACCCTTGTACCCAAGAACTGAGAAGGATGCCTTGCAAGAGCAGATAGCACAAGTCCTAAGCAAGACTGAAAAGGGAATTCCTGGACCTCTGGTTTCTGACCATCTTATGCTGCCATTTTGGTTTTTTTCTTTCTGGAGTACAGGTCAGAGACTGATGACCTTGACAATGAACTTTCCCAGTCTTCAGAAATACCTCATGGGTAATCCTGAACTTGAGAGTTTCCAAATCCCAGAATTCCTCAGAGGTAAAGCATACATGAGCTCAGGAGCCAAGTAAAAGCCTCCCAGATGATTTCTTCATACCTTTTGGTGAAAGAAAAGGACTGCCCTAGCTAGGGAACTAAAGCGATGTCACATGGGGCCAGGAGACTGGGAACCTGCCAATTCTCTATGTGGCAATGGAATGGAATTGAATCAAGTTGAATTGGATTGAATCAAATCAAAATTGAATTGAATTGGTTGAGGGTGGAAGAAGTACTACGGGTTTGTTAAGTGCCCCCAAAATGTCTTTACTTCCTAGGAGAAGTTTAAGGAATCCGATAGGCTGGGCTGGGCAATGAGGGAAAAGGCCTTACTCCCTAGACCACTACCATAGCTGACACTCTAAGTAAATCTGCCATTTCATTTTATTTTATTTTTTGCAGGACAATGAGGATTAAGTGACCTGCCCAGAGTCACATAGCTAGTAAGTGTCAAGTATCAGAGGCCAGATTTGAACTCAGGTACTCCTGACTCCAGGGGCGGTGCTCTATCCACTGCAACACCTAGCTGCCCCTTCAATTATCTTTTACAAAAAAGATATTTACTGAGAAGTTATAGAAAGAACAGAAGCTGCAAAACATTTCCACCAAACTGGAGGCACACCTTCTGCCTATCCCTGGGGAGAGCAGGCTCAAACCCAAAATGGCTACTACAAAGTGTTGGATAAATCACTTTGGGAGCTGGTCACAGTGTCTCTGCTACCTACCACTGGGCACCTCATTTAGATCAGGTGTTAGTGAATCCCTGCTGATGAATGCTCATTACCACATGTCAGTCCAAGGAGGCTGTTGCCAACTAGTGCCTTTTTGAATGGACGCTGTGTTCCAGATCAGCAGCCGATCCAAAGATCTTCACTTGAAGCACTTTTCACTTCTTAGCTAATATCTGTCTCCGACAGCCTCTCTACAGTTGATGGGTAGAATCTCTCTGCCTGAATACTTAGATAGCTAGTGACTCTTTCTTCCTGCTCACTGGGAAGTGTGACTAAATCCCCTATGGGATGTTTATAATGTTTATTTGTACCTTGAGTAATTTTGTAGGAACTGAAAAATGTTAGGCTGAGAGGAGGAATGTTACTGGTGCCTATGCCAGAGTACCAACACAAAAGTCCCACATCTGTTCTGGATTGTCATCTGCCCCAAGACCCAGGACAAGAGAAGTTGGGATCACAGGGAAGAAGCACACGGCAGCTAGGTAGTGCAGTAGATAGGGCCTTAAATCAGGAAGATATGAGTTCAAATTAGGCCTCAGACACTTACTAGCTGTGTGACCCTGAGGAAGTCACTTAACCCTCTTTGCCTCAGTTTCCTCACCTGTCAAATGACTTGGAGAAGGAAATGGCTGACTACTCTAGTGTCTTTGCCAAGAAAACCCCAAGTGGGCCACAAAGAGTTGGCCGTGACTGAACAACAACTGTGAAGCACTTCTGAAGATTACCATTCCCCCTGCTTGCCATCACAGAGAAACACAGACTGCCTCTACCCCTATACCTCAGGGGGTTTCTAAGGATTACATACTCGAAGTAGCCTTGAAGCCATGTGAGAGGACAGAGCAGCAATGAAGCAAGACAAGAGTACACAGGACTGCATGTTTTTCTGTTTCCCATTCATTCTGCACATCCAAATTTTTTCTTCACCTTGAGGGCAGCGGCCAGTTATTGTTATCCTGGCATAGGACTCAGTTTCTGTTGCTCTGACATGGGAGTCATGGACCTTCAGGGCAGAAAGGATAGGAGATGCTAGTGGTGATCATGGTTTGCTGTCACTATTGTTGCTGCCTCAGAAGTCATCATGGAGGACCCAAGATTCCACTGGAAGCCAGAGCAGCTAATATGGCACTCAGATTCAGAAAGCTGAGTCCAGACTAGGTGAAAAACCACAGCAGCTGGTGAGAAGACTGGGACGTTGTTTGGATACCCCCAAGAATTATCCCTCTTGTGTTATTTTGACTATTCTAGTTAGGACCAAGAGCCTTCCCTCCCTCATTTCCTTTCCTGTGTCTTGGGGGGAATGGGAAGAGGTACTGGGAGATGATTGAAGCATCTCATCAGAAGAGAACCCAACAGTTTTTTTTTTAACAATTTTGTTATGTTTAGTAAATTATGTGGCCACAGAAATGGTGGTTACCTGTAGAATATAAAAGATAAGAACTGAGCTATTACCAGTTAGTGGGATGGGGACAAATCACAGAGATTTTCATACTTTAATAATCCTGAACTTGGATCAGCTAGGTGGCGCAGTGGTTAAAGCACTGGCCCTGGATTCAGGAGTACCTGAGTTCAAATCTGGCCTCAGACACTTGACACTTACTAGCTGTGTGACCCTGGGCAAGTCACTTAATCCCCATTGCCTCACCACCCCCCCAAAAAATCCCGAACTTTATTTAGCATCATGCCTTAGATTGATTCAGAACCCGGTCAGCAAGTTTCTTTTTGTCCAGCACTTGCCCAGGTGAAGCTACCTGCAAGGGCAATAAAACATATGTGTCAATTTCACCTAAATCCTGGTTTCTTTCTGCAGGGGGCAACTAGGTGGTGCAGTGGATAGAGCACTGGCACTGGAGTCAAAAGGGCCTGAGTTCAAATCTCACCTCAGACACTTACTAGCTTAGCTGTGTGATCCTGGGCAAGTCATTTAATCCTAAATACCTTAAACAGTGGTCCTGACATTTATCTTGCCACTGGATCCGGATGGTTCTGGAGGACAGAATGGGGTTGTGACCTTGCACTGCCCTCCCTCACTTAAATCCAACTCATTGCAAGTCATGCATCACCTCCTGTAGACATGGTCCTCTTCAAGACCAAAGGACAAAAGACAACATCCTTGCTTTGGCTTCTTTCTGGAGCTAGTAGTAGCATGCCACCTTGTGGTCAAAATTATACATACAGTCTGTTGATTAATGAATAATAAAGTTACAGCCAGTTGGCCTGTTGGTTTGTGGAAAATGGCTTCCATTTTGGGGTGCTCCAGCTACTGAAGCAATTCAAGAGTCACAAGTGTGTATACACTTGTGTCATGGCTACATTTCGCTTGGAGAGACTGATATAGTAGGTGATTTAAAATACTTGGTGATAGAAGGATTATAATCAAATAATTAAATATAGAGTAGATACCATATTCTCTACACCTGTGGGCAATGCAGGCACAGTAAAGAAGGTATCTACTGGAGTGAAATCAGGAAAGAAAAAACCCAGAACAATAGACACAATGACTGCAATGACAGAAATCAGCAAAAGAAAAATAAAGATTTCATCAAGTTGGGAAAGCAAAGGAAATCAAAAGATGTCTAAAAGGAAGCCAACCAAACCAAGCCAATAGTGGTCCTACAGAACACAGAGGGAAACATACTTGTCTCCTCTCACCAGAGAGCCAGGGAGACTACAAAGGCAGAATGGTATATACCTTGTCAGATAAAGTCTTTTATTGAGTATTTCTCTTTCATTATTTTTCTTTGTTACAAGTGAAGATTCAGGAAGGGAGCAAGAGGGGTAATTTCCAAAAATGACTATGATGGACTTGGAGCCACTAAGACCTGAGTTCAAATTCTGCCTCTGAAATTTGCTAGCTATGTGACTCTGGGCAAGCCAATTAACCTCTCTCAGCCTCAATTTTGTCATATGTAAAACAGGATTACCCCAATAAGGCTGTTGTAAGGATAATATGAGATAACATATAAAGCACTTGCAAACTTCAAAGAGCTATATAAATACTAGCTATTATTATATAAAAACAAAAGGCACCATTGATTTTAATTATATCTATATAGAGATATAGATATTAGACAGCAGAAAATCATCTGTGAAAGCTGGCTACCCATATACAAACACAGAACATTCTCATAAAGAGAAAAAGACCTATTTGTACAAAAATATTTCTAGCAGCTCTTTTTTGTGGTGGCTAAGAATTGGAAATCAAAGGAATGCCCATCAATCAGGGAATGGCTAAACAAGCTGTGGTATATGATGGTGATGGAATATTATTGTGCTATAAGAAATGACAAGCAGGATGATTTCGAAAAGGCTTGGGACGACTTGTATGAACTGATGTATAGTGAAGTGAGTAGAAACAAGAGAACATTGTATACAGAGACAGCAATATTGTTTGACAAAGAACTGGGAATGACAACTATTCTCAACAATACAATGATCCAAGACAATCCCAAAGGACTATTGGTGAAACATACTATCCACCTCTAAAGAGAGAACTGATATTGATTGAACATAGACTGAAGCATGCTATTTTTCACTTTCATTTTTTTCCTTTATTCAAGTTTTCTTGTACAAAATGATTAATATGGTAATGTTTTACATAATCATACATGTATAACCCATATCTGATTGCTTACTGCCTCAGGGAAGGGAAAGAGGATAAAAACTGGAACTCAAAACTATAAATAAAAATGTTTATTACTTTTTTAAAATTTACCTCTTCCTCTTCTTTGTAGAGGTGGGTGACTATGGGTGCAGAACATTGGATACATGGTCAGAAGGAGTCGATTAGCTGGTTAGTTTTGTTTTCCTGCATCTTTTTCTGTGTTTCTTATTCTTTGTTACAGGGGATGACAATCTGGGTAGAGGAGGTTGGAGGGATATGTATGTGTGTATGTATGTACATATGTTATATGTATTTACTGTGTGTGTATTGTGTATGTGTGTGCATGCATCTAGATTTCTAGTTATCTATACATATTCCTATGTATTTTATATCTATATATATATATATATTCCTAAGTAGGTTTATATGTATATGTATATAAATGTGTATATAGACATATACACATATATGCACATACACATAACAGTTATAGATATAGGTACGGCAGCTAGATGGTACAGTGGATAGAGTGCCTTCCTGGAGTCAGGAAAATTCATCTTCCTGAGTACCAGTCTGGCCTCAGACACCTTCTAGCTGCATGACCTTGGCCAAGTCACTTAACCCTGTTTGCCTTAGTTCCTCAATATAAAATGAGCTGGAGAAGGAAATGCTCTGAATGCAAAGCATTCCAGTCTCTTTGCCAAGAACCCCCAGATGGGGGTCACAGAGAGTCAAACATGACTGAAATGGCTGAATACAAAATATATATTTCATGTATATATACTCATGTGATGCAAGAGCAAAGGGATAACAATTAAAATGCTTAAAAGACAATTAATTTCTAAATGAATTTAAAATTGTTAGCCCCAGCATAAACCCAGCTGTTTTTCCTGACTTTATTTTCCTAAGTGTCATTTCAACAGCACATTGAGTGCAAAGATGTGACTGTCCAAATATGGAAACTTCACCATAAAGGGTAATGAGATCTCAATGAAAACATGACCAAGTTGAACCACTTAGCATCTATTTGTGCATGTCCTTCCAACTTCATCTTTAATTCCTTTTGGGATCATTTGGATTAGTTGAGTTTCATGCCAAGCTTTCTGCATACTCATCTTCTCCTGCTGTTTTCCCCTATTTTGGGATCTTTTTGTAATCTCCCCTTGACACTTGATACTTCCAGGATGATACTTTGCAAATGAGCTTGTACTTTTACCTGTTTTCACCCTCAGCCGCCATATTAGATTGGCAAGGAGACCAAGGAGATCAAGTGGGTGTTCTCTGGTGGGATTTCTGGCCTCTTTAGGTACCTCTAATATACCAACTTTGTTATGCCAACTGTTTTCTGTTGGTTAAATTTCCCCTTTAATAGTGATAAGCAGAATCCATATCTTCTCTTTGATCAATTTCTCATTTTTCAGTGTTACCAGGATGAGGCTGAAGCTGTTATTTGGCCAGAGGTGGGGGGTTACCTTTGGCTCTACTCATAGACCACTGATTCTGAAGCTGTTCCTGTATTTGGAAATTTATTTTGATCCAAGTAAACAAGTATGTATTTAAGGGGCAGCTAGGTGGCGCAGTGGATAAAGCACCAGCCTTGGATTCAGGAGTACCTGAGTTCAAATCCAGCCTCAGACATTTGACACTTACTAGCTGTGTGACCCTGGGCAAGTCACTTAACCCTCATTGCCCCACAAAAAAAAAAAAAGAGTCAAATGGAGGGCAGCTAGGTGGTGCAGTGGATAGAGCACTGGAGTCAGGAGGACCTGAGTTCAAATTTGACCTCAGACACTTGACACTTGCTAGCTGTGTGACCCTGGGCAAGTCACTTAACCCTCATTGCCCTGCAAAAAAAAAAAAGAGTCAAATGGAATGCTTCATAATGTAGTCAAAATTCAAAGAAGAGGGTTTGGGGTTTTTTCTGGCATTGATGTTGTTTCCCTATATAAGGTTTAACATACACTCCACATTTGAGGATAACTGAGTCATGTATGACTAGTCATAACCTGAGATAGATCCTTAAATCAAGCCTTTAAAAAATAGAGAACAAAGATATAGATAGAGGTATAGAAAGAACCAGTGCTGAGACTCTCAGAGAAACTGGTCAGAGCCCACACAGTCATGTGACAACTCTGGGAAACCCTGTGTATCAGGGAACTGCATGTTCTCAGTATAAGAGGAACCATCTGACTCCAGAGAAGGAAGTGAACAAAGGCTGTGATGTAATAACAAGGAATTCCAAGGTTAAGTCTGAACTTTCAGGAGTACATAATGAGGCTCAGAGACATTACAATAGTGATGAAGAAACAGAGAAGTTCCTGGACACATGGGAAAATTCCTGGACCAAGCAGTCTGTGGCTAGAATAAAAGGCCATCAACAACAATGAATTCCTAGACTGAGCAGACTGAGAAGCGGCAAGGCCAGCATGTGGAGGAACAAACCTGGATTTTTGTATTTGTTAGCACTATAAATTATATGGACTATGCAGGTCTACAGAAAGGAGACTGATATTCTACAGACCCCCCCACACACTTTTTAAAGTAGTTATTTAGAATTTTATTGTTTCCCCAATTACATGTAAAAAACAATTTTTATCATCCATCTTTAAAACATTATGTTCCAAGTTCTCTTCCTCCTTCCCTCCCCACCACCCCCTCAAGAACTCAAGCAATTCAATATAAGTTATACATGTGTAGTCATGCAAAAAATTTCCATATTAGTCAGGTTGTGAAAGAAAACAGATTTTAAAAAAACTTAAGAAAAAGAAACTTTTAAAAGTATGCTTCAGGGCAGCTAGGTGGCACAGTGGATAGAGCACCGGCCCTGGAGTCAAATCCGGCCTCAGACACTTAACACTTACTAGCTGTGTGACCCTGGGCAAGTCACTTAACCCCAATTGCCTAACCAAAAAAAAAAAAAAAGTATGCTTCAATCTGTATCCAGACACCATCGGTTCTTTCTCTGGAGACAGATCACATTTTTCCTAAGTCCTTCAGAGTTGTCTTGGATCATTGTGTTGCTAAGAATAGCTAAGTCATTCATATCTGATCATCTTACAATATCGCTGTTACTCTGTATACAGTACATTTCACTTTGCATCAGCTCATATAAGTCTTTTCAGGTTTTTCCAAACACACCCTGCCCATCATTTCTTACAGCACAATAATGTTCCATCATAGTTTCATCCCATTTCTCAATTGATGGGCATCTCCTCAACTTCAAATTCTTTGCACCAGAAAAGGGCTGCCATAAATTTTTTTTTCTACATATAGGTCCTTTAACTTTTTGGTTTTTATATTTTTTTGGACAGTGACCTAGTAGTGGTATTACTAGGTCAAAGAGTATACATGGTTTTATAGCCCTTTGACCATAGTTCCAAATCACTCTACAAAATGTTTGAATCAGTTTACAAATCCACCAACAGTGCATTAATGTCTCATTTTCCCAATATCCCCTACATTTATCATTTTCCTCTGCTGTGCTATTATCCAATCCAATAGGTATGAGGTAGTATTCCAGAACTGTTTTGACTTGCATCTTTCTTTTGTTTGTTTGTTTGTTTGGGGTTTGTTGTTGTTGTTGTTTTTGTAGGGCAATGAGGGTTAAGTGATTTGCCCCTGGTCACACAGCTAGTAAGTGTCAAGTGTCTGAGGCCGGATTTGAACTCAGGTCCTCCTGAATCAAAGGTCGGTGCTTTATCCACTGCACCACCTAGCTGTCCCCTGGCTATCCTCTTAAAAGATTCCATTTACTCTATTCTCTATCTCCAACCCACACTTTCTTGTTAAAGGTGGAGCACCCCAGGGTTACTAAAATAAAGCAGGAGGATTATATAAGTCCCTAAATGAAGCTCAACTTTCTTACAGAAAAGGATTATTCTCCAGCAACATCAAGTGCTTCCCCTTTTAGGAGAGGGGCAGAGGAGATTGGGAAAGACTCAACTCTTGGGAAGTTCCACCTCATAGGCCCATGGAAAACAGAGAGGCCTGCCAGAAAGGAAAGGAGACTTGCCTTGAGTATCTATGGTCATGGAATTGCAACATTAAAAACTGTTTAGTCCATCCCAACTCAAAACAATTTCTACTACAATCTACCCAAGACCTTCTCCTCCAAGCTTTGCTTGAAGGCTTTCTCTGAATGAGTCTTTTGTGTCTTGCATTTTCTGACAGATGAAATAATGTTTCTTCTTAGCTGAATGTATTATTAGTCCAAGATCATTTGCATGAGAGCTGGGAGAAAGGGAAACTGTTGGAATAGACAGAGCCATGGGCATGAAATAAATGATGAGGTTTCCAGGGGAAACACTGAACTTGGAATTCACCCCCAAAGGGTTTTTTGTTAAAAGCTCCCAAATTGAATCCTGTCTGTAAACCCCAGAACTTCAGGTCTACACCATGAGTTCCCTATCCTAGGAACAAAAAGAAGCTATTATGGATTTTGAGCAGAGGAATAATATACTGAGAATGTACCTCTGGTAGATTATTTTGACAGATGTAGAAAGGGTGGTGCAGCCTTAGCTATGTGGATTGGGGAGCTATGTATAGAGATGATCATTAGATGCATGAGAACTAAAGGACTTCTACTGAGAGTATCTAGAGAGAAGATGAGGACCCAGGACAGAGCCTTGGGGAACACCCAAATGTAAGGGGGAGTCAGATAGCCTGGGTTTGAATCCTGACTCTACCTTAGGAAAGTCTTTGAATCTCCCTGGGCCTCAGTTTCCTCCTCTGTAAAATGAGTGGATTAGACTAGATAACCTGTGAGATCCTTCTAGCTCTTAGTCTCCATCCTATGATGCCTGCTCTGGGCTTACTTCCCTCCCTTCTTTACCCCATAATGGATCACTATAACCATGTGCCATCTTCCACCTTTGAATCCCTTACTTCTTTGTCCTACCACTATTTATACCCCGGTTGGGGAAGCTAGGTGGTACAGTCGTTAGAGCACTGGCCCTGGAGTCAGGAGGACATGGGTTCAAATCTGACCTCAAACACTTGACACTTACTAGCTGTGTGACCCTGGACAAGTCACTTAACCCTGATTGCCTCAAATATCTGGGGCCATCTCCAATCATTCTGATGTATATCTTGCCATTGGACCCAGATGGCTCTGGAAGAGAGAGTGAAGCTGGTGACTTTGCACAGCCCTCCCTTGCTTAAATCAAATTCACTACAAGTCATGACATCACCCCAATGTCATGGTCCTCTTCAAGAATGAAGGACAGGGGCAGCTAGGTGGCGCAGTGGATAGAGCACTGGCCCTGGATTCAGGAGTACCTGAGTTCAAATCCAGCCTCAGACACTTGACACTTACTAGCTGTGTGACCAACCCTGGGCAAGTCACTTAACCCCATTGCCCCACAAAAAAAAAAAAAAAGAATGAAGGACAAACAACAATATTCATGCCCTGGTTATCTTTAATCCTAGGTTATCCTTACCTGTTCTGTTCCTCCTTCTAGCTAAATACCTACAAAGGATGCCACACAGTTGTCAGTCAGTCAGTAAATATTTATTAAAGATTTACTATGTGCCAAGCACTATGTTAAGTGCTGGGAATACAAACAAGGTAAAAGATAGTCCCTAATGGACTTCTGGGGCAGAGCCAAGAGATGGTGGAGGAAAGGCAGTGAGCTCTTGAATTCATTACATGATCACTCCAAAAAACATCCAAATAATGCCACAGAACAATTCCTGGAGCAGCAAAATCCACAGGAGAATGTGCTGAGATCATTTTCCAACCAAGGACAGCTTGGAAGGTCAGAAGGAAGGAGCTGCTGGCCTGAGACAGGGGTAGAGCCCAACCCCACAGTCACGCTGACACAGATCCAGTCCCAGGAAGGCCTCACCAGAAAAAGAGACCCCCCCAGAGCCTCTGAATCAGCTGCAGTGCCAGTGTTGTCTGGAACTAAGCTCACAATCTGGTGAGAGGGATGAGCCCTTGGCAAGGGGGAAATTACAAGGGTCTCTTCTGGTGCTGAGACAGAACTTGGGTTTTTCACCCCTGCTGGGAAGCAGGAGGTAGGCTTGAGTAGCAGTGGTCCAGGTGCGGGAGGGGCACAGGGACAACCACAGAACACAAAACTAGTTGATTAGCAAGTTGGGCGGGGTCATCTATGAACCAGGGAACAGGTCAGGTGAGTGAAGAACCTGCTCCTCCTTAAATCATATCATCTGGGACCTCCTGAAGCTTCAAATAAGTGCAGCCTGGAAACAGTCCCCCACTTTAAGGAGCTAAAAGTCAAGTAAAAGCAAGGCAAGATGAACAGACAGAGAAAGGAAAGGACCATAGAAAGTTTCTTTAGTGACAAGGAAGATGAAGGTGCACCCTCTAAGGAGGATGGCAATATCAGGACCCCTATATCTAAAGCTTCCAAGAAAAATATGAATTGGTCTCAGGCCATAGATGCTCTCAAAAAGGACTTTGAAGATAAAGTTAGAGAGGTAGAGGAAAAAATGGAAAGAGAAATGAGGGTGTTGCAGGAAAGACATGAGAAAAAAGTCAGAGCTTAAAAAGCCAAATGGAAAAGCTCTCTGATGAAAATAATTGCTTAAGAATTAGGATTGAACAAATGGAAGCTAGTGACTTTATGAGATACCAAGACACAATAAAGCAAATCCAAATAAATTTTTAAAAATAATAGAGGGTAATGTGAAATATCTTCTTGGAAAAACTGCTGACCTGGAAAATAGAGCCAGGAGAGATCATTTGAAAATTATTGGTCTACCTGAAAACCATGATCAAGGAAAGAGCTTAGACATCATCTTCCAAGCAATTGTCAGGGAAAACTGCCCTGATATTCTAGAAGAAGAAGGTAAAATAGACAGTGAAAGAATCTACCAAAAAAAGAAAAAAGAAAAAGAATCTACCAATCACCTCCTGAAAGAGATCCCAAAAGGAAAACTCCAGGAATATTATAGCCAAATTCCAGAGTTCCCAGTTCAAGGAGAAAATATTGCAAGCAGCTAGAAAAAAAGGAATTCAAGTACTGTGGAGCTCCAGTCAGGATAGCACAAGATCTAGCAGCTTCTACATTAAAGGACCAGAGGGCATGGAATATTATATTCCAGAGAGCAAAGTAATTGTGATTACAACCAAGAATCATGTATCCAGCAAAACTGAATATAATCTTTAAGAGGAAAAATGGGACTTCAACAAAAAAAAGAGGACTTTCAGGTATTCGTTATGAAAAGACCTGAACTAAATGGAAAATTTGACTTTCAAATACAAGAACCTAGAGAACCATAAAAAATTGGAGTTGGGGGACATACCTGGGGTCATACAGTGGGTAACTGTCTTGTGTCTAAGGCCGGGTTTTGGCTGGGGTCCCCCTGGGTCCAGGGTGGATGCTTTGTCCACTGTGTCACCTAGCTGCCCCCTGATGACATCTTTAGGGTAAAATTGAGAGGTGAGAGGAATGCACTGGGGGAGGGGGAAGGGCAGAGGTAGCCTCTGAAAAAATCCCTCATGAAAGAAACAGGAAAGGGCTTATGGAGTGGGGGAAGAGATGGAGGAGCAGGGCAGTAAATGAACTTTACATTCATAAGAATAGGTTTAAAGTGGGAAGCTAGGTGGCGCAGCAGATAAAGCACTGGCCCTGGATTCGGGAGGACCTGAGTTCAAACCGGGCCTCAGACACTTGACACTTGTTAGTTGTGTGACCCTGGGCAAGTCACTTAACCTCCATTGCCCTGCAAAAAAAAAAAAAAAAAAAGAATATGTTCAAAGACCTTAATCTCATCAGAGTTGGGAGGCTCAAGGAGGGATTAACACACACACCCAAACTGGGTGGAGTAACCTATTTAATCTGGGCAGTAAATGAGCCTAACACTCATCAGAATTGGCTCAAGGAGGGAATAACATACACACTCAATTGGGAGGAGTAATCTATGTGACCCTGCAGGAAAATAGGAGGAGAAGGGGATAAAGAGAAAGGGGCAAAAGAAGGGAGGGCAGATTGGGGGAGGGGACAGACAGAAGCAAATCCCTTTTGAAAAGGGATGGGGTGAAAGAAGATAGATAATAGAGTAAATATCCTGGGGAAGGGAATAGGAAAGAGGGAAACAGTTAACAATAATAATCATGAAAAAGAGAAAAGGGGAAAATTGTACAAAAAATATTTATAGCAACTCTTGGTGGTGGCTAAGAATTGGGAATCAAGGGACTATCCATCAGTTGAGGAATGACTGAAGAAGCTGGGGTACTATATGATTGTAGTAGAATGGTACTGTGCTATAGGAAATGACAAACAGGATGATCCCAGAAAAACCAGGAAAGACTCATATGAACTGATGTATAGTAAAATGAGCAGAACTGGGAGGACATTGTGCATAGTGACAGCAGTATTGTTCAATGAGCAATTGTGAATGGCTTAACTGCTCTCAGCAATACAATGATCTAAGACAATCCCAAGGGACTATCCACTCCCATAGAAAGAACTGATAAAAAGAGCACTTGTGCATTGAACACATATCACCTATACCAGATTGGTTGCTGTCTTGTGGAAGGGGGAGGAAAGGGAGGGAGGGAGAAAAAATTGGAACTCTAAATCTTATGAAAATGAATGTTGAAAACTACCCTTACATGTAACTGGAAAAAATAAAATAAATGTTTGTTGCAAAAGATAGTGCCTAGCTTTAGGAATAATGAGGAAGATGAAGAAATGGAAAGGAAGAAGGTCCTCACAGGCACACTAGTCATTCATCCCTTCTTATCCATTAAGATGTTATCAGTTTCATTTTTAATGATGTTATTTAGTGCTCAATATGCCCAAAGCCTTCTGATTGTTTTTAACTTAATTTTTAATTGTCCCTGTTTTATTGATGCTTTTAAAAAACCTAATGATTACTTTCCTAGTCCCCAGCAGAATATTCTCTTAAGACAAAGAAATACAGTAAAGCAAAACAATTAACATGTAGAGTGGGTCCCATACTCCTAGGATCTACCTTCACCCACTTTGTACTTTTAGCTGTCCTGACAGAAAATAGGGTGAGAGGAGCAAACACCCCCTTGTGGCAGCAGACTCAGCTGACCTATCTTCTCTTTAAGCAGGATTGTTGGCTTTACCGGTTTTGTGTGTGACATTATATTAAAACCGGATGGTTACTGAAGCTATGCTATTTCTACTTATTTAAATGTATACAGTAGCAGTTCCTTAATGAGGGTCTGTAAATTTGGGGCTTTTTTTTTATATTTTAGTAACTGTATTTCATTAGTTTACTACGTATCTGATTCATCCAAAACCATCATTCAAAGAATGGGTCCAGTCCACAGGCTTTACCAGACTACTAAAGGGATCCAAGACACACACACACACACACACACACAAAATGGTAAGATCCTCTACAATCTAGGGGAGATTGGGAAAGACTTAAAGTCCAGGTATGGATTCAAATCCTACCAAAGATAGTTACTATGGGATCCAGGGCAAGTCATCCAACCTTTCTGTGCCTCAGTCTCCTCATCTATAAAATAGGGCAAGTTGGACTTAGCCTTGAAGATTCCTTCCTGCTGTAATTCTATGATCCTCAGAGATTTCAATTACTTGGATTTTGTAAATCCAATCTGGATTTTACCTATGCAAATTGACTAGGGGTTCTACAACTGTCCATGTAATGAGAGAGAGAGAGAGAGAGAGACAGAAAGAGACACAGAGAAAGAAAGAGACAGAGACAGAAACAGAGAGAGACAGAAAGAGAGACAGAGACAAGGTCACAGAGAGACACAGAGAGAAGGAAAAAGAGAAGGAAGAGGAAAGAAGAGAGGAGAGAGAGGGAGGGAGTGTGGGAGGGAAAGACAGAGAGACAGGGAGACACACAGAGAGGGAGGAGGAGGAAGAGGAGGAGGAGAGAATAGAGAGGGAGAGGAAGAGGGAGAGAGGGAGAGGAGGAGGAGGAAGAGGAAGAGGAGGGGAGAGGAGAGGAGGGGAGGGGAGAGGAAAGGAGAGCTAGTCCTCAGGACTAATCCAGATGTTTCTGGCATAAGCAAGATGGCATCCATGGAGGCGATTAAATAAGGCTGCAGCTATTCCCCCTTTGCATGGAAAGGCAGTCACACAGCCCAGACGGACTTGAAAGGAAAGTCATGCCCACCACAAGGAAAAAGGGAGTGAGTCGCTAGTAAAGCTGCCCCCTCAGGTGTGCACTCAAAGGGAGCCCAGGTTAAGAGGACATCGACAACTCAGGCTGCTCAGGTCAGCACTATTCGAGTTACGCATTTGTTGACTGTATGACGTGAGCAGATCACTTTTCTGAACTTTAGTGCCCTCATCTGTAAAATGGGGATGATAATGATAGCACCTGCCTCACAGGCTTGTCATGATGACCCATGTGTGTAAATGCGAGTAAAACACTCAGCAAACATAGAAGCCCTATATAAATCTGAACTATTATCATCAAGATCTTCGTCCCCTTCCCCCGATCTTGTATAAGCCACCATTCTTTTGTTTGTTTGTTTGTTTATCCATATCCTGAGCATTGCGCGAGGAACTAAGGATGACAGAAAATGTTTCCTATTGCCTTTAGTTGCAAGATGAAGGTGATTCTTCCGACCTCTTTAGTCATCATTTAGACGCACTGTGAAGCAGAGGCTTGGGAGGGCTGGGGCACAAGCATTGCGCTTACAGTCGGTTTGAATACCAACTCTGGCAGTGTTAGGACTCTTCACCTCTGTAGGACTTAGTTTCCCCATCTGTAAAATGAAGGGGGTGAACTAGGTTGTCTCTGAGCTGCCTTCCATGTGACTTTGACCAACCAGTCACTTAATTTCTCTGTGCCTCAGTTTCCTCATCTGTAAAGTCAGAGAGCAGGACCAAATGACCTTTGAGGTCCCTTCCAACTCTAAATCTATGGTTCATCTTTCCAGTGAGCTGCGGTTTCTTTATAACTTCTGGTTTTACTTATAGCAAAAAGGTCCATAGGGTTGCTATTTATTTCTTCTGATAGCTTGTCAGTGGAAGGTCTCACACATGGAATCCCAAGAGTTCAGTTGGTGTTTGGAGTTGGTCTATAAACTGTCTGCTCCTTAGGGTCCTCTTTCCCTATTTTCTGTGGTCTCACCACCATTATTGGAAATGGAAGGGGCTACACAGGACTCAGCACCATTTTGGATTTTTTCCTATTTCATGGGTCACCATGGGTCACCCAATGGCCAATCTTCAGGCAATGAGCTGACTCCCAGAGAGTGCAGTGTCTATCAATGGCTCCATGCACAAAGCTTGGCAGGACTCTCCACCACCCTCATCACCCCAAATTAGTGTGCTGCTGACACAGCCTTTAAGAAGCTAAAGGGGAAAGGGGGGTCACCTCCATATCCAGTAGAATGCTAGCTCCTTGATGAGAAAACACACCTCCCTCCCTCCATAGAAGAGGTAGGGCACTATGGGCATGGCATAGTGCATACACGGTCAGACTCTCTTTTCTTTGCTAGAAGAAATAGCTCTCTAAGTAGGGGAAGAAGGAAGGGAAAGGGAGAAAGAGGGAAATAAAAGTAATGTAAAAGCAGGATACCAATAAGTGTTTTTTAAGAATGTAAACTCCTTATGGGCAGGGACTGCTTCATTTTTGTCTCATCCTCTGAAATCTCCTTCCATCAATTCTGTATATAACTTGTATGGACCCAGTTTTTGATGTGTTGTCTATTTCATTTAGAATGACTAAAGACTTAAGAAAATGATGGAGAGAAATGTTAATAATGTTGATTAAAAGTGGGGCAGCTTAAAAGTGGGGCAGCTGGGAGCAGCTAGGTGGCACAGTGGATAAAGCACTGGCCCTGGAGTCAGGAGTTCCTGAGTTCAAATCCGGCCTCAGACACTTGGCACTTACTAGCTGTGTGACCCTGGGCAAGTCACTTAACCCCAATTGCCTTACTGGAAAAAAAAAACCCCAAAAAACAAAAGTGGGTCAGCTGGGAGCAGCTAGGTGGCACAGTGGATAAAGCACTGGCCTTGGATTCAGGAGGACCTGAGTTCAAATCCAGCTTCAGACACTTGACATTTAACTAGCTGTGTGACCCTGGGCAAGTCACTTAACCCTCATTGCCCTGCAAAAAAAAGAAAGAAAGAAAGAAAGAAAGAAAGAAAGAAAGAAAGAAAGAAAGAAAGAAAGAAAGAAAGAAAGAAAGAAAGAAAAAGTGGGGCAGGTGGGGCAGCTAGGTGGTACAGTGGACGGAGCACCTGCCCTGGATTCAGGAGGACCTGAGTTCAAATCCAGCCTCAGACACTTGACACGTACTAGCTGTGTGACCCTGGGCAAGTCACTTAACCCCAATTGCCTCACCAAAAAAAAAAAATTAGTGCGTCAGGTGTATATCTCCCACCCACCCCCAGAAAGCCAGTTGTTAAACATTTACGATCCCACCCCTGCCTCCACCTCCTAGAGTCCCTGAATTCCTTCAGAGTTCAACTCAGGTGCTACCTCCTGCATGAGGTCCTCCCCAATTCTCATTGCTACTAATGCCTCCCCCATCAAACTAACTTTGTATTTATCCAGCTTATAAACTAGATACAATCATTCTGATACATCCTGTCTCTCTTGTGAGAATGTAACCACCTTGAGGGCAGGGACTATTTTATTTTTGTCTTTGTATTCAAAGAATTTAGTCCTGTGCCTGGTATATAGTAGGCAACTAATAAATGTTCTTTGATGGATCACTAAGGAATTCTTTGGGGGGGGGGGTGTTTGTGTGTGTGTTTTTTGTTTTTGTTTTTGTTTTTTCTGTGGGGCAATGAGGGTTAAGTGACTTGCCCAGGGTCACAAGCTAGTAAATGTCAAGTGTCTGAGGCCACATTTGAACTCAGGTCCCCCTGAATACAGGGCTGGTGCTTTATTCACTGTGCCACCTAGCTGCCCCAAGAAATTCTTGATTGTAGAGAAGGGTTCTTAACCTGGAGTTCATCCCCCCACAAGGGACCTGTGGGTAGATTTCAAGGGGTCCATGACATTGAATAAGACAGAAATACAATTGGTTTCCCTTGTAATCCCATGTATCCTCCTTTATGCTTTTGAGAACATTATTCTAATAAGGGGTCCACAGTCTAGTCCACAACACGAACAAGGTTCAAAAAGCCCAAGACATAACCAGCCCAGCCCAAAAGAGCAGCACTAAGCAAGTCACTCATTTGTGACCCAGGAAAGTAGGGACCAAAAGAGGATTCCTTCCCGAGGTCACAGAATCATGGATCCAAGGCTGAGGAAAACCTGGGAGGCCAGCTAGTCCAAGCCCCTCATTTTACAGATGAGGAAACTGAGGCCCCATGAGGTAGAGCTCACCCAGGCAGTAAATGTCAAAGACAGGAGAATTGTCACTAACTGCATCCTCTTCTCTATGACGTGACAGACATTAAGATGTTTTTGAGTATAAACAGGACTGGTTGATCCCTTAGGGTCCTGGCAGTTTGAACCTTCTGTGACTGAATCTGAAATTGTGTGCCTGAGGTTGATTCCAAGAAGAGTCCAGGACTTTCCCAGGACTCCCCCACCTGCCTCGGTGATGAGCAGAGCCACACATAGGAGGGGACCATGAGTGCTTTTGTCCTGGGCACTGGTGCTTGGAGGATCTCACCCCTCTTCTGACCTTCTGCTATCAAAGTCCCACCACCATGCCCTAGCCTTTCTCCCTGGCACAGGAGGAGTGGTCTCTTGTCTTCAGTGCTCCACCCAATCTCTATCCTAGATGCAGCTAGGTGAAACAGTGGAGGGTATGTTGGAGACAGGAAGACCTGAGTTCAAATTCTACCTCAGAAACCTTATGAGCTGTGTAACCCTAAGCGAGTCATTCCACTGCCAGTGGCCTCAGCTATCCCACCTGCTAAATGGGAATAGTAACAGCACCTATTTCGCAGGGTTGTTATAATGAAGATCAAATGAGATAATGCACGAAAAATACTTTTCAAACTTTAAAGTGATATAGGAATCCTATCATCATGATCACTTATTTGAATTTGCCCTCAAGCCAGAATTCCTAGTTTCTGCCCTCTTATAGTACCTGGGTAGCTGGGGCAGGGGCATTAGGCACTGGCTTGGGTACAGCTGTTTCCATCAGCATCCATTTGTCCTCCCTCCCCCACCCACCTCCCTACTCTGCTTGATGTTATCCTCTTTTCTATTATTAATCCATTATTTGCAGGACCCATTATGCCTTCCTCCCCCAGGGAGCAGATAGGCATCCAGCAAACACATTAACCATAATGCAGTTCCATGGGGACCAGGAGATGCTGCCTGCTGATTCAGCTGTCTGGAGAGATGGCCGCTCTCCCAGTCTTGCCAGCTTAGCTGAAGTTCCCAAGGCTTTGGACTGGTGTGTTACTTGGTTGTAACCCTATGTATGTCACAGGCCAGGCCTTTGCTTCTTCGTCAAGATTCCAAGAGAGGTTCGTGAATTTAGAACCAGGAGGGACTTCATCTCTTCTAGGAGCTGGATCTAGGACTTCTGAAAACCAAGATGTGTCCTGTTGGATCATTCTGTCAAGCTCCAAAGAACACAACAGTCAGTGCTGATGCAATGCCTCAAAAAAGGCTAGAAATGTGCCCAAGGACAGCCTTTCTCATAGACAGGACGAGCAGCCTTCAGCGGCTCTGGGATGGCCCTCCTGGCCCCAAATCCCCTACCCCATCTACTCATTGATGCCTAAAAGCTCTGTGACAGAAAACAAATAAACTCTTTCATTCCTCAATGATTTTTTATTTTATTTATTTATTTATTTATTTTTGGTGAGCAATAGGAGTTGTGACTTGCCCAGGATCACACAGATAGTAAGTGTCAAGTATCTGAGACTGGATTTGAACTCAGGTCCTCCTGACTCCAGAGCCAGTACTCTATCCACTGTGCCACCTAGCTGCCCCCTCAATTATTTTTTAAAAAGTTTTTCAAATGCAAAGGACAGCTCCTCATGTCCTGCATTAAAGTATTAGTTATTTTTTTCATGTATGTCAGTCTCGTCCCGCCAACTGGGACCATTGGATCATAGATTTAGAAACAGAGGGGACATTGGGGCTCCTTAAGTCCTACCCCATCATTTTATTTTATTTTATTTATTTTTTTTTTTTTTAGTGAGGCAATAGGGGTTAAGTGACTTGCCCAGGGTCACACAGCTAGTAAGTGTTAAGTGTCTGAGGCCGGATTTGAACTCAGGTCCTCCTGATTCCAGGGCCGGTGCTCTATCCACTGCGCCACCTAGCTGCCCCCTTACCCGATCATTTTAGAGATGTTAGAAATGAGGCCCAGAGATGTTAAACAACATCCAAAAACAGAGAATTAATAGATGGGATTCTCTGACTCTAAATCCAGCGTCCTTTCCATTCCACATGACATCATCTCCCTGTCAGCAAAGACCATAGACATCTCTGTATTCTTCACAAGCCTAAGCTAGCCCACTATTTGTATAGTGATTGACACGTTTACCTTTAAGGTCAGGTGAGGATGATATTGCCTTGAGCGGTTGCTTTAGAGATTCTGGGAAAAGTGAGCAGCTCTAGTGTTTCAAGGTCCCTCTTTGAGGGCAGCCTGAGTGGCTCTGGCACTAGATGCCAGAGACACAATGGCAGTTGAAATATATTTACTCACCCCCGCCTAAATATCACAAGGCCAGGGGGGATTTCCAACGAGGCAGGGCGAGGTTGTGAAAAAAACAAAAGGCTTTGACTTGGCAGTCCTCTACTGGCTGGCTATGTGTATCTGTGTGCCTGACTAACAAAAAGGCTGAAAAGTTCCTGATTAGCACTGGGTTTATTTGATTTAGAAGGAGCTCACAAAAGATTAATACCACTTCATTTGGGGGGTAGCTAGGTGGTGCAGTGGATGAAGTACTGGCCCTGAATTCAGGCGGACCTGAGTTCAAATCCTGACAAGGACACTAGCTGTGTGACCTTGGGCAAGTCACTTAACCCTCATTGCTGGGGGGGGGGGGGACGGACGACACAACAAATAAATAAATAACACTTCCTTTGAGAAAGAGGAAGCCCCAGAAGCTGGAGACCGTTCCATTAGATAGCAGCAGTTCAGAGAAGAAGTCCTGCTTGGCCGGGGTGGGGGACGGGACGACACAATAACTTAATGTAAAACAGCAAGTAGTCAAGTTGGGGGCAGGGATGACAGAAGAACAACGGAGGGCACAGTGAGTAATAGTGAGGTACAACATATTGCTGAAAGACTGAGCCCAGATTGCTGTGAGAAGCATTCCATTTGGGAGTCAGAGTACAATTTTAGGTTCATGAATTCTCCAAGGAGAAATAGTCCCTCTCCCACTAGTGACAATCTGTAGAAGACAGTGACTATTGGCAGATGGGGTGATGATTCCCTGTTATTTACCTTGCTGGTCTATTTCAATTAAATGCTTTTTGCTCTCATTTCATGTGTCACTTGGCATGGTATGGTAGAGAATCTTTGGACGGGGGCTTAACAAAATACTATCCTTAGTCCTTGCCCTGTCATTTGAATACAGCCTTAGGTAGCAATGAGGACCAACTCAACTTTGGCTATTTTTGGTTTTGATGTGGTTTCTTTTTGTGTATGTGGGGGGGGGGGAGGGGATATGTTTCAATCTGCACTCACAGTTTGTCAGTTCTCTCTGGAGGTGGATAGCATTTTTTAAAAATCATAAATCCTTTGGAATTGTCATGGATCATTATATGGATGAGGTTGGCTGAGTCTTTCACATTTGCTGTTATTGTGTGCAATGTTCTCCTGGTTCTGCTCACTGCATTTTGTATCAGTTCATATATGTCTTCCCAGGTTTTTCTGAGACCATCTCCTTCTTTATTTCTTACAGCATAATAGTACTCCATCACAATCATGTACCACAATTTGTTCAGCCTTCCCCAATGGATGGCCATTCCCTCAATTTCCAATTCTTTGCCACCACAAAAAAAAAAAGCTGCTATAAATATTTTTGTACCTGTGGGTCCTTTTCCTTTTTTTTTGGTGAGGCAATTGGGGTTAAGTGACTTGCCCAGGGTCACACAGCTAGTAAGTGTCAAGTGTCTGAGGCCAGATTTGAACTCAGGTCCTCCTGACTCCAGGGCCGGTGTTCTATCCACTGCGCCACCTAGCTGTCCCTCCTTTTTCTTTTATCTCTTTGCCATACAGACCTACTAGTGGTATTGCTGGGTCAAAGGGTATGCACAGTTTTATAACCCTTTGGATGTGATTCCAAATTGTTCTCCACAATGGTTTAACCACTTCACAACTCCACCAACAATGCATCTACACACACACACACACAAACACATTCTCTTTAGCATTTGTCATTTTCCTTAAGCGTGAGGTGGTACCTCAGAGTTGTTTTAATTTGCATTTCTCTAATTACTAGTAACTTGAAGCACGTGGTTGTGCTTTTCAAGCACCCTGAGATACAGTTCCAAGGCCTATCAGAAAGACTCCTCTTCCCCCAACCAATCAGCTGGCAGACTGGAACCAATCTCTGCTCCAGCATCTATGTGGGAATGGCATCAGTCAAACATGTTGAATGTACTCATAAGCACTGGATTCAAATCCAGTCCCCCTATTCCATAAAGTATATGCAAAATTAAAGAGTAATCAGAGAGGGTGGCTAGGTGGCGGAGTGGATAAAGCACCAGCCCTGGATTTGGAAGTACCTGAGTTCAAATCTGGCCTCAGACACTTGACACTTATTAGCTGTGTGACCCTGGGCAAGTCACTTAACCCCCATTGCCCCGAAGCAAAAAAAAAAAAGTAATCGGGAGGCAGGTACTAGCAGCTGGGGGGCACAGGATCAGGGAAGGCTTCTTGCAGACCCAGGTGTTTGAGCAGAGTTTTGAAGAAAGCTAGAAATTATAAAGAGGAGATGCAAGTGAGGAGCACATTCCAAGCCAGGGAGGGACAGCCTGTGGAAAGGCAAGGAGACAGGAGATGAGGAATGGTGTGTGAGGAACAAGAAGGCCAGGTTAGCTGGACAGAGGAATCAGAATGGAAAGAAAGATTATTGAAAAAGAAGCAGGGCTATGTTCAGAAGCACTTTGTCTAAAACAAATCCCACTTTGCACCTTATCTGTTCCTTACTGACTGAACAGTAGCCATGGCTTCTTTACTCACAGGAAGTTCTGGAATGAATAGGTCAGGATTGGGGTTCAGCAAGTGGCCTTTTGAGGAAAAGTTCTACAAGATCCAACTCAGACCCAAGGGAACTTCAGACCCAGCCTGAATAATAAACAGTCATGATGTGAGAATACTGGGACCTGCCTGATCCCCTCACGTGCAAGATGCTCTCCCAGAAAAGAAACTGGTCTCCAAGGATATGGGGATAGGACGTCTTTAGACCAACTGTGGGAAGCCAGGTCACATGACACAACATTCCGGGAATGATTTTCGAGGTTTCTCAGTCGGGGAGCAAGCTTTCATGTCCTAAAGCCGAGCTGTCCTTGGATGAAAGAGAACAAGTGGTCCCTGAGTGAGCTGGCGGACATGAAAATTTTGTGGGGGATGGGGGGGAATAGAGAACTGCAGGGAAGAGTTAACAGCATCCAAGTACCAACTCGCGGGGAAGCTAGGTGGATAAAGCACCGGCCCCGGAGTCAGGAGGACCTGAGTTCAAATCCGGCCTCAGACACTTAACACTTACTAGCTGTGTGACCCTGGGCAAGTCACTTAACCCCAATTGCCTCACAAAACAAAACAAGTACCAACTCGCCTCATTCCTGAGAGTAATATTTGCCTCTTCCCAGCCCTGCCTTCTTCTCACACCTGCTCTCGGAGTAATTTACGATTCTTGGAACCTCCATTCTGGTCTATGGTGGCTTCAGTAAATATAGTTCCTTTAAGTGAAGATGTAGGCTCACAAACCGGACCAGCAATCTGAACCTTCCAAGTTTGCAAGCATCTTGTCAGAGATTGATGATTTTTGTTTCAGGTCTCAGGGCTACACAGTGTGGCCGAGGAGCTGGCCGGGATCAGCCTCCACTTCTGCTGCGTCCTGGCGTGTGACTTTAGTTATACAAGTCGCTTCACCGCCCAAGGCCTCAGTTTCCCTTTGTTGTAAAATGGGGGTGGAGGCTGGTTCCTTGCCCTCACCGACCTGGAATGCCCTTCGTAAGAAGGTGCCCACGGTATGTGCATGCCATCCTATCTGTTCCTTTGGGATTACATTCCTTTCCTGTCCCCCCACTCCCACCCAAAAAAGGCGGGGTGCGCGAGCAGCCCACGTGCAGCAAACTCGGAGAGATAACGGGCTCCTGGAGGGCCTGGGGCTGGGGCGGAGCTGGGGAGGAGCCCCGGCTCTTGGCCTGGCTCCTCCCGCTCTCACTCCCTTGTCCAGCCCCTGCCCGAGCTCAATCGACAAGCTTCGGGTGACTGGCATTCCTCGGGACCATTGATGCTCCGCCCCCATGCCGAAACCGACCAATCATAATGAAAGTGGCTCAGGGGCGGGAGACGGCGGGGGGAAAGCCTCTCTCAGAAGGGGAGGGGCTTAAAGCTTGTAGGCGGGACGGAGGACGAGACTGACGGGCCCCGCGACCAATGAGTGAGCTCAACGGGCCCTCTGGCGCCGGATCCCAGCGGCGAGAGGCACAAGGGGCGGGGCGCGGGGATCCCGGGGCAGCGGCGGCGGCGGCGGCGGTGTCGGCTGTGTCGGCGGGTATCCGGGGCACCATGGACCGGGTAGCCAGCTCCATGAAGCAGGTGCCCAACCCTCTACCCAAGGTGCTGAGCCGGCGTGGGGCGGGTGCGGGACCCGAGGCGGCGGAGCGGGAGAGCTTCGAGCGGAGCCAGGTGAGGCCGCCGAGGATCCCCGGGGATCGATCCCGGGCGGGGCTGGAGGGATGGAGGAGGATCCGGAGAGGGTCCGAGGAGGTCGGGTGAGGGCAAAGGGATCCTGAGCGGCGATCCCGGGGGTCTTGGAGTGCGGTGGAGTACTGTGGTGCGAGAGCGTTCCGGGGGGATCACGAGAGGAGATCCCTGAAGATCTTTGGGGAGCTGGGGGGGGGGGGTGGAGGAATTAGAAAAGTTTGGAAAGGATGCTTGGCGGAGACATCGGGGATCCCATGGAGTTAGTGGGAATCTTGTGGGAGGGGATCTGTAGAGATCCCGGGGGAATCGGTGAAGGTGGGGAAATCTAAATGGATCCGGAGGGGAAATCTGAAACGCCGGGGTCAGCGACTTGGGGAGGAAGCATTTCTTAGATGATCCCAGGGGAGGTCGAAGGAGGTTGGCCAGCTCCTGAGCAAAGGAGCCCCCCAGGAGAGCGGCAGACCCGGCAGGCTGCCTTGGCTGGGCAGGAGAGCATCACTCAGTAAGGTCGCCCGATGGGGCTGCTCCCCGAAAGCCTTAGCCAAAGGAAGCGGGGCGAGCACGGGATAAAGTCAGTTAGGGAGCTGGGGCTTGGGGCAAAGAGAGCTCATTGCTGGGAGGTCCAGTCGCCAGGCTCCGAACCCTTTCAGACGTGAAGCCCACTGAGTCTGTGAGCCTCAGTTTCCTCATCTGTGCATTTGGTGACGCTTGCAGAAGGGTTGTAGTGAGAAAGGGTGGCTCAAGTATAAGTCCAGTGCTCCGTCACTAGGGAGGAGACGGAAAGCGGTGATGGGGAAAGGAGTGAGCAGCTACCTCTTCGGGGTTGCTTCCCAGGGGTGGAAAAGGAACGATTGACTCGGGCCTTCTTGGCCAATAGCATTTATGTAGCCCTCTGAGGTTTGTAAGAACTTAATCTGATTTGATCCTTACAACAACTCTGTGGGGTAACTGCTATTATTATTTCCCCATCTCTGAGGGGGAAACTGAGGACAAAGATAAGTTAAGGATCACATAACTAATAACCGTCTAAGGAAGGATTTGAGCTCCGGTCTTGCTGAGTCCAAGTGCAACACTAGCCACTGCACCATCCAGCTAGCTGCTCCTTAGGCTTATACATTTAGAGCTGGAAAGGACCCCCTTAGTTTACAGACAGGGAAGCTGAGGCCCAGGGAATTTAAATGACTGGGCCAACCTCACAAGGGTAGGAGTACCAAAGTTGAGATTTGAACCCAGGACTTCCTACTCCAAACTCCATGACCTTCCACTGTACCACACTGCCTCCGACAAAAAGGGGATGAGACCTGTGGAATGAAAATCAATCAATAAACATTTATTAAGGGCAGCTAGGTGGCGCAGTGGATAAAGCACTAGCCCTAGATTCAGGAGGGCCTGAGTTCAAATCCGGCCTCAGACACTTGACATTTACTAGCTGTGTGACCCTGGGCAAGTCACTTAACCCTCACTGCCGTGCAAATTTTAAAAATAAATAAATAAACATTTATTGAGCACCTACTATGTGCCAGGCAGTGCTTACTAAGTGCAAGGGATATAGTAAAGAAGAAAACAGGGAAAAGAGGTGTTTTGGACTAGCAATGAGTGGGAGAGTGCCAGGAAGATTGGGGGGCTTGGCACAGGAGCCGATTGGTGGATCACAGAGCTCTGAGATTATGCTTTGATTCCCTTGGCCCCTGGCATGCATGGACCCAACCAGAAGGCTGCCTATGTTTGTCTTGCCCAGCAGTGGCCACCAGCCTTACCAAGGGAATGTGCCAGAGTCATCAACCAAGATCATATTCATTGCTTGTTCATGATTTTATTATCTGTAAATGCATTTATTGAGAGCTCCCCCGGCCTGGAACACTCTTCCTCCCCCACTCCTTGACATCCTGTTGTCCCAACTAAAATCCCAGCTCCTACAGCTTCCTGTAAATTCCAGTGCCTTCCCCTCTGATCATTATCTCCTATTTATGCTGTAGACTTTGTGCATCTTTGTTTCTTGGTTGTCTTCCCCATCAGACTGTAAGATCCTTGAGGGCAGGGACTATCTTGTGCCTCTTTTTGTATCCCCAGCCCTTAGCACTGCACCTAGCACATAGGAGATGTTTAATAAATGTTTATTGAATGGATTGATTGGTCACCAAACCCTGCCCTTGGCACAGGGGAGGCAGAGACAAGTAGAACTGACAAACACTCCTGTGAACTGATTTCTTCCTCCCTCTGGCGAAATCCACATGCCAAGGACGTGCTGTTGTTTTTGGTCCTCAGCATGGATATATTAATGACTAGTGTTATTTTCAAGGCATTGCAGGGGCTAAGTGGCCAAAAATGCTGGCTCTGGAGCTAGAAGTTGTGTGTTCACATCCCAACTCAGCCTTACACATTTCCCGTGTGACCTTGGGCAAATCAACTACTCTCCCTGGGCCTCAGTTTCCCTCCTTGATAAAGTGAGGGCGGTTGGACCAGGGAGTCTCTGAGGTCCCTTCCTCTGATCCCCCTCCTGGGACACATTACCTCCTATGTTCCCCCACCCCCAGACCCTCGCCAAAGGACTTTGCAAATGTTGGTCCCTTTCTGGCTTAAAACCATATAAAAAGTGGGAAGAGAACAAATGGATTTCAGGCTAGAGCAGGAGTTCTTAACTCTGTGTCATGGACTTTTCTTGGGCAGCAGAGTGAAGATTATGAATCCCTGTCTCAGAAAAAAAATGTTTTTAAATGCACAAAAAAATACATAGGACTATAGAGGAAACCAAGGATATTGAAATAGTTATCACAGTATTTGAGGGGGAAATCCCACGGCCAAGTTTTCACTGACATTTAGAACCCCTGGGCTAGAGGGGGAAAGTGAGCCAAGACCAGGTTGAAGTTCTTTTGGAGCGAAACGTTAAGAAGGAGAAAGCGTTCGGCCCATGCCATCCCTGGCACCGCTTGGCACACACTGTGTGATCCAGTCCCAGAAGTCTGGCCTCCTTGCGCAATGCCTTCCTTCTCCAGAGAGGAAGTGAGTGATTACCACCAAGCCCATGGGCCCAGTTGGAGTGAAGGGGGTTTATCTCTCAATCTGGAATGTGAGGCTGAGAGTTTGGAGATGAGCCTTCTCTCTGCCTCTCTTCTGAGTCCGAGGCCCCTGAGAGCCTTTGGAAATTGTTCCCTGTTGTGGCTGGAATGGAGAGGAGTTGCTTTCATGTTTGGAGGCTTGCAAATATTTTCGTTTGGTTGTTTTGGGTTTGGGTTCTCTCCTTACCCCCAGCCCGCCCCCATGAACTGGATAAATAAATAAAGACAATTTCAAAACCGGGAAAAATTCATTCTGAGGTTTCAGCTGAGTAGAATCTGGAACAAACTGGAGAAATACACCAAAGATGCTAGCTAACCCCCTGAGCTGATGGAAATTAGGTCTGTGAAAACTTTTCTGAGCCAGGTGCGGTATGTCTTGGAGCCATCTAGGGACGGCCCAACTGAGCTAGGCTGGGTGAGGCCAGGGCTTTGTAACCTCCCAGCCTGGGGCCCGCTGGCTGGCCAGCGACTGTCTGCATTTGACCTGGCGCCACTTTGGTGGGAGGAGGTATGCAGGGGGAGTGAGTATCCGTCAGTTGTCCCATGCCCACATAGCCATGCATGTGTGTAGGGAGCGGGCAGGGGAGCATTTGGAATGTTTGACTGTGATAATAAAGATAGAGGGTTGGGAGGAGGGCCCCGAACTTAGCGACAATCAGGCTGTCAATAGGCAGGACCAGAAAGCTATCAGTTTGGGTAGAACTTAGGGTAAGCTGGAAGGAACCCTCTCCCTCCCCCCATTTTACAGATGAAGTGACTGAGACCTAGCCAGGGGAAGGGATTTGGACATAGGGTCATAAATTTAAAGCCGGAACACAACGAGTAGATATCCAAGGCTGGATTTGAACCCATGTTTTCTGGATTTATAGTCTAGATCCTGGGGTCTTCCCGAAGATGTTGGGTTTTCACCAGACCCAAAAGCAGCAGGCTGAAGCAACTGGGCCCCTTCCCAGTCCTGAGCATGGTGGCTAAGCCCTAGGTATCTACCGGTCCCTTTAACTCAAGGCAAACCAACATAAGCCTGTCAAAAGTGAAATTGTTTGAAAAACAAAAGTAGCCTCTTTCACTTCAGCAAACACTTATTCCATTGGCTGGTTGGGTTATCAAGCTGAAAACGGCACTGTCCCTGCCCTCAGTGAGCTTTGTCTGCAGTGGGTGATTGCTTGTGAAAAAGGGGCCCAGATATAGCTCAGAGAAGGGGCTGATGGAGAGAATTGGGGGGTAGTGAGTGGGCAGAGCCCTGGCTTCCTATCAGCCTCAGACACTTAGTAGGTGTGTTTTAGCTCTCAATATTTGATCCAACAACGCTGGGCAGGCCCCTTCCTCTCTGGGCCTCAGCTCATCTATAAAGTCAGGGGATCAGACTAAGGTCCCATCCAGCCCTAACTATGCTGGTTCCATTTGGGAGAGATCTGACCTCAGGTTCTGGCTCAAATTCTTCCTAGCTGTGTGTAACCATAGTAGGGGGAGAGGGGAGGTGCAGCCAGAGCGTGGGGGAGGTTTGGTTTGCTGGGACCCAGCTCTCCGGTCTTTGGAGAGGCAGCGAGAGCAACGGAAAGAAAGTTCAGACGGCTGGAGTCACTGGCCCAGGGTCCCTCAGCTCAAAAGCATCTGAGGCGGGATTCAGACCCTGTTTCATGACAAGGTCGGCCTCATGACCTCCGGAGTCCCTCCCATCTTGAGAGCTCTGCCCAGCTCCCTCCCGGGCCATTTCTGCAGCCATGCCAACCTTAGAGCAGCCAAATGACAGGCCCAGTCTGTGCTTAGCCCTGGGCTCTGGGGAATGGCCACCATCTCTGACCTCCTGGGATTTCCCAACCAGTGAGGAGTCGCTGCTACTTACTGCTTCTCTTCCCAAGACCAGGAAGGGAGAGGGGAAGAGGGAGGGCACCTCAGGCATGGGAGGAAATCCAAAGCCTCTGATCCTAAATCACCCCCAAAATGTGGGGTGTCTCCCTCCCTGTGTCACAGCAGGGGTCATTCGCCTGACAGTCCAGGCCAGCATTTACCAACAAGGACCTTGGTGAATTTTTTCAGAACAGACAAAAGCCCCAGGCTGACATGGGGGACTGTCAGATTGTTACCCCTCTCTTGCTAGTTGGTTATGTGCCCCAGAGGCAGGAATTATTTTGTTTTTACTTTTGCATTTACAATCCCTAGCAAGGTGCTTAGAACACAGTAGGCACTTAATATATGCTTGTCGATTTTCGTGCAATAATGTGTTTCTGTAGTCTTAAGATCATTCTTGATCTTTAAATGGGCCGTGCATGGTGTCAGTTTTTCTCCTTGCATCTCTATAATTAATGATGGATCACTGGGTCAAATGCCCTAGAACTAGAAAGGGCCTCTGGAGGGGGCAGCTAGGTGGCACAGTGGAGAAAGCAACTGCCTTGGATTCAGGAGGACCTGAGTTCAAATCTGACCGCAAACACTTGACACTTAATAGCTGTGTGACCCTTGGCAAGTCACTTAACCCTCATGGCCTCTGGGGCTATCACAGATGGGTACACTGAGGCCTCGGGAAGTCAGTGCAAGCTCCCAGAAGGCAGGAATTGCTTGCTTTTGTCCTTGTCTTCCTAACACTCTCTAAATGTTTGTTGATTGGATGAAGGGAAAGCTAGAGCAATTCTGCACTTCTTCCTACTCACTAGGCGGCGAGAGCTACAGGAAGCCTGTGAGCTGGACAATGGCTGACCTGCTCCAGAATCCCCCCAGCACCAATTTTCCCAGCTTACTTTGGGGGATTGTCTTTGGTGCGGCCTTTGGCACATCAGTTTCTCCTGCTGCCTCTTCACGGCATGGTTGGCTTCTGGGGGAAGAGGCTCACAAGCTCGTAGCCTTTGGAATTGGAAGGGACATTAGATCACCAAATTTGGCCTTCTTCTCACAGGGTCCTGACTTTAGAGGTCATCTACCTGAGGCCCTCACTGTACAGATGAGGAAATGGGATCCCAAGAGACAAAGTGATGTCCAAGATCACAGGGTGAGGATGTGACAAGGGCACCATCTGAACTCAGGTCCTCTACCTCCAAAGCCAGCCCGTTCCCCACCAGGACCAAAGGTCCAAGCCCCTAGAAACCATCCATTCCAAGTCTCTCATCTTGCAGAGGAAGGAGTGGAGGTGGGATTCAGTCTTGGGTTCCCTGACCCCAAAGCCAATGCATATATCAAGTGCCTACTGTGTGCCAGGCAGATAAAATCAAGAAACCCTGGATTCAAATCCCACCTCAGACACTTAGTAGCTGTGTGGTTCTGGGCAAATGGCTTGCCCTCTTGCCTCAGTTTCTCCATTAGTAAAATGGACATTAATAATACCACATACTTCTTGTTATGATCTAAAGTATGAAAACATTTCGCAAACTTTTCAGTTTGTTCCAAATGGGAGTTATAATTAAAGATAAGAAGAAAAAAAGCATCGTGTACCCTGTGGCACCAAGGTGGGGTGATTTTAATAAAAACACCACCAACCTCGAACCCTTCCATTCCATAGGACCATAGATTTAGAGCTGGCAGGGGTTTCAAAGGCTATTTGGGATGGCCACCCCTTTGTATAGTTTTTTTTTTGTTTTTTTTTTTAGTGAGGCAATTGGGGTTAAGTGACTTGCCCAGGGTCACACAGCTAGTAAGTATTAAGTGTCTGAGGCCGGATTTGAACTCAGGTACTCCTGACTCCAGGGCCGGTGCGCTATCCACTGTGCCACCTAGCTGCCCCCCCCCCCCCCTTTGTATAGTTTTTAATAAGTTCCAAGGCGTTTTATTTTCACACATTATCTTGCTTGGTCTTTTGGACATCCCTATGAGAGAATGTGAAGGGATTGGGGGAGGGGGAGAATCTGAAGCTGTGATTTCATCTCTGGGGACTCTCCCAAGTGTGGAAACACCCTTCTGCAATGCTGATCAGCTCCCCTCTGTAACTTAGTTTTCGTGAGAGGTTTGGATGGCTCCTCAGGATGACATAGCCAGCCCATGTCAGAGGCAGCATTTGAACCCAGGTCTCCCTGACTCCAAGGAAGGCCCTTTGTCCACCACACGACTGCCCTAAAGAGAGTATTCCCATATTATAGATTGAGAAACTAAGACCCAGGGGTCTCTGCAATACCACTGGGCCCCAGAGGTTCTCTACCTTTGGCCACAGTCTGACAAAGAAGAGGCTCTTCAGACTCGGGTTTTTTTTGTTTTGTTTTGTTTTTGTTTTTTTGTTTTTTTGCAGGCAATGGGGGTTAAGTGACTTGCCCAGGGTCACACAGCTAGTAAGTGTCAAGTGTCTGAGGCCGGATTTGAACTGAGGTACTCCTGAATTCAGGGCCGGTGCTTTAACCACTGCGCCATCTAGCTGCCCCCAGACTCGGGTTTTTAAATGCATAAAATCAAACCCGGAGGATTACGAGGGAAGCCAGTTATTCCAAAATGTAATAAAAACAAAAACCCTACCCAGGGGGATTTCTCTGCCACAGGGGCTTGAGAAATGTGGTGGACAGACTCAAAATAAATCAGGCTGAGAGCCTGAGGTCTGCTTGTCCTTTCTCATTTTGGTTCCTTCTCTCACGGTTGGTTTTGTCTGGGTCTTTTGGGGGGAGTTTGTGTCTTTGGATGCAGACGCGTCAGTTTCTCCAGCTGAGAGCAGAGGAAAGGGTGGGGTTCAGAGCCGGGGGTGATGATGGATGACCTCAGGAAGGGTGACTGGGGTGGGGTTTGGGGAATCTGGAGCCCGGAGGGGACCAAACTCCAAACTCCTCCCAGCAACTGCTAGTTGTTCTTAACCTGGTGGTCCACAAGCCCTTTTCTAGCCACTGTGTGAAGCCCTCCAAGGAGGAGCACCCCCCCCCCCCGCCCCACGCCTCTAGAAGCAGCCTCTTCCACTCTGGGAGGAAGCAGGGTTGAAGGCCGGGTCTCTTCTGGCGTGCCTTTCAAGGGTCCCACATGACAGCAAAGGACAATCCCATCGCCCTGTCCACCCCCCATGGGCACTGAGCCTCACTGACTGCTTTGCAGCCTAATTGAGCTCTCAGTTCCATCACCTCCATCATTCTCCCAACTTTGGGCTGTGTCCTTCAGCTATGCTCTACTTGGATGAAGGCTGTGTCTGTGGTCTGACTCTTCCCTTTTACAAGAAATAAAAATGCCTTGTCCCCACACGAAATGCAGAGTGCCACCTCAGCTCTTCAGCTCGAAGAAGAGCTTTCTCCTGACATGCAGCCTCCATCGGCCTCTTTGTAGCTTCCACCCTGGTCCCTCATCCTGTGTCTGGGGCCCAGACGAGCAGGGCTCAACCTCCTCCCTGGCAGCCTTTAGAGTCTGCGCAGCCAGCGACCTTGTCCTTCCCCTTCCCTAAATCCTACTCTTCTTCTCTGGACTAGATGTCCCCAGGGACGCAGGGCCCTTCTCCACCCTGGTTGCCATCCTCTGCACAGTCTCTTCTTTGTCACCATCCTTCCTAAGCCGTGCCTCTCGGGAATGCTCCCAGTCCCTCAGATGAGGTCTGACCAGGGCAGAACAGAGTAGGACCATCTCCCAATTTCTTGGAAGCTGTGCCATATTGTGGCGTGACTGGCAAATAGTAGGCACTTAATAAAGGTTGAATTTAAAGGAACATCACACTTTAAAAAACAACAACAAAATACACTGAGCCTCCCTCTGGGAAAAGCCCAACCGGTTGATTGGCTTGGCCCTAATTGCAGCACCACAGCCCCTTCCCTTGATGGCAGCTACCCAAATGCAGACACCTTCTGAGCAGTCTCTCTTATTTAGTGATGCTGGCGTATAACCTACCTGCCCACCCATCTCCCGGCCTTTCCTTCTCAGATTTGGTTTCCATGACATAAGAGTGGTCGAGCCTGGTCTTGAGTTATGAGAGACAAACCAAGAGATATGTGTGGTCTTCTGTGTGATGTAAGCTGTTGCTGTGGGGATCTGAGATCTGTGAAGAGGAAGAGGGCAGAGTCCTCTGACCATTGCCTCTGTGGTTCATGTCACGTCATTTGTGCAATCGTTTCAGTCCTGTCTGACTCTTACTGATCCCATTGGGGGTTTTCTTGGTAAAGATACAGGCAAGGTTGGCCATTTCCTTCTCCAGCACATTTTTACAGATGAGGAAACTGAGGCAAACAGGGTGAAGTGACTTGTCCAGGGTCACATAACCAGGAAGTGTCTGAGGCCAGATCTGCATCTAAAAAGATGAGTCTTCCTGACTCCAGACCCTGCACCCCTCCCCCATCCACTGCACCACCTAGCTGTCCTTGATCCCATGTTTACATATTTAAATGTAGTCAAGCCAAGCATTACTTGAGGCATGGAACAGAGTTAAAGCCACTGAGGTTCTGGAAGTCCTCTTTTCCTGAAAACTTCGTTATCAAATGAAAGGATGAGCTCATCAGGGCCCAATTTGAAAGTTAGCTGCAGAAAGTACCTAGCCCCCTGGTCCTATGGATGGTAATGTCAGCCTCCTGGCATGTGACAGCCCTCCTAGCCTGGAACAACCAACACCCTCCAGATCACTTCTGTCAGATCTCTCCATGCCTTCGAGAGTTCGTGCTCTTAGTTTGGGACCTTTGCCCTTGGAGCTGAGTGGACGTGATTGATGAGTGAGCAAGTGTAATCTTGCCTGCAGGACCTTACTTCACATGCATCCACCTCAACCTTTGGTCAGGTGCTCTGCTGCCTTGTCCACGTGCTCCCTCCTCACCCCTCTTTCACCGCCTGCTTTGAGAACGGTAACCATTGATGGGCCCATGGCTTATGGGCAAAATGCATGACTCGGTGCTCTTGCCAACCCTGGGACTCCCCCATATCAAATTGTCGTCCCCCTGCTCCCCATTTCCCGGTATGAAGAGTGTGAACTTCTTGAGAGCAGAGACTGTCTTGTCTGTATCTCCAGCACTTAGATATAGTAAGTGCTTAATAAGTCATTTTTCATCCATTTGTTCATTGTATATTTTTTCTCCTATTACTGTGTAGGCTGCTCGGGAGGTAGGGACTGTATCGGTTTTGTGTCTGCTTTCACACTGCCTGACATAGTGCACAGAACATGGTAGCCACTTAAGAAATGCTCATTCATTACTCACCCAGCAGACACACTTAAATGTGTATTTCACCTCTATTTGCCCCCCCCCCCCGAATCCTTTAGAATCCTATGACTCAATTTCCTTCCTTTTCCTTTCCTCTGGATACTCACTGTGCCAATACAACAAGATTGCAGCACCATAGTGTCTTAGTAAATCCACTCTGGGACTTATGTAAATTCTAATTCCTAGAAATCAAATTATTGTCATTTTGCCCTTATCAGCCTATAATGAAGATAAACTTGCAGTGAAAATAACACTGAATTGAGAGTCAAAGGAGGGTTCCTACTTATCCACTCGTGTGACCTTGGCCCAGTCACTTGCCGTTTCTGAGTGTTATCTTCCTCACCTCTACAAAGAGAGAGCTCTCTGGCCCCACCATCTCTACTTTCTGTGAGCCTAAGAAGCATTTCAAAAGCCTTTGGATGCTAGGGAGGGGCAGTGATAGAGTGGAGGCTGGGAGAAGAGCATGCCCTGGAGTGCTGAGGTGGACTGGATGGAGAGACTTGGATTCTAAACACTCAGTCATTAATCAACCATCCCTAAAGCAGTCACTGAGGTGGGGCAGTGGGGGCTTTGTCCCAGGTTGCTGAAATGTAAAGGGCTTTGACCACACTCAAAGTTTGGAATTAGTGTTAGCCAGAATGGTTAGGTTAAACCGGGAAGCTAAATAGCCCCTCCCCAACCTGAGCTTTGGGAGGTTGGGGAATGAGGGGAGAGGTGCTCAATGCTGGCCACAGAATCTTGTCCAAAGCACAGGTGTCTCCAGTTCCTCTTCTGCTATCCCCAGGGCCTTGGCTTCCTCTATTGTAAAAAAGTGGAATTGTAAGGAGGCGACCCCGAAAACCCCACACCCTTTCTAGTATGTTGCTGGTCTAGAAAAGCCCTGGGGTGGGAGTAGGGGGTGTCAAAAGAAGAAATTAAGCCCCTGGGGCTTTTTGGAGCCCAAATCGCTTTGTGAAAAGTTTGCCAATGCCCCGAGCTTGGAGTGAGATCTGAGTCCTGATAAAGGGGAACTAAGGGGGTGAGAGGGAGGAGAACCTCAAAACCATGTTGGAGGCAGCTTGGTCCAAAGCCAGAGCAGGCTTGGTATCTAGACCAGCAGAGTGGGAATTCCCGGGTCATAGAATTGGTTTTTGAAGTGGAAGGAAGAGCACCAGCCCTGGATTCAGGAGGACCTGAGTTCAAATATGGCCTCAGACACTTGACACTTACTAGCTGTGTGACCCTGAGCAAGTCACTTAACCTCCATTGCCACCCCCCCCACACACACACACACACAAAATGAAGTGGAAGGAAGCTTTGAGACCGTGGCGTTCAGGGGTTCTCACCCTAGAATCTTTAGGGTCTTGAGGAGAGATTGCAGGCCGTCTATACATGGGGAGGAGATGGGGGAAACATTATTTTCGTTGAACACTAACTTAAGCTAAGTATTTCCTTTGATTGTGCATCAATGGAGTCCAACAGGGTCCATAAAACAAAAAATGTTAAAATATCCTGGTCACAAGTCAGTTGAACAAACTTTTTAAAATTGTGTTGTCTTTTGCGCCCTTCATGTCCTGATCCATCCCCATCCCTTATTCAGAGAGGGATCCCTTTGTCTAAGAAGAAAAGAGAAAGTGGGAGTAAAAAGCAATTCAGCAAAACCAACTAACACCTCCACCAGTGTATGTAGTGTTCCGCTCCTGTAGTCCCCTACCTCGGCAAAGAAGACAGGAAGGCATTGTCCTATCTCTATTTCTGACCAAGCCTGGTCAAAATAATTATAGCATGGAACAAGCATTTGACAATTGCCCACCATTTACAGGGTGTTGGGCTGGGCTGGGGATGGAAAAGCCCAAAAGAACTAGACCTTGCCCTTGTAAAAATATTTTTAAATGACTAGGGCTAATTTGGGGGGCTAAACTGTGGGTGACTTATCTGGGGACTTTTGAATATTTCGCTATCTGACTTCATTAATTTAATGTGGGCTGCTTGTAAAGTTCCACCACATGGCTCCACTCCCAAAATTGATAAGCACAGGATTAAGAAGCCTCTTAACTAAATAATCGAAGCAGAGTTTATTTATGAGATACTATTTAAAATTAAGAATACAGGGAAATAAAATGTACAACCTGACTGCTTTCCTTCAGTCTCTTTCCCACCTGCTGCTCTTCGAACTTTTTGAATACAATAAGGGCCTTAGCTGCCTCTCGCCTCAGGGCGATCAGGTACTTTATTCTAACTCCTCTTAATCTTCACTTTCTCCAACCTATAACGCTTCTGTGCTCTCCACTGCCTCCTGTTCAGTCTGTCTTCTGCCGCCTTTGCTCCTGGTCCTGCGTTGCTGTTCGTCTCGTCCCCCATCTCTCCTTTCTAATCTCATCAGCCGCCACTTGACCTCTTCTCAGCCTCTCTCTCCCGTCCTTGTCCGAACCCCCCTTGCTGTCTAACTCCCAGGTCTATATATACTTTTCTTATCTCCACTCAAATCTCGGGGCTTTTTGCACCCCCACAGACCAAGCTAATCCTCCAGCCAGGGCTGTGGCTGGGGGGGGGGGGGTGGCACGCTCAAGCATCTCATGCCTCAGCACAGGCTACGCCAGAGCCCAGCATCTTTTTCCCCCCAGCTGTCTGACCTGGCGTCTTGTACAGCCTATGGGGCTTTTTGACTCAGCTGAAGCTGAGGGGGAGGGGAAGAGACCCTGAGGGCCTAAGGCTTTCTAATCTCAGCCTAAAGGTAGGGTCCCCAAATCAAAATAAATTTCCACACCCTCAGAGATTCCAAGATCCATGGGCTGGGGGGGGGGGGAGGTATACAACATCTGAGCCAAGGATCTGTTAACTAGCAACAAAGTAAATTCAGAAAAAGAGGGAGAGAGCACTGATTGGACGAGCAAGATCCAGAAAGACTTGAGGTAGGAAGTAACACCTGAGCTGGCCTCTGTCTGTCTCTGATTCCATCTCTCTCTGTCTCTCTCTCATATTTAACTTTTTTTTTCTCAATACATAGTCATGAAAAAGCTTATGTCATCTGAGTTTCCCAGGGAAGGCTTCTTCATTGCTATTTAATTATTGGCACAGGAATAATTATCACAGGTGCATTCCTTCTTTTTAAAATTTTTTTTAAATTTTATTTTTTTAGTGAGGCAATTGGGGTTAAGTGACTTGCCCAGGGTCACACAGCTAGTAAGTGTTAAGTGTCTGAGGCCAAATTTGAACTCAGGTCCTCCTGACTCCAGGGCTGGTGCTCTGTCCACTGTACCACCTAGCTTCCCCAGGTGCATTCCTTCTTACTGAGAATTTTTTTTTTAATTTTGCAGGCAATGGGGGTTAAGTGACTTGCCTAGGGTCACACAGCTAGTAAGTGCCAAGTGTCTGAGGCAGGATTTGAACTCAGGTCCTCCTAAATGCCTTCCTTCTTTAAGAAAACCAAGGATACAGAAAAATGGATTTCCATTTAAGGTCACTTTGTTTTTCCAAGAGAGATTTAAGGTTAATCATATGTCATGTCAGACATTCCCAAGGGAGCCTACAGCAGGCCTCCAGCAGATTGGGATGGGCCTGAATACTTGATAAGAAAGCTGATACTTTGGCAGAATTTTGCATTTCTTAGAAGGGATAAAGAAATGAAATCTTCAATTCAAGGAGTATTTGTTTTTGGTGAGGCAGTTGGGGTTAAGTGACTTGCCCAGGGTCACACTGCTAGTAAATGTTAAGTGTCTGAAGTCGGATTTGAACTCAGGTCCTCCTGAATCCAGGGCCGGTGCTCTATCCACTGTCAAGGAGTATTTGTTAAAGCATCTACTATGTGTAAGGTACTATATCTGCAGATACAGAAGACAACCCCCCCCCCCAATATTGTCTCTGTCTTTGAAGACCCTACATCCTGTTTGGGGAAGGGGACAGAATTTATCATGGATACAGATTAATCAATTCAGCATCATTTGGGGATCGGCCTGATCCTCTACTCTGAAGGCATCCTGGGAACAAAGGACCACAAAGCACAACTGAACCATCTTCTGACAGAGGATATGGAGGCCCAGAGTTTTTAAGTAACCTGTCCAAGGTTGCACAGCCAGCTGCACTGGGCTTTGGACCCATGCCTTGTAAGTGGCTCAATGGGTGGAGCCAGTGAGCCTATAGTTAAATTCCATCTCAGAAATCAGCAAGTGCCACAAATCAGGGATTGATTTAATTGTTTGATGGATTATCTGCACACACTAAGTTAGAAAACCACAAATTACCATTATCTGTTTTGCATTGTTATGAATTTGTTAAACATTTCCTAATTACATTTTAATTGGATTGGGTTCTTTTTGCTAGGGAGGGCATTCAGAAGTTTTACTGTGGCATGACATCTATAGACTTAAGGAAGTGGTGGGTAAAATGTTAATGATGCAGATTAAACTTTAAAGGCTGCTTCTTGTTAAATATTTACCAGTACATCCCTAGTTTAAATCTGGCCTTAGACACTTAATTGGCTGTGTGACCCTGGACAAGTCACTTAATTGCTGCCTATCTCAGTTTCCTCACCTACAAAATGGGAATAATTGAGCCTACCCCCCAGGATTGTGGTATGGATAAAATAGGATGATATTTATAAAAAACCTTTGCAACCTTAAAGCTAATTGCTGCTGAAAAACCAGAGTCCTTGACTCTGGGCAGTAATAAAATCCAAATCCCTTTACATGCATGCCCTCATCAGAACTACCTTGGGAGGTAGATGGCATATCTGCTTATCATTATCCCTATTTGGGGGCTTGTTCAGGGTCACCCAGCTGGTAAGTGTCTGAGCTGGGATTTCAGGCCAGGTCTGACTCCAAGTCCAGGGCTCTTGGGCACCCTCACCCCACCCTCCCATGCCCAAGTGGGGTTTTGTTTTGTAACAGCTCTTCATTCACCCCCAACTCCGCCCCCCACCCCCAGCCAGCTTCCCATCACTCCAAGTGACAGGCACCCTGGCTGGCTGCCCACCTGGGAGAATGAACGTGTCAGCTCCACCCTCCCAGGGCGGGTGTCTGTGGAGGCTGCTTCCTGTTTTCCTGCTCTGCTGTCTGGGGACCTCAGGCTCCCCAGAGTGTGGTCTGACTGTTGGATACAGTCTGGGGGTTCCTGCTAGAAAAGGAGCTCCAACGTGTGTTAATGGTGTAGGCTTAGCTGAGTAGAAGGAAAATTGGGGTTTTTCTTTGGATCTGGAAAGCTGGCCTGCTGAGAGCCAGGCTGGACTGTGCTAAGGCTTTGGCCAGCATGGTCCTGGCTTCTGGTTTCAATGGAGTTTTCCCAAAAGATCCATTTGAAATCTTAAGATCCCTCTAGCCCCCGGTGAGGTCTATGGACCCCTTCTCTGAAGCATTTTTTTAATGCAAAGAATTAAATGCCTAGGATTATTATTATTTTTAAAACAATGATATTGAAATATAGATTGTATTTTTTTCCATCCAGTTCACAAACTCCCCTAACATCTATCCATAGAGACCCACTGGGGTCTAGGTTAAGCTCCCCTGCTCTAGGGACAAACCCTGGTCCGCCAGGCCTTGTAGGCCTCTTACATCCTTGACCTGAGATGCTTTTCCAGTCTCATTCCAAGTGCTTACCCTCCGTCCCCTCCCCCCGGGGACTGCTAGCCCCTCTCCTGTAGATGGATGCACCACCCCTGTCTCAGCATAGCCTTCCTTCCTTTACCGTTCTGCTGAGTTGCCACCTCCACCGAAGCTTCTAGCCACTCCTCATCCCCACAGTGGGTAGCAAATGCCCGATTTCTCCCCAAAGGATGGAATGCGTCCCCTAGAGTAAGCTCCTTGAGGAGAGGGGCTCTTTTCCTTTGTCTTTCCTGTGTCTGCTTCATAGTATAGATTCATCTTCTCTCATCATTCCCCTGCGTGGTGCCCTCATTTCGGCCAGGTTAATCCTGTGGTGAACAGCCACATACGACTCACTTAGTCCCTCTCATCTTGCCTTTCCATGTGGCCTTTTTTCCTATATTCTCCTAACTCTAACCTAGGGGCCTTTCCTAGGGCCTGGCACCCGGGAAGCACTCAGTATTCACTGAGGTTTGCAGAGGTTTTACATGTTGTCTCTTTTGAGCCTCAGAACGACCCTGGGAAGGAGGTGGGGAAACTCGAACTGAGAGGTTGACTTGACCCAAGGTCACACATCTAGTAACTTACTGAAACAACATTCGAACCCAGGTCTAGTTCTTCTTGTTCATTCAGTTTTCAGTTGTGTCCGACTCTTCTTGACCCCATTCGGGGTTTTCTTGGCAAAGATCCTGGAGTGCTTGACCATTTCCTGCTCCAGCTCTTATTATACATGAAGAAACTGAGGCAAACAGGGTGAAGTGACTTGCTCATGGTCACACAGCTAGTGAGGCCAGATTTGAACTCATGAAGATGAGTCTTCCTGACTCTAGACCTGGAGCTCTGTGCACTGAGATTTCCATGGGCTTCCTCTAAAGAAGGGAGGGTATCCTCCTTCATTTATTCACTCATTCCTTCTTTTGTTTTGTTTTGTTTTGTTTTGTTTGTTTTTTGCAGGGCAGTGAGGGTTAAGTGACTTGCCCAGGGTCACACTGCTAGTAAGTGTCAAATGTCTGAGGCTGAATTTGAACTCAGATCCTTCTGAATCCAGGGCCGGTGCTTTATCCACTGTGCCACCTAGCTGCCCCTATTCCTTCTTTTCTTTTCCCACCTTTTCCCCATTATCTGGCCTTCCCTTCCTCTGTAAAATCAGAGGGTCGGACTAGATGAGCTCTGAAATCTTTTCTTTAATGACAATGCTAGCTCATGTTTTACAGAGCACTCGATGGTGACACAGACATGCCGCATCAATAACCCCATGAGGTATGAAGTGGACATAGGCTTATCCCCGTTGTACAGATGAGGGCACAGAGGCCCAGAGAGGCAACTTACCCGAGATCACAGGGCCAATCCCTTGGGGAGTGGCGTCTCAAACCCACACCTTCTACCTTGGTGCCTGGGGCTCTCTCTACCACCACAGGCCACTCCTGCCTTTAAAACATGGCTCTGAGTTTGCCTCTGTCAGACTTCAGGCCTGGGGTCCACAGCTCATGAGAGTCACTGGCAGGAAGTGCAGACATTTAGCCTGTTGAGCTTTTGAAGGCCCGACGTTTGGGAGGAGGATTGGCCTGGTTCTGTTTGGCCCAGAAGGCGGTAGGAGCAGTGGGTTCAGAGGGAAAGAAGCACACTTGAAATGAGAGCCGGTCCAAAGCAGAGTGGGCGGCTGCAAGAGGGGTCAACTTCCCTTAGCCAGGCTTTGTCCTGTAGTCTGAGGCCTTCCATCACACACGTGTCAGTGCCTACCCCTCGATGCCATCAAGTCCCAGAAAACTAAAACAGGCAAGGCGGGGGAGGGGCAAGACCTTTTGGAGCTTGAGAGGGAGAAACAGACTGAATAGTAGCGTGTGTGACTTCACAGAGTTGGGGGAACTCAGGGCTGTCCAGGGCTGCACAGGCTAAAAGATGAGCATTTTGTAAAGGTTTCCATGGACCTCAGATGTGCAGGGCATTGTGGAGAATGGAGGAGAGAGCCTCAGTGTGCGCTCACATACCAGCTTTGATGCCAGCTGGGGGACACTGGGCAGCTCACTCTAGTCCCCTGAGTTTCTTTGCCCTCATTGGCAAAATAAGGGTAATACTAGTGCTTGGTTATGGAAAACATGCTCAGAAACTTCCAAGAACTCCATAGATGGGAGTTATTGTTATAATAATAACTATAAATAGCCCTCCCTGGGCTTTGAGGTTGATGTCTTGGGGGACAGCCATACAATTTGACAGTGCCCCTCTCGGTGGGGGCTGACGTCATGAAACAGCCTGCAAACAGCCTAGAGGCTGCAGTAAACACTGTGTTGCAGCAGCATGATGTGCTCATAATGCCTTGTTGGGATGCAGAGGGTGAGGCAGGGCTTCCAGGAACGAGGAGGCGATGGTCCCACGCCGGGAGGATTGTGCTCCATTCTGTGTGTTCGCTTTGGAGAGGCATTGATAAGCTGGAGAATGTCCAGAGGAGGCCCCCAGGATGGTCAGGGGCCTTGAATCCATGCCAGAGGGGCAGCAGCTGAAGGAAGAGGACCTGTTGTAGGGAGAACAAGCTGGCTTCTTCGAGGAACGGAAAGTCTGAATTGTGGAAGAGGAATCCATTGATTCTCCTTGGCCCTGGTGGAATAGCAATGCACCGGCCTGGCAGAAAGGAGAGCTTAGGTTTGAGGTCAGGAGGAAGGGGCAACAAGAGCCGTCCAGACATGGCCCTGGGCTGCCCGGGCGCTCCTACCTCCTACCAAGGGGCTTCAAGTAGTGGTTAGCTGGCCACTTGCCACGTAGGCTGCAGCAAGGATTCTATTTTTGGGTACAAGTTGGGTAGTGAGGTGGATCCCAATGCTCTAACTTGGTGACTCGATGATTTTTGTTTTAACATCCCAGCCGAGGTGGGAAATCTGCCACCTGAGGTGGTTGTTGGGGGCCTTTAATCTGTGTCCCCAGCCAGACTCTGTGTGAGAACCTTGGCCGACCTTCAATTTATACAGGCTCAGAGTACTCTGCAAGTAGTGGCCCCTGAAATCACATTGATGACTGACTGACTGACTGACTGTCTGTCTGCCATCCACCTGGCGCTGCCTGTAGACCGTGTTAAAAGTGAGTAACCAGGGAGGAGCCCAGTACACTCTATGTTCCCTGGATGAGGGCCAGGATGGCTTCTATGCAATGAGATCTTTTGCCCATGATCCCACACCCAGGGCTCTTCATGGAGCTGACTTCCAGCTCTCACCCTTATCATCCTAATTCTGAATCCGAAAACAGCCAGCAGAGCCTCCCTGGACCGACCGTCCTTGGAGTGTTGATCTCCTGGTAACCACAGCCTGCATCTCGTAGCACATGACCTCAGACTTGAGAGTGAATAGGTTCAGGCTAGGAAGGTGTCCCTGTTCCACCTTCCAGGATAGCAGCTCCTCACACCACCAGCCAAGGCATTCATTAAGTGCCAGGTTGTTGTTGTTAGGCAGATAGGGTCATAGTGCAGGCTGGTGGTCGTTAATTCCATCCCCTTATTTACAGAAAAGGAAACCGCCTCAGAGAGGTGACTTAACTCCCCAAAGGTCACCCTGGATCCCGCTCCTCAGGATCTTACCTTGTATCTGCCAGGCACGGGGTGCTCCACAGAGAACTCGCTAGACCCGGTGCCAGCCTGCCGGGACCTCATACCCTCAGACAGATAGACTGACGGGCAGATATCGGGCATATAGAAAGCAGAATGGATGCAGAAGCATTGGCGTCACCAGCGGGGCAGGGACGACACGTTCTGGGAGTCGGAAAGAAGAGGCGAGTTATGTCAGTGGAGCCGCAACGTTCATGGCTAGCTTGAGCCGACTCAGGGTCGGGATGGCGGAGGTGGGGGGGGTGGGCACCCTGGTTCTAGGTGGCAAAAGGTCCTGTGGCAAAAGAACAGTAAATGATGGATGCTCTGAGACAAGAGGATTAACTGTGCATTTGTCCACATCTCCAACCAAAGGCCCATTTCTAGTTATTGTTCCGTCGTGTCCGACTCTTTGTGACCCCGTTTGGGGTTTTCTTGGCAGAGATACTGGAGTGGTTCGCCATTTCCTTCTCCTTCTCATTTGACAGATGAGGACGCTGAGGCAAACAGGGTGAAGTGACTTGCCCAGGGTCACACAGCTACTGGGTGTCTAAGGCCAAAAAGAGGAGTCTTCCTGACTCCAGGGCCGGCACTCTCTTCACTGCACCACCTGGGTGCCTATTTCTAGACCAAAGGACAAATGTTGCAGCCAGGTGGCACAGTAGATAGAGCGCCAGGCCTGGAGTCAGGAAGACCTCAGACACTGACTAGCTGTGTGACCCTGGGCAAGTCACTTGATCCTTGTTTGCCTCGGGTTCCTCATCTGTCAAATGGGGATAATAATAGCACCCTCCTGCCAGGGTGGTTGTGAGGATCATGTGAGATAATAAGCATTTAGCAGGTGCCTGGCGTTTGTGGTAAGTGCTACAGAAATGTTCGCTCTCATCACTACAATGACTACTCACTGGTGCCTATGGGCGGATAATCTCACTTCGGGTTAGCGGCTACTCTTTGGGGCCAGTCATTCCTCTAGGCCCAAGTCCCCCTAACTATCCTGTCATCTAGGCCTTCCTGCACCCTTTTGTTTGTCCCCCGGGGGAGCCTGAGACACCTGGTCGAATGCTTCACCGATGTCTGATGGAACTGAAATCTAGCACCAGCTTCCCATTTTAGGGATGAACAATCTGAAGTCCAGACAGGGCAGAGGTGACTTGCTCAAGGTCCTGCACCTCATGCACATGGAGTCAGGACTCGAATCCACACCTTCTGTCTCCAAATCCAGCCTTCTTTTCATGGTACTAGACTGACTTTGTGGCCTCCAGGGCACCCAGAAGGCCCCCCCCTCCAGTATTTGACACATGAACCAATGGATGGATCACGCTCCTGCCTCCCTGAAAGCGTCTTTGTTAGTTAATAAGGTTGGAGTTCAGACTGCCACCCCGACTCGCCATCCTGTACCAACCTGCCTGCTGGCCTTGAAGCTGAGGAATCTGACTAAGCAGTATGGCAGCTTTCTCTCCCCCTCCCCCCCCCCCCCCGCCCCCGCCCCAGCTGAATCTCAACCTTGGTGCCAGGCGGGTCGGTCTCCCCTGAAAAGGCAATTAGCCCTTCTCCAGCTCCTTGAAATAGGCTTTTTTGGGGTGAGGTGTTGTTTTTTTTGTCAGTGCCTCAGGATCCCGCCGGCCTTTTCCACTGTTGCTAAGAACTTTGTTACCACAGGAAATCAGCCCGTTTGAAGGGCCAAATAGCTACTAAATATAGTCTTCCTGAGGAGATATTTAAGGAAGCGTGTTGATGATGCTATGTCTGAGAAGAGAAGGGGTGGGAAAGGAGTTGGCTTTCTGGAAAGGGAGCCCGGGCAGCCCAGGGTGGTGCTGGGACCCTGGGGACGGAGGGGTGGATGGGGGCAGTGCCGTGGCCTGCTAGCATGGATGTGGCTTTCCCACCAGAGGGCCGCTCCTTCCCGGACGGCTTACTCACTTCTCGGGACTTTCACTGACCTCAGAACAACTCTTGGCACACGGTCCTCCGGAGGGCTGCTTGTCCCCCAGTCCTTTCTTGGTAATCCTTTCTTGTCGTGTTTTTAAAATATCTCCCTGACCTGGAGAGTGAACCCTGGCAGGCCTGGAAAATTGTGCTCAGGGTTGCCATCCATCAGCACAGTTCCAGTGAATGGGCCTAAATATAGAGGAATTCCAGGCACCCTGGCCCCGGCCTCATACCCCCTTCCTTCCTGGGGAGCACAGCCAGTTGCCCAATGAGAGACTGTAATGCTGGGGACCTCCTTGTCCCCCCACTTGCTTCATCACATTGTCATAGGTTCCAGGTGAAGAGCAGAGGTGAGAGTCTTGCCCACCCCCCCAAATTGGCCTCTCCTGCAGAGGGTTCTGGCTGATAAGGAGCTGGGCTCCCCCTCCAGCCGCCATCCAAGGCGATCTCTGGCGCCGTCTACACTGATGTTGCCCCCGTGGTTATCTGCAGAGATTTCACGGAGGTGCCATATTGGGGCTGCACTCCACAGATTCCGGCCAGGCATGTTCAGTGGAGCAGCTGCCTCTGCTCTGGGTGCTCTGGGCGATTCCCAGAGTTAATCCTTCAATCAGCAGGATTACTAGAGCCTCCAGGCTATGGTTTCATTGGGGAGTTACCTGTTAAGGACATGCTCTGCACCTTAGAGTCTTAGGGAGTTAGCTGGGGCCTTGCAGGGATAAGTGACTTGCCCAGGGTCACACAGCCCATGGGAGGACTTGAAGCTGGCAGGGGGCTCCCAGGTCTCACAGCCCAATCTTTCCATTTCATTGGTGAGAAAATTGAGACATAGAATGGTCATGTGGTTTGCCGCAGGGCGGCATTCAAACCCAGGCCATCTTGACGTGAAGGCCGGCCATCTCTCACCACCTGGCAGTGCTTGGCAGGCCAATAGAATGTCCTCCGGGAGCTTACATTCTAGTAGACCAGACGGCTGCCAGGACATGGAACTTTGTGCTAGAAGTCACAAGGAAATTGATGGCAATTTAAATATTGATTTAAATATTGTTCCGGAGCAAGAGGCACAAAGGAGGAGGGGACTGGGATGGCAGGATGCCTGTGCAGACGAGGCCTGGCGACTGTGATATGATAGATGATATGAAAGAGCATGGTCAGGGCCCACTGGAGGGCGGCGGGCAGTGCCAAGCTCCCGCCCACACTGAGGTACTTCTCAGGGTCCTTTTCTGGTGGTCAGGAGCCCAGAGCTTCTTCTGCTTCTGTTTTTCCCAGACAGACCTTCGTAGTATGACTTAGCTTCCAGTGACATTCCTCCTTTGGCATGAACCGTTGGTGCTTTCTGACGGCCCTGCTGGGGCAAGTCCACGATCCTGCCCCTGCTGGGCTTCAGGATGGCTCATGTACCCACAGCTTCCCATGTCAGACACCCTAATGAAGGGGGTGAGATCTCCCGCCCAGGGCAGCTCAGCAGCGCCCTGCAGAGGCCTTTCTGGCTGTAGGGAGGCCTAATGAATTTGCTCTCCCTCCAGCTTGGCTAGCCAAGAAGAAAGCCTGGCTGTGCTATACTTAGAACGCACTTCCCAACATTTGACCAGTTTGTTCTGACCACTCAGATTTTTTGCTCATCAGAAGAGCTCTGGGGGTTCCTGGTCCAGCTCACACTATATTTGAAGTCCCTGATGGCCAAACCCCGCTAGCCCTAGTAATGTCTCCATCCCATTCCAGGGCTCTGTGGAATGTGGCTGTGTCTGGGTGTGACCCCTCAGTAAAGGGACCTTCAAATGAGAGCTGGAAGAGTCCCTTAACAGCCAGCTTGTCACAGGATGCTAGAGCAAGAGCCAGAAGGGACCCCAGAGACCCTGGAGACCAACTCCCTAGAAGGTCAAGTGGCTTGCCCATGGTTACACAGGTAGAATCAGAGGCAGGATTTGAACCCAGATCCTGCACTCCACTGTACTGGGCTGCTTGCCCTCTAGCTATGCCTCCTCTATTTTGTACTTCTTTTGTGGGGGGGGGGGTTGGTGAGGCAATTGGGGTTAAGTGACTTGCCCAGGGTCACACAGCTAGTAAGTGCCAAGTATCTGAAGCCAGATTTGAACTCAGGTCCTCCTGAATCCAGGGCTGGTACTTTATCCACTGCGCCACCTAGCTGCCCCTCTACCTTGTACTTCTAAAGTGGCCTTTAAGAACTTTTTTACATTTCTAAAAACAATTTTCAAATTAATATAGTGTTTTGACACATGTTACTTCCTAAGAAACAACTCTCCATAGGACCTACCCACAAAAAAACAGTTAAACAAAATCGCCTGATACACAGCTGACAGTACCTGTCACTTTCCATTTTTGTAGTTTATCCTTTGTTCATAGAAAAAGTGCTTGAACTTTAATTGTCTGAAACCTACATTCCCTATTAGAGTTGACCTGAATTTTGTTGCCTCTTAACATTGCCAAAGTTGATTTTTTTTTTTAACCCAAGTATGTAAGACCACATTTATCCCGGTTAAATTTTGCCTTCTTAACTGTCCACTGTTCTAACTTGCCAAAGACTCTTTGGATCTTAGCCCTATCATAGGCCATTTTGATTCATTTCTCTATTAGCTTTGGGCCATCTTCAAGTTTGATAAGCAGGCTATCAAGCATTGTCTTAAAATCATTAGTGAAGGGACAGCTAGGTGGCGCAGTGGATAGAGCACCGACCCTGGAGTCAGGAGGACCCAAGTTCAAATCTGGCCTCAGACACTTGACACTTACTAGCTGTGTGACTCTGGGCAAGTCACTTAACCCCAATTGCCTCACCAAAAAAAAAAAAAAAAATCATTAGTGAAAATACTAACCAACAGAGGACCTAGCAGAGATACCTGGGACTCCACTAAAGACCTTCCACGGTGACATTAAGCCATGAATAACCACTCTTTGAGTCCAAACACTTCTAAAGGCATCTGAATTATACTTGCATCTGACTTATATCTCTTCATCTCATCCCAAAAAAATAGAATTAAAACTTTATCAGTTGGGTTACTAAATCAAGTATACTCTATCCACAGCATTCCCCTGAATTACTTAGTCTGGAGTGGCAGCTTAGCAGAAAGATTGCTAGAATTGGAGATGGGAAGATCTGAGTTCAGATTCTGCCTTAGGCCCTAAACCAGTCACTATAGCCCTGTCTGCCTCACTTTCCATGTCTGTAAAGTTGGGATAACAATAGCACCTACCCCACAGGGCTGTAATAAGGATTAAATGAGATAGTATGTGTAAGGTGCTTTGCAAACCTTAAAGCTCTTATGTAACTGCTAGCTATAAAACATTAAACACTAGCAGTTGTTGTATTGGTTAGTCCTACCCTCTGTGACCTCATTTGGGGTTTTCTGGGCAAAGATACTGTAGTGGTTTGCCATTTCCTTCTCGAGCTCATTTTATAGATGAGGAAACTGAGACAAACAGAGTGAAATGTCTTGACCAGGGTCACACAGCAAGTAAATGTCTGGGGTTAGATTTGAACTCAGGGCCAGAACTCTATCCACTGGGCTGCCTAGCTGCCCAATAACAATAACATAAAACACTAAATGCTAGTGACAAAGCCCTCTAAAACTGCTAGCTAGAAAACACTCAGTGCTAGCTATAAAGCACTATAGAACTGCTCGCTCTAAAACATACAGTGTTAGCTATAGAGTACTATAGAACTGCTAGCTACAGAAGACTCAACGATAGCTATAAAGCTCTATACAACTGCTAGCTATAAAGTGCTAGGATAATAGTTGTTGAGACCTGTTCTTGATGAAGCTATGCTGGCTCTTTGTGATCACCACTTCCTTCTCTAGATGTTTACTAACCATCCTTCTCACAATACAGTCCAGAATTTTTCTGGAAACAGAAGTCGAGCTCACTGGCCTCTAATGTGAAGACTCTTCTTTCTTCCCTTTTCTGAAACTCTACAGTTGCCCTTCTCCAAGCCCGCATCCCCTCTCTGCCTCCCTACAATCTTAAGATCAAGGACAGTGGCCGGGCAGTCACATTTGCTGGTTCTTCCAGGAACCTGGTGACTTGAGCTCCTCTGTCCCAACCTGTCCAGAAGACCTCTTTCCTCCCAAATCTAGTCCTCTTCTGCACCTCTCTTCCTTTTGAGGGCACAGGTTTGTGACCATGGTACCATCCAGGACCCCTCCCTCTCCCTATCCGTTGCCAGGTGTTTCCTTCCACATCTCTCATACACATCCCCCACTCTCTGTTTCTCACAAACACCTTTCTGGGCAGTCACCATAACCTTCTAACTACTATCTCTTCCCTCTCCTGGCCACGCCACTGCCCTGCTTCCTAATTCCTTCAGGATCAAATACAAATTCCTCTGCTGGGCATTTGTAGCCCTTCAATCCTGGCTCCAACCTATGTTCCAGTCTCATTATACATTCCAATCTTCCTCATGCCCTAGGGCCCAGCCAAACTGGCCTTATCTCTGTTCTTCACTCACACCCCTCCATCTCCCACCTCCAAGCCTTTTTTTTTTTTTTTTTTGTGAGGCAATTGGGGTTAAGTGACTTGCCCAGGGTCACACAGCTAGTAAGTGTGTCTGAGGCCAGATTTGAACTCAGGTCCTCCTGACTCCAGGGCCGGTGCTCTATCCACTGTGCCCCCTAGCTGCCTCACCTCCACGTCTTTTTACTAGCTGTCCTTCAAGGTTCACCATCTTCTCCATGAAGTGCCCGCTATTCTCCTTCCCAAACGGCCTTCTGTTTCTAAAAATTCATTCTCTACATTCTCTACAATTCATTCTATCTATGTAGATAGAATGTAAGTTCCTTGAGAGTAGGAGTTGTTCCAACCTTGGTACTAATATCCCAACCCTTAGGACGGTATCTGCCACATTGTAGGTGCTGTAATAAATGCTTGTTGGTTGGTTGCTTCTGAATTCTACTTCACCAGCTTTAGTCACATCATTTTTCAATTGTGTGACTCTTCATGATCCCATTTGAGTACTAGCTGTGTGACCCTGGACAAGTCACTTAACCCTCATTGCCCTATAAAAAAAACCACACACACACACACACACACACACACACACACACACACACACACACACATGATCCCGTTTGAGGTTCACACAAACCATTTTTCCCACCTTCATTTTTTCCCATTTCTTATTGCTCATAACCCTTTCTGGGCAGGTGAGAGTTAGAAGCCCCCTTCCTGTAAAACCATACTTTCAGAGTCTGCTAAAACTGTTTGCCTTAGGATAGATATTTTTTTGTTTTGTTTTTCTGTTTTTGTTTTTTGTGGGGCAATGAGGGTTAAGTGACTTGCCCAAAGTCACATAGCTAGCAAGTGTCAAGTGTCTGAAGACTGGACTTGAACTCAGGTCCTCTTGAATCTGGGCCAGTGCTTTATCCACTATACCACCTAGCTGCCCCCTAAAGCTGTTCATACATTCACTATGGTAGATCACCACCCAAGTCCCAGACAATACCTGGAGGGCAAGAACTAGATGCATCCATGGACCCTGGAAACCTGCTCCTGTTTCACTACCAGATGGTGGTAACATCGGGAGCCTCTCTAATGCAAGGGGTAAATGTGTCAAACCTTTGCCTTAATCTCTCAGGCAATGTATGGGGACTTTGAGTCTTCTGTCCACCTCCCCAGCCAAAACACCTCTTCCAACAGGAAGTACCAGATTCCCACCATCAGGAGGAGGGCCACAGGCCAGACCCTGCCCCCGGTCCAGGCCAACCACCAGAGCCTAGACAGGCCTCCTCACAGCAACACACAGGGGCAGGAGCCTAACTGCCCACAGCCCACAGAACCCTGAGCGTGGAAATCCAGCTGATCCGCCGGGGTGCTGTCATCTGTGGCTCCGCTTTTCTTCATCTCCCCATGCCCGATCCCATCTTTCGCTCCCCAGTGATGCTCCCCAGACATTCTTTGATGCAGCCTCTGTAGGAACAGCCCCCTGCTTTTCCCCAGTGTGTCTTCCATGAGTCCTTCCACACAAATGCTTGTCCGCCAAGGAGAAACCAGCCTCTGGAGAAGCTGACGCCCACCTCACCCTCCGTCCCGGCGACAAGACCGTGTGGCTGCCCCTGCCTTGCCAACAATAGCCGGGTGGCTTGCGCTGACTTTTGGTCCTTCTGCCTTTGGGGGAAGGGAAAATTGCTTAACCCCATTCTCCGTGTAAGCAGCCTTTCATTTACAGCGAGAACCCCTCCTATAACCCCAATTCCCCGGGTTTTTTCTCAGAAGCTTATAGGATTACTGATCTGGAGCAGAAAGGGGCCCCAGTGGCCGTCTAGGCTGACCTCATCTTATAGACCAGAACACTGAGAATGGGGGAGTGAAGTGACTTGCCCAAGGTCACACAGGCGGTTCATGTCAGCTGTAGTACTTGAACTTGGATTCCAGAGCAAGTGCTCTTGGCAAGCATCAGGGCCCGATGGAGAGAGAGCCAGAGTCAGAGTGGGGGAGATCTGGGTCCATATCCTGCCCCCAGCACTTACTGGCTGTGTGACCCTGGGCATGTCACTTTACCTCTGCCCCAAGCGACTCTCCCAGACCATGACCTACAAACAGCCGCCCATCTGCATGGGTGGAAGCAATGTCTTCACTAGGAGTTCCCAGCCTCTCCCCCAGAATTATCCAGAGGGCTTTGTTTGTTCTCTATGCACTGAAGCTCAGGAGGTGAAGGGACTCACACAGGTAGTAAGTAAGCCTGAGAGGTGGGATTTGAACCCAGCTCCTCCAGAGCCCAAGCTCTTCCCACATCTCAGTGGCTCTGATTTCTGCATGCAGAGAGGATGAAAAAGGCCCCTTTGGACAGAGCGCCCAGGATGCTGCTTGCTTGTGTCAGGATGATCCAGCTGGGGGGATCTTTGGGACCAGCCAGGTTGGGGGGGGTGGAATTCCAGGGTCTCAGCCTGGGGCTTCTGGGAGCTGGCCTGCCTGCCAAGGCCTCTGAAGAAGCCATCTGCTCAGATGGTCAGCAGGAGGCTTGATGCATTTGCTTGGTAAAGAGATTTGAGCCGTAACCGCTTCACAGACCTGGCCAGCTTGACCTCGCAAAACCCAGGGCAGCCGTCGCCATCAATCTGCTCTTTAAGCACCCTGGGGAGGAGGGGCATGGCCTGGGGACTAGAAAGTCCACTCCTGGCTTCCCAAGGGAAGCCAAGGAACTCTGGATCCCACCGGGCCAGCAGCTTGAGAGGACCAGACAGCACAGAGGCAGCTGGCCTGAGCTTGGTTCAGGCCTGGGGCCAGGACCCCAGGATGCTTTGAGGCGGGTCCTGTTAAGAGGGAAACAAGGCCTGGCGTGCAGGACCTGAACAGGTGGGGCTTTGTTTCCTGCAAGACTTCATCTGGCTGGCATTGAGCAGACCTCTCATTAACCTCTGGCCTCCTCCCCTCCTGGCCCTCCTTTGGCCAGTATCCTGGCTTCTCCTTTCATGTGGAAGGGCCTTCCTGATGGTCAGAGCAGCCTTGAAGACCCCTGCCAAAGGTGCTGTGGTCAGCCCGCTGCTGGACTCCTCAGGCCCTGGATCTAGTCTGCCTTCACCAGGGCCTCTCCTTTCCACAGTGCCCTATCCTCTCTTCTCTCCTACCCCTCACTCCTATAGCAGGCCTGGGGAAGACACTCATTGCTCTCAGTGTGAACATTCACCACAGAAATCACTTCTCGTGTCCTCAGACGTGCCCAGCCCCGGGCTCGATTCTTTGACAAAAGAAGTAGAAAATATGTTCCATGTCCTGGGAGACTTTCTACCGTTGTTGGGGTGATGAGACATTCTTGTATAAAATGACTAAAGAGTTTATTATTAATAGAACGTGATGAAAAGAATAGCCAGTATTCACATAGGGCTTTAGGGTTTGCAGAGCAGTTTATAAATATCTCATTTGATCCTCATGACAGCCCTGGGAGGTAGGTGCTATTATCTCCATCTTACAGTTGAGTAAACTGAGGCACAGAGGTGGAATGTCACCCCCCAGCTAGTAAGTGTCTGAGGCTGGATTTGAACTTACGTCTCCCTGACTCCAGGCATGGTGCTTTATCCCCGTGGTGTCTCTCTCTTCCCCCCTCCCTCCTCTGCTAGGCACTGATGAATACATTCGTGTCATCCTAGAGCCAAATCTCTAGTGGCATGTCACAGGGCTTAGTCCTTGGCCCTACTTTACCCAACATTTTTTTTCCCATATTAGTCATGTTGCAAAAGAAAACGGACACACACAAAAAATAACGAGAAAAAGAAAGTAAAAAATCTTCAATCTGTAATCAGATTCTATCAGTTCTTTCTCTGGAGGTGAATAGCATTTTTCATCATAAGTTCTTCAGGGTTTTGGATCATTGTATGCCAAAAACAGCTAAGTCATTCACAGTTGATCTTCACACAGTATTCCTGTTACCACATACAAGGTTCTGCTCATTTCACTTTGCATCAGTTCATGTTAGTCTTTCCAGGTTTTTCTGAGAGCATCTTGCTCATCATTTTTTACAGCACTCTACCCAACATTGTTAGATGAAGCCACTCACATGAGAGCTCATCTTTGGACTGGATTTGTGATTTCAGCTCGGTGGGGACCTCCCAGTGAAGAAACAGCCTCCACCAATTCAGATGGGCACCTTATATACAATTGAATGGGTTTTTTTTTCAGTTGTTTTTCAGTCATGTCCAACTCTTCATGACCCCATTTGAGGTTTTTCTTGGCAAAGATACTAGAGTGTTTGCCATTTCCTTCTCCAGCTCATCTGGTGGATGAGGAAACTGAGGCGGAGTGAAGTGACTTGCCCAGGGTCACACCGTGTACAAAATGGACTTTGAACTCATGAGGACGAGTCTTCCTGATTCCAGGCCCCATGCTCTATCCAGTACAGTGCCACCTAGATGCCCCACTTAGTGGTATTAAGGGTCTCAAAGGCCTTCTCAGAGTTACCTGGCCTATATGGGTCAGAAGCAGAACTTGACCCCAATATTTTCTGTCCCTGGGCCAGCTCCCATCATTACGATAGCCCGGTGAGATAAGTATTGTTCTTATCCCCATTTTTCACATAAAGAAACTGAGGCTCAAAAAGGGTCAAGCAACCTGCTTGGGGCCTTTTGGCTTGTAAGTGTCCGAGGTAGAACCCTCAGCCCTCTTTATACCACACAAGGTGCTAGCAGCGAATCAAAGGACAGCATTAGGATCCAACAGCACCTCAGTGGGCTAAGCAAAGTCAAACAAAATGAAATTGAAAGGGGATAAATGTAAAATCCCACACTTTGGATTGGAAATGAACCGTATGAGTTGGAGGGTATGACCAGGCAGCTGTCTTGGGGCTCTTTGAAGACTTGCACATGTGAGAATGGTGTGATGTTCCCTTTTGAAGAGTGATAGGGGGCAGCTAGGTGGCACAGTGGATAGAGCACCAGCCCTGGAGTCAGGAGTACCTGAGTTCAAATGCGATCTCAGACACTTAACACTTACTAGCTGTGTGACCCTGGGCAAGTCACTTAACCCCAATTGCCTCACTTAAAAAAAAAAAAAAAGAGTGATAGGATGAAAGAAGATGGATAATAGAATAAATATCATGGGAAAGAGAATAGGATGGAAGGGAAACAGTTAACAATAGTAATCATGAAAAAGAGAAAAGGGGGAAAAATTGTACAAAAATATATTTATAGCAACTCTTAGTGGAGGCTAAGAATTGAGAATTGAAGGAATGTCCATCAATTGAGGAATGATGGGAAAAGCTGTGTTATATGATTGTAATGGAATGGACTTGTGCTACAGGAAATGACAAACAGGATGATCCCTGAAAAACCTTGAAAGACTAATGAACATCGATGTATAGTGAAGTGAGCAGAGCTGAGAGGACATTGTGCGTAGTGACAGCAGTATTGTTCAAGGAGGAATTGTGAATGACTTAACTACTCTCAGCAGTGCAATGATCCAAGACAATCCCAAGGAACTAATGAGGAAGCTTACTATCCACCCCTATAGAAAGAACTGGTAAAAAGAACACTTGTGTGGGGCAGCTAGATGGCGAAGTAGATAGAGTACTGGCCCTGGAGTCAGGAGTACCTGAGTTCAAATCTGGCCTCAGACACTTAACACTTACTAGCTGTGTGACCCTGGGCAAGTCACTTAACCCCAATTGCCTCACCAAAAAAAAAAAAAGAACACTTGTGGATTGTACATATATAACCTGATTGCGATCTTGTGGAGGGGGGAGGAAAGAGAGGGGGGGAGGGAGAAAAATTTGGAACTCTAAATCTTATTTAAAAAAAAAAAAGACTGCTTGTAGACATTTGAGAATGGTGTGATGTGACTCCCCAAGGGGATGATTTGACCTGAGACCAGACTATTGAACGTGCAGGGTGAGGGAGGCCACCATCATCGTCAGCCCCCAGTGCTCTGTGGTGGTCAGACACACCTGGCATAGAGTGTACAGGTCTGGGTGTTGCTTTTTAGCAGGGGCATGAGAAGCATGGAGAGTGTTGGGGAGAGGACCCAAGGAATGACCAAAGAGTCTCCACCAAGGTGAGGCTCAGTGGGAAGAGGCAGGTGTGAGAAAAGAAAGGAGTCAGGGCAGGCCATGATAGCTGCCTTCAAGTGTCAGGAAGGTCAACATCTGTTAGGAGGAGCTCCTTCTGCTTGGCCCCCACGCTGGGAGAGGCAGAGAGAGAACAAATATAAGAATGAGTCCTAACCATCAAAGCAGCCCCAAATTAACAGTCCAGAGGCATTCAGTCACAGGGATTCAGTGAGGACACAGGTCTGGGAAGAACGGAGGATGTTGGGGAAAGGTGGGAGATAACCGGAGCATGTGCCTGTCTCTGGGAGTGAGCCATCTGACAGGGTGGACGATGACCTCGGGGATCCTGCCTTCTGATCAAGTGGGAGAGTGAGGAAGACTGAGGGGCAGCTTGGAGCACTGCTTATGAGCTGGCCTTGGACTCAGGGGGGTCAAGTGCTGCTTCTGCCACATACTGGTAGTGGGGCCCTGGACACCAATATCAACAGTAGTGGTAAATAGCTAGCCTTTATATAGCCCTTTCAGGAAGCGCTTTACCAATATTGTCTCATTTGGTCCTCCCAACTACCCTGGGAGGTCGGTGCTATTATCATCCCCATTTCACAGATGAGAAAACTGAGGCAAGCAGAGGTTGTGACTTGCCTAGAGTCACACAGCTAGTATGAGTCTGAGGTCAAATGTGAACTCGGGTCTTCCTGACTCCAGGTCCAGCACTCTATCCACTGAGCCACCAGCAGCCTCTGACTACTTCAGGCAATCTCTAAGATTCTTAAGCTAGAAGCAGGTACTGACCTGCATTGGTATTGGGTGTTTCCTCATCAAGAGTTCCCTACATCAGTGAAATCACAGTTCTGGACTAAAAACAATTGGACAAGGCCCGGGGGAGCCTGTCTGTGGAAGGCAGGCTCTGGAAACCAAGAGAGGGGAGTGATTAACTCAGCCGGCATCTTGTCATGTCACCACAATCTACTTATCCACTGGAGCAGGAAGCTAGGAGTCTAGACGCAAATTGCACGCTTGGTTTGCTAATCTGTTTGTACCACTGCTGTCTAAATCTGCTCCTTTTTATAAAGATTTATGAATCCGGTTTTTTATTCACCTAAACAAAGGGACATTGGGCTGCTTTACTGGATGGCTGGGAGAGAACTAGGTCCTCCTTGAGCCTCAGTTGTACTGGGGGAGTGTTTATCTACGGAGGAGGAGCAATAGTTAGGGTAACCTGCAATATCAAATCATTTCTAATTGATTTTAGGATATATCTTTATACAAATATTCCTAATTTTTAGTCAAATTCATTCTTTCAGAAGTTGGGACCTTTTGATATGAGTGCCCTAATTCATCTTTTAAAATATGAAACCTCACACTTAAGGAATTTTGAAGGCTGATGTCATGAATTGCAGTGAACTGGATTTAAGTGAGGGAGGGTTGTGCAAGGTCACCAACCTCACTCTCTCCTCCAGAGCCATCTGGGTCCAGTAGCAAGATATACATCAGGATGACTAGAGATGGCCCCAGATGTTTGAGGCAGTTGAGGTTAAGTGACTTGCCCGGGATCACACTGCTAGTAAGTGTCAAGTGTCTGAGGCCAGATTTGAACTCAGGTCCTCCTGAATCCAGGGCCAATGCTTTATCTGTCTAGCTGCCCAGAGGCAGCAGCAGGACCCCGGCAAAGGTCCAGTGGGCCAGAGATGCCAGTAACAGAGAAGATGGGAGGAATGTGGTCAGGTTAGACTCTGAAGCATCACTGGGATCTCTCGGATGTGGCCATGTAGCCCCCACACCAATTGGGACAACTCAGACTCCAGAACAACAGTCCAGAGTTTAAGATAAAGCCCGAGGGGCAGCTAGGTGGCACAGTGAATAAAGTACTGGCCATGGATTCAGGAGGACCTGAGTTCAAATCCCACCTCAGACACTTAACACTTACTAGCTGTGCGACCCTGGGCAAGTCACTTAACCCTCATTGCCCCGCAAAAAAAAAAAAAAGATAAAGCCTCTGGGGAGGGTTCTGAAGCAAGATAGATAAAAAGGTCCAGTGCTCCTGGGGGTTCTGCAGCAGACAAGAAAAGAAGATGGAAGAAATAACCAGGATGCAGCCTGGATCTAGAGTTGGATGCAGGGGCAGTGCTGGAGCCAGCTCACAGAAAGGAGAGCTGGTTGTTAAATGTTCACCTTTGAGAAGCCACAGGCATGACAAATTAGAGCTTGGTTTATTATTGTTTTGTTGGCTGTCTAGATGTAAGAAAGTGAAGGAGAAAACGTTAATAAGTCAGATTCAACTTGAATAAGTCACTAGTCCTTGGGAAGGACCTTGGGCATCATCTAGTCCAACCTTCCTGCTTTGTGGTTGAGGCAGCTGAGACCCGGAAGATGCAGTGATGTGCCTCCGGCCACCCAGCTAGTAAGTGGGATTCGAACCCTGGGATTCTGACCCCAAACTCCTCCATCTTTCCGTGCACCATGTGATTGACCCAAGGAGAAAAGCCACTTCCAGGTTGTGGGAGCTCCTGAGCATACAGGGCTGCCTGTGAGGAGAATTTCATCAGGGAATTGACCTCTGGGATGAGAAGATGAGGAGCAGTCATTTATCACCATAATTAGTCCAGCCAGATTTCATGAACCGCTAAGTCATGACACAGACAGAACATTCATCGGATCTCAGAGTTGCAAGGAATCCCACGGGCCCCAGGGCCAACCTGGGGCTGGACTTGAACCCACTGACTTTTTAAAAGCATTTCCAGTTTTACCCCATGAGCCTCTTCCCTTTTTTCTTGTATTTCCCAGTGAGATATTTGGTTTAAAAAGAAAATGACAACAAACCCTCTACTCGGTGAAGGAATCTTGAGATAGGAGGCCAGCCTGGGGTCCAGAGCTCTGATATGCAGAGCAAAGAAGACTTTGCATCGGAAATGATTGTATCATCATTAAAAGCTCAATAATTTCCCCCCTTGATGCCAAACAGCCCTTTCAGTAGTTGTTCAGTCGTGTCCAACTCTTTGTGACCCCATTTGAGGTTTTCTTGGCAAGCATATTTGATCAGTTTGCCATTTCTTTCTTCAGCTCATTTGACAGGTGAGGAAACTGAGGCAAACAGGGCAAAGTGACTTGGCCAGGGATGCACAGCCAGTAAGTGTCTGAGGCCGGATTTGAACTTGGGTCTTCCTGACTCTAGGCCTGGCACTCTATCCACTATGCTACCTAGTTGTTAGCCCAACTCCTGTTATTTTCCCCTGGGAGCACCAACTTTAGCTGCCCAGGGAGTGAGAATGAATGCTTCTAATCACTCGACCAAATGTGATTGGATCCAGTCCCTCTTTCCTCCCATCTGGAGGACCCTAAATCTCAGAGGACAATTTACAGAGCAGAAACCTGAGAACCAGAAGGCTCATGATATGGCCAGAGTTAAGTCTGTGCCTGGTGAGTGCCCAGCCAGCCTTTGAGGATGAGGATGGTGTGAAGGCCCGTGTGACCACTGGGGTTCCACCACCTGGAACTTGAACCCAAGACCTCTGATCCCACAGCTAAGATTGTTTCCATTATGCCACATTGCCCCCTATGTCCATTTAGTGCCCATTCTCTGCCCACCTCCCCTTCACAACCTGGTGTGTGTGTGCGCGCGCATGCAAGTGTGAGTGTGTGGGTACATGCATGTCTGTATGTGTGCACGTGTGTGTGTGTGTGTGTGTGTGTGTGTGTGTGTGTGTGTGTGTGTGTGTGTGTGTGTGTGTGTGTGTGTGTAGGGAACAGGGTATAGTAGGTGGGCACCACATTTCCAGAAATGTTCGCCCGGTTCGTAGGCTGATGGGTCCCATGTTTTCTTGGCCTTCAGGCTGTTGAGTCTGTTCCACAGGCTCTGGAAGCTCCCTTCAGAGTCTTCCAATTGGACCCCCTGTGTTTTCCCCCACCCCCCAGATCTTTTCCCTGGACCCTCCTTCACCATGCGCCTCCACCAGTGCCTCGTGCCGGGGGCAAATGACTCCAACAGGTGTGCGCTTCTCGGCACTTGAGGGCTGAGCTGGGCCCCACAGTCCGCTCCTCTCTGGCCAGCCTAGAATGTTGTCTCTGAGGATCCCCTTCCCAGCTTCCTTTAGGACTCCCAGCCCTCCATCTCGGCCTCAATCCCTCGGCCAGATGTCGGCTCGTTTGGAAGCCAGTCAGGGAAGCCTTTGCAAGCTGTGTCCTCTCCAGCCTGGAAGAAAGATCCAACCAGTGTTTGCTTCAGGACAGGATGGAGAGAAGTGGCAGACCTCGCCTCTCTCCCTCAAACATTTGGCTGAAGAGCCACCCCGGGACTCCCCTGCTTGGCATGACCCTGTGTGCGCCTGGGAACAGCCGTTGGTTGGAAAAATGTTTATTTCCTTCAGCTGCTTTTCCCCCTGCCAACCTCTGGGACCTCCCCCCCGCACCTTGCCCCCCCCTACCTAGGCTCCCCTCGCCTCCCTCCATGAGCTTTCTGTGTCTCCTCCAGTCCACAGGGACCCCTTGGGCCTCACTCTGGGCCCTTAGTCACTGCTCCCCTGTATGTTGGGTGTCATTAGCATTCTGGCTGATTGCCCGACTCCTGGCAGGACAGTACCGGCTCTCCATTTTTCACTGAGCAGATGTTTGATGAGATCTATTTCCTTCTGGAGACAGATCATGGGGAGGGGGGGGGGCAGGTATCACCAGCCATTCAGTGTGCTAGGTTTGAAAAGGTGCAGCTGAGTCTTGACTCCGCCCCCTGGGGACAGTGTGGGGAAAGGGCTGCATCTGTAGTCAGGGGAGGTGAGTTCAAATCCTGTCTCTACAACTTAGTACGCGTGGCCTTGGCCAAATCACTCAACCTCGCGGCCTCAGTCTCCATCTGAGCTGTGCTCCTGGGATTCCCCCTTTCATCTCCTCTAGCATCCTGGTATCTACTGCCCTTCTCTTCTCTGAAGTCCTTTAGCAAAGCCTTCCCATGGTCCTTGCTGAGCTTTCCGGCACTCAGCACTTCACACCGAGATTATGGCAGCTGCCTCCTTGCTGGGCTCTGTGCCTCCAGGCCCTCCCCGCTCCTCTACCCCACTTCACCTCCCTCCTGATGGGTCCTTCCTCTCTCTAATGGCTGCCACCTGCCTCGCCCAGATGCTTCCAAAGCCCTCAGCGGTCAGGCTGGTCAGGTCTCCAAATATTCTTCCAACATCGCTCCCCAGTGAACTGCATCCTCTCTGACAAAACCAAATCTGGCACTGTCCTGAGGGCACTGTGCTGAGGGTACTGTGCTGAGGGTACCTAAGGGTTGGCAGGCTGGCTCGACTTCTGGCCAGGTCTGCAGGGTTGGGGTTGGGGATGCTGAGGACCAGTGGGGCTGGGCTGCTGGGCTGCGGGGCACCAACGTCGGGGGCCAGGCTGGAGCACGGTTTTGCTCGCTGATTTATTTCGTGGTTTCCCGACTTAGCGAACGTCGGACTCAGAAGAATCAAGCCAGCCGGGCTTGAGGAACATGAACACTCGGCCTCTCTCTCCTCCTCACTGAATGTTGGGAAATTGCTTTGGATGGGCCTCAGGGGGCCTGTGCTTTGGATGACTTTCTTCCCTTAGCTCAGAGAGAGGGAGGGACTGGCTGGGAGAACAGAGGCTTCTGGCCTATACCAGGGTTACCTGCAAGAGGCTGTATTCATAGGGAGCAGGGGGATGCTCACTTCCCTCCTTCCTTGAGCCAGGCCACGCCATGGCGCAGGGGAGCACCGGCCGTGCTCCTCCCCCTCCTCCCACTACCCCCGCCCCCAAGAGGGCCCTGCCTACAAAGCCAGAACTGCCACTTTGAAGAGGCTACTGAGCACGGGGGCTCCGTGGTCATGATGGCGCCGGCCCACACAGATTCTGTGGGTCCGAAGGTTTCTGCAGGCCCTGTGAGCTCACAGCATACGTGAAGTGCTCCTGCCGTCTTTATTCCACCTTTGTCTTAGTTCTGTCTCCTAGCACAGACCCCTACACAAACCGGCACTTGATGATTGTTGAATGAATGGCTGATGCCCCAGTATTCAGACAAGGGACTATGGAGGGTGCTATTCAGGCCTCCAGGGCCATAGATGACTGGACCCTTCGCTTCCCAGAGGCAGGGTAGTGCGTCAGGTAGAGCACTGGACACAAAGACCCAGGTCCTACCTCCGAGAGACTCTGGCTCGACTTCCCTGGGCCTTCATTTCCTCATTGATAAAAGTGAGGGGGTCCCGTTCAGCTCTGGAGCCAGGACCCTCTGATCCCTGCCAATAGTTGGACATCAGCCAGGGCCGTACCACCCCCCTCCACCTCTGGGTCACAAAGGACCCTGGCAGGAGGCTGCTTGGCCTGGCAGCTCCTCCTTTAAGTGGCCAACGCCGCTTGGGCTCTGGCCAATTTCAGTCTGGTCCACAAGCTATTTGACCTTTATCATATCATCTCCTTAACTGGCTTTCCAGATGTGTTTTGTTTGGGGTTTTTTTCCACACACCCAAGTGGGCCAAAAGCAGCTTCCTCCTTCCTTTCACATTCTTTTAATTCCTTCCTGCCTGGGTCAGCTCCTGGGCGGGACCCAGGGTGCCCTTATCTCAATCCCAGCCGCATCTCGCCTGCTGAATGGTCTTCCTCTCCTGGGCTGGGCAGCCAGTGGCCAGCAGGACGCCCCCCTCGAAGGAGGTGGAGGCCAGGCCAGGGACACATGCTCAGGACCCCCCATCCCACCCAACCCCTGCAGGGCGATTGCTCACTGGAGTCAGTCTAGGCTGAGCTCCCCACTGGGTAGCCCTGAGGCCTTGAACTAGTGTCAGGCCCAGTTCTCCTGGTTCCCAGCCCCCCACCACCACCCCCGAGTCTCTTTTCCTCTAGCCTCCCCCCCTGCCATTAAGCTTCTTCTGAAATGGAGGTCCTAAATGTGGCCCAGAAAGCCCCACATGGATTCTGGTTCTCTGCCGCTAAGGGACTTGGAACAAGTCTCTTCATTTCTGCCGTGAAGTGGTGGGCTCCACCTCTTAGAATGCCTTCAAGGACGGCCTCCTGCCAGAGGCCTCTCCTACCTCTCCCCTTGTAGTGCTCCTCGTTTGTAACTATTCACTGATCTGTTTGGGGTCTCCTTGTCTCTGTACTTGTCGGGTTTCCCGGTAGGGTGTAAGCTTTGGGAGGGTAGGGTCTTCTCTCTGAGGCCTCAGAAAGGCTCACTGAGTCGGTCACTTCACACTCAGACTGTCTGAGCAGCTCACTCTGCTCACAAACCAGTGTTGTGACTCTCAGAAGGACTGTGTGGGTGAACATGCGCCTAAAAATAGCGGAAGATCGATAATTATAGCCTGGGATCTTTTCTGGGTTTTGGACTCTCTCTCCCCCTCCCCCCCTCCCGCCTCTACCCCCACCCAGGCCTAAAATCTCTGTCATTGGCAAGCCCCCCCCCCCCCATGGAGGGAGTTCCCAGGAGCCTCTGGGCCCGCAGGCCTTGGGGCTGGGGGTGGAAGGGAGTGACAGCCTTAGAGTCACCTTTGACAGCCCCCTCTCTAGGGGTCACATAGGCCTCTGCGGGGACTCTCAGCCTCAGCAGGGCTGACTCCAGCTTTCTTGCCCACATGGCCACACGCCAGCCAGACTGGACTCCTTCTCACCGTTCTCCTCATTTTCCCCATGCTTCCCAAGCTTCCACACCCATCCCCTCTGCCTGAAAAGTCCTCTCTCTGTCCCTGAGGGCCCAGCTCCTCCCTGATCCTTTTTTTTTTTTTTTTTGGCAGGGCAATGAGGATTAAGTGACTTGCCCAGGGTCACACAGCCAGTAAGTGTCAAGTGTCTGAGGCCGCATTTGAACTCAGGTCCTGAATCCAGGGCCTGTGTTTTATCCACTGCGCCACCTAGCTGCCCCTTCTCTGAAGCTTTTAAAGGTGTCCGAGAACCTGAGTTCAAATTCTGTCTGTGACCTTGAACTATGCCCAACGTCGTTTTGTTTCCTTTGGCCTTGGTTTCCACTTAGGCGTCTCTGAGGCATGCCCCACTCTAGGACCATTTTCCAGTGAATGACCTTGGGCAGATCCATTATTGTCTCTGGACCTCAGTTTCCTTATCGGCCAAACAAGGGGACTGGACTCTCCAACCTCAAAGGTCCCATCCGGCTCCAGGTCCAAGAGCCTGTGATCTTGTGATGCTCCTCTGCCCGCCCGCCCCCACCACCACCACCACTGACCGCCCCAGCCAGACCCTCCTCAGCCCTCACCCAGTGTGCTTTGGCACCTCGTGGGCCTCCACATTTATTCCAGCTCTGCCCGAGACAAGCCTCAGGTTCCTCATCTGTGAGATGGGAGCCACCAGGCATCATCAGGCACAGCTTTGTTAAGAGAAAAAACCCAGGTGGCCCCAAAGAGACCGAGAGACCCGAGGGGTCCTGGGTCTTTGCGTCTCTCTCCATGTCCCACACGGCGCCGACCGGGTTGTAGGCAAATGGTTATCGAATGAGCCGTCGTCCCTTGTCCCTTACGTATAGACGCCGCAGACTCTAGAGCAGGAGGGAAGTTCAGAGGCCAGCCCACCTAATCCCTCCTCCTGCAGAGGAGAAGATCGGGGCCCAGAGAGAGTAAGGGATCTGGCCACTGTCTCCTCCAAGTTCAGATGACCCTCCACTGCAATGAGACAGCCTAATTCAAAATGCTGTCACATCTTTGACCCCATTCAATCTTCCTGGGACCCTTGTCAGTTAGGCAGCTGGCATTATTATGCCCATCTTACAAATGGAAAGACTGAGGCCCAGAGAGGAGGTAAAGAGCTTTTAGCACGCTGTAGTGGATAGAGCACTGGGCCTAGAATCAAGAAGACCTGGGTTCAAATCCTGCCTTAGACACTTACTAAATGTGTGGCCCTGGGCAACTCCCTGAGCCTCACTTTCCTCATTGATAATATGAGAGTAATTCCACCCAAAGCACTTATTTCCCAAGGCTTTTGTGAGGATTGAAAGAGATGATGTATATAAAGTGAGTTGTAAACGTTAAAGAACTCTGGGAATGTCAGTTATCATTATTATTATTTTATTAAGTGACACTGCTGGTTATTGGCAGAGTTAAGGTTCAATGCCTGGTTCCTGGTTCCTGCTTCCAGGCCTCAGGCTTTTTCCATTAGCTCACACTTGTCTCTGTAAAGGAAGGCGGACAGATTCCGGGGGACTTAGGGCAATGCTGTCCCCTCCTCTTTCCCCATCCTGCCCCCCCCCCCCAACCCCCGCCATCATTAACCACAGACAGGAAGGTCCCATGACAAGGGACGGATGGGCCCCTGGGATCATCTCACCTGCTCTTCACCAACCAAGCCTCCTCAGAGGGACAAGCAGAGAATTCTGAGGCCCCCGTGCCCAGACAGTTTTGGCCACTCTGTGGCCTGTTCCTGGGCCTGAGAACAGCTGCTGGGACATCTGTGCTGTCCGCCCACCCCCATCGCCCCCACCTCGGGCTATTGCTGTATGGGCTCATCCCATGTCTCTTTATTTTGGGACGATGGCAGGACCTGGAGACTCCCCCGGGACCAGTCCCTTTGGATTGGAACTCAAATGAGAATTCGATTTTAGGGCTGGAAGAGTCATCCCCCCCAACCCTCACTTTACCGGTGAGTGAGCTGGCCGGAGGAGTAAAGGGACTTAGCCAAGGCCACCTTGGTCCTGCGGCTCAACCGGAAGGGCCATCAAAGGTCATCGTTTTACAGATCAGGAAACTGAGGCTCAGAGAGCTGAGTAAATTGGGATCATACAATCAGAGTTGGAAGGGATCTCAGAAACCCTCGATTTTACAGAAGCCAAGGCCCAGAGGGGACCAAAGGTGGGCTTGACCTCGGGCCAGTGTTCTTCCCATATGGAACTTTGCTTCCCAGCGAGGACTGAACCGTCCTTTTGGGGGACCCCATCCAACTCTGAGATTCATAGGCTGTAAGCTCTGGAGCAAGGAGGGAGGGGTCCCCAGAGGCTGGCTGGTCCAACCCCTCTATTTTACGAATGAGAAAACGGAGGCCCAGGGGTGAAGCCAGCCGTCCCAAGTTTACAGACCTAGCCGGTGTTCAAGGCAGGATTTGAACCCAGGATCTCTTTTCACAGTAGCACTCAGGCCTTTCAGGAGACCTATCTTGCTCCCTCTCTGGCGCACGGTCCAAGGTGACCACCACATGGCCAGCCGCGTGAGTCTGTGCAACAGGCCGGTCAGAGGAGGGAGGGAGGCTGAAGGACAGTTTATCTTACTCTATGTACAGATTAAGAAGACAGACAGAAGATGTGGTGATTGGCCTTTGCTGTAGACTAAAGCCCCGGGGCTGGGGTATTCCTGGCTGTACACAAGAGGCAAAGCAAAAGTGGCCTGGGGAGCCCCGTTCCGCCCGGACTTAGTAATAGCCCAGACACTTTTCTGAAGGACCAGTCCCGTGTGTCCCCAGGGAACTGGGCCCGGGGCCTCTAGTTTCATTGGCCAAGGAAGCCCCCTCTACCTGTGCAGGTAGCCACTCTTTGCCTTAGGCACAAAGGACATTCAGCTCCTCCATTACCCAGAGTAGAGAGAACCAGTCTATTCTGTCACACACGCACTCCAGCTGGGAGGGAGAAGGACCGAAGCAGTGGCGGGGACAGGCTGGGAGAGGCCAGGAAAAGAGTGCAAGCTCAGAAGTGAGAAGGGCTGGGCCACAGGCCCCCAGCTCTGCAGCCGGGAGGGGCCTCAGAGGGCTCCTAGTCCAATCTCCTCATTTTACAGACGAGGAGACTGAGGCCCAGAGAGATGAGTGACTCGCTCAAGGTCACACCGCTTCAGTGTTGGAAGCAGAGAACTCAGATCTTCTCCTGGTCCTCTCTTCCAAGAGCTGGGGGTGTGACTTTGGGTGAGTCATTTCATGCAGCTCTGAAAGGCTCTGATTCTAGAGAGCACAATGCAGTGGGGAACATAATTCACATCAAAGTTAGGGGATCCACTCCCCCTGCCCATGGAGGCTAGCCCAGGGGAGAGACCACAGCAAGCTGGGGCGGGGGGGGGGGGGCAGTGCCCCAGCAGACAGAGGGCCTGGGCTGTGATCTTGGCTCTGACCCTTACAATCTCCCTGACAGTTCCTCAGTTTCCCCTTCTAATAAGATAACTTTATGAGATGATGTCCAAGGTCCCTTTCTGCTCTAAGTCCTGTGAGCCCCCGATCTCCAGATGAGCAATGAGACAGATGGAATCTTCCATCCCATCCACGAGACCCAGGGCTCTGACTGGTCACCACACAGACAGGAGGGATGTGTTCGCTGGGCCGGGGCATTCATCTGGGGAGAGGGAGAGAAAAGTGGACGTGGGTGTGGAAGGAAGCTGGTTTAGAGGAGAACTTCCGTAAGCATAGGCAGCAAAGCACAGTGAAGAGAATGGTAGATTTGGAACCACCAGACCTGGGTTCAAATCCTGCCTCAGTCACCCCTGTGACTCTGGACAAATCACTAATCTCTGTGAACTTCAGCTTCCTTATCCGTGAAGTGGGGGAGGGTTGGACTAGTGGCCTCAGAGGTCCCTTCCGGCCCCAAGTGGATGAGCCTATAAAAGGCCGCCCTGGAGAGCCAGACCAGGAGCCAGGAAGTCCTGCTGCTGACACATAGAAGCAGTGTGATCCTGGATAAGTCACCCAACTCTAGGCTCTAGACACCTCCCTGAGACTGTAAATAGCAGAGACAGCACCTACCTGCCTCAGTAGAGGGAGTTTCCTCTTCCTAGAGTTCCTTTGACTATGAAAGCCCATTTCCTGCCCCCTGGGGACAGCCTCCTAATCCACCCTCACTGAAATGTTCCCTCAAAGTCTTTTGCTTGGTAGCAGGAATATCGTCCTGAAGCACTGAAACTCTTTTTTCTGATCCTTCTCTCAGCCAACCCTGCTTTTGCAAGATGGCCCCAGTGCACCCTGGGGCAGGGGAATGAGGTGAGATGAGCAAGATGCCATGGAGCAGTGCCCAGGGCTGTGCTTTGATTAATTGCATGTCCTAGCTGGCCACAGAAAAAAGAGCTGGCTCCCTATTGATAGAGCACTGAACACTCCCCCGGGTAACAGGGCTCCCAAGGGTCACCCACCCTTCCATGGAATGCAAATCTCCAGAATTAATTACTGTGTTTATTGTGCTATGATCTGCCATGGGTGTGTTTGGGATTTCTGCTTTTTTTACATTAATTTGCAGTTTCTCCAGGTCAGTTTTTGTTAGCAGTCCTTGTGGTGCTGAAAAACACATATATTCTTCGCCATTCCCATTCAGAAGTTGCACAGATTGGAAACTCCATATGACTCGGTGGTTGAATGTGACAACCCAAAAGCCACTGCGACCGTAGACTGTCAAGGACAAAGGAGCAATAGTCTTCTTGTCCTCTGCCACCTGCCTCTGTCAGGTCACACCTAGAGCACTGTGTTCGATTCAGGCTGCCCCGTCTTCAGCAAAAATGGAGAACACCCAGAGGAGAGTGACCAGGATGATGAAGGTTGAGGGGTCATGACACATGAGGGTCTTCTGAAGGAGCCGGAGATATTTAGCCTGAAGAAGACTCAGGGACATGAGAGTTGTCTTCAGAGGCAGCTTTTATACGGTGGAATCCTCAGGGCTCCATTAGCTAGAGAGTCTCCATCTTGGCGGTCTTCTGGATGAGCTAGATGGGGACCAATCCCGACTTTTTGGAAGGGATTCCTACTCTGGGGCAGGATCAGAGTCCTCCTGGCTGTGTGACCCTGGGCCAGTCACTTACACTCTCACTGCTTGTCTTTAAGACTAGGTATTCTAGGGGCAGCTAGATGGTGCAGTGGTTAAAGCACCGGCCCTGGATTCAGGAGTACCTGAGTTCAAACCCGGCCTCAGACACTTAACACTTACTAGCTGTGTGACCCTGGGCAAGTCACTTAACCCCCATTGCCCCACCAAAAAAAAAAAAGACTAGGTATTCTAGATACAAAGAAAGGCAAAAAATAGTCCCTGTCCTCAGGGGACTCACATTCCAATGGGGGGGAGATAACATGCAAATATACATAAGATGTTTACAGTGTAAATACTAGTTGCAGGATGAGATTTGAGGGGTTGCCTCCTCCAGGGTTCTCTATACCAAAAATCATAAGTCCTGCCCCACCCCATGATTACAGAGGAATTGGGTGGGAAGGCACTAGCCAGTAGGCCTCTTATGCAGGAGAAGCTAGAGATGCTATAGGGCAGAGGTGAGGAGGGAGGGCCTTACAGGCAGGGGGCACTGCCAGTGCCTAGGCATGGCAACTGCTGGGCTGGACCGTGTGTAAATGAGAGTAGCCTCACAGCCTTAGAAGAGGAGGCTGCCGCTGTTTCTGAAGCGCCACTCAAGGAGTCCCCACTGGATCCAGCAGATGTGGCACCCCCTTCTTCCACACTTTAGCCCTGGCCCCCCCAGCTCCTCCCCTAGGCCGCTTGTTACCCTTGTGACCTGTACAAGACCCTTCTCCTTCTCCTTCTCCTTTTCCTTTTCCTTCTCCTCTTCTTCTTGGCAGGGCAATGGGGGTTAAGTGACTTGCCCAGGGTCACACAGCTAGTAAGTGTAAGTGTCTGAGGCCGGATTTGAACTCAGGTCCTCCTGAATCCAGGGCTGGTGCTCTATCCACTGCACCACCTAGCCGCCCCAATTCTCTGTTTCTTCTGATGTAAAATAAGGGAGTTGGGCTAAACCAAATGCTTCCGAGGTCCTTTCCTTCTTCCTGGGATTTTTTTTTTTCTTGTGAAATCGCATTTCTTCATATTCGACATGCACCATTTGCAGTCTTTGGGAATTTTTCATTCAGGAGTGCTATGGTTCACTTTTATCTTATCTATAAAAAAAAGATATAATAAATATATAAATATTTATTAAATAAATAAATAAAAATAGAATAAAATTCTATTATTATATTAAATAACTATAATATAAATAAGATCTCAAGACAAAAATTAAAATTACTTAGAGGAATAAACTTTTCAAGTTCTACAGAGGTAGTTTCAAGAAATACATTTTCCATGATACATTTGTCAGATCAGGCACCAGTCATTCTGTCTTACTCACTAAATTATTCACTAATTACTTTCTTACTGCTAAGTCCCCTGAGCTCCTCTACTAGATCACACTGTTTGTGTCTAAGTCTCATTATCCTGTGTGCTTGAAAATCACAAAAATGTCCTCCTTTAAGACGGTCTGTTCTTCAGGCCTGTCCCTAATTTGGACAGACTTTCTGTGTCCATCAGTCTGGCTCCCAAGAAAGGTTTCCAGTAAGGAAGATTTACCCCCAGGATAAGAGAGGGCTTCAGATTCTCTGAGAGAGATTCCTTTGGGACCTCTGAGGCCCCAGCAGCTCTGTGATCTATGAATGACAAAAAGAAAAACAAAAAAAATTCCCTACCCGCCCTGCCCTCAAGAAGCTTACATTTTATCAGAAGGTATATTTGTATGTATGTGTGTAACTGATATCATGAAGGAGGCCTGCATTTCCTTATATTTGCATTAGCCAAAGCTTTGGTGTTTGGAATCTACTTAAAGCAGAGTAGGAGGGGATGGGCAGTGCCCAGGGTCCCAGGCACCCCAGCTGATAGCTCAACACCCTCTGGAGTGGTTGCAGTTTAAGAGCTTGGAGGGAAGGAAGCCCTAAGTATCACACACATGCACACACATGTATGCATACACCCTGCACACATACCCTGCTGAGTGTGCTTATCCCAGACCGTCATGACCCAGGGACTTATTTCTTTAATAATCCTTCCACCACTGCTTGTACACAATGACCGTGCCCCTGCGGGGGAAGGCCCAGACTGATGCCTGATGCCAGGGAATGAGGAGCTGGTGGCTAGGGGAGCACTGGGGGGGTGTTTATGGCTAAGCTGGGACAGGAATAAAAAGCCAAAGGACACTTCCTCTCGTCATTTCCTCTATGTTGAGAGCTGGAGACCCCCTCTAAGTCTCCCCAGCCTCCTACAAACTATGGCATCCCTGGGATTTGGGTTTATTTAGGACAGGGGCTGGGAGGGGTCATTGCCAGCAGGAGGGGAGTGTGATTCCTCATACTTTCCTCCCCCTGAGGATCCAGGTGAACCCTGAAAAGGGGAGCATAGCCAAGAGGCAGCTATGGTGGCCACAACCAGCTCTGAGCTGAATCTACTGCTCCACAGCAACTTAGTCTAGAGCTGGGAGAGACCTCAGAAGCATCTGGGCCAGCCCTTTTATTTATTTTACTCAGGAGAAGACCAAGGCTCAGGGAAGGAAAATGACTTGTCCACAGTCATACAGGAAGTAGGAGGCAAAGGTGGGGTTTGAACCCATGCCCTCTGACTCCAAGACCATTCCTCATTCTATGGCACCTCGCTGTCTTTAGATCTTAGGCTCCTGGGCCTGCAAAGACTTTAGGCTTCACTGCCTGGCACAAGGCCCTATAGATGAAAAGCACTTGATAAATGCGGAATTGAATTCAACTCCTTGGACCTTGGTCTCCCATCTGTATAAAAGGAAGGGGTTGAGCTAGGTGACCTCTAGGGTCCTTCCAGCCCTAGATAGAGGTGCCTAGGACCCAGTGAAGTGGAGATGATACAGAGTATAGGCCCAGGCAGAGAAGAGACTTACCCAAAGCCACACTCATTTCTTTTTTTTTTTTCAGGGCAATGAGGGTTAAGTGACTTGCCCAGAGTCACACAGCTAGTAAGTGTCAAGTGTCTAAGGCTGGATTTGAACTCAGGTACTCCTGACTCCAGGGCCGGTGCTCTATCCACTGCACCACCCAGCTGCCCAGCCACACACATTTCTACATGGAGAGCTTAACTGCCTTCCCACCTCCCTCCATAACGGGTTCCACCATCTTGGTCCAAAGTTGTGCCTTCCCTGTGATCAGGAGAGTCCCTGGGGCCACTGGTAGCTAGACTGAGACTCAGAGGGGAACCAGACAGGGGGCTTCCCCAGCTGGGGAATAATAACCCCAGCGTGGGGGTGGGGGTGGGGGGGCAGTAAACTTGTTCCTGGCTTGTTCTTGAGACCAGCTCCCTAACCACTGTTCCATACTGCCTCTCTTGAGGCTATCTTGAAAACCTTAGCTATAATAGGAGTTGTACTAGGGGTTCTTTGGGGGGTGTGGGTTGGACTCACCCTATGCCATTTTCTTCAGACCATGAAGCTTTACCACCACTACCCCAATATATGTATGTATGTCTATTTGGCCTCTGGGGTCTCTTTCAGCTCTAGGTCTGTGATCCTGAGTGAGCTTTTAATCTTTTGTTTTGTTTTGTTTTTTGTTGTTGTTGTTTTTTAATGAGGCAATTGGGGTTAAGTGACTTGCCCAGGGTCACACAGCTAGTAAGTGTTAAGTGTCTGAGGCCAGATTTGAACCCAGGTACTCCTGACTCCAGGGCCGGTGCTTTATCCACTGCGCCACCTAGCTGCCCCGAGCTTTTAATCTTTTGATACCTTCTTGTTGGAGGGAACTGGGCAGGGTCAGTCTAGAGGAAAGAAGCCTCCATTGGGACAGAGAGTGGTCTTCCAGCATCGGGTGGGCGGTTGGTCTTGTTCTGCAGGGTTCCAGAAGCAGGTCAGCATTATGAAGAGGCCCCTGTGGCTCCATGTCAGGTAAACTGGACCATTCAAAGTGTCCAGAAGTGGCGTGGGCACCCCTCCCTTGGAGGGCTGCCAGGCGAGCCTCAGCATTCGCTCGTCCACGTCCTAGCTGGTGGTTCCTTTAGCAGGTGTGTTGGGGCAGGGGGCTCGGAGCTCCATCTCAGCCCTGAAATTCGGCGATCCTGTGAACAGGCAGCTGCTGCCCCATAAGGCTCTCTGATCTGTCATGTTTGGGAGATGTTTACAAATGCTTGTGGGTCGATTGAACGCAGGCTCTGTTTCCAGATGTTAGGTTGGGGGATGCTTGGATTTGCAGCAAACTCTCCGGTCCTTCATGGTCTGCTGTCCCCTGCTGCTCAAGCAGACTTGGGCCTCAAGCAAGGAGGGAGTGAAGGCTAGCCATGGGGGGAGCCAAGTGAAAATATCCTGAGGAGTGACTCCCTCAAAGCTCCTCGGCCCATGGAGGGTGGAAGGAAAATCTCTCCCCAGGCAGGGGGGAGGGGCTTTCTGTGTATTATTTCCCCCATTTGATGGGAACCCGGAGCCAAGGGGAAGGACCTGCTGAGGTCAGAGCCAAGAATAGAGGCCCCGGCTCCTGAGTCCAGTCTAAAACTTTCCCTCTTTGGGTTGACTTCAGCCGTTTGTTTGCATTTCTGTTGGGGGTGGACAGGGAGAGAGAACTTAGACTCCTGGGTCCCAGGCCTTTGCCACTTGGTGCTGTTCAATTCAATTCACCAAGCATGCATTAAACACCTGCTGTGTGCACCTTAGGCCTGGGTAGGGCACAAAGGAGAGTGCTGAAGTTTGATCCCTCAATTAAGCATTTATTAAACTCTTCCTGTGTGTATATCAATGGGGATGCCAAGGCAAAAGTGAAATGAAAAGTCTTCATTCATCTACCTGGTCTTTAGGACCTTTTCAAGGGTAGGCTGGGATGAATGGGGAGAACAAAAAGGGGCTCCAAATTGAGAGGGAATGTGGTATGGTGGGAAACAGCTCTGAGTGTGTCATCGGGAGATCTGGGTTTGAATCCTATCATTTATCCCCTGTGACACTGGCCAAGTCATTTCAGCTCTGTAGGCCTCAGTTTCTTCTTTGGTAAATTGAGCAGGTTGGTGAGATAGACTTAGAGACCTCTTTCCATTGTCACTCTCTGACCCTGTGATCCTAAGGCAAGGGGCAGGGAGTTAAGAGAGGATGCTGGGATATGGGCACAGCAGTGGCCTGGGGATGTAGTAAGCCCCCTCTGGAGGCCGAAGTCCTGACTTCAAGGGCTCTCCTGAACCCTTGGGTATGGTTCCCAGGACTCCCCGATGCCACCCAGGCATTTCAGCCATACAATTTACACCATCTGATTGATTTTCCCAGTCCTGCCTAGGGCTACAAGGCAAGGGATTTGCTATTAGAGGCATAGGGTCTTCTCCCCTTGAGGCAGACTGGGCGGCCGTGCCAGTGTAACCTCAGATTTAAGTTCTACCGACCCACTTGATTTGGAAGCATTGGTAAAAGCTGGGGCACCCAGATAGAAAGCAGGTGTGTCCCTGTGCTGCTGGGACCCAGCCTGGATGGGACAGGGGAAGAGTCCTCCCCTCCAGTTGCCTGGACCTCCATCCCAGCCCCCGGCCCCGAGGCAGTGTGGCCTCCGGGGCCCCTCTCTGCCACATGCCCTCCCTACTGCAAGAGCAGGCCAAGCCTCGACTGCTGTGTTGGAGGCTTTGAGAGGCATCTTCAAGGGCATATGTATGTGTGAGTGCGTGTACACGTGTATACACACACTTTTTCTCTCCCCAGTAGATTAGAAGTTCTCTGAGGACAGACTCTTGCTTTTGTCTTGGGAACTCCAGTGTTTGCACACAGTAATCACTTAATGTGTGCTCATTGATTAAATGATGGTGGTGTTATCGCTTCAGGACTAGAAGGGACCTCAGAGACCATGTAGCCCTACCCTCTCATTTTACAGATTGGGAAACTGAGGCTGAGAGGTGCAGTGACTTTGCCAGGGTCACAGGAAGTGACAGAGAGAGCAGCCGGCCCCAGGTGCTCCGGCTCCCCGGCCAGTGCTCTTGGCCGCTCGTTTCCAGTCATGGGCAGCCTCACACTGACCGCCTGATGGCCTCAGTGGTTTTCCCTAGCACGCTATGGGGGGAGGGGGGAGGGCAACACTTGTCTCACTTCCTCTCAGGCAGCACTGACTTCACCTCCCAGAAAAAGCCTAGTTGTGAATTCATTCATTGTCCAGCCCAGCCCAGGTCAGGAAGGGCCCAGGGGACCGTCCCGCCCTCCCCCCCTGCAGCGATCTGGGGGCCCTGGTGATGGTGTTGGGGGGACATCTCAGAGCCATCCCCTTCCCCTATTTCAGCTAGCCCTGCCTCCACTTCCTGAGTCAGACTGATTGTCAGCCTGCTCCCCTCCCTTTCCCCCTTCCCCTTCCCCTTTCCCTTCCCCCCTCTCCCCCCCTGCCTGCCACACACTCTCTCTCTCACTCTCTCACACACACACACACACATACACACACACACACTCTCTCTCTCTCTCTCTCTCTCTCTCTCTCTCTCTCTCTCTCTCTCTCACACACACACACACACACACACACACACACACACACACACAGGCTCTGGCTGCCTGGGCTGGGCTCTCCCACCACTGGCTCCTCTCTCTATAGCTGCCCCATCCTTGGGGAGAAGAGACCTTTTGTTATTCAAATCACACACTTCTGGCTCTGCCGCTGCTGCTGCTGCTGCTGCTGCTGCTGGCGGCTTGGGTGCACCAGCCCGCTGCAGCCATTGGGATCTGAAGATTTCTTCTTCCCTCTCCCTCTCCTCCCCGGCCCTCCCAGGGTGGCTCTTGGCCTCTCCATTCAGCTGATTTCTGGATTTCCTCTCTCAGGTGGGGGGCAGGCGTGGGGGGGACTGCTTTCCGGAGCTGCCAAGGGCCCCCTCCTCCCCACTCCATCCTTCCCTTCCCCATCCTGCCGCCCCCCCCCCTTTCTGTGTGCTGCTGCAGCTCGCGGCTTTTTAATCTCCCCCCTCCCTCCACCCCCGTTGCCCTCCCCTGCCGTTCTGCCAGTCCGGCCTGGGTCCTGCTGCTTTGCCCAGCTCCATGGGAGCGCCGAACTCCACGGCAGGCTCTCCCTGCCCCTCTGCCCGCTAACATGGCACTGCCAGCACCCAATTAACCAGGAGTAGCAGCTTTGGGGGAAGCAGGAATCTGGTCCGCCTCCCGGCTCCAGACTCGGTCATGGATGTGAGCAAGATGGTAAGTGAGCCGAGGTGCTCCAGCCACTGACCCCCCCTTCCCCTCACTTCCCAGCCCCCCCATTCTGGAGCTCCCTCCTGTGATCAATGAAAGTTTCTTTATTGTTGATCCCTGCCTCTCTGGGGCCCCAGCTCCCAGCATGTGGGAGGGAAGAGAAAGTGGAACTGGGGAGGCAGAGGGGAGGTGGGAAGGAAGCGGGGTCTCCCGGCTGCTTCCTAGTCTACTGAAGAAAATCTCTGGATCTTAAGGAAAGGGATGCCCCAGGGTACAGCCCAGGTAGGATCCTCTCCTCCGCCATAGGGGGGATCGCTCCAGGGCTGCCCAGGGAAATGGAGATTCCCAACCAAGCCGTCTGACTGTCCTGTAGCTATGAGTAAAGCCTAACAGGTTTGGAAGGTTGGGGCGAAACTCAGCTCTCCCTGGGCCCAACACACCTGCTTCAGGTGCATGGGCAGAGAGCACAAGGTGGAGGCACCCCGTTAGCGTAGCCATAGAACAGGGAAGGCTAGAAGCTCTAAACTTGGAAAGACCAAGGCTAGAGGGAGGGGCCGGGGGGGCAGACCGAGGGCATGGAGAGGGAGGGAGGGCAGACATCGCTGAGAGAACTAAGTATGGGCACGCTCGTCCAAGCCCTGCCTAGAGCAGCCTGAGGACCTGCTGGGTCCCTCATCTTCTTCCACTTCCAGCCCCTGCAGGAATTCAGATCACCTCCGGAGAGATACACTTCCCCTCAGGTCCAGGTACCCAAGTATTCGCCGCTCTGCCCTCCTCAGAACACCTTTGAGTGCAGAGCAGGTGTTCAGTACGGTTGTTAATTGATTCCGGGCCCTTCGGAAGTGCTCAGGCACCCCTCCCTCCCACCCGCCGCAGCAGAAAGCTAATTTGCCATATGTGCTCCTGGGCTATCTCAGTGTGGGTGCGACATTCAGCCAGGGGTCCTGCCTTGCTCCCATTTCAGATGCCCTGGGTGAGAGGGAAGCTGCTTTTGTCCCCCTAGCCCATGCCACATTGCAGACACTTTAGGGATGCCTGTTGATTGACTGATCAATCCCCTCCAGGTGGGGTGGAGTCCTGGACTGGGCGCCTCTGCAGTCCACGGACCAGCCTGGATGGGGACCGGTGAGGACTCGGCTGGCCACAGTGCTTGGCCTTTTCGTTGGCCCCCAGAGACACAGTAGGATTGTTTATACCCCCTGGCACCCAGTAGTGGGGGTTGGGGTGTGCTTTCAGGGAGGTATTGCTGTCTCAGATATTTTTGGCCAGGATTAAATCCGGCTTCCTAGGAAGGTCAGTATTCCAGGGCAGGGCTGGGCAGTGATCACCAGGGAACAGTCCAGGCAAATTTCTGTCGGATCAGGTTACGGGGGCTTAGCCCACTTGCTCTTTGGCTTCCTTTGCCCTCCCCCTCCCTGCCTTAGAAAACTGCAGAGTAGGGGGCGGGCCCCTGCCCATTGTCCTAAGGGGCAGATGATCCCTATCCCCCCCCCCACACACACACACCTGCGGGAATAGGAAGGGGGGTGGTGCTAGAAAGGGGAGGGGGTGAGGACAGAGTGGCCAATAACGAGCTATTCAGGGGGGAAGGGCCAGACCTAAGTCTCTGTGGACCCTTAGCTGGCTGTCATCTGCCTGGCACAGTGGCAGGTGAGATGCCCTGGCCAGGCATGAGCTGGCAGATAGGGGTGACTGTTCTTACCTTCGTTCCCCAGGGGCCTATGGGGAAAAACAGCATGAAGAAGGACCCCCCCAGGCCTTTGAGGATAGTTAGAATGCTCTCAGCCTCAGAAAAGAGGCCCCTGAGAAACTGCCAGGCATCAGGTTCCCCTTTCCCTGGGCATGAGGGGCATACGTCGGGCACCTGCTGCTTTCATGGCCTCTGGATCCCATCCCCCAGACAAATGACTGGCAAGTGTCCAGCCAACAGATGGGGGTGGCACGGGAGCCACTCTGTGGCTTTATTCATTGTCCCTTTATTAATTGCCATTATTCAGTTAATACCTGCCATAAGGGGAAGATGAGGAAGCAGAGAAGAGTCTCTGCCCTGGTCACAGCCCCCAAATCTAAAGTCTAAAGAAAAACACAAGCAGGGACACCGTGTGTGGGATGGCAGCCCAAGGGCAAGCAGGAGCAATCCTGGAGGCCTTCCTGGAGAGTGAGGAGAGATGGAGAGGGGGCCTCGTAGACTGGGGTGACAGGGAAGGCAGAGGCGCAGAGACAGGGACGCCTCCAACACCGCCCAGGGAGGCTGGCCCGGCTTTTTGGCAGACACTTCAGGTCCTGGGAATGTGGGACAGACACAGGGGACAAGGTTCCCGGGACCAGGCTCGGGTCGGCCCTGATGCAGCAAACTTAGTCTAGCAGAAGGATCAAGTCCCAGAGGCCACGGAGGGCCCGGGTAAGGGGTGAGCCTCAAGAAGCAACGCCGGCCTCCCCGTGGAGACCTTAGGATTCTGGATTTAGAGTTGGAGAGGACCTAGCCCAACCCCCTCCTTTTACAGAGGGGGCAACAGGCCGGGACAGCGGCAGCATCTTGGGATAAGAGATCTGGACCGGGAGAGGTTCTCAGGGGACCTCCAGTGCACCTCGCTCACTTTACAGTCTAGGAAACTGAGGCCCTAAACAGAACCACACCAGGGCTCCTGAAAGTACCACTTAGCTCCGCCTCAGCCCCAGCTCCACTGAAGGTCTAAGTGACTTGACCCTTACTGGGTGGGGCGGCAGAGGCGGGGCTGGATTCCTCTCATCTTTATTTCCTCTTTCCCTGCTTTATCTTGGGGAGAGAGGCAGGTGCATTCTCCAAGGATTTCATTCGTAGGGTCTCCCACCCCTTGTGGAGCAGCCCTATAGTTTGGGGCCCAGACAAAGGTGATATCATATGCTCATCAATTATTCAGCTGTCAGGAGCCCAGCCTGGAATCTGTCATCCCAAGCTGTTTGTAAAGAGCACATAAAGCCTGAAGCAAGAAAACCTTCCCCATCCAGGCATGCTCACTGGGGTGCTGTCAGCCTCTTCCTGAAACCCTCCCCAATTCGAGGAGTGTCCCCCCCATCATCCTTCTTTAGACGCAGACCCCACTATCCTCATCCCTGTCCAGCAGCCTTAGTCTACTACTGCAGCCATAGCTGAGTGTGTTCCCTCAAGCAGAGGAGGAACCCCCCCAAAAAAATCCTCCCCCAAGTGCCAGCATTTTGGACAGCATCCTTGGTGGAGCTCAACCCAACTCCTGATGAATGTGATAGGAAGCGAAGGCAGCCAAATTCCTCTCCCACCAGCCCCTCTGCTCTAGAAAAGCCCCAGGGAACCATGAAAAGCTGCCTTCTGATTGGCCGGTTCCATCCAAAGCGTGGACCAGTTTTCCCAAGGCTGGTCCTCTTCTTGCATCAGGGTACAAATGGCCGGGGACAATAGTCTCACCATCTGGTAGGCCTGCTGAATTATTGATTAGCCTGTGATATCACCATGCCCTGGCATCACTGGTCTTTTTTATGTGGGCCACAGGATTAAAACAGACGTGGTTTCTGCCCACAAAGACCTCATGTTCTAAAAAGGGAGACAAGATAGAGATGTAAGCCAACCCGAATTTCATTAAGGAGAAAGGTTGGCTCCCAGGTTGTGCATCCAGGTTCAAGGACGGTAGAGAGTCATCGGGAACCATTGTGGCAGTGGTGGTTGTGAATTGTGATTTAAAGGGTGGTCTCAAGGGAACCTCTTTGATTCCCTAAACCTCAAGTGACTGGGAGGTTACAGGAGTGAGGAGAAGACATTTCAGCTCATAAGATGATGGCATTTGAGCTAAAAGGGGAGCCATCTTCTCCCCCTCCTCACTTTACAGATAACAGAACAGACCCAGAGAGATCAAGTTATTTGCCCAAGGTTACAGAGTTGGTGAGGTTCCAAGGTGGGATTTGAACCCAAGTCCTTTAACTCCAGAGCCACTTAGAACATGTCTACCTCCCATTGAATGATGACATTAAAGAAAATACACCAGTGTATTGGAAAGAGTGCCAACCCCAGCATCAAAAGACCCGAGTTTAAGCCCTGGTCTGACCACCTGTAATTGTATAACTTTGGGCAAATCACTTAACTCAGCCAATCAGTTTCCCTGAATCCAGCCCCCATTACACATCCCCTCGTTGTCCACAGTGACTCAGATATCTCTAAAAACTTAAGAACAATATTTTTAATGGATGCCAAGTACTCGTAATCTCCGAGCTATGGCAGCCTCCCAGGGGGAAAAAAAATGTGAGTCATGTGGGAACAGGCTGAAATCCTCACCTTACTGCCTACTACTAGAACTGTCCTAAGGATGTTCTCAGGAAGCTGGCGGAAGATGAGCTGGCAGCCCAAGGCACAGCTGATAATCTCTTAGCTTGGAGCCCAGAGGAGAGCATGCCCTCTCCTCCTCTTCCAAGTTGACAACTCTTGGGGATGGATGGATGGATAATTAGCAATATTCATTGTTGCTCCAGAGAGCAAGGTTGTAGGGTTACAACAACTGGGAGGCTGACCTTGACCCAATAGAAAGAGCTTTGCAATAACTCAAGCTACCTAAAAATGAAATGGGCTGCATTGTAAAGTAGTGAGCTCCTTGACACTGGAAGTATGAAAGCATCAGGTGGATTTAGATCTCTAAGGATGCTATAGAGATGGGGGGCTCCTTCATTGGGAGAGAAGTTGGGTTGGATATCTAATAAGGTTCCTTCCAGGGGGCAGCTAGGTGGCACAGTGGATAAAGTACTGGCCTTGGATTCAGGAGGACCTGAGTTCAAATCCAGCCTCAGGCACTTGACACTTAACTAACTGTGTGACCCTGGGCAAGTCACTTAACCCTCATTGCCCTGCCCCCCCCCCAAAAAAAAAGGTTCCTTCCAACTTTGAGATGTGATCATTCACTCGTTACACTTTGGGGTGTGTGTGTGTGTGTGTGTGTGTGTGAGAGAGATTGACTCCTTTTTTACATCATTGGCATTTCCCATTGATTCCACACACCCCTTTAAAAACCAAAAACCCTCTCTCTTGTAACAAAGAAATCCTATTAAGAAAACAAATGGCCACACTGGCCATGTCTGACATTTGCCGGGTTCTGTTTACCACCTTCCTGCCAAGAGGCAGTAGACATTTCACCATCAGTTTTCTGAAGTCACAACTGGTCTCTGCAGCGATCGGTGTTCTGCTGTCATTCAGTATTGCTTTTTTTTTTTTTTTTTTGGTGAGGCAATTGGGGTTAAGTGACTTGCCCAGGGTCACACAGCTAGTACGTGTTAAGTGTCTGAGGCCGGATTTGAACTCAGGTACTCCTGACTCCAGGGCCGGTGCTCTATCCACTGCGCCATCTAGCTGCCCCAGTATTGCTTTTTTTTTCTATTATTGTGGTCTGATTCTTCTGGCTCTGCATAGATCAGTTCATTTAAGTTTTCCTCAGTTTCTCTGATTTTTTTCATGTTCGTCATTTCTTATGACTAATAGTACTCCGTTTCATTTCATTTACATACCACAATTTGTTTAGCCATTCATTCTTTGCTACCACAAATAGCAATGATTTGAGTGTTTTTATAAGCATTAATCAACATTTATTAAGCGCCTATTATGTATTGGGTACTGGGCTACGCTTTGGGTATACAAAGAGAGACCAAAGACAGTTCCTGCCCTCAAGGAGCTCCCAGTCTAATAGGGAGATGATGTGCCAAGTGAGCCCTATCCATTGTCTTTGACCTTCTTGGGGGTAAAGTGATATGCTTAGTAGCAATATCACTGAGTCAAAGGTTATATACAATTTAATGAGTTTTGTGAGTAATTTCTTACTATATTCCAGAGAAGTTGGACTGTTTCTGTGTAGTGACTGAACTTAGTCACCAAACCTGAACTCAGATCTTTGCCCACACTTTCACTTGCCACCTAGGTGACCTTGGGAAAGTCATTCCTCCTTCCTCAGCCTTTGTTTCCCTCTCTGAGCCAGGAAAGGGTTGGATCAGGTAGCATCTGAGAGCTATGGTGTTGCTAGACAGTAGTTTGTGGGAAAGACCCATGGGCTCTCGGCAGACAAAAATGTTGGTATGATCTTGGGTCATGTTGATGCTTCTGTCATCCAGAGTGTCCAGAACCAGGCAAGGGATTATCCCCAGTCGGACTGCATTGGGACCATGTGTTCACAGTTCTGAGCACCATGTGGATGAGATGAAGTGTGTCTAGAGATCAGGAACAAGCCAGAAATCAAACAAGGCTTAGGAGGGGCCCACAGTGGTCAATGCCCTCCAATGTGTATGGGGTCTTTAAATGACCCCAGATGGCAGAACCAGGAGCAGTGAGTGACGGGAGTCACAAATAAGCAAAATTGGATTTTATCTCAGGGAAACTTGCCTTAGGGTGAGAGCCAGCTAGCAATTATTTCCTCCCCACCTGTGTCCTTCTCCCCAGAAATGGAATAATCCCAGTCCTAGATGGTAGATGACAGGACCAGAGCACCTGCTCTCCTGGAGGCTGGCCCCAGCCCGGACAAGAGAACTCCATCTCCTGTGCAGAAGTAGCCCAAGATAGATAGCAATCTCTGGGGAAAGGCCCAGACTTTGGAATCAGAGGACCTGGGTTCAAATCCTGCCATTGACAGACACTACTTGTGTGACTTTGGGCAAGTCTGGAGCTCAGTCTCCTCAGGCCTTTGAGGTCCCACTTCTCCATCTATGATTCTCTGAGGCTAAGACACTTTCTCTAGGACCCAACTGCCTCATCTGTCAAATGAAGGATGGGAGGAAATTGTCCCCGATGGCCTGTGAGGCGGGTGCTCTCCAACTGCATGTCCTTTTATTCTCTTTCTCTGCTGCTCCAATGAGAATCTGGATTTGTAGGGGATTTTGACCCACAGCCAGATTCACGGGCTTCCCCAAGAGCAGGGGGTGGGAGGGACCTCAGTGGGTAGCTGGGGGAGAATTAGACTCATTTCAGAATCCTGTTAACAGGATTGAAGGGCCTTCTGGTCTGAGGGAGAAGCATTTTATGTGGCCCACAGGCAAGAGTAAGGGCAGATCACATGGATGGATGGGTGGGTGGACGGATGGATGGATGGGTGGACGGATGGGTGGATGGATGGGTGGATGGGTGGGTGGACGGATGGATGGATGGATGGATGGGTGTGTGGGTGGATGGATGGGTGGATGGATGGGTGGATGGGTGGGTGGACGGATGGATGGATGGATGGACGGACGGACGGACAGACGGACAGACGGATGGATGAATGGATGGATGGGTGTGTGGGTGGATGGATGGATGGATGGATGAATGAGTAGATGGATGGATGGGTGGATGGATGGATGGATGAATGGATGGATGGAGGGATAGGTGGGTGGGTGGATGGACTCATGGATGCATGGAGGGATAGGTGGGTGGGTGGATGGACTCATGGATGCATGGAGGGATAGGTGGATAGATGAATGGGTAAGCAGGTAGATTTGCTTAGCTGATAGTGGAATGCAGGTGAAGTGGAGGTGGGAAGGTGGGGAAGGGGTAATTGGGGAAGAGAAAGACTCATTGAAGCACTTTCAGTAGAACCAGGACAGGAGCCCAGCAATCTGCTTCTTTAACTAAGCTGTGCAAGCCTTTGATATACTTAGCTGGTCTAAAATCCAGCTCTAGAAAGCACACCCACCTTATTTTCAATGGCCACAGTCACCAGGAAGTTCCTCTTTCTTACATACAGGTACAACTAGGTAGAGGGAAATAGCCTCATATAATGGAAGGAAGCCATGACTTTAGAGGACCTGAGTTCAAATCCCACCATTGACATTTAGTGCCTAATTGAGCACGTCACTTCCTCTCTAGCCTTTCATTTCTTCATCTATGAAATGATGGGAGGGGCAGCTAGGTGGTACAGTAGATAAAGCACTGGCCCTGGATTCAGGAGAACCTGAGTTCAAATCTGGCCTCAGACACTTAACACTTACTAGCTGTGTGACCCTGGGTAAGTCACTTAACCCTCATTGCCCTGCAAAAAAATTTAAAAAATAAAATGAAGGGGTTAGACTAAGTGGCTTCTAAGGTTTTTTCTAAGTGTGATCCTATAACCTAATCATGGCTTAGGGGGGAAATGAGCTGAGAATTCACTTATTTAGAGGCAGGATATCTCTGATTGGGTCAGTTGGGCCTCTTTGCTTGGGGCCAATAGCTATGGACCTTATTGATGGGGTAATATTAAGATCTGTCTCTGCTGTAGTACTCTGGCATGATCTCTTTGGAAAGGATAGGCAGCACACAGCTTTCTCCCTGGCCCCAACTAACTCCCTCTCCATGTACCGTCTGTGGTGTTGAATCTGGGAGTACCGGAAGGTGGTACCAGGAAAAGTGCAGGGGAGAAGTGGCCCTAAGTTGGTCAGTTTCCGTCCATAACGTTCAGCTTCATTGACCACAGGAGCATCCGATGAAGGGCAAGGTAACACTAATGCCTGGTGCTCGAAAGCTTACAAAGCACTTTCACGACCATTATCTCATTGGATCCCCATAAAGATGCCCTTGGGGACCGGCCTTCCAAGGGTCAGTCGTTGGCACAGGCTCAGAAGGATGTTGGCAGGAAGTCTCAGACTCCAAACTGCTTCCAGTGGGGGATCTCAGAGAAGCCTCATGTTGGGAAGGCCTTTGGAGGGGATGGAGCCCAATGCTCACTGAAGCCTGTCCTCCTTGTCCTGACTATGTCAATGGGCGTGGCACCCCAGGGGGGCCAGTCCTACCCTTACCCAGAGAGAAAGTAAAATAATTCTGTCGTGTACATGCGTGGGCACTCAACAGCAATTGAGGGCAGCCCTGCTGGCTGGACTGAGCACCTCCCAGGGAACAGGACGTGCAGCCTGGCCTCTTGCTGGGAGAATGGAAGGGACTCCTTGGGAGAGGTCCTTGGTCACGCTAACCCTAGTAATCAGGAGAGGTGATCAGCAGGACTGCTGACCCCCTTGCCCCCACCCCAAAAGCCATTCTGTGACTTAAGCAGCAGATCGCTGTCTGTGCATATGTGTGAGAGAGAGAGAGAGAGTGTGTGTGTGTGTGTGTGTGTGTGTGTGTGTGTGTGTGTGTGTGTGTGTGTGTGTCCCCGCCGCTCACAGGTGCCTTGCACTAGGATAGCTCAGAGACCGGCACTATGGAAGTCAGTCATTCCCTGGAAAAGGACAAGTCTCAGCTGCTGGTGCCCTCCATCCCTCCCTCCCAAACTACCCAATACTGAACAACTTGGTGTGTGGCGATATCTGTGTCCTTCATCTCCCTACGTTGATGCTGCATACATCTATGCCCTTGTTGACTCCCCGTTAGAAGGGAAGCTCATTGGGAGAGAGGGTTAATGTCCTTCTTTAGATTTGTCTGCATAGCATCTGATGTAGTGTGTGACCCTTAGGAGGGCTGCTTGATTAGAAGAAGGGACTGCCATGAGGCAGGAGAGCATGGGACCTGGGCCAGGTAGGGTTTAGGTTTATGGAGGAGAGATGGCATGTTGCAGTGGAAAGGTAAATGGAATTGAGTCAGAGGAACCACGTTCAAATCCTACCAACTTGTGTGTCCTTTGGCCAATCAGTTAACTACCGTCTGTGAAATGAGGGGGTATGGATAGTTCTTCCTCTATGGTAAGAGGAAGGAAAAGTGAGTGATCATGGTGGGAAATCTTGTGGAATGGCCGGGATGCCCATCAGTCACTTCCCATGACCTACCTTTCCACCCTACACACCAAAGCTACGGGGAGTTTCACACTCACACATACACACTCCCACAATCACACACACTCTTCCTTCCTCAGCTTCTTTGCCTTCCAACCCTCCTGGGGCCCTTTTCTTTCCCTCCCCCAGGGGAAAGAGTCTGCTCAGGAAGCAGAAGTGCGAGTGTTGACCTTAGTCATTTCTGAAAGTGTCATCACATCCGGCCTAGGGCTGTGGTCACAGGTGGTAGATGCTGCTGAGGAGCCCCAGGAGCGGCCACTCTTCAGAAAACTAGTTCAGCCATTCCTGTCCACTGAGTGACCACTCAGGGCCACGACCCTGGGAACCTTTGGCTCCAATAGGAAGAGTGTTGGATGTAGATCCACAGGATGTGGGTTCAAATCCCACACTAGTCACTTACTACTGCCCCCCTCCCCCCCCATGGAGCAAATCACTTTCCCTCTCTGGCCTCAGCATCTTCATTTAACTCTGACCCTGAGGCTTGGATTCTAATCCTAACCTTGCTGTTGTGTGACCTTTGGCATCAGCATCCATCTGGGGGCCTCAGTTTACTTATCTGTAAAATAAAAAACTGGCCTTCCAGGTCTCTGAGGGCCAAAAGCTATGACCCCATGAGGCAATACCCCGCAGAGCTCCTGCCTCCCAAGAGCTCAAGAAAATGCCCAGGCAGTTAGCAACATTTACTTGATTTTGTTGTTTAGCTGTTTTTTATTTGTTTCCAACTCTTTATGACCCTGTTTGGGGTTTTCTTGGCAAAGACGCTGGCGTGGTTGGCCATTTCCTTCTCCAGCTCATTTGACAGATGAGGAAACTGAGTCAAACAGGGTTCAGCGACTTGCCCAGGGTCACACAGCTGGTAAGTGTCTAAGGGCCAGATTTAACTGCGAGAAGAGCTGCCTTCCAGACTCCAGGGCCGGCGCTCTCTCCACTGTGCCCCCAGGCCACCCCATTCACTTGATAGACTGTGCCTTCTCTACATTTTGCCAGCCCCTGCACACGATGGTCAGTTAAAGGGGCATCACTCCTAAGAAGTAGGTAATGTAACTATGATCTCATTTTATAAAGAGGAAACCAAGACTAAGAAAGCCAATCATGTGACTTGCCCAAGGCCAGAGCTAAGATGTGAAGCTGAGCCTTCAGCCTCTGACTTCTCTGCCCTTCCCATTGGAACGGAGAGTGGGGTAAAGCAGAGCTCAGAAGCTTACCAGGGGTCAGGATAGAAGGGAGGGCCTGAGCTGGGCCCTGTCACTGCCTTGGCATGTGGCCTTGAGCTAGAGGCATCTTGGGGGGCTTCCATGTCCTCTATTCAAAGAGAGACTTAACCAGATAATTTCTCTTTCTTTTTGTGTGTATTATTGTGGGGGGGGGTGTTTTGACATCACAGTTACTTCTGGAAATATTTGTCCTTCCCCTTGAGAATCAAACCCTCCCTTTTGATCAAGAAAAGCAGTTAAACAAAAGATATCCAGCCCAGTGACTGCGTCCGAGAGTGTATGCACAATGTACCTTCCTAGTACCCACTTACTACCTGGATGCTGTGAGGAGGGTGTGTGTTTCATTATTGGTTTTCCAGTAACATTTTTGGGGTTTTCTTCTTTCTTTAAAAAAAATATTGATTTTTTTGGTTTTGTTTTACATCAAGGTTATTTTTGAAAGAAACAAATCGATAGCCCCTTCCAAATTGAACCCTTCTTGTAACAAAGGGGAAAAAATTCAGCACAAAACATGTAATACAAGCAATCCCATCTGAGGAGTCATTTAATCTCCCTCATCCATAAAATGAAGGTGGGGTGGACTATTGGCCCCCGAGGTTCCTTCCATCTCCAGAGCTAAGATCCTATGTGTCCTGCTTGTCCCCCTTCTCTCTGCTCTGGGGCAGGAGATATTTGTATAATCGGCTCCCCCAGGAGCTTCTCTGGTTTTTTTAATTACTCCCAGTTGGGCTTCCTGTTCATGCTCTTTGTTTGCGTTCTGTAGTCATTGAGTCAGATTATTTTCTCCTTCTGCTTACATCACTTAGTATCAGTTCATAGAAATCTTCCGACACTTCCCTGAATTCCTCACACTCATCATTTTTTATGGCATAAGAACATTCCATTACATTTATTAATTGCACCAAATTCATTCCTGATTCCTTCTGCCTCTGAACCACAGTCTGTGATTCTGTCCCTGGGCCCTGCAGAGGGGCTGGACTGGGATCTGGACAAATGGGCTTTGCCCAGGTTCAAGAATCTCTGGACACTGCCCTAGCCCAGGATGTTGCCCCTTCTGCTGATGCCTTAGAAAAAGAGGTGTCATGAGCCCTCTGCCTGGCAGGGTTTAGCTCAGTTTGCTACCCAGACTGAGTAGATGGAGTGAGCTCTATCCCTAGGACAGCTTGGGATTGGAAGGAGTGTGTCCAGGGCGGGAAATGTCTTCAGAGTATTTCATGTGAAAGAGGTCTCCCCCTGTTCTGCTTGGCCCTGGAGGGCAGAACCAGGAGCAGTGGGTAGAAATTATAGATACACAGATTTAGGCTCCATGTAAAGATTTTCCTAATGATTAACACTGTCCAGCAGGGCAGTGGCTTGTCCTGGCGGGCAGTGGGTGTCATCTCACTAGATATCTCCAAGCAAAGACTAGGGGCTGACCGGAGGGGAATGTTGTATGAAGGTTTCCATCCATGTGCCATCTGAGGTACCCCAACTCAGAGATCCGGTGGTTTGGGGAGGCAGCCTTAGCTACACAGGGACCATCCTGGCCTGGCTGAGCTGATCCAACTCTGGGTCTGTCCTTTCTGGATTTCTAGTCTTAACCAAGCTAAAGAATGGTATCATCTAAGGGCCTCCAGTTGTTCTTCCATGGGCCTGCCTGGAAGATGCCCTGGCATCATTAGTTGGTCATGCCATCTCTTCATGCTCAAGGCTGCCTACCAAGGATCCCCAAGTGTTCCAGGATCCAGGATGTCCTCAGGATCTGTTTCAGTGGGCAGAAATCACTTTCCAAAAAGTTGTCTGGGGGCAGCTAGGTAGCACAGTGGATAAAGCACCGGCCCTGGATTCAGGAGTACCTAAGTTCAAATCCAGCCTCAGACACTTGACACTTACTAGCTGTGTGACCCTGGGCAAGTCACTTAACCCCCATTGCCCCCACAAAAATAAATAAATAATTAAAAAGATTTTTTAAAAAAATAATAAAGTTGCCTGTAAATCAAGTCCCACTTCCCATTTTGATTTCAGAAGGTACTTAGGGAGACTTGATTCCTTTTCATCTGGGAACATTTTAGCTGCTGGTTCTCTGTCTCCTTCCCTCCCTCTGTGTCTCCTCTAAGCTGCACACACATACACACACACACACACACACACAGAGTTCCCTGTGCCTTTTTTATTCAATATTACTTAACATTAATTTATTAAAATGAGTAGTCATGTCAAAGTGAATGAATTTTAGCATGTGTTATTGACTGACCTCCAGATCCTTGAAACATCCCGTGAGGATCGTAGATTTAACAATAATGGCTGACAGCTCACATTTACATAGGACCTACTCTGTGCCAGGCACTATGCTAATCACTTTACAATTACCATCTCATTTAATCCTTACAGCAACCCTGAGAGGTAGAGGCTTTTATTATTATCCCCATTTCACAGATGAAGAAACTGAGGCAAAGAGAAGTTAAGTGACTTGCCATGGGTCATCCAACTTGTGAGTATCTGAGGCAGAATTTGAACTCAGATCCTCCTGAGACTAGGCCAGATGCTCTATCCATGGCACCACCTAGCTGTACTAGATTTAGAATAGAAAGGGATGTCAGAGGCCGCCTAGGCTAGTCCAGCAGCCTCCTTTTACATATGAGGTGCCTGAGGTCTGGAGAGGTAAAATAGATTGTCCGGGTTCTAAAAGTCAGTCAGACTCAAAGGCCTGGTTTGAACACAGGTTTTCAGAGTCAGAATCCAGTGGTGGATGTGGTGCTGACATGTAGGGAGCCAATGGCAGCTAGTGGCAGGTAGGGAATGGTGAAGTAGGACTAGAATCTCTGGTCCACCCCCTCCCTTCACAGATCAGGAGGCTAAGGTCCTGGAAGGGACCGGCCCACGGTCACACAAGTAGGACCATAGACCGTGAAGTGGACAGAACCTTAGATGTTGCCCAGGCCAAGTCCACCATTTTTTAAGGCTGGGGAATAGGGTCACAGTAACACATATGAGAATCAGTGGTAGAAATTGAACCCAGAGCCTTTGGCTCTGTATCCACTCTACCATGTCAGTGAATCACAGAGTCAAGGATCGGCCCTAAGGACCCCAAATGCAGGCTTTCTTTTCCCACGGCACACTATGTCTGGCCTGAGAGAGAAAAGACAGCGCTGGGGAGTCAGGTTTCACACGGTAGGCAGTGAGAGGCAGAGTCCATAGGGCATCAGGGAGGTGGGGATCCCAGGTCTGGCTCTGGCACTTACGCACTGTGTGAGCCTAGGCAGCTCATGTAATCTCTCAGTGCCCCGAGGCAGGAAGTTGCAGCTGCTTGGGAGGGTGTCCTCATCAGCAGAACCCCACACCAGGGAAATCACTGATCCTCTACCCCAGAGCGGGAGGCCCCAAGGAGGAACTGAGGGTTCCCCAATCAGGGATAATCAGAGCCGTGTTTGGAAAAGGCAGTCTTTGCCATTACCCAGAGTGGACTCCCACAGAGAGAGGCTCAAGCAGGGAGGACAGTCACTTGAGCACGAAGTGACAAGCGGTCAGGCTAAGAGTGGGAAGGGCAGAGCCTGAGGATGCCAGGGGCGTGTGCTTGGGCAGAGCAGGCCGTGGCACAAATGTTTCTCAGATTCTGTCCTGCATAGGGCACCTCGCTGGGTAGGCCTACGAAGACACAGAACGTGGTCCTTGTCCGAAGACATCGTAGAGGAGATTATAGGATCATAGAGAGACCTGGAAGGCACCTGCCAGGTCAGGAAGCTGCAGTGCAGAGCGGTTCAGTGCCTGTAGCCTGGCATCCCTATCCTGCTTCCTGCTCTTCCTAGAAAAGACTGGATGTAACGCAAAGCCGGTGTTGGTCCCTGGGCATCATGGAAGGCAGTCATGCCTTTGAAGACCTGCTGAAGCAAGAGGGTGGTCAGGAGGAAGTTGAGAAAGATTGATGGGTTAGGAAGGGAAATTCGATGCTCACTTGCAGCATGTTCAGACTCACCAGCCCAGATGCCTTGCACAGATGGCGCCGTGCCACGCCCCCCACCACTCAACAAGTACCCATTAGGGGCTGGCTGGAAGGGCTGGGGGGGGGGGACTGTCTAGACAGCATCTCCTCTGAGATACCCAGCCAAGTGCCCCTGGAGCATTTCCCTCCGGCACACTGCATAGCAGCCCAGGAAGGCCAAGTCCCTGGGGAAGGGGAGTTGTCTGATGGAACTGTCACTTCCTCTGTGGCTCTGAGGAGGCTGGTTCTGGAGGAAGGCACCAAAGGGGGCAGCAACCTGCGTGGGGGTTGGAAGGGCCAAGAGGTCCAGAATCGGCTCTTCTCCCAAATTTGGCGTCTCACCGTGAAGATCCTGAGGGCTCCCAACTCTGCTGTTGGCGCAGAGGTGCCCCCAGCCCCTCAGAGGCAGGGGGACAGAGCTGGTGCTGCAGGGAGGTGGGAGAGTGAGAGGGCGCAGGATCTTGACACCCTACTTTATTTTAGCATTAACCATGCACCTGCCATCCCCCCTTCTCGACTCTAAGCTCCGTGGGGACAAGGACTGCGTCAACTCAATTTCATGTCTTGTTCATAATAGACCTTCAGTAAAGGTATGGGGTGGGTGGGTGGAGGTACCTGTCAGTACATCCCCAGGTAGGATGGAAGTGCCTCAAAATTTAGGCTTATTCATTGTCTGTACACATTTTATTTGTATCCATAGTACCTGCCATACAGTAGGAGCTTAATAAATGCTTGTTAAATGATTGGGAGATGGATGGATGGATGGATGGATGGATGGATGGATGGATGGATGGATGGATGGATGGATGGATGGATGGATGGATGAGTGAATGAAGCTGAGACTCTCTCAAAGGAAAGAGATCATTTGCAGACTCTGTGAACCACTAATTCTAATAAGGCAGAGTCATGTTGGGGTGGAACTTGGAAGGGCATGGAGTCATACAGTGTTAGGAAAGGACAGGGAAGTCATAAAACCCATTCATTTTACCAGAAGGGAAACCGAGGCCTAGGAACAGTAGATAGCTCTCCCGCAGTGTGTTCTGACTCCAAATTCAAAGTCCTCTCTTTTTCTCTCCTCTCTCTCCTCACCTCTCCTCTGTCTCCCCTTTCTCTTTTCTCTCTTTCTCTCTGACTCCCTCTCTCCCTCTCCATCTGTGTGTGTCTCTTTCTCTGCCCCCTATCTATCTCTGTCCCTGTCTCACTCTCTCCTTGCTTCCCCCTCCACTTCCTTCTTTATCTCTGTCTTCTCCCTTTCTTGTGTAGACCTGCCAGTAATCTTTGCTAAACTACTTGTGGGTCCTCAGGACTGACGTGACCCCTGCATAAGGCCCTATTATAGCCTCTATCCCCGGCTGTTTCCCCTCTGCTCACCCCATGCCCTGAAGTCTTAATGAGCCAGCCTGGCCCTGGGCATGCATGAGGCAGCCCCAGCGTTGGGCCCTGGCCAGGAGCTGTGTTCGTGACTGGGTAGAGCCCAGCTGGCACTGAGTGGGCAGGGCCCATGCCCTGCTTCCCATAGGAAAACAGTGGGGTGATTTTTCCCCCTCTGGCTGCAGCCCCGTCTAGGCTGCCTCAAGGGGGAAGAGGATGGGAGTAGGAGGGGTGCCTGAGAGAAAGACGTCCTTCCTGTGTGTGGCTGCTGATAATTGGCCCTCCGGAACCAGCCTGGTACAGAAGGGCTGGATCAGGAAGTGGTGCACAATACTGCTCTTTTAGGGAAAACAGTGTGTATGGTCTCAGTGCCTCCACAACTCCAATAAAACCCTGGGAACAGCAAGTCCTGGCGGGGGGGGGGGGCTTCTCTAGCCCCAATTGATCTGAGGCAAGAGAATCAGCTGGGGGACCACCAGAGTCGTCCCCTCACAGGCTGGTCCAGAACACCCTTAGAACTTAGTCTTTGCCTTGGTTTGGGGGGCAGCAGCGGGGCCTGAAGGTGGAGCATGGACCAGCCAATCAGCACACCATGGGGATTCACCCCTTCTGCCCTGGAGGACCGTAATGAATCTCTTTGGGGAGAAGGGACTGAGATGCCAAGTGTTCAAGTGTTTGGAACAGACTCCGAAGAAATGAGAGACCTTTGTGGGCAGGGAGAGTCAGGAAAGCACCAAAGGGGCCCCTTTGAAAAAAGGGATGAAATCCAATAATGGCAGGACTGCAGGAGACAGGCCCTTCCATCCACCGACACTGGGCCACTCCAGGTTGGTGCAGGAACAGTCTGGCGGGACAGAAGAAGAGACACAGACTGGTCATGTCCTTTGATCCAGCAAGCCAGGCTGTCAATGTGTCCTAAGCACATTCCTAAAGGGGAAATGGGCTCACATGAGCAAAAGCATCCAAAGCTGTCCAAAAAGACTACTCCAAGCAGCTTTCATGTCCAGTGACTGGGGAATGGCAGAATAAATCGTTGTCTATTAACAAGAAAGAGCTCGAATTTAAATGGCTCTTTGAGATTCATAAAGCACTTTACAAATATTATCTCATTTGATCCTCACAACAACCCTGTGAGGTCAATGCTTTCATTATCCCCATTTTACAGATGAGGAAACTGAGGCACAAAGAGGTTATATACAATGCTTTGGAAATTGATGAGCATTTTTTTTTTAGTGGGTCAATGAGGGTTAAGTGACTTGCCCAGGTTCACACAGCTAGTAAGTGTCAAGTGTTTGAGGATGGATTTGAACTCAGGATCTCCTGCATCCAGGGCCGGTGCTTTATCCACTGGGCTATCTAGCTGCCCCCTGAAGAGCATTTATTAAGCACCACTATGTACTAGGCATGGTGCTGGGCACTGGCATATAGTAAGTGTTTCATAAATGCTTACTGACCTGACTTGGCTTAAGTAACTTGCCCAGGGTCACACAGCTAGTAAGTGTCTGAGGTCAAATTTGAACTCATATCTTCCTGACCCCTGGTGAGGCACTTTATCTACTGCATCACCTGGCTAGAGATCAATTTACAAAAGGGGAAAACAAATTGTAAATTATCACCTCCAAAACTGTTTGGCCACCCAAGAAATCAAAGCAATTTAAAGCAAAACAAGTCTGAGGTCCCAATTTATGTCAATCAAAGTGGCACAAAAAAATCCAAAGCAACACGGTGTCTTATTGGCAAGGCTCCAGGCCCACTGTTACATCACCGGTTTGTTGTTGTTCAGTCAGTCTGACTCTCCCTGACCCAGTTTGGGGTTTTCTTGGCAAAGATCCTGGAGTGGTTTATCATCTACTTTTCCAAATCATTTTACAGAGGAGGAAACTGAGGCAAACAGTTAAGTGACTTGCCCACGGTCACACAACCAGTATATGTCAGAGGTAGGATTTGAACCCAGGTCTCCCTGATTCTGAAGCCAGCTTTCAATACACTTAATAGTCATAATACTGACCATATCCCATTGAGGCATAGATTTCATTTCTGGGCGTTCACTGTGTAAGGCTGTACTAAAAAAAAAAAAAACAACCTGTGTGTCCCCAAGTAAGCACTACTACAAAGTCACAGGCGCCAACTGAAGAGTCTCTGGGTCAGCCATGGCTGGGGAACGCCTGGGGCTGAGCTATGGAATGGATGCTTCTGAGCCACCAAGAGGGGCTGACAGGGAGGGGCCAGGGATAGGAAAGAGGGCCGAGAAACCAAGGCGAGGCCGAGCCCATCAAGGATATTGTGAGCTGGGCCAGCCGCTGCGGGCCACAGTTTGCTCATCTGTAAAATGGGAGTGTTGGGCTGGATGGCCTCCGCATGATTCCATATGATGTGGTCAGTCAGGAGGGGACAGAATGTAAGGGATAGGGGTATTAAATGTGTTCTGTTCGGACTCGGTTTTTACAAAGCGATGGGATGGAGGGGGCGCAGCCGAAGGTGATGGGTGATCAGGGGAGGCTTCCTGGAAGCGGCGGCTTGCTCCGAGGGAGGGGCTGGCCCGCCGGCCGGACTGGCTCGTGTTTGCTTGCCCCAGATGAGCGGCGGAGGCGGGGACCCGGGGAAGGGGGGAGCAGCCCGGCCTCCCGCCCTTCCTGCCTCTTCCTTCTGCCCCCAGAGAAATAATGTTTCCCTGGAGAATGAAAAGCTTCTCTCTGTGGCCTTTTTTAATTGCCGTGTTGTTGCGCCCAGTGAATGAGTGGCAGCCCCGGGGCAGCAGCTGAGGATAACAAGGGGCCGGCAGTAAAGGCCAGCAGGCGGGGAAGCCAGCTGGCCCGGGAGCCCAGCCCCCTCGTCCCTCCCCTCCTCCCACAGCTCCCGGGGGCGGGGGGGGGGGTTGGGAGGGGGCCAGGCGATGGGGGGTCTGGGAACCCGAGACCACTCTGCCTGCCTCATCGCATCCCCCTTCTTCCCTTTGGTTTCAGACGGTCAGCATCAATAAAGCTATTAATACCCAGGAAGTGGCCGTGAAGGAAAAACATGCCAGGAATATCCTTTTGGACAGTGCCCGGATGGATGGGACTCTGCAGGGGTCCACTTGGGGGGGGGCCTCCTGCCTGGAGGTAGCCCCTGCACAGTTTGGGGGGCTGTGCGGTGGGGGAGGAGCCTTCAGCCTGGAGATCCCCTGCCCAGTTTGGGAGGCTATGAGGTGGGGGAGGGGTCTTCAGCCTGGATATTCCCCTGTCTGTGTGGGGGGTTGTGAGGGGGGGAGGGGTCTTCAGCCTGGATATTCCCCTGTCCGTGTGGGGGGCTGTGAGGGGGGGAGGGGTCTTCAGCCTGGATATTCCCCTATCTGTGTGTGGGGGGTAGGTGAGGCAGGAGAGGGGTTTTCTGCCTGCCAATCCCATGCCAGGTTTAGAAGGCTATGAGGTGGGGGGTGTCACTTCTGCCTGGAGATCCCCAGCCTGGGGGCTATGAGGGGGAGCGAGCACTTGTCATGATTAAAGCGCATGCGTGTGGGGTATGAGTAGATTCTAGGCTCATGGAGGAGGTTAGATCTAGAAAGGAACCTTAGAGGTTCTAGGCTGACTCCCTGCCACAGCTTACAGATGACCCTGGGGGTGCTCCTGCCATTTACCTTCCCACTCTATCCCTGACTATCCAGGAACTTCCCACTGAGTTCCATCGAGGGCCGGGAAGACGTGCCCAGCCCCTGGCCATGGGTGAGGTCTCCCCCCTGCCTTTGTCCTGAGGTTGGACCAGGCTTCACACTTGGCACAGCCAATAGCTCATGGCTCCCTTGAAGGCTCTGCCTTGTAGGCCTAGGAGGGACAGCCCAGTGGGTGCTTCAGGTTCAGAAAGGCTGGTCTCCAGTCACTCAGAATGGCTGGTGGGAGCTTGTTGGGGGATCCAGGAGGTAGTACAGCAGCCCCAGAAAGGGGGAGAAGACCCCCAGATAGGAGCCCACGAGCCAGGCTGGAGTGGGAGCAGGCAGAGGCTCCTATCAGGTTGACAGGTCCAGGGAATGCCCGTCAGCGTCCATGTGGCCCAGTAGCCAGCATCCCTGGCAGGCTGAAGCCTTGGGTGCATGTCCGCAGGGTACAACTCAGGAGAGAAGCTGACACCAGTAGCCCTGAGTAAACAAAAGGAAGTTGCCAAAGAGGCTAAAACTCTTTGTTGGGGCCAGGTTCAGGAGACAGAAGGGGCCTCCAGGGGAGAACAGAACAGAAGGGTGGGGACAGGCAAGAGTAAGACTGGGGCTGGGACAATTCTGGCAGTTTATGATGTCCCTGTTGCTGTTCTGAGCTCACCCAGGCCCCACCAGGCGGGAAGGAGTCCAATAGGCCCCAGCCCTGGGATCAGACCTGGCTAAGTCAGGAAAAAATGAGCTGGAAGGAACAGCCTAGGCTGTCTGGTGCAGCCTGTACTGGACTAGGATGCCCCCCAACCCCCTACCCAGGTGCCCTCCAGCTTTTTCAGCCACCCGAGCTGGCCCGTTCCACTGTGGGACAACTTGGATTCTTAGAAATGGTTTCCTTACAATGAGCCTAAAGCTGGCTCTGTCACCCATGGGTAGCACTTGTGTCCTCTCAGGCCAACCAGCACAAATTTAATTCATCATCCACGTGACTTTCAGATACACAAGTGGACCTGGGCTCTCACTGATGTGGGCATTCTCTCCAAGAAGCAGATCTCAACCCATCCATGCCCATCCAGCCCATGCAACTTGACCACGTCTTCCCGCTGTGTCCTCATGGTGGTGGGGAGGCCACCCAACATGGTGGAAAGTTTCCTCACATTCTATACCGGTCTGTCACAAGGGCTGCCCGTCAGTTATCCCTTACTGATGCACCATGTGCCAGACCAGTCCTCTTCCCCTGCGGTTTCCTACCGCAGAAGGGCTCTTTCTCACCCAGACCAAGCCATGAGGATCCCTGTTCTCAGGCCCACAGGAATAGCCCATCTTCTGTTTCATTCCAACATTTCTTTGATGGTGTCCTGTATACTGCATCATAATAAAAACTAGCATTTATAAAGCGCTTTCAGGTTTGCAAAGTGCTTTACAAATATGATCTCATTGGATCCTCATAATTGGGGAGGGGGTGATACTCTACATTCTATCCCCTCCCACCCACGCCTCTCCCCATTGACCCCTGGGTAATGGTCATCTTCAGTCCTTCAGCCCTTTGAGTTTCCTATGGCTCACAGCCATCTAACACCACTTTTTTTTTTTTTTGGCGGAGCAGTGAGGGTTAGGTGACTTGCCCAGGGTCACACAGCTAGTAAGTGTCAAGTTTCTGAGGCCAGATTTGAACTCAGGTACTCCTGAATCCAGGGCCAGTGCTTTATCCACTGTGCCACCTAGCTGCCCCACCAGAATATCTTCTAAAACAAGTTCATAAGCTGCTTGAAGTGGCGCTCCCCTGTAATACCTGCTCCTGGGGAGGCTGAGGATGGTGGCAGTCTATGGGAGTCCCTCCATACCATTGGTAGATCCTCATGGAAGGGGACATTCTGCAGCCTTTTCCTCCTTACTGGTCAGAGGTCAGACCCAGAAGAGCCATCTCCCTCACTGTCTCCTCTGCTGTTGATCATGAAATGAAGTCAAGGACTTGGTTAACTGCTCTGTGTTTGTCAGAGAACATCCCAGCCAGGTCCCGCCCTTGTCTGCTCCTAAAGAAGCATTCTCCTTGGGGGCCTGTGTTTTCTGGCATGCACTGGACACCTGGAAACAGGATTCAGGGGAGGTGACCTGAGTGAGGGAGAGACCTTCTGTGACAGGAGACCACAGGGAACAGCCCGCATGCTTGGGTGAGCCCTCCTGGGCCACATAGCAGCAAGGACGTTGGGTCTGGACTCAGAGGCGTGACTCTGCCTACCAGCTGTGCTAATTTCTCCCTAAATAACCTTGAGCAAGAGGCTTAATCTAGCTTTTCTGGGCCTTGTCTCTAAAATGAAAGGCCTGGATTATGTTATTTCTAAATTAGTGATTCTGCTGTCCCTCCCCATGCAAAGATTTGAATACTTTCAGCTGGGATCAGCAGCAGCAGCCACAGCATCCAAAGGCCTTTATCAATTACCTAATTCTGTGCTTCAAAGACCATTGGCTAGACCTGACCCTTGCTTTCTAAGGGGTTCTAGCCTAGAGCAGACACACCAAATGGGTACCGGGTAAGAAGGAGCAGTCATAGTGACATCATTGTATCCATTTGCAGGATCAGGGCAGCAGGACATAGCCAGCCTTGGAAATACTTGTTGAAAGGGAGCATAGGGAGAAGCCACAGGTGTCCCCTGTGCAGATAGGTGACAGACGTTGTAAGTTCTGCTGACCTCAATGTAGGAAGGTTCTGTGCAAGAACTGAGGCATCAAGGGCCCATTGGATTGATAGGAAAGCAAGACGTTCTAGGTAACCGTGGCTGCCCTGGACGTGGCCAGAAAGCAGGAATCAAAGGGAGCGAATAAAAGGCCTCCCGTGGATGGGGCCCAAAGGAGTCATTTGGAATGTAAGTAACGGGGAGCCTGGTGTCCTGATGGAGGGCTGTGGTGTAACCAGGCCCCTTCACACCCACAAAGTAGACAGAAGACCCCAAGACCCTCCCTGCCTGTGCCAAGGATGTGGGCTCATATTTTCCTTAACATCCCCCTCACCGTGCATCCTGGGAACCCACCATGAGAAAGGAGCGCAGACCTTCTGGTCCGTCGTAAACCGTCTGCCCCTCTCCAGCAATGCCGTGCTCTGCTGGAAGTTTTGCCACGTGTTCCATAAACTTCTCCGTGATGGGCACCCCAACGTAAGTCGCTGGGTACAGGGCCCGGGGGCAGGAGGGGGTGGTAGCTCCCCTGGCTGTCAGACCTTACCCTGCCCCCCCCCATCCCTGGTGCCTGCGCCGTCTTCACTGGGGACCGACTGCCCTTTTTGTCCCCAGCGAGGGCTGCTGGGTGTCCTCTTCCCCGGGTGTCCGGTCCAGCTCTGGGTATCCACATCCCTTCCTCTCCCTCCCAAAACACTGCCTGCCTTCTTAACTGCACAGAGTCACTTCCCTTCTTCTTCCCAGGTCTTGAAAGACTCCCTGAGATACAAAAATGAATTAAGCGACATGAGCAGGATGTGGGTGAGTTTGGAGATGATCTTTGGGCTGGGTGTCTTCTTTTTATTTCTCTCTCCTTGTATGTATGTATGTATGTATGTATGTGTATATGTATATATGTGTGTGCACATATATACACACAGGTACATGTATCTTCAGTTAACAAGTATTTCTTTTCTTTCCTTCCCATCTCTTCCCTACTAGAAAAAAGGACTGGGAATGGGGGGGAATGGGGGAACTAAAAGCCTTGTAACCACTAGACATTGTGAAGCAAAGCACATTCCTATATTGGCCACATACTACAACTTGCCTTCTGCATCTTGGGAACAGGGATACCTGGGGTTGAATCCTAGCCCTGGTACTTAGAGACCGTGCCGTGTGGGTAGCAGGGAAAGAATTGGATGAGTTCAGCCCAGGAAGGATGTGATGGCTGGCCTAAAATTGGAAGGGCTCTGCTGTGTCCTCCCGGAGGCGGGCCTGGGAAGAGTCATAGAGTTTGCCCAGTGGCCCACTGTGGCTCCATATGAGGATACTCTTCCTCAAAGTGGAGGGGCCTGCCACGGGAGGTCTCCAAGCAGAGACCGGACGAGCTCTTAGGGTTGTCGTAGTGAGGATTCCATGGAGTCTGTCCTGACCTGGCCTCTCTCCTCTGCCAGCTTACCTCCTCCTCTTCATGAGGCACACACTTACTTATGTGCTGAGAGGGTGGGAGCTCCTTGAGGACAGGGCCTGCTTCCCATTTGTCAGTGTCCCTTATGCTCCATCACAGTGCCAGGCACGGGGAGAGCCTTGGACAAGTCGGCCGCACGAGGGCCGGAGTGCCTCTTTCTTCCCCTGTTCACCCCCTTGTCACTCAGGACTCCCCGGGCATCAGTCCGCAGCTCAGGCCACCTTGGCCCTTGGCTTGTTCTTCTGGCTTACTTTCCTGGACTCTCTCCCAACCCTGGCCCATTTCAGGGTCAGTGCTCAGGGCCAAGCAGGGTCCAGAGGAAATCAAACCTGGCTCTTCTAGGAGGGGAGCCACTTGAGCTCAACAGGGGACTTGGTGAAGCGCCTTCTCTAGGCCAAGACTGACCTCTGACCTTCGCGGCCTAGGCCCGGACACTCTGCTTTAGAAGATAATTCACATTCTCCTGACATTCTTTTCAGAATGACTTCATGCATCCAGAAACCAAGACCCCTTTCTCTCTCTGATGTATATGTCCAGGTTATGGCCACCCTGAGGAAGGCCCTGAAGTTGGCACCTAGGTACAGAAGATAGAGCTCCGATTGGAGCCAGAGGAGCTGGGTTCCAGTCTTACCTCTGGTGCTAACCAGCTGGGTGGCCCTGAGCAGGGCCCTTCCCCTCCCCGGGCCTCAGCTTCCCCATCTGTAAATGAAGGGGCTGGATCAATGGCTTCCACGGTCTTCCTTTCTCAGACACACTCACCCTTGTATCCCTCTGGCTAGGAGGTGTTTCCTCTTGGGCCAAACCTTTCTCTCCATTCTCCCGCAGGGTCACCTGAGTGAGGGTTACGGACAGCTCTGCAGCATCTACCTCCGATTGCTGAGAACCAAGATGGAGTACCACATCAAGGTGAGCCTCACCCTTTCTTGCTCTTTCCCGTAGGCATCCAGCGACCCTCCCTATCAACTTCTGTTCTTCAGTATCGCCTGCCATCCAGACCGGGCTTTTGGGGGGGGGGGCGGCTCTCTAGGCTTCCCTCCCAGGGGGAGTCTCTGCAATCGCTTTGTGACTTAGAAAGAAGACCCCCCCCCCCCCAATAGCACAAACTGGGCAATGTACAGGAAGAACTGGGATGGAAGAGGCTCAGCAGGGAGAGGCAGCTTTTACCTCTTAGGGCCGTGGGAAGCTGGTCATGACCGCACTGTCTGACCATTGGCTGCTCATGTTCTGTTAGAGAATGTCAGCCGAGGCTACCTTTGTGCCCACCTTACCTTCTGTTGTTGGCCCTGGAATGGAGTTAGGCATCCCTGTTCCCACATACACTATTACATTGTTGCTGGAATTGTAAATTGGCTTGATCTTTTAGAGAGAGCAGTCTGGCAATATACAGTAATGCAACACTAATCATATCCCCTGACCCACTGATCCCACCACTCAGGTAGATGGGCCCCAGAGATAGAGTTAAAAGGGTAAAAAAGACTCATTTGTACCAAAATATTCATAGTGGTTTTGTTATACCACAAAAACAAATCAAGAAAGGACCTACTTCATGGTGAGGGAACATTCACCCAAGATAGGATGTACCAAAGCAAGGGGAGAAGACAGAACACAGGTCCCAGAAGCAGCCAGAGGCTCAGTAGCGCCCCCTGCCCCAATTCTTCAGGCACAGTCAAAGGGAACAAAGGTCAGCAGGAAACGGAGGTGAGGCATGAGTGCTAGTTTGTTCAAGTACCCGTTGGGAATGGTTTCGACCACATAGCTATCAAGGAAAGGAAGCTTTTCCTTTGTTTCTGTTGGGCTTGTTAAGATCATTTTGAAAATTATTTTCCCAAGAATCCCTGCTCCCTCCATTCTTTGGAAAGCAGTAGGGAAATGGACCTCTGACTCCATGGACAGAGAGAGCTCCCTGTTGGGGAACTCCCTGTGCCCTGCACAGATCAGCAACTGCTGGACGTGTAACAGGCTTCCAGCTGCCTGAGGCACCAGGAGTGTAAACCTCCTGGCCCGCCAGGGGTCAGACAGTTAGGACAGGTCAGGGGCAGGTCTTCCTGACTCTGAGGCTGTCCCTCTATCCGCCTTTCTCCCCTCCGAAATCACCTAGCCACATTCATGAAAATTAGTTCAATTACTTAAAAATTAATTCATTTTGTTCATGAAAGTTATCGAGAGAGCCCTGCTACAGGTAGCACTAGACAATGAGTCATCCCAAAATTATTTCTTTTAGGAAGTGCAGCATATGACCCTTCCCACAACACCATGCCTTTCCTAATTATGTTCTGGGAGGTTAACTTGAAAATTATTTTTCCATTGCCTAAGCCCAGATCCCACCATCAGGAGGGCAGTGGGGAAAGCCAGTCCTCGATTAGACAGTAACCAACAAGGGGCAGCTAGGTGGTGCAGTGCAAAAAGCACAGGCCCTGGATTCAGGAGGATATGAGTTCAAATCCAACTTCAGACACTTACTAGCTGTGTGACACTGAGCAAGTCACTTAACCCCAATTGCCTCACCAAAAAAAAAAAAAAAGGCAGTAACCAACAATCACTAACATTTATAGAGTGCTTTAAGGTCTGCGAATATCTCATTTGATCCTCACAACAAAGCTGGGAAGGACATGCGACTGTTATCCCCATTTTGAAGATGAAGAGACTGAGGCAGAGCGGGTGAAGTGACTTGCCCTGGGTCACGCAGCTAGGAAGTTTCTGAGACAGAATTAGAATTCATGTCTTCTTAATTACAAGTCCACTTTACCACCAAGCTGCCTTAATCAGCTGCCTTGGGTACCCACAATCCTCTGCTCTCCTCCCTCAGGACAGACATGGGGGAGTTGAACATACTCACTAGCTTTATATCATGGTTTCATTTTCTCACATGGTTTCGTGACCTTGGAAAGAGCCAGATGAATGTGGAGCAGGTCATTAAGGGTCCAGCTCTCTTCTGGGGCCGGGCAATGGAAAAGAACGTTTACCTCTAATAATAGCAATTGGACATTCTTCTTGGTGAATGTACCCAAAGAAATGTGGGCACCCACCTGAGGACCAAGCCCCACCCTTCACAGACCCTGAGAAAGGGCAGGGGGCATCGTGATAGTGCCCGGCAGACATAACCACTCTACTGCCCAGCCCCACGTTGACGAAGCTGAGCCCCCGCTCAGGAAGGAAGCTTAGCTGATCCTCTGCTCCGGCTTTCTCCCTTCCAGAACCCCCGATTCCCAGGCAACCTTCAGATGAGTGACCGACAGCTGGATGATGCAGGAGAAAGTGATGTCAACAACTTGTAAGTGGCTCTCCCTCCCTCCCTGAGCTCCTGTCTCCTCCTGATACGGGCTGGCTATGTGCTTGTGAGTGCCCGCTCTGCCTGGGACCCTGAGAGAGCGAGAGAGGGTGGCAAGGGAAGTGGCAGTAGGACCAGCCCTTATGGCTGAAACGTTGCCCGTGGGATCACACTCGCTGCAGGGACTTCCCTCAGAAAATCTCCCTCTGCCACGCTTTCTTCCCTGCTCACCCTTACCCCTTCTATTCAGATCTCACTGCAGGGCGTAAGGAGGGCAGCAGCTTCTGTTCCAAGGGAACAGGCAGACACAGGGAGCAGGGCGGGGGAAGGCAAGAAAGAGACTGGCCCTTGTGGCTACAACCAGGGGTACAACCCGCCCCCTGTTTTCTCTCTGGTCCAGTTTCCAGCTGACAGTAGAGATGTTCGACTATTTGGAGTGTGAGCTGAACCTTTTTCAAACCGGTGAGTCTCCTTTGCGTCCATTCTGTCCAAGCCACAGGGGCAACAGCCAGCTCCCAGGCCTGTGCCCACACCAGCTCCACTGTCCAACAGGACTCCAAAGAAAGAGTATCCATCCCATCGTCTCTTCTCCCTGAAACCCTGAAGAAAAAGTAGGCTTGGCCAGTGCTCAAAGCCCACAGAATGAGGACTGGGTCCCAGGGTACCCTGATGGTCACGGCTGAGCAGAAAGACCAAGCTCATCCTGGTTTTCTCTGCCCCCCGTTCCCGGTGTCACGATGGCTCTAATCACATTTGTTCCTGGGAGGCCATGACCAGTCTCAGCAGTTCCTATGGCATAGTCCTTTGTGTCACTCTGGGCACAGCAAGTATGTCACCCCTCCCAGCTCCCCTTTATGTGTTATAGCTTCCACTGGAATGTAAACTCCTTGAGGCACCATCTTGTTGTATTTGGTTTTGGAGGGTTTTTTTGGTTTTGATTTTGATTTTTTAGTGAGGCAATTGGGGTTGAGTGACTTGCCCAGGGTCACACAGCCAGTAAGTGTTAAGTGTCTGAGGCCGGATTTGAACTCAGGTCCTCCTGACTCCAGGGCCGGTGCTCTATCCACTGCACCACCCAGCCGCCCCGTCTTGTTGTATTTGAATCCCTGGTGCTTGGCCAGTGCCCAGCACAGTCTTTCATAAAAGCTCTATCAAGCGTTGGCACCCAGGTCATCAATCACAGGTCAGACGACAAGCACTTGTTAGTCCCTTTGCACCAGGTGCCGCCCTAAACGCTAAAGCAAAAGGGAAGCTCTCCTGCCCTTAAGAAGTTAACGGCCTAACTTGGGAAACAGTGTGTACACGAATGGGCGCGTACAAAATAGGTGCAGAGGAGATACAATCGCATCAGCCCGCTGCCGTTTATTAAGGGCCAGCACCGTATGGGGCAGACACAGACCCAAAGGAAGCAGTCCCCATCCTCACGGCATTTCCAGTCACTGGAGAAGTGGGGGAACAATGCCGTGGCTCTTCTGACGCCGGGGTCAGTGACTCACCAAAGCCACCGAGGCCTCATTTCTTGGGGCCTCTCGGCACTTCCCCATCTTGCTCTAGGAAGGAAGCCTCAGCTTCCTTTACATTTCCTCTTCTCCCCTCAAGGAGTGGCAACATAAGGAAGAACTTTCCAACAACCAGACACCTCTCCCGATGGAGCTGGAGCCAGCCACTTCTGTGAAGTAGAGATCCCAGCCCCTGGAGGCACTTGGGAGGGGCCGGTTCTCAAGCAGAGGGCATTCTCACAATGGATGAGAGACCCAGTGACCTCTCGGGTCCCTTGTGGTCTGCTCAGTCTATCAGCAGGAATCTATCAAATGCCTGCTGTGCGTCAGGCACCGTGGGGGCCCCAGAGACACAAATAGGAAAATGAAGTAGCCCCCACCCTCAACAAGGACTTCACATCAGGAGTGTATGTGTGTGTATGGGTAGAAAAAATAAGTACAAGGTGATTTGGGGGCCCCGACAGCTGGAGAGATCAGGAGAGGCTCCGGAGAGAAGATGGTTCTGGAAATGAGGGGTTCTCAGAGGCAGCTGGAGGGAGGGAGCGTGTTCCAGACATGAAATGCATTATGAGGCCAGTGACCCACCCTGACCTCATACCTTCCTCTGACCTAGAAAGTGGCAAAATCTTCCTCAAACCTTGGCCTGTCACTTCAGTGCAGGATGTGAGAGAAAAACACCAGACATCAGATGCCTGGAGGAACTCAGTTAGCTACCCTTTATTTAGCAGAATCCTGCGAAAATGTCAAAGAAGTTCACTTGGAACAGAAGTACTATTTCCAGCCCTTCTGGATTTGTTTCAGAAGTGGGTCAAAGCTTGGGGCTCCCCACATAATAGATCAGAGGATCCCCACGTGAAAAAGACTCGGCAGGCCCTCGAGAAAGAAATCCACAAACACTCCCATTCAGTGCAGTTGTCTCTCATGTCCCCTAATAGATCGCTTAAAATCCATTTACACTTAAAATTCAAAATCCATTTACATTTTGCTTTGGAGCTTGTTTTTGTACTTACTTCCCATGTGGATGTGTTTGATGTTCTGGGAATTTAGTTCTGATCAAATAATGAATTTGAACCGCTCAGGAAAAGCGACTAGACGCCTGCTGCCCAATGAGAGAGTGTGTACGCATTTATTAAGCACTTACTATATGCCAGGCTGTGTGAAGCACTGGGAATATACTTTTTTCTTTTTTTTTTTTTTAGTGAGGCAATTGGGGTTAAGTGACTTGCTCAGGGTCACACAGCTAGTAAGTGTTAAGTGTCTAAGGCCGGATTTGAACTCAGGTACTCCTGAATCCAGGGCTGGTGCTCTATCCACTGCGCCACCTAGCTGCCCCCCTCCTATTTTGTGAATGCCCCTACCAAGGACCCCAGAGGGCTCCCTTCTAGCTTTCTAGGTTGAAGCATCTCAATTTTCGAGCCTATGTAGCTGATTTTGGAACAGGAAGCCCAAGGTCGAGCCAAAAGATTCTTGAGGATGGAGAATTTCTTTCCTGGGCTGTCCTCTCATCACGGTTAAGCCAGTCACGCCTAACCTCCCAAGAAATCTGGGCCATGGCCATTTTCACCCCACTGGGCCATTCTGTAAAGTGCCTTGTCCATCCAGGTTTCTGTCCCGTGTGTCTTTGAATCAGTGAATCCACAAATGCTCAGTGAATGCCCATGGGGGTACGACAGTGCTATGTGGCAGATAGTACAAGGCACTACTGAAGTCTTTTCTCTCAAAGAACTTCCAACCTGTTTGGGGACATGAGAAATGAACATGAAAAAAATCAATATGCATCCTTGTCTGATGCTTCATCCAGGCAGGGCAGTGGCCTTGGCTTCTTCAGGGCTGTGCTAGGCCCTCTGCCACACTCAAGGCTTTGGGTCTGGGGCCAGTGGTGGAACGTGCCTTTGAGACCAGCCTAGCTATGCAAAGAGAGGCTCATCTCATCTCCGCTGTCTAATTAACATGGGTATTCCTTGCAACAGTACAGCTTGCAAGCCATCCATGCTTGCTGGTCCTGTGAGATTTTTCCCCCCATCCTCCCATAAATCCTCTGCCCAACCTGCCAGAAGCCTTCTTTATACAAAAGGGAGTCTTAACCTGGGCTCCACGGACCAACTCCCAAGGGTGCGTGTGTAAGGTGTTAAGAGGTTTGTGAATTTGAATAGGAAAAAATTGTATCTTCATTTTCACTAACCTCTTACTGAAATTTACTAATTCTTCAATTCTGAATTTTTAAAAAAATCATGATTCTGAGAATGGGTCCATAGGATTCATTAAAGGGTTCTGCTGATCCAGGACACACACCAAACATTAAGAACACCTCTTCTAAGTCTTTTGATGTTGTACCCAATTAACTCTTTGGGCAGATCTTTGCTAACAACAAGCAAAGGTAAAAATCAAAATCAAAATGAGATTGGGGGCAGCTGGGTGGAGCAGTGGATAAAGCATCGGCCCTGAGTTCAAGTCTGGCCTCAGACACTTGACACTTACTAGTTGTGTGACCTTGGGCAAGTCACTTAACTCTCATTGCCCTGCCCAAAAAAATTAATAAATAAATAAAATGAGATCATATAACATGTAATTAAAAGAACTAACTCATTCAGTAAGCTATTTATGCCCCCAAATAGGAAAAAGAAAAAAAAAAATAGACATTGACACAGAATACCACTACTTACTTCTTAGGATAATTTAACCATGGAAGTGAGAAGTCCAAATGAGAATAAGAAGTCCATGATGGAAAATCCAAAAGAACCTAGAGACCAACTTAACTAGCCAAAAAAAAAAAGTCTTTGCCACGTAAAAAAGAAACGAAAGGGGCAGCTAGGTGGCGCAGTGGATAGAGTACCGGCCCTGGAGTCAGGAGGACCTGAGTTCAAATCCGGCCTCAGACACTTAACACTTACTAGCTGTGTGACCCTGGGCAAGTCACTTAACCCCAATTGCCTCACTAAAAAAAAAAAAAAAAAGAAACGAAATTTGAGAGTTGAAAACAACTCCAAAATCTTGAGGGTCCTTGGGAGGAAGACGGGGAATTAGAAAAGAGGACAGACCTCAGATCTTAACGAGCCTGCGACCTCTGCATGGTAACTGCGGATGTTTTTTACACTTGTTGGTCTTAATTGCACTTGAGCATTTTGTTACATTAGAAAATGTAAGTTCCTGGAGGGCAGCGACTGTTGTGTTTTTGTCTCTGGATCTCCAACACCCAACATGTGCCTGGCCACAGTAGGTACCTAACCGATGCTTGCTGACTGACTGACTGATGGTGGGACACGCCAGGCCAGGGAGACTGAGCAGGTTCTGGCTCCAGCCCACGGTGTTGGAATCTAAGGTGGCCGGGGGTCAATGGTTTTCTCTGTTGCTGTGTCTCCCCGTCGGATGGGGGCTTCTCTGAGGGCAGGAGACTTCTTCCTCCCAAGGGGAAGGTCCACGGGTCTCTCCTCTCCCTGCGTATCTGCCCACAGGGGCCACTGGTGACGCCCCCACGGATACCTCCCGTCTGTGGGAGCAGACTCCCCATCAGGAAGCCTGGGCCCCTCGGTCTCCCTGCCCCTCATGCCTCTCCTTCCTTCCCAGTGTTCAGTTCCTTGGACATGTCTCGCTCCGTGTCGGTGACGGCAGCAGGACAGTGCCGCCTGGCCCCGCTGATCCAGGTGATTCTGGACTGCAGTCACCTGTACGATTACACCGTCAAGCTGCTCTTCAAACTGCACTCCTGTGAGTCCCACCAGCCCAGGCCCAGCCCCCACTGGGCCTGGTTCTCTCTCTCCCCATCAGCATCGTCCAGAGGGAGGCCCGGGGCTATCTCTAGAGGGGAGGCTGTGCCCAGTGCCTCCCACTGCCTCCACAGCAGGCTTGCCCCTTGTTCCCTCTTCCCCAAAGAGCATCTCTAGGGGTCAGTCCAAGTCACCCCATTAGTGTCTCCGCAGTCACCTCTGGAATACCTGATACCTCAAGGGTGAGACCTGGTAGGGAGGCCAAGCCCAAGGAGGCCCTGGGGGTTCTGGAGCCCCAAGGCAGTGACATCATGTGTCCAGCAGCCCTTTGGGGTGGGGCATGACTCCCCCCAGGGACACTCTCTTCCTTCTTACCCTCCAGCCTCACGTCATTGGCAGGACCAGGGAGCACTTACTCTGTGCTTTGGTTCACTCTTACTAGGGACACAGATCATAGCCAGGCATGACTTCAGACAACCCCTTTCATAAACATCTCTCCTGCCAAGGGAGAACAGAATGGAAACAGCAAGCTGGGATCTAAACGGGCAGGAAGCGTTAAGCCACAGACACAACCAGGGTATATTTTAGGAGCAAAAAGAAAGCATCAGCACAAAATTCTGGTTGAGGTCAGGGAGGGTCAAAGTGATTCCAAGTGAGGACGAGGGAAGGGGGAGCAGCTCTTCTCTGTCAGCTCCGGAAGCCTCCCAGAGAAGGGGGTCTTTCAAGGCCTGCTAGTGCTAGGAATTCGGCATTGGGTGAAGTTGAGCATTCTGGGCACGAGGCTGTGGCCTGGAAAAGAAGGGGAGTTTGCAAAGGCACCTCTCTATGGGAATGCTCAAGAGAATTGGTCCTGGGCCATAGGAGGAAGTGAGGAGGGACAGGGGCTCAGAGTCGGTCCCCAGCTTCACCCGTCATTCAGCAGCTTCTGGACCGTGCCTGAGCCACTCAATAGGCCCGGCTTAGCCCGGGATTCATCTATCTCTGTTTGTGGGATGATGGGGGTAATGAATTGTATTTGTTCAAAGGGCCTGCTGGGCTGCTGGCCACATCTGAAATACTTAAATCCATAGAGTTGTAAGCCTTCAGAGTGACCCCAGAGATCATTAGCTCAACCCTGTTGTTTTGTAGAGGAGGGCGCTGAAGCCAAGAAATGTAGAATGCAGATGGGGCAGAGGCGGGAGGGACTCGAACCCAGGCCTGCTAGCCCCAGGCTTCTCCATCCTCCTCACTGGAGGATCACAGTTCAGCAAGATGTCCGAGTCCTCTCAGGTTCCAGTGAGGCTTTGCTGGAAAAGCCTCGCCACGGGGGCATTTCAAAGGGCACATGAAGCCTGTGTCAGATGCCACGCCCCCGATTCTTGCCGCACAGTTTGGGCTCTAGCGTGCCCAGCTCAGGATGAAGGGCAGAGTGGGAAAGGGGAAGAGCCCTGGATTTAGAATTCCAGGCCCTGAGGATGGCTTTGTGCACCGCCCCGGGCCAGGCTCCTCTTCTGGAGAGGGAGGAGGTTGGGCTGGGTGACTGGGAAAGGCCCTTCTGGCCTGAATGCCACAATCCGCCCCAGAGAGCTGGGCATGGGAGGCTTCCCGAGGACAGTCGGGCCCCCCCAAGCTCTGATGTCCTTCGGGCTTCCTGCTCCCTCTGACCCCTGAGGTACACTCGTACAGGGCCTCCTGCTCGGCCTGGGGCTCCTCGATGACTGAAGCTGGACTGGAGGGGAGGGGAGGGGAGCCAGGGCTGCCCCGTGGCACCGGATTCCCTAGTGAAAGCAATGGCCCTGCCGCCATGCTGTGGAAAACAAGAATTATCCCCTGCTTCCTTCCCTTCTCTCAGCCTTGTTCTTTCTGCTCTCCCCCAGGTCTTCCTGCCGACACCCTCCAGGGCCACCGGGATCGTTTCCTGGAACAGTTCAAGAAGTAGGTGCCATGTGACCCTGGGAAAGTCACTTAACCCCCATTGCCTTGGCAAAAAAAAAAAAGTAGGTGCCCTGGTGCTTTTGGCCGGCTGAGGCTGCGCCGCCAGGCGTGGACAGGGCCTGTGTTCTGAGCTGGGAGAGGGGAAGGGGACATTTTACAGGGAGACATCAGGAAAAGAAACTTGTGAGATCTTTGTGCAGAACCCCCTGGCAGTGAGCAAAGTCACAAAAACAGTCAGACCTTTCGGTAGCAGAAACATGCTGGGAAGGTGTTTTGTTTTGAAATGCTCTTTCTTTTTCACCTATGGGTAGGAAGGGGTGATGAGGGAGAGGGCCCGCAGCCCGGAGATGGATGCTCTGAGGGAGGCAGTGTGGCTCAGGACAGAGAGCACTTGCTCCCCAGTCAGAGGAGCTGGGTTCTAATCCTGCCTCTGAGGCTGACTACCTGGTCAAGTCACTCTAATTTTCCTGAGACTCAGTTTTCTCATCCAAATAAATAAAGGAATTGCACTAGATGGTCTCGGGGGTCCTTTCCATCTTTAGAGCTATGACTATACGATCGCTTCAAAGGTTTTCATAGAATTATTTATAATTAGAATTTATAAATAGATAGTTTTATAAATATATCATTAGAATTTATAAATAGAAGCAACCTATAGAGCAATAGTTCTATAAATTGTGGGGCATTGATATAATCAGTCAATCTGTTAACAAGCATTTTATTAGGCACCTGTTCAGTGCCAAGCATCAGAGACACAAAGACAAAAATGAACCAGCCATTGCCCTCAGGGAACTTACATTCTGTGATACGATCAAAGGCTGGGCAGCAATCAAGACCCACAAGTATAAGGTATATAAAGAAATCTGAGGAAACCTTGATGAGATTATGGGAAAGACAAACAGAAGCAGGAGAACCGAGGGCACACCAAGTATGACCATGGAAGAGGAAAAGGGATGGAGAATGAGGGGAGAAAGAAGCCGGATGAAGACTTGGAGGAAGGGACGGGAAAGTTCACCATAGTTTGCACATTGAAAATTGAGGCCATTTATGGCCTCAGACACTTGACACTAACTACTCTGGGCAAGTCACTTAACCCTCGTTGCCCCGCCCCCCCAAAATAAATAAATAAACCCATTTAAGTCGAAATCGTTACCAAAGCAAGTTTAATAAGTTAAATTGTTGCTTAATATTAAGTTTTCAATAAATCTCTTCTTTTAAAAGTTGGGGAAAGCGGCCAGAAAAGTGTCATGTCCCCCACACAGGCCAAGAAAGCCGTCACCCCCCTCTGATCCAACCTAGAAGGGTTCACCAGGAGGTTGGATGTTGCTCATTTATTAAGTGACGTGTCTACCCAGAAGCTGTTTGACTGATGAGAGGAAAAAAGGGTTGGTTGGCATGGGGGTAAGAGAGCCTCCCAGGGAATGGGCAAGCTAGGGGCAAGGGCGCTTAGAGGAAGGTTAAGTGCCTGGAAGAAGAACTGTCACCAGAGGATACTAACAGGGAACTCCAAACGAGAGCGAATTAGACTGAGATATATATCAAGGGAGACGGGGCAGCTAGGGGGCACAGTGAATAGAGTGCCAGGAAGACCCAAGCTCAAATCCAGCCTCAGACACTAGCTGTGTGACCCTGGGCAAGTGATCTAACCCTGTTTTCCTCAGTTTCTTCATCTGTCCTATGAACTGTAGAAAGAAATGGCAAAGCACTCCAGTATCTTTGCCAAGAAAACCCCACTCGGGATCAGGGAGAGCCATACACAACTGAACAACAACAGTAAAATCAAAGGAGACAAAGGGGATCAGAATAATCCAGCACTCTGCAAACTGCACGACAAGGCATATCTCCTTTGGTGATTACATGCCTCTCTTGTGGGAGGGACCTTCCACACACTCCAAGTTTGGGGGGGCTACAATCTCTCAATAAGGGGAGCAAAGGGGCAGTTTTTATGATCTCCAGGAAACATATTCCAAGGACCAGCCACAGATAGATATTTGGAAGCTTAAAGAATCTTTAGGGTCCTTCATGGAACTGCTAGATGCATCAGTGTCGAACCCCTGAGGTTCAACGAGTTCCTCCAGAGCATTGAGAGAAAGGCAAAACAGCATCAGACAGCGAGTCACAATTTCCCCAACGAGCAGAGCAAGCCTTCCATTGCTTAGACCCAGGCCTTCTCTCATTACCCTCTGGGGTAACCAGAGGCCTGGCAGTCAGGGCCAGCTTTCTGGAAGCCCAACAGGGAGACTGGCCAAGAGTCCTAACCTCACACTCGGGCACTTCTCAGCCCCATCAGCCCCAGCCCCAAGCATGGAGCCGACAGAGAGCTTGGAGACCCAGGACGGGATTTCTCAGGGAGTGAACGGAGGACAAGCTCAGGGTGAAGTCGGCCTCCTGGTTTGCCAGTCCCCTTTGAACAACCCTACAAATGGCCTATTTAACAGTCAGACATCACTGACTTATTAAGTCCGAAGAGCCTAGCCCTGAGGCTCTGTTCCTTGAATGTTAATTACTAGTAGCTTATGGGACTGGAAGAGCCCGTTGCTCTTGGCTCCATTTCTGAGGGGAGGGGACACTTGATTCTATCAAACCCCGCCCCTCCCCCCCCCCCAGCATCTGAGCCTTTCCAAACTAGTGTCCCCACAGACCTCTTCCTCTGCCCCAGTATTTGGCTGTTCGGCTTGTTCCCCCTGCCCTTGAGAAGAGGGAAGGTGTGGGCAGCTAGGTGGCCCAGTGGATAAAGCACCAGCCCTGGATTCAGGAGGACCTGAGTTGAAATCCAGTCTCCGACACTTGGCACTTACTAGCTATGTGACCCTGGGCAAGTCACTTAACCCTTATTGCCCGGCAAAAAAAAAAAAAAGAGGTTAAAGGAGAAGAGGGAAGGTAACATGGAATCAGGCTTGATGCTTTTGGAGACAAAAAAGAATTGATTGTAAAAGTTTGGAGAGTCCAAAGGGGCTGAACCAGAGAGGATTCTGGGCTCCAGATGAGCAGGAGAATGGGAACTCTGAGACCTGGGTTTACCATTTAAAAATCCCAGGGCCTGTGGGTCCTAGGACTCTCGCCTTTCTGGGTCATAAGAGTTTGGGTTCAAGATAGAAGGTAGGAGAGGGGCATAGAGAGGAGAGATTTGTCTCCCTCATCTCAGTATCCTCCCAGGATTGGAATATAAATGAGGAGTATGGGTGTTCCCACTCAGATTATCTGTAACACCTGCTGGTGGAGGGCACTTAGCATAGTATCCTAAGTATTTCTTCACCTAAGTAGCAGCATACAACCAATTCTCCATCACCTACTCATGGTCTATACACTGCAAGTGTTTCTTTAAACCAGATTATTGCCACTGGCACCAGAGATGCTTCCATGTCCCTCCCCTATTATAAGATGGTGTGTGCTCAGGAAGTACATTTTTTGAAAACTACTGTAGCCCAGACATAATTTAAAAGGTAAATCAACTATAAAAGAAAAACCATGCATATTCCAGAGTCAGACAGAGGTAAGTGTCAGATTCTCCACCTGTTTGGGAATTCTCTGAGCTGCTGGAAACTTACTTTGCTAGGGAACCAATTGTAATAACCCTTGCCCCCATTGGCATCATAATTGAAGACAAATGACATAGAGAGTCCCATCAACAGCACAGCCCTTCAGCATGGGGAGGGCTGGCAAGGAAGCAGCCTGCTCACTGGGTACCTTTCCCCCGCTAGGTTGAAAGATCTCTTCTACCGTTCCAGCAACTTGCAGTACTTCAAGCGGCTTATCCAGATCCCTCAGCTTCCAGAGGTGAGGCTGCCCCTGGCCCTTGGACCTGTGAAGTCTGGGGACTCTCCCCACTGAGGGCATAGTGAGATGGGATGGGAGGGCACCAGAACATGACAGTGCTTCAGTTCAAGTCTCCCCTCTTCAGAACCCACCCAACTTCTTACGGGCCTCAGCCTTGTCGGAACACATCAGCCCCGTGGTGGTCATCCCAGCAGAGGCTTCATCCCCAGACAGTGAGCCCGTCCTAGAGAAAGACGACCTCATGGAAATGGACGCCACTTCTCAGCAGGTGAGGAGCTCCCAAAGGGAAAATAGGACGTGCTCATGCTTCAGAGCCAAGAGACTAGGATGGGAGACAGAGGAAAGGGAGGGAAGAGGAGGGCACCGAGGGAGAGACCGCCGAAGTGCTTTCTCACTGAGCCGGCGCCAGTGACGGGCACGTCTTACGTAGATTCTACTATGCTGTCTGGGTTCCCAAAGAATTACTCAGCGGTCCACTGGCTGAAGTGAAGTCCGGCCTCTGCCAGCCCAGGGGATTTGCCCAGCCTTCTGTGGTGACGTTCTCTTACAAGAGGAGTGACTTCTGCCTGGGCCTATGTGATTTCCTTCACTTGTCCCAGCCAGGGCCCCGTCCCTAACCCCACACTTCTCTCCTCTCCCGGGCACCACAGAACTTCTCTGACAACAAGTTTGACGATATCTTCGGCAGCTCATTCAGCAGCGACCCTTTCAATTTCAACAATCAAAATGGCATGAGGAGCAGAGAAAAGAAGTAAGTCACAGAAAAACCCCTGCCTGGGTCAGAATGGGAGGATGACCCTGTCAAAGGTAGGCATGAGGGGGCTGCGAGGTGGCACTGTGGATAAAGCACCAGCCCTGGATGCAGGAGGACCTGAGTTCAAATCCAACCTCAGACACTTGACACTTACTAGCTGTGTGACCCTGGGCAAGTCACTTAACCCCAATTGCCTCACCAAAAAGAAAAAGAAAAAAGAAGGCAGGCATGAGGGGTTACCTATGGCCTTCTGAACCCTGCAGTCAGGCATCTCCCCCATCTCTTTAGAAGGAGCTAGGAACGACAGACTGTCCTGACCTCCAAACTGTTTGCCCTGGCAGCCTCCTTGACTAAAGTTGGAAAGGACTTTGGACATTAGTCCAGTCTATTCCTTTTACTGCTTGGAGAACTGAGGCCCAGAAGGGTGAAGTGACTTGGGCCGAGTCGCAGAGCTGGAACCCAAATACAGAGCATGTGGGTTGAGGCCTCCGTGCCAGGGGAAGCTCAGACATACAGTAAGTGCCCTAGCCAGGGTCTGAACCAGGGTTCCAGCTCGAAATCAGCATCTCCAGTGTTTGCTCTTCCAACCCCAGCAGAGCATCACATGATGTTAAAAGACCCCAGGCCACATTCTTTTTTTTTGGGGGGGGGGCGGGCAACGGGGTTAAGTGACTTGCCCAGGGTCATACAGCTAGTAAGTGTCAAGTGTCTGAGGCCAGATTTGAACTCAGGTCCTCCTGACTCCAGGGCCGGTGCTTTATCCACTGCGCCACCTAGCTGCCCCCACCTCGGGCCACATTCTGTGCCTAAGGATTGGTACCGAAGGGCTTCCGAGCCCCACAGGCGCCACCTCCCACGAGTCCCCGTACACACCCAGTTAAAGAAATCGGGAAGTCGGTAATGCAAACACAGCCTTAATTGCCCTGCGGTTTTCAGGGATACCTTGATTGATCATCTGTACCGGGAGATCAATGGACTGAAGAAGGAGCTGGAGAACCTCAAGGCCGAGGTACGAGGGTGCTCACTTGGGACTCCTACACCTGGGCTCTGTGGTCTCTGATTTTTATGCTGGGAACCTTTGAGCTTCGTTGTTATCTAACCCATCAGATAACGTGTTATTTGAAAGCCCCAGACGGATCTCACCATCCTGTCGCTCCACTGATAAGATGGTCCCCTGACTGCATGTTTCACCCAGTGTCTCACTGCGCTTGCTTTTTGGTGACCAGTACCGCCCGTGGCCCAGATGGCCCAACCACAATGCGCCATGACTGAAAAGATCGGGAGGGGGGAGGGGCCTGCAGCCTTCCACCACTGGGAGCATCTTTGACATCTGGCCACAGTGGCTGTTTTTATAAAACCCAAGGCTTCTGGGGGCCTTACCCCAGAGGCTCCGAGGTAGCCTTTCTTTGCCCAGTCCTGGTCCTGGTCACTGGCCCACTGTCCAATGACCGGCATCAGCACTAGCTCCCTATTTGTCAGATGTGTTGGCAGGCTTGGCTGCCATGAGATGGCTCCTTAGGGAGACATTGGGACTGTAGATTTGATGAGTGTGGAGAACATCCCCTGGCCCCTGAAGGGCCTGCCATCCCTCCTCACATGCTGTGTTCGACACAGTAGAGAAGTAAAGGTTACCATTCTCACAGCCTGAGGTCTTCTCCCAGAAACACCTGGCGTTCCTGCAGCTGAAGGGTCGGATCAGCGAGCTCGAGGCAGAGCTGGCTGAGCAGCAGCACCTGCGGCAGCAGGCGGTCGATGAAAGTGAATTTCTCCGAGCTGAGCTGGAGGAGCTCAATAAAAGGAGGGAAGACACAGAGAAAGCCCAGCGGAGTCTCACGGAGATCGAGAGTGAGAGACCGAGAGACCAAGGGGCCGGGCCCGGGAGGGAGGAGGAGAGTCAGGCAGGGAGGCTCTGGATGGGGCCCATTCCCAGGGAACACTTGGGGGCTCAGATTCAGTCTGAGCGTGGGGTAAGGCCGAGGAGGGAGAGAAAAGAAGAATGGAAGCCCAGAGCCCCACCATCAGGGAGGTGGCATCTCAACATTGTGGGCAATAAGGCAGACACCAAAAGAATGGTTTTTAAAATGTCATAGAAACAAGGGGCAGCGAGGTGGCACAGTGGATAAAGTACCGGCCCTGGATTCAGGAGGACCTGAGTTCAAATTTGGCCTCAGACACTTGACACTAGCTATGTGACCCTGGGTAAGTCACTTAACCTTCATTGCCCTGCAAAAAAAAATGTCATAGAAACAAACAGAGAGGCACCCAAGGCCTGGAACATAGTAAGCCAGCTTCAGTCAGGAGGATCTGGGTCCAAGCCTCTGATCCCTTCTGGCGGTGTGATTGTGGGCAAGTCACTGACCCTCTCAGGAGCCCAGGTGGCGATCTGAGACCAGAAATGTAACTGCCTTGGGGGAAGGAGCATCCTCATAGGTTCCCTACACAAAGGAGACCACAGAGCAGGTGCAAACCCCATCCCCCACCCTAGATACACACACAGTAAGTCCACATTAAAGAAGGGCTCCCTGGAAGGCAAGGGCATATGCACGAGGCAGAGAAAAGAGAGGAAGATGAAAACTCTCATTTCAAAGCAAAATCACCATACCCACTTATAATTCTTTCTATTCAAAGTATATTTTCACAGGAGAAATGATGGTAGATTTTTATTTTTATTTTATTTTATTTTATTTTTTTGTGGGGCAATGAGGATTAAGTGACTTGCCTATGGTCACACAACTAGTAAGTGTCAAAGTATCTGAGGCCAAATTTGAACTCAGGTCCTCCTGAATCCAGGACTGGTGCTTTATCCACTGCGCCACCTAGCTGCCCCTGATGGTAGATTTTTTTAAAGAAAACTCCGTTGATTTTTCATCCCCAGTTAATGAATTGATGGACAACCCTGGTCCTTCTGGTGGTCTGCCAGTTTGCCTTGTACACCCTGGCCAAGTGCAGGGGGTCCTGGGCTGGCAGTGACCAGCCTGGGGGGACGAGGGTCACAGGCAGGCCTCTTGGGGGGAGGCAGACAGGACATGGAGTGAGAAGACGGTCTGTATGCCAGGGGTCCCGGCGCCTCCCTCCTTCAGGAGAGCGAGGGGTCCTGAGCTAGCCCAGGTCCTCACCATGGCCTTTCACCTTACAGAGAAAGCGCAGACAAATGAACAGCGTTACAGCAAGCTGAAGGAGAAGTACTCCGAGCTGGTTCAGAACCATGCTGACCTGCTGCGGAAGGTATGTCATCCAGCCCTGCTCTGCCACGGCTGAGATGGACCCTCAGGCCTGGCTCTCTGAGAGGGCTTGTCTCATAAAACCAAAGTAGAGAAAAGCTCCTGGGGCTTCCGGCAGGACATCGACCCTTCCCTCTGGGATTCTGGCCAGTCTGGCCCAAAACAGCAGTGCTGGGACATTTTCAGTCCGGGGCAGTGTGGGGCAGTGGAAAGTGCACACTGACTCAGGAGTCAGAGGATCTGGGTTCAAATTCCTTCTCCCGCTCCTTACTGAGTATGTGATCTTGGTCACATCACTGACCTTCCCTGGGCCTCAGTTTCCAGATCTGTAAAGCAAGGAGGGTGAGCTAGAAGCCTGGCTTCTTGGTCCCTTCCAGCTCTCGCTCTCTGGTCCTCTGAACTGCTTGGCACATGAATGGCCCAGACTGTGTCCTGCTGCCAGGCTTCTCCTGATTGTTGCTGCCCACTAAGAGCAGGAATAGACTGGGGGCCTGAACTCCCTCCCTCTGTGCTGAGGCCCCTCAGAAGTCTAACTTTCCAGCTCCCTTAATTACTGTCTTAGACACCAAGCAAGCCCTGTGTGAATGAGTTACCTCTGATAATGGTTAGCTGAGTCTTTTAGGAAGATGGCGTTTTCTGGGGAGTCCTCCTCCCCAAGGTTCTAGGGTGAACCTGTGCCTGATTTCCTGCCCCAGGCTCCACGGCCAGACTCTTCCTCTGTTCCCAAGGGGAAGGAACTTGAGGAGGAAGGGCATGGAAAAGGTCCTAAAGGATCCATCAGCGAGCTGTGGGGGTCCTTGTCCTCCACAGAATGCCGAAGTGGCCAAACAGGTGACCGTGATGAGACAGGCTCAGGCCGACTTGCAGCGAGAGAAGAAAGAGCTGGAGGAAACTTTCCATCGTTCGAATGAGCAGGCCCAGCGCAAGGTGAGTTCTGAGGACGGGATCCGAGGAAGGGGGGTCTCCAAGGGTCGGAGTCAGCTGCCCGTGGGCCAGTTCTGCCTGAACATCATCTGGAAGACTTAAGCCCAATGTGTACAAAACAGAGCTCATTCCATTTCCCCCCCCTACACCAGCCTCTGTCCATCCACCAGACCATGAAATGAAGGATAAGATCCAGAGTCCTTAGCCCGGCATTGAAAGGCCCTGCGGCCTGGCTCCCGTCTGCTTTTCCTATCTCCCATCCCTGTGCTTGCGTCTCTGCTCCAGCCGCACCAGCTTGGGGGCTCTTCTCCCATCTCCCACCTCTTTGCTTTGGAGCAGGCTGCCCCTTGTCTGAGGTGTACTTCTCTATGATTCACGCAGCAAGCATTTATTACATGCCACCAGTGAGCCAGGCAGCGTCCTAGGTGCTAGAGACATGACAGAGGATGAAAACTCCCTCTTCCCAGGGGCTCCCACTCTAGCAGGGGAGATCAATGAATAAGTGTAATCAATCCCAGGCAGTTGGAAGGGAGGGCTCAGGCAGTTGGGAGGATGAGAAAGGGTATCCTGCAGAAGGTGTGCTGTGCATGAGGCCCGCCCAGAAGGCCAGTGTGGTCAGACGGCAGCATCCTGGAGAGACTGGCTGCAGCCAGGGGGCAGAGGGTTTTAGAGGCTGCACAGAGGGTTCCCATCTTACCCCAGAGGCAGGACAGGAGTAGAGGCATGGCTTGGTCAGGTCTGGGCGGAGGAACATCATTTTGGCAGCCATGGAGATAATAACTTGGAGTATAGTAGAGAGCCGAGGCACCGACACCAAGGAGGAGGCTGCCGCAGTAGTCTAGGCAAGGGATGCTGAGGGCCTGGACCAAGGTGGGGACATGGGAGCAGGGAAGAGTTGGGTACGAGAGACACGGTGGTGAGTGAGCTTTGGCAGTAGAGGCATGAGGATGAGGAGTGGAGGGTGACACGGAGATCATGAACCTAAGAAACTGGTGGGGCCTCGACTGAAATAGGGAACTTCAGGAAAGGGGCAGGTTTGGGCAAAAGAGACTAAGTTCTATTTGGGCGCGTTGAGTTTGAGATGTCTGACAGGTAGTGGGTGATACATCACCAAAGTTCAGGGGAGAGCCTGAGGCCGGTGTGATGTTTAACATTTAATGTGGTGGTTGCCTATATTACTGTCCCAAGTGTAGGGAAAATTAGCTGGGGTTTCTAATATATTTGTTACTTAGAAATTAGAGGCTACTGTACCAGTTTGGGTCATGAAGCATTTATTTTGGTTTTTTTTTTGTTTTGTTTTGATTTTGTTGGGTTTTTTTTGCGGGGCAGTGTGGGTTAAGTGACTTGCCCAGGGTTACACAGCTAGTAAGTGTCAAGTGTCTGAGGTTGAATTTGAACTCAGGTCCTCCTGAATCCAGGGCCGGTGCTCTATCCACTGCGCCACTTAGCTGCCCCTTCATGAAGCATTTATTAAAGTATATTAGATATTAGTAAAGAGAGAACACGTGCCTCTGAAAGATAGCAAAGCCTAGCTAGGATGTATGGGAGAGAGGGGAGAAAAAGCTGCCTTTGCCTACCTCAGGCCAAAAAGAGGAAGTCCCTGTGCCTGCCAGAGCGGAAGCTACTGGTGGTGCCTACACACTGCTCCAAGCTAATTGGCTGGTAGCCTTCAAGTCCATTGACTCACTGGACTTGAGGGTGGTCCCGTGCTGAGGTCAAAGTCTACAGTCTCTGAGCACACGCCCTCTTCAGTCAGGCAGGTGTGGTCTCAATCAAGTCAGCTTCAAGCACATTAATCAGCGAAGTCAGTCGGTCTCACCCACCCAATCAGTCCAAATCAGTCCCAGCTGGGGCCTTTGGGTGTTGGCAAAGCCCGTGATTTTCTTACACGGGGATGGACCCAAGTCATCTGTCGAAGGTTGTATAAGGATGAGGAGACTTGGGCATGTTTGAAGACAGTCCAGGAAGAGCTGGGGAGGGGAGCGTGGGGGGGGGGGCTGACTGAAGGGACATTCTGGGGGAGAAGAAGGGAGGACACCAAGGGCATCTGTAGAGGGGCTGGCTTGGCACGGGGAAGGGCTGCCACATTATGGGAGACCAGGAAGGGAAATAATGGGACAGACTGTTGGGATGAAGACAAGAAAGAAGAGGTGGCGGATGGCTTCTGTTTTCTCAGCAAAGCTGAGAGAGGGGGTGAGGTGATGGTGGCGGGGAGGCTGAGGAGACAAGCGAAGGTTTGAAGCGGCTTTTGTGGGGATCAAGAGAAAGAACCCATTGGGAAGAAAGAAAGGACAGATGGGGCAGTGAAAGCCAATTCATGTTGGACAACTTGGTTTGACAGAGCGCCCTCTAGTGTAGAGTGGGAGAAGGCGGGGGGAACGTGATGCAGGACAAGGGTTTGGCAAAGGATGAGAGGCACAGGAAATGGGGGGCAGGGTCCAGAGCTGGTGACAGCGGGCAGTGGAGTCATTTCGCTGAGTGGTCAAGATTGGGAAGGGAGGGAAGTTCAGCCAGAATAGAGGAGGTGATCTGAGAGAGCGCTGGGGATACAGGGACTAGGAGGGCAGAAGTATGGGACTGATTGGGGGCAGCTGGGTGGCACAGTGGATAGAGCACCGGCCCTGGATTCAGGAGGACCTGAGTTCAAATCTGGCTTCAGACCCTTGACCCTTACTAGCTGTGTGATGCTGGGCAAGTCACTTAACCCCCATTGCCCTGCAAAAGAAAAAAGAAAAAAAGAAAGGCAGGAAGTGTGTGACTGATGGAGCACTCACAGTGTGCTCCAGAGGATGACTCTCCTGTGTGCACCCAGATTGGAGGGAAGGTCAGGGGGTTAAGGGGCTGGGCAGCTGGATGGTTAGAGAGTTGGAAGGAGCCCCGATGTGGCCCCGCAAGTCCCCTAGTAATGACAGTAATTATTCAGCACTTTGAGGTTTGGCTACTGAGCCATCCAAGCACGGGGAGCCTGGAATGGCCGGCCCCTCCCCCCCCCCCACCACTGTGTTGTCTGGTGTGAGTGAAGATACAGCCAGTGGTTTTGCCGAAGGGAAGCCAGATTGCAGCAAGGGCAGGGGGTGGAGGAAGTGAGGGAGCAGAAGGGGCGAGGGTCAGGGAAGTCAGCTCGTTGGAACAGGAGTCCAGAAGGCCCAGTGGCAATGGGGGGCGTTGGGAAGGATGAGGAGGGAAGAGAGCCGGGAGAAGGGAGAGAACCCAGGGGTAGGAGGCAGTTGGCCATAGGAGTGATAGTGGAAGGTGGCCGAATGCTCATGCTCAGTGTCCCAGGGGTGTTGGTGGAAAGGTCACTGGGGTCTTGGGTGTGTGGCATGAGGAAATGGGAGGTTCTCCCTGCATGGGGCATAAGGCCACTCCTGATTCCAAGCCCCCCACCCCCAGCTGTGTCCGGCTCACCCTCTATTCCCCCCCCCAGCTGTGTCCGGCTCACCCTCTATTCCCCCCCCCAGTTGTGTCCGGCTCACCCTAGGGACATGGGACACCTGGGGGGATTCCATCTTCCCCCAAGCTCCCCCTGCAGAGGGTGGGCTTTGCCATGACTCACTCTGGGACCCTCTTGCTGTGCCCTACAGACTCAAGAACAGACAGAGGTCCTGGAGACCTTGAAACAAGAGCTGTCCATCAGCAAACATGAATTCCAAGCCCTCCAAGGCACCCTGGAAACCTCTGCCCAGGTAACCATGACCTCCCTCCACCTTCCTCCTCTCCCAGAGCCTTTCCCTGCTGATTGTGGGGGTGGGGCTGCAGCTGCTGCTGTGATGGGAGAAGCACCATCTTCACGGGGGAGGGGGGGGGGCCTAGTTTGTCATAGCCACAGCTGAGGTCACTTGACCCAAGGGTTGGGCATTAAGGAAAGAGCACGTCCCATGTGCACCTCCCTCCCCCCCCCGGGGGGGGGATTTAGGGCAAGCCCAAGAAAGATCACCTCCCAATTTAGGGATGTGAGCATGGGGCAGGGGGAGGTTGGGGGAACCTATGGGAATGTAGTACTACATACATCAGGCATTTTGTCATGTCAGTTAACTCTGCCAAAACGTTTTTTTCTGGTTTTAATTATTTGTTCCAAGTGATGGCTCTCTGGCAATGGGGGGCAGAGGGATGCTCTGGGAAGGGGAGATGATGTAAAAACAAAAGAGAACAATAAGATGTTTGTGACTCCCCCCTCTCTTGGGTGGTGTAGCACAGTCAACTGAGCCCGCCTCCAGGCCAGGAAGACCCTCTCACTCAGTGCCCCCCAGGGCACCTTCAAAGACTCTGAAGTGGCCAAGAACTTACTGACCCACACTGGGAGAGGAAGGTCCTTGCCACAAGCTCCCTACCCTGAGGAAATTAGGAACGCTCCTCTCTGGGCATCAGTCTTCCCTTGTGTCCTTGGGCACCAGGGGGTAGAGGGGAGAAGTCAGGGTGACCCCGGACAGATCCCTTCCCCTCCCAGCCTCTGTCTTTCAAATGTAACATGATAACGGTGGTGCCCTCCTTCCAGAGCTGACGTTAGGAACCCACAAGATGTCTGTGTAAAGTGCTTTGCGGAACCAAAAGCGCTGTAGCCTGCTGGCCGTGATAAGGACCCCTTTCTGAGGGAGCTGGGTCAGACATTTAAACCATCAGCCACACTACCCCCTTCTTACTGAAGGCTAAAATCCCGTGGCGCTGTGCCCCAAAAGGAAGGTCCTCTAGTCAGGGGTTCTCTGTCCACTGGGTGGATTCCCCCCTCGGGTTGGCTTTCTGCCCGCCACACCCCCCCACACACACCTGGGCTACCTTACCCTTCTGGGTGCCCTCAGGAAACAGGAATAGCAGGTTATAGGAAGTAGAACCTATTGTGCCCTGGACCAGGAGGGCAGATTTGGGGTCCTACAAGAGGGAGCAGCTTAACCTCCCCACCTCAGACCACTGCGACTCCGTTTCCTGATCTGTGAAATGGAGATAATGGTCTTTGCTCTGTGCAGAGGTGGAGGGGTGGAGTGGGTGGAGAGCCAGGCTCTGAGTGAAGAAGTCAGGCCTCATCGGGCAGCTAGGTGGCGCAGTGGATAAGGCACCGGCCCTGGATTCAGGAGAACCTGAGTTCAAATCCAACCTCAGACACTTGACACTTACTAGCTGTGTGACCCTGGGCAAGTCATTTAACCCCAATTGTTTCACCAAAAAAGAAAAAGAAGTCAGGCCTCAGTCCCGGCTCTGATGTCCCCTCTAGTTGCCCCAGGTCATGCTCCCCTAAGACTCTTCAGTGCTGGTCTCCAACTGCAGGGAGGGTCACTCAGTGGGGCTTCCCTTTACCTATGAAATCACAGACATTGTTTTAAAGCATTGTGTAAATGGCAGCTGAGGTTTTCCCTCTGCCCACGTGGCTTCTTCTGTAGTCAGAGGCAAAGTGGAACACGCAGGTTGAAGGGCTAGAGAGGGAGCGCGCCAGCCTGGCGAAGATCGCATCCGAGAGGTTTGAAGAGATCTCATCCCTCCGGAACCGACTGGAGCGAACACAGTCGGAGTTAACCAGTGCGCAGGCAAGTGGGGAAAGCAGCACTGTGGGGCCCACCTCATAGCTCAGAATTGGGGGATCTGCATGAGGGGAGCAGGGGGACAGGGCCAAGGCTCTGGCATAGCCCCAGGCCCTTTCCTGTGGGCCCGTCCCCGACTCTCCGCCAGCCTGACACATGTGAATGACCTGACCTACCTCCCATCCATCCCAGGCCACGTCTCATACAGGGCACGGTTGTGCTTCGAGTTCCATCCTTGGCAGGAGGGGACGGGTTGTAGTCACCTAGCCCAGACACCCTCCCAGCCTTTCTTATGATCAGTGAGGCACGTGTGCAGTGGCTAGAGATTGGTGGTCCAGAGATCTGAAGCTCGTTCAGTGGGACCTTTTGCAGAGCAGAGATTTGTTTTTCTCTCTGTGTGGAAGTCACCAGGTGCATAGGGACCAGCTCCATGACCTCAGCCTCGGTGGCACTGAACTTTCTAGCCCAGCCAACAGCATAGCACCAAAGCAGAGCAGAGGAAAGGGAGGCACTGGTGCTCTGGGGGAAGAAACATTGACTCTGGAGCCAAATCTTGCCACCACTGCTCTGGGCCTCAGTTTCCCTTATGTGTAAAATAAAGGGGCTCAATTCAATGGCTTCTGAGGTGCTTCCCATTTCCAGGGCTATGGTGCTGTGCTCCAATGGTCCTCTCCCTTTGGGACACAGGCCCTCACTCGGGGTCCACAACATCCTGTCTCTGATTGACTGGCAGGAATCGGTGCGTCAGATTGCGAAGGACCAGCGGAAGTTATTTCTCCTGGAGAGCGGGCAAGAGGCTGAGAAGATGGTGAGGGACGCACTGAGCCAGCTGGAGGAGCCCGTCCTCATCGGCTGTGCCGGCTCTGCAGGTGCTTCACTGCCCCGGTTACAGGCTCTCCCCAAGCTTGAGGACGTCCCTCAGCCTGGTGACAGCACACCTGTTCTGGTCATTGTTTAGGTACACAAGGCGGGTCCAGTTCTCAGGGAGCTCCCATCCCAATGAAAGAGATTCAGTCACTACTGCTGGAAGCCTGTGCACAAAACTGGGCCTTCTCAGGCTAGGACAGAAACCCCCCAGGGTAGCCACCCAGACAGAGGAATCCGATTACCTAGGAACCCCAAAGGAAGAGGAAGGAAGCTGGGGTTCAGGTTGAGAGGGCTGGTCCCTTTTCCTGTTTCTTCATGATGAGCATCTCAGAATTCACACAGAGTGGACGTGTCCATGCCAAGGGAGTGCCAAGTGGTAGCATGACCCCAAGGCAGGTGTGGCTGGGCCAGAGAGGCTTCCTGGAGGAGAGGATGAGCGAGATTCTTTGTACTGGGGGACAGAGAGGGGGATATCAGCAGTCTCTTGGTACAAGGAGTCTTGCTGGGGAGTTTTGCTTTTCAAAATGCAAAACACAGGGGCAGCTAGGTGGCACAGTAGATAGAGCACTGGCCCTGGAGTCAGGAGGACCTGAGTTCAAATCCAGCCTCAGACACTTAACACTTACTAGCTGTATGACCCCAGGCAAGTCACTTAACCCCAATTGCCTTGCCAAAAAAAAAAAAGCAAAACACAGAAGTAAACTGGTGAGATCAATTGGGAGTGGCTGTCCCCCCAAATGAATTTTCAGTGGGATTTGTTTTGTTTTTTGTTTTGTTTTTTGCAGGGCAATGAGGGTTAAGTGACTCGCCCAGGGTCACACAGCTAGTAAGTGTCAAGTGCCTGAGGCTGGATTTGAACTCAGGTACTCCTGAATCCAGGGCCAGTGCTTTACCACTGTGCCATCTAGCTGCCCCCTTCAGTGGGATTTGAATGAGAGTGAAGGCAGCCAGGTGTCATGGTGGCTAGGGCACTGTGTGTCTTGGAGTCAGGAAAACCTGTTTCCCTCTGGCCTGAAGTGCTTACTAGCTATATGACCCTGGATAAGACACCTGCCTCCTAGCCTTAGGTCTCTTATCTGTGACAAGGGGATAATAAGGATCCCTACCTCAAAGAGAGGCCCAATGAGGTCACATGTATGCATAGCGCTTTGCAAACCTCAAAGCATTCTGTAAGTGCTAGTTATTGGTGATATTATTATTATGGGAGAGGAAGAAGTGTTCTGAGTGGAAGTGAAGGGCCTGGGCAAAGGCAAGAAAGATACCAGCTGGGGATGAAAAAGCTGTGTGCGGGGCTTGACCAGAGGGCTTCAAGAGTCCAGAGGGCCCCCCTCCTTGGAGGCCCAGGGGGAGGCTGCAGGAGCACTGGTGAGGTAGTTTAAAGTGGAGAGGACAGGATGGCCCTGACCGAGGCCCCTTCCAGCTCTCCAAGTCTGTATTGTGAGGGGAAGGATTTCATCACGACCTGGGGTGGCTGGAATACAGCCAAGCATGGGATGCTACGTAAAAGAGTCTGGCTTTTATCCAGTGGGCAGTAGGGAAAGAGGCAAAAATCTGTGTTTGGGGTGAGCCTAATGAAGCCGCACAAGACAATACACCTAAATCCCACCAGCCCCACTCGGATCAGAAAACCTTTCTTCAATTTGTCTCTTCACTGCTACTACCAGAGAGGTAGTGTGCTACAGTGGAAAGACCTGGGTTCAAATTCCACCTCTGCTTCCTATCTGTGTGACCTTGGGGAGGTCACTTCACCTCTGTGGGCCTCAGTTCCCTTATCTGTAAAATGAAGGGAGTTGAACTAATAGCTCGAAATCTCTTCAAGGTCCCAGGATCTGAAGGCATCAGAGGGACACTCACCCTGCTCTAGGTGTTTGGGGAGTGAAGGGAGGTAAAGGTCACTTGGCTTTACTCTCAGGGGAGACTGCCCTGGGATAAGGGCATGGCCATGCCCTTACCCCGGCTTCTGTCTTCCAGATCACCTCCTTTTCAAGACGAGTTCTGTTTCCAAATGCATCGACCAAGTGGAGGAGGCCCAAAACCAGTATCTGAACTCCTCCAATGGTGAGACGTGGGCAGAAGCCTCAGAGGGTGTTCAAGGGGGTGAAAGGGTTCAGTGGATCACCCTGAACTTGCGTTCCAGATGTCAGTGGCCTGGCTAGATCCATGACCCTCTTGGCTCACTTGGTTAGTGACACCATCCTCCAGGGCAGTGCCACCTGTCTCACAACATCCTTGGAGCCTGCAGAGAGTAAGTACCACTGGCTGGGCCGGGAAGGGCAGGTGGTGCCCACTCAGCTTTGGGCCTGGTCACATTCAGGGTAATTTGCCCCCCTTCCTAAAGATGGTGTTTCCTTGAATCCATAGCACTAACAGATGCCTGTAAAGAATACGGCAGGGAAGCCCTGCTCTATCTGTCCACGCTGAAGGAAGAGGACTGTCTTGAGAATGCAGACAGCACGGCGATGAGGAGCTGCCTCAGCAAGATCACAGCCATTGGCGAGGTACCATTACAATGAGCAGGGCCCAGGCCCAAGACTTAGGGGTATTTGAGGCGGGCTCCTCCCAATGCCCAGAAGATGTTCTGGGCAAACCCCAGCTTCCATCTATTCAGCATCTCCCACATGCTGAAAGTGTGGAAATGCCAAAGAAATGTCAGACACAACTGCTGTCTTCAAGGGACTCCTCCACTCTCTGGGGTAGGAGACATCAGAGACAAGCAGGCCACATATCAGAGTGGTGGTGGCACTCAGAACCCCCCGGGGCCCAAGCCCGGCTCTGGCACTGTCTGGCTGTGCAACCTTCCAAAGCCATTTCCCCTCTGAGACCATCCTCGGTTTGCATTAGCTCATTCATGCATTCACTCGGGAGCATTTATTAAGCTCCTGTGGTGAGCATGGCACTAGACTTTAGGGCTGCAGAGACAAAAACAGAACAGCCCCTGCATTGGGAGGGAGGCGACGATTCCTTCTTCCAGTCCAGGGGTCCATGAACTTCAATTTTTTTTTTGTGTGTGTGTGAGGCAATTGGAGTTAAGTGACTTGCCCAGGGTCACACAGCTAGTAAGTGTTAAGTGTCTGAGGCCGGATTTGAACTCGGGTACTCCTGAATCCAGAGCTGGTGCTCTATCCACTGCGCCATCTAGCTGCCCCCGTGAACTTCAATTTAACAAATATTTAGGGAGGCAGGAAAGAGCCGGTGAAGATGAGTGATCAGAGGAATGCAGGAGGAAATCTATGAGAAGAGATTCACAGTTTGAAGGGCAGATCGGGAAGAAGACGAGAGTCAGAAAGAACTTGTAGGAAGCTGTTATACTAGCTTGGGCAAGATGGCAGTGAAGCCCAGCCGGGGTGTGCAGAGTAGATACTGCAAAGACAGAGCCAACAAGACCTGGGACTGCTTGAGAGAGGAGGGAGAGACAAGAGTCAGATGTTGGAACTTCCAAGCTCAGGTGACGGTGGCATCAAGGCCAGAAACAGTGAGGTCAGGAGAAGGAGCTCACTGGGCGCTGGTAGAACGTCAAGGTGGATGTGAGTCTGGACCCCAGAACAGGGACCAGAAGTGGAGATTTAGAGTCAGGAGTTTGTTACGGGGGAAGAGGCAATGGTTGAAACCATGGGAATGATAGAGAAAATGGAGGGAAAGACTGGAAAAGATGCAGAGATGGGATCCGGGGACAGACATTGGGAGAACTCCCCCTGGGAAGGGTCAGGAGGAGAGGAGACAGGAGGAGTGACCAGAGAGGGTGTCCTTGGGACAGAGCAGCCGTCTACCCGTGTAAAGGCCAGAGCCTGCTCTCAGAGTGGAAAGGCCGCCACACTGGAGGCCATCTGGGGGTTACCCATGACCTTCTAGAGCGCAGGAGTTTGAGTTGAACAGATGGTACAAAATTCATATTGCAGGGGATGGAAGAGGTGATAGGGAGAAGGGGCTGTTGAGGTCAGGCAACCTT